>NC_136065.1:1457172466-1458372466 GCF_964261635.1 Lissotriton helveticus | reverse complement strand
TGTCAATTTATTGTTATACATCCGGAAATTACTTACGAAAAATTAAAATGAACCTGATCGTAGCTGCCAAGGGAGCTCAGGTCACGTGTGACGCCTTCAACTACTTCTTGCTTTTCAGCAAATTGCCCTTTACGTGACAATATTTTTAAGACCGAGCTTCTAACCATAAAAGCAGTTTCACAAGTCCCTGAATGCAAAGTGTGGTCGGCTGGAACACCAGGAGTGGATGGGCTGTGCACGTGGGACGGGACCGCTTGAAATCGATGCCTGCCAGCAGCTGCCAAGAGTCCAATGTCCTGAGGGAAGGGGCCGGGCCGCCGGGGGGCAGCGCACCACCATTTCATGTGTCTTGCCTGTGACCCCGCAGCAACGCTCCCCGGAGCCTCCCTCTTGATGACGAGAGGCTCTTCCCGCTCTCCTCCCATCGGAGCGGGCTTTGCTTCTGGCTGTTATTTGGGGTCAGGAGGCCAGAGAACAAATGAGCCGGTGTTTCATGGAGAGATTTCGATACTGTGGCTGCGGCGAAAAGCAGAGACGCTGAAAATATGGCACTCTACGTTCCACAGACCCGCGCCCTTCCCTGCGTTTGTGACAGGGCATGTTATGTCAGCTGCATGGAAGGTTCAGGAAACGAGCATCCGCTTAGCCCCAGCTCCATAAAAAAATGGCGGCTGCAAACATAGTGAGAAAAAAAAATAAGACAACACCCACAATGGCCCACCGCTGCATGACGTAAAAAAGGGGGCGGGGCTTAAAAAAAACACAGGAACGCCCACGAATCTGCTCCGAGAATGATTGCCACATCTCTCTTCCAATGGCTAGCCTCCATTTATGGAGCTAGCCAATGGAAGAGAGAGGCGGGTTAAAGCCCCATACTGGAGATCATAAATTCTCGCCTGCGCGACACTGCTTGCGCATTGAACGCCAGGCTTCTACCTAAAAACGGATGGTTTGGCACAAGTGGACCGGGTGTCCAACTGGCCACCCGCTTCCAGTTCCACTTCACGTGAAATACACCAACCCCCTAAAATATATAATCCAGATGCGAACATCAGCATCTGTCACTTGCTTGACATCTTGGTTTATACCACGCTGAAATGTAAGAGTCATCCTCTATTGTTGTTGGCGGTGGTGGCGGCGCAGTTACACATGAAACAGCAAGTGTCTTAACAAACCAATCATATTAACAAATGAAATTGCAAAATAGGCGCGGACGCCTGCACAAACTAAAGGAATGTCCCATTTCAGGCATATTCATTTTGCAACTCTGACCCTTTTTTGGTGGCCGTTCAGCATTCTGGTTACAAAACCGGGAATGAGCGATCACAGCTCTAAAAACCAGTGCAAACAGAGACTCTGGCATATTGCTGCAAATATCAGCTGCATGCATGGCATGTTTTGTTCAAAAAACGGAGTGTTTTCATTTCAATCCACTATGTCTTGTAACATAATATGTGTTGTGTGTGATTCACTCGTATAAAGCGATCTGATACCAAGGTGTCCTGCAGGCGTTTATGTGGGTATTTACAGGGCTTTCACGTTTTGTATTGCAGCAATACATTTTCCTCGTCATATTTTGATTTGAAATGTATCCATTTTTTTGTGCAATTGCGTCCTTAACATAACAAGATGATTGTTTTGGGGAAGCCTTCTCTGCAAAAAACATTCATGCAAGAATTCCAATACACTTTCAGTGTTAGTAACATCTACTAAGTTACGTTCAGTCCATTTAGAATAATAATCCACCAGTACAGTGAGATGAATTTGTGGACTTTTCAAAAAGTGAAATGGTCCAAGGAAATCAATATGTACAAGCTCTCATGGACTTTCAGGATAAGTAATGGCTTGTAAAGCTGGGGATTTGATTTCAAAAGATCTATCAGAATTAGAACAGATTGATCAATTCTTGACTGTAGAACTAATCATGAAGTTAATATAAGACCACCAAACTCTAGCTCTGTCTAGTTTTTTAGAGTTATTTTCACCAAATGAGCTTTGTTGCAGCGTGACGCATGCATACAATTCTGTATTGTGTGCTTACTTTCCTTACTACTCGAACCGTACTGGGCCCTTTACTTTTAGATAGTCTGAAACATTTCCATTACCACAGAGGCAATGATCCTCAGTTGAATCTTTCTCTGCCAATAGACGGGGTGGAAATTAGGGTGCCCAACTCCACTTTAGCTGATCAAAGAGGCCCATTAATTGACAGCCACCTCACAAGTAAGGAATTAAGTTTAGGTACAGCACTCTTAAGACCATACTGTAAAAATAAAGAAGAGCAGCTGGAAGACCAAACCACCTGAAGAATAAGTGGAGTGAGGATTGTGCAAACCAAACGTTCTGCAATCCCAACACAGAACAAGAGAAGTAAAACCTGATGTGCTGCTTGTTGACTCTCTCTACAACACATTTTTAACATCAGCACAGTTTAAATGGAAAAACCAACAGGACTCAATAATAGACTCAAACAAGATTTAGATTAATTTAGTTATTGTATTAAAGAATCAAAATTCATTAAAATAAGCAATTTCTTAAGCACTTTCGTCAAGAATATCACAACTTGCAATAAAGTACCAAACATGTAGGCAAATCTTTTATCAAGTGGTTATAAAGTTCAGTTTGCAGAGTTTCAGAGAACTACCACCACTTAAGGCAGAAAGATGATTCAAATTTCTAACAGCTTAGGTCCTACAAAAGGGGGAAAGTTCAAACGTAAAGTCCATTAGGGGCAAGACCCTTAGCTAAGAGGTAAAAATATAATAGAAATTCTAAAATAGAAATGGTTCATTGAAGAAGGACTCAGTCCATCAGATACTGTTTGTAGCACTGACAAACAGTCCAAAGTAAAAGATAGATCCACATAACATCTAGGTCTTCAAAAGAAAAACTCAATAGCAATCGGTTCCTCTCCTTTGGGGTTTCTTCATTTATAAAGTTTTGGCAGGGTCCAATGGTGTAGCACCATACTAGAGTCGAAAGACTGTGACATGTCCATGTTCACTTCATGTCACCTGAGATGGTTGAAACATCAAGTTGGGTTCCCACGCTAGTCATGAGAAATGAAAGTTTGTGAGTCCGCACAGGCCTAACATTGGTAGGAAAAAAATACTAAATTGCAGCTTATAGCCATAGCTGAATTTTTTTTCCCACAGTAATATTTCACTGTGAATCATTAACCCCTTGGGCGTGGCCGCAATTCTGCGCCTGTGCGGCACATTCCGATCGCGGGTGTGGTCATGACGGCCGGGAGCCATCATCAGCACACGAGCACTGTGTGCCATGACGGCTCCCGGCTGTCATCAGCATGGAAGGGGTTAAGGAAACATTCAGGAATGTCAGGGAAACATGTACAGGACAAATAAACAACAATGTACTTGGAAAAGTTGACCCATTGCATTAAAACCAGGGGAAAGGTCAGTATTAAAGAAAAAGCATTTCATGAAGGCCTTTATGTTAGCATTGCAAGTGTAAATGAAATGAGCTCCAACTTTAACTCAAATGTAATGAAATCAAATCACTTCAAAATGAAGAATATTCATATTTTCACTAAATATTATTACATGGAAATGGCCCTACTACCACCATTTTTCACATCATTCATATAAATGCATGTTTTACAAATTTCATTCTACTAAAATCGTTTTCAATATTTCATAAACTATAGAGTTTCTAATATCATAATATGTAATATCATATTACAAAATCCCAAGCTTGTACTTCATTGCTACACAGTTTTCCACCGACTTTTCTGAATGGTGCATTGGAAGCGAATAACATGGAAAACATTAGACCACTTCATGTAGCATCACATTTGCTTATAACATATGCATAAAATAATGTTTTTACTTTAACTTGTTTATATGTATTAGTGTGTCTTATAAATGTGTTTCTTCAACTCACCTTTTAAAGCACGCTTTTAAGATGCTTCTACTTCACTTGTCTGTTTTGTGTGTCACTGTGTCTAACATGTACTTTCAACTTCTTGTGTCTTCTGGTTATAAACAGGTCATGTAGTATGATTTTCAAAATTATGCTGCATCACCTTTATGTGGCACACCAATAATTTTAGATCTAACACTAATAGAAGGAACAGATTTATTACCCCTCATTGCAAAATCTCCTTCCAGAGACAACTCTTCTTTTATTTACCAGACAACTTGCAATTCACTAGTGAGTGAGTCCTTCCTAGGCCATTTACTGATAATCTGATACTTGACATGCAAAAGAAAGGTCTCATTAATCATGGCTTCCACCACCCTGTCTCAGAAATGTGAACATTATCAGATTCAGGAATGTTATAACATTTGCTACAATGCTGTTCTATGAAATCTTCCATTCCTTCATTGAATTTCCAAGTTAACCTAGAAAGGCAATCTGCTCTAATATTATCCTTACCAAAAATAAGCCGAACATCAAAACTGAAGTCCTATAACTTCACTAAAATGGGAATCAACATTGAAGTGGCCAAACTTGTCCTATTAATTGACAGTAATGAAGTGTGATGGAGAAGTGTGGCTCAATGGTTAGAGCGGCAGACCCTGATGCAGAGGTCTAGCCCGGGACCAGGGTTCAATTCCCCGCCTCGGCGGGTCTTGAGCTCAAACATTCCACAGACCTGATAATTCTCGCCTCGGTGCCTATTCCAATCATGGAGTCCCACTCTGCAACTCTGGGCAATAGCTTGCTTAATCTCCACAACGGACCCCACAACGCTAAGGATGCCTGGCCTCCACCTTGGGGGTGCCCAGGAGTGGACACCTCACAGGGAAAGCCAGGATGGGTTCCACACCGGTATTCGTACAAGCGCCTTGAGACCCTTGCGGGTGAGTAGTGCGCTATACAAGTATCAATTTACATTACATTTAATGAAATCAGTGGTTATCATCTGTTCTAATAATGTAATGATTTCCCTACAATTGTAGTTTAAAGTATTCACCAAACTACATGCATCCCAAATCTTCTATTTCAATGGTGGAGCAACATTTTACAGCCTCAGACAAAGATCTTGATGCATAGGTGATTATAGGCTCCCAAACTTTCTTACACTTGGAAATTTTAGAATGAACAACACCTAACCTGATCCCACTGGCATCTACAGTAACAATGCAAACTGCATCTTCTGAAAAACTAGTGAGTGCTAGGGTAGCTAAAGTTAAATCCTTGACTCTATAAAAATATCGTGTCAATTCCTTGGACCGAATAAACATATATATTTTTTAATATTGTCTGTGTGGACACAGAATGTGAAGAGAAATCAGACAACATTTTTGAATATTACTTGTAAAGCCCTAAATATGATGACAATTGTTCCTTTGACTTGGGTAATGGAACTTCTTTGATGGCTTTGATACCAGAATTAGAATGTTCAAGGTACTCAAATTCACTTTGTAAAAATGTACTCTTAGCTTTAGAAGGAGTCATACTTCTTGGTTGTAGAGCAGATAGCACTTTAGAAAGTATGTTAATATTTTTATTTTCATCAATGGTAGCAGCAAATATTATGATGTCATCTTGAAATGCTGCTACTCCTTTCACATTAGCAAATAAGGAATCCATTAACTCCTTCGCTGCGGCGGCTATTCCGCCGCAGCGCTAAGGGGGCGGGGCGGAAATGCGGCAGCCGCATGCTGGTGACGGAACCGCTCCGTCACCAGCCTCGGTTGAGCTATGCTGATGACGGAGCGGTTCCGTCATGGCCCGCCCCGCTCAATAGAACGCTCAGCGCAGGCGCGGAATCCGCGCCGCGCAGGCGTGCCGAGCGGGCCATGACGGAACCGCTCCGTCATCAGCACAGCGCCACCGCAGCTGATGACGGAGCGGTTCCGTCATCAGCATCGAAGGAGTTAATCTTTGAAATACGGCAGAAGCTAAAATGAATGGCATTCATGAATATCAAAATGCCTCGAATGGTGTTACAAATGTAGTGAGGTGTTTGCAATAATCAGCTAGTCCAATCTAATGGTGGTATGCTGCCCTGAGCTCTTAAGCGGTAAAGAATTGCGGGGCATATTATCAAGGGGGTTTATCTCCGCTTTTTTGGCTTTAAAAGCCAAGAAAGCGGAGATAAAATTATCTCCCTATTACCTAGCTGTCGCTAACACCAGTTAGCGACAGCTAGTAGGAGATAGCGACCATCTTGGGCCCAACTTTGCATGTCAGTGATATTTATCACTAATGACATGCAAAGTGGGCGTGCCAAGATGTTAGCGACTGGAAACAGTCGCTAACATCGCTATCTCCTATTACCAACTTATAGAGATATTAGCGCTAAGCGCGAATATCTCCAAAAACTAACACCTGCCCTGAGCAGTTCTTAGCCATGTTATCCAATGGGAGGTGGATAACATGGCTAAGAGCATTAGCTCGGTAATGCATGAATATCGCTGACTTTTCAGCGATATTCATGGATTGCGGCCGTTTTTTATCGCATTTGCGATAAACCTTGATAATAGCAAGGTTTATCTGCGATAATTTCTGACGATGCTTAGCGTTAAAAAATTCGTTGCTAAGTATCGTTAGCGATAAATATCGCTTAACGTTGGTAATATGCCCCATGGCTTCTCTCACTTTGGAAAAATGTCCTGCATTTTTTGCAGTGGATGACAGTCGACTAGAATCTGCTTATTGAGGGAACTTAATTCAGCACATAGCCCTAAATCTCCTGTTTTTCTAACTAGAACTATCGGAGATACTTACTGTGATGATTCAATTGTTTGAATGAGTCCTTCCTCACACATATTGTGTAACAAAGAAGCGAGTTCCTTACCAACAGGCATGGGTACATTCCTCATTTTCTTTTTGAACAGTATGGCATTTTTAATCAATTTATTTTCATGGGAAAAAACGTTCCCTTTCCCTAATTTGTAGATGAAAATACCAGTAAATTGAATAAATATGACTTGAACAGAATGATACACCTGATGGGTGTATCAGGGCCAGGTTATCACTTAGGCATGATACACAAAATGGGTGTATCATGCCTAAGTGTTCCCGATGACTCCATCCTAGCAAATGTTATTTTTGATGAGAAACATACATTTTACTATGACACAAATTTTGTTTAAACCGAATGTCAGCAACAAAAAATCGTATCAAGTCCATTTTGTTCCCAGAGAATGAAAAAGTATCTGGTTCAAATAAAGATACATTAACTCCATTTTTGGCAACAAAACAAACCACATAAAAATGACAGCATATGGGGAACCAGAGTCATCTCAAACTGTAATTGGCACTTTGTCAATAGAAACGCCACACTGAGCGGAATATAAGGCCGCAAATCAATATTTTTTAAATAAAGCCAGTTGCTTTCAAAATAACAGAATTATTTTTTGAAGTATAATGATTTGGAAGAGTCTCCTTATCTTCTTTATCAACTTCTCGAATGTAATGAATTTGTTGAAAACCAATGTTACAAACACATGCGAAATGGCCAATCTTCCTGCACTTCATGCATTTATGGGCCAGATGTACCACCATTTGCAATTGCAACTCGCAAATTGCGAAAAATTGCGAGTCGAAATTTGTGAGTCGCAATTCAAAATATACAACAGTGTCAGAGACACTGTTGGCGATTCCCAATGGGGACGCAAAATGCGAGGCTCATCAATATTTATAAGGCACTCGCATTTTGCGACCCCATTTAGAATGACTGGACCTCCCAGGGATGGTGGCCTGCTGCAGCCCATTTTCCTCGAAGGAAAACAGGATGCATTTAAAAATCCCCTGGGGACCCCTTTCTATTCGCGGCTGCATTATCACCTACTTGAAGTAGATGATAAATTGCGACTGTTTTGCGACTGCAATTGCGGTTGCAAAACAGTCATATATAAGGCTCAGAGTCACAATAAGGAAGGGACGCCCTTGAAACGCGCCTTCCTAATTGCGACTCACTAAATAGCATTTGTACATGGCCCGTGGGGTTTTTGCATGCGCAAACGTGTCGCAGACCCGTTTGCGCATGCAAAAACAGGCAGTACATCTGGCCCTATGTCTTTTCATTACAATATGTGGTTCTTCCTTGAATTGAATTTCATCCTGTCAATTGTGTCTAAATATTGCGCTTCTTTCTTGAACTATATTTTCAGCCTATCAATTGCTTCTAAATATTCATTGTCAACAAGAAGCTGACACGGAGGTAAATGCTCAAATATGTTTAGCTTCTTCCCAAGTAAGTTCAATTTTAATGCCTTTTTCCTACCCACACAAAATGTTTCGCCATCCAGTGTAATTAAGTAAGCATCAACTGGTGCATGCTCCCCTGTGACTTAACGGTGTGAGTAGCCAGAGGGGGAAAGAAATACCAGGGATGTTTACTATTGAAAATAAACAGGTGTAGTCAGTCTCTCTAAATGGGGAGGTATTTCCTCTTTTATCTCCCATTCCGACTTACTTGGCCCCCGATACACCTATACAAGCTTCGATTGAGGATCAGTTAACATATAGCAATCAGTTTGCTGTTTTATCTAAACCTATAAGTGATCAAGATGCTGTTAATAAATGCGGACACCTAGTTTATCGAAAGTTCCCCCATCTCCCCTACGTGACCATTCTCATTATACCATCTTAATTGCTGAACTAAGAAACGAAGTAGGGCTATGAAATCACTGGTTTGCTCAGTGATCATTAAAACATGCAAAAGTAGTCACCATAGAAACTGGAGGTCTGGAACCAGCCCACTACCTTTCATTAATTCTCATATATCCGTTCCATCTTCTAGTCAGGTGGTGGCTCCCTCCTCAGTGGTGTGTTCTTCTTCATTTCCTACCTCTTCATCTGTTCCTGACCACGTCCATGTTTTATCTAGTCCCACGGAGCCCTATTCTGTTAAAACTAGCGTAACTTCACAGGTACTGCCCATAGGACGTCTAATAGATCGTCCTGTTAGTCCACGGCATCCATTGTCTTTTGATCAAAGGCTACCTGTCAGAAAGGATATAAATCCTTCTTCCATCTTTATGGTCAATGAAACTAATTTACTGCAAAAGTCCACCTATGAAGGAGAAGAATCCTTAAAAAACAAGCCAATTCGTCGGGGAACAGCGTTTACAACGCAACTTTTACCATGCAGTACCTTTACCACGCAACTTTTACAACGCAAGCGTTACAACGACTTGCGCTGGGGGGCACTGTAGGATAGGGAATAGTTTAATTTACTATCCAACTCCTTCCCTACTATCCACGGGGACTGGAGTTGGAATAGTAAATTAAACTATTCACTATCCAGCGCCCCCCAACGCAAGTCGTTGTAACGACTTGCGTTGTAAAACTTTTGTGGTAAAGGCATGCGTTGTAAAAGCATGCGTAGTAATGACATACATCCCGATTCGTCATGTAAGGGGTTGGATCTTGCTCCACTATTGAGGTGGATGGAGGCTCCTTTACAACTGAAAGCGTTAACAATAAATTTCGTCTGGACAGCCACTAATGGCAGAACCCTCTCTGATAGACAGGGTGCTGGCACATATAGTAAAGCGTACCATTCTAGTCAAATTGATCATATCCTCCTAGACCTCCGTCTTTGGTCATCCTTCATTGATATGTCTGTCACAAATAGGTTTGAGAGCGACCACAATCCATTGAGTTTTTCCCTTAATTTTCTTTGCAGCAAACTAAGAACTGACCGTTCGATATCAGCTTCAGCTAGAAATGTGATACCAACGACTGATATGTGGTGCTCAAATGGTCCAGGTTGAAGAGTCCACGTTGGTCTTAGATAAAATTAGTATGGATCTAAAGGACTCAGTGACCGAATTAAGTCGGTTGGCCCATTTGTCATCTGGTATGACCGGGACTGCGCTGCATAATGTATCCTTCAAGCAAAGACTGCCTTATTTTTGGGTTCCTCGTACAAATTATGGAAGGAAATCTCCCAGAGAGCATAAGTGGTTTATCAGAGAATGCTGATGTCTTAGTAGAAATCTCAGATGGGCACTAAGAGTAAGAGATATGGGAGAAATTTGCCTGGCCAGGAAGAGATACAAAAGGGCTCAGTTCATGGCCAAGAAGGCTTGGAATGAAGCTAGATGGCAGGACCTTAAACAGGCCTGCTCTTATAAGGATTCCTCAAGGTTTTGGACCCTCATTAAATAAGGGAGGGATGTATCTGTGGATCCCATACATATGAACATAGCCCCACATTCATGGATTGAGCATCTTTCCAGTCTCTATTCAGGCACCATAACACCAATGGAAAGGAGTTTTCTAAGAGGGATAGAGGCAATTCATGACACCATTGAAATAAAGGACCCGTTTTTATCATGTGTGACATCATGTCAGCCCTTAGTGCTATAACTAGAGGTTGAGCCCCTGGTTTGGATGGCATACCTGTTGACATTTTGTGTATGAACTATATATATGGGCGCAATACATCCTTCTGTTGGCAAATGCAATCTCACGTGGTGCCCTGATTCCAGAATCATGGAAGGGCGCAGAGATCGTCCCAATATTTAAAAAGGGGCATAGATCACTCCCTTGGAATTATTGTTCGACTGTATCCCGAAGATTTTTGCCCAGTGTATCTTAAGCCAAATTGAAACATTGATTGACTAATGGGCCATTACCTCTCCTTTTCAGGTGGGTTTCTAGAAGAAGGTGTCGACAATTGATCAATTTTCCATTTTCTTTTACTTTATTGGAAAGTTGAGACAGTTTGCGAAGGAACACTATATGTTGCCTTCGTCGAACTTAAGTCCGCCTTCATTCTGTTCCCGTATTGACCGGTTATGGCAAGTCTTGAACAGTCTGGGTTTACTGGACAAACTGTTGTTACTTCTGATTCATTTCCACATGGGGAGTTTTGAGGAAGTCTGTTGGGGTTCTCAAGGACAGGTGACAGACTGATTCTCCATCACAAAGGGTGTCCATCAGGGGGGTGTGCTGGCACCTACCTTGTTTTCACTTTATCTCAAAGACTTTGTTTATTACCTGCCCTCTATATACACTGATGCTCCATCTCTGGTGGGTAACAGCGCCGGGAAACCCTTACGGGTAGCTGTCGCGCTATATAAGATTAATAAATAAATAAAATATCAAAACACCGATCCTTCTCTTCACGGACAACACCTTATTGATTTCTAAATTCTCCAGCAGTCTGCAACATGCTTTAGATCACTTTTTGGAATTTGACTCCCTTTGAGGTTTGGAAATCAATTGAGAAAAGACCAAGATAATGGGCCAGATGTATCAGAGGGTTTTACCCTTTTTGTGTCTATGGGAAAATGTGTTGATACATATGGCCCAATGTTCTTTAATACGCACAGATCTTTTAGAGGGCAAATCTTAAGTTAGGGGGCGAGCCACTCGATAGTGTCAAGTCATTCAGTTATTTGAGAGTGACTATTTTACCAAATCTTTCATGGAACCCTCAGCTAGTTTTAATAACTTTCAAGCACAGACAAAAACCAGGAGCTATAATCAGGGAGCATAATAGCTCCTTAAAGAAACCTATTGCCCCGACCTTACAAATGTATGATGCTAAAGCGATTGGTGCCTGTCTTTATAGCTCAGAGCTCTGAGGTTTCTTTGACCTTTCCTCGCTGAGTAGATCAGAAAATCTTTTTTTGTGGAATTTGGTCAATTAACCGCAAAGTACCCCTTTTAAACCTTTGATGTTGGACATGGGTCAACGGCCATTGGTAGATAGAGCCAAATTGCGGCCTTTGTTATTTTGGAGGAGGTTATGGTTTCAGCCTGAGATGGCATATTATGGTGACGCATTAAGGGATGTGATGACAGCAGACAAGTTTTGTAAAATACCATGGCTCAGACAGGTCCACAAGTTGCTCATGGCCATTGGTCTTGAGGACTACTGGCTCAATCTGCTCCTAAGTCCGCTTTTAACACCAGGTCTGTTTAAAGCTCATTATTGGCAGTGGGTAGACGATAATTAAGTTAGATTGAGCATTGGTCACTCGCTGATTGGAGGTTTATGATTTTAAATCCACATTTTATCTGGAACCACATTGGGATCTAATTAATGTACCTCTGGCAAGAAAATAATACTTTCAATTTAGGATAGGTACACTGCCCCTTAAAACTCTTACTGCAAGATGGGTCCCTGATAAAAATGACATTTGTCCAGTGTGTATTGCTGACCCAGAATCTGTAGGTCATGTGTTTTTTGACCTGCTCTGGATATGACGACATTCGCCGTTCACGGATCAAATCTATATGCAAGCTCAAGGGGACTCGCAGTAGCCAAACTGTCCTCAGGATTCCTAGATCGACCTGAATCAGGCATTTGTGTGTGCTGTTACCAAGTTTCTGGGTAAAATGTGGGTAATTCGTTCAAAGGCAATAATAAGGGCTGTTTGGTCACCACTGACATCTTTTTATCCGTTCAAGCAGTTATTACATCAGCTGCCCACGTTTATTTATTGTGAATACATGCATGGTGATCAACCTCATACCTTCACTTATGCCCTTTGCACTGCAAAAGAATTTGTTTCTACTGACTTGTACCTGTCTTGTTTTCTGTATGTAAATAGAGGACCAGGATCTTAAAAAACCTTTAACAAACTTTTATTTATTTTATAAATTATATTTTGTAATGCATTAGTTTTATTCTATTTTATATTTTTTTATTATGCTCCACGGAAGGTTGCATTTGTATGAGTAGCCCTGTATTTGATATATGTTTTAATGACGTGTGCTGTCGAATAATGCACTAATTGATTGATTGATTGATTGAATTAAGTAATTTGCGGATGGTTTTATCCAAGAGGCCCATCTCATAGAAGGTTCACTAGGAATATCCAAAAACGCAGGAGGAGGATTGCACTACATGTTTAGTGGAAGAAGATGACGGCTCATAACAGAAGGAAAGCACATGATAAAACAGTATATTATTGCAGAATTTTCAAAGCTAGCTGCAAAAATGTGTAGGTTAACAATAAGAAGTCACTGTACTGTTTTGTTGTTCGGGTGGTGGGATATGCTGAGTAAAATGATGCAAGATTAAAATCCTTTCCCTGTTATATTATTTCTCCACTAGATGGCAGTACACACAAAGTTAATGATAAGATGTAAACAATTGCAGTTTCTTTTTTAGGTTTCATGTACAGAACTCTTGCCATTGAGCTGGCGAAATCTCTTGTAAAAAACAAAAAAAAAGCTTTAAAAAGGCTTACAGTCCCTCCATTACTTACCATTGGTTGGCTACTACTTACCTCTTGTTTCTTAGCTTCTCATTAGACACATCCTTCTTCTCACCTCACCAGGAGTTTCGCTGTGTGTCCCTGTCATGTAGCTAGGGCCAAGCACAGCTTCCTGTCAACTGTGAAGTATCCTTCCACTGCACACAGTCTCCTACAGGTACTCTTTTTTTAGTTTTTTAACATGCACTCTATGTCTCTGCAGCCTGTTTCCCTCTTTCCGTCCTCTTCCAGCTATCTGTCATTTTTAATCTTGCACAGCCATCCTCCCAGTATCCCTCATTTGTTTTGCAACTGGCAGAACTATGGTTTGCAAATGGAGATGATACATCAGGCATTACATTTTGAAAGGATGCGGGGAACGTAACCAATCTGTACTTAAAATAAGAAGTTTTAGTCTGAAGACTAACACCTTCAGAACCCACAGCCTTTCAAGACTTCTGTGGCACTTTGGACTTTTTTTCATTCCCTAACTGACTTGCTGATCTTGCCATCAGGCGAAGAGCCTGCTCTCCATTCCTTGACAGGCTCAATCACAGTAGATTAAGCCAATCCACCCCATACCAATTCAACACAAAGGTACACCTCCTGTCCTCGTCCCCAGCTTCCTTCCGCCCACCAATAGTAAAAAGTGCCTCAAGCTGGTGAGCATAGCAAGGGAATGTGTGAGGGTACTTATTGTTGCCCTTTACCTTCCCAGTCACCTGGCTCAGCTTGATTTTTAGGTGGACCATGAAGGGGCTAGGGAATCCCTTCCAAACCCACCCAATAAGTGTGATGCCCCAAGTCTTGTCACACGCGTATTGATGAGGTGACCCAGAAGTGGTTGCTGGTGCCCAGAAAGGACAGGTCAGCAGCAAACTCCTCCACCCCTATGCCCGGGCACTGCAGTAGTATGTTCCCATCGGAGGGATGAAAAATTATTTGAAAGATGTCAGCAGGGCATGAAGTGGACCCCTTCCGTATTGACATTTATATCTCATGAGGGCATTCTGTGGACATGCTGTCACGACCTATATATGCATCAACGGGGCAGCAAAAGGGTTAACACATATTTATTAAACTACATCAGAGCAAACCCACAATAATGTTTACCTATCACCAAATCTGGTTACGTCATTTCCCTCATTGAGGAACATTGCTTCATGTTAGTGATGCATTGGGCGCTTCAATATCTACCCTATCCATTCAGGTCCGACTGAATTCATAAGACGGGTTCACTCCTAATCACAACAGCAAACACTCTGGTGAGGCATCTGAAACATATGTAGCGCTTTCTGGATGTAGCTGTTTTAACCCTTAAAGACCACATCAGCTGACCCATCTGCCATTGGTTATCATTCTTTAGTTTGGTCATTCTAAAAACAATGTTTATTTAATGGGGATGGAGAAGGCTTAGAGCCTTGGAGCAATACTTCCTCTTATATACAGTGTGGATGTATGACGTTACAACGCATACTTTTACTCCGCATACCATTACAACGCGGTATTTACAACGAATACCGTTACAACGCATAGCGCTTTGGGGTGCTGGATAGTGGTAAGTATAATTTACTATTCTAACTCCAGTCCCCGTGGACCCTAGGGAAGGTGTTGGATAGTAAATTAAACTTACCTCTTATCCTAGAGCGCCCCCCAGCGCAATGCGTTGTAATGTCATGCGTTGTAATGCCCGCGTTGTAATGGTAGTGCGGAGTAAAAGTTGCGTCGTAACGGGTGTATACCATACAGTGTATGACAAATTGGAGTATTAGTTGTGGGGGTGAGAATTCACCTCAAATAACACTTACAATTCTTGTCAATTTGAATCACAAAAGTCACGAAATAAACCATGCTTAACCATGTGGTAGCTTGGTACAAAAAGCAGTTGTACTTAACTTAGGGGCAATGAGTAAAGATTTTACGTGGTACTCAAACAGCAATAAAGTGAATGAACAATACTAGATAAATCCCAAACCAATTTAGAAAAATTGAGAATATTTTAATAAACAAAATGACAAAAAACAACAAAACTCCAAACAGTAAAACCGAGATTGGAAGTAACCTTAATCTGTGGCCCAGCAGTGACGCACCTTCGGTGGATCAGCTTAGCAGGTTGGTCCTGGTCCCTCAACTGTTAACAGAACAAAAGTTGGCAAAAAATATTAACTTCCAGGTTTCAGGAAACTTTAGGAGGAGTATTATTTGACACTACCAGCCAAGGCTCCAGAACCTGGGGACAGCACTTGGGGGTCAAGACTCACTTCAGCAGCGGCCAGCTGCAGTGTCCTGTTCAAGTCTAGATTAATTTGTCAGATAGGAATGCCGGAAAGCACCTCTTGGTGCTTGCTGTGCCCCTGTAGCCCAATCAGGAGGTCAGCCAACTGACAGTGGGAGTCACTTCTGGGGTCCTGGGTTCAAGGCAAACAGGTCCAGACTCTCTTCTTGCGGTGGTCACTTCAAACTAGTTCTGAGGCAGCTCCCCCTTCCACTGGCTTTGGAGTGAAGCTGACTAGAAAGACAAAGGGAGGCAAGCCTAGAAGTAAGTTGCATCTGCCAGTGGCAGGGTAGGCACCATTGGAAGCTCAAGGAGGAGGACTGGGCACAGCCCCAATGCCATCCTGCCTAATGAACAAAACACCGCCATTCACACCTAAGCCTATTCCACTGTCTGGGAGAAATCCACACCTTCCCATAGGGGAGCCATTGAGCAGTCAGGTGACAATGAACACTGGCAGGAAGGCCCTTTTGGCCTAGGCAGAAAAATGGCATCTTTAAAAAAAGTGTAATTTCTATAATATCAATTTTTAAAATAGCAATATAAAATCTGACTTGACCTTTGCATTGGATTTTTAAATTACTATTAAAGTTAATAATTTTTCTAGCAGGTCCCAAACTAAAATTAAGCACTATAAGTTATAATTTAACCCAGTGTTTTTCTATGGGATGGCCAGTCTTGAATTTTACTAACAGGACGTGTAAAACATTAAAAATACATGTCCTATTTTTTAAAATGTTGTGCACCCTGCTCTATGGGCATTTGGACCTACTTTAGGGGTAAAGTATAAGTATTAAAAAGGAAGGATTAGGCCAGGCAAAAGCTTCTTTTGGACAGGTGGAAATGGCAATCGCCATTTAAAAGTGTCTACCCAGGCAGCAGGGGCATTCTTGGAGGCATGTTTCATAGTGCTACTTTAGTGGGTGAAACAATAATTAGTATACTTTAGTAGTATATATATTATACTTATAGTAGTATTAAGTAGTATGTATTATAGAAGTAGTAGTATAAAGTAGTATATAGTAGTATAAAGTAGTATACTTTAGTGGATGAAAAACTAGTAGCATATAATTTACAGGCCTTCTGTACCTGTAAAACTATATACTTAGGACTTATAAGTAAATTAAATATGCAAATTAGGAATACGTACATTTGATCATGTTTAAAGAAAAAACACAAGCACCTTACCACTAGTTAGCAGGTATAAAGTGTGCAGAGTCCCATGGCCAACTAAAAACGGGTTCAGTGAAAGAATCTGGGGAATCCCATGCAAAAGATGGTAATTTGCAATGCCTTCTGACTTGAACATGTTTCTGGAGAAAATGTGGTTGTCGACAAGTCGTCGGTGGGTTAAACTGCAAGTTAAATCCGAAGTGGGGCTGTATGACAATGGGTAGCTGAAGAGCTGGGTCCTGGTGCAGTTGCCAATGACGGCAGGAAAGCTCTGAGTGAGTGAAATCCAAAGTATTTACCAAGGAAGTCCTTGACATCGATGGGTCACTGTTCGGCATCTGTCCTGATGAAGCCTTCTACATAAAGACTTAGAAACTTTTCTGGAAGTCAGATCTCCTTCAGTAGGGCAAAGCAGCAAGTTGAATCTGATTGGTCATTCAACAAAGACAGCTTTGGCTAGAACGCAGTACTTGTGCCCGCCAGTTCTCTTGAGAAAACATTTGCTCAAACCCCACCTTTTTCAGTTTGGTCAGGAAGAATACACTCTAATACCAGCCCTAGGATGCACCACTTGGGGGTTAGGACTCACTCCAACATAAGCTAGCAGCAGGGTCCGGGGTAGGCTCAGTTTGAACTGGTTGGCTGGGCAGATGCAGAGATAGCTGTCTCATGGAGCCTGTTTTGTCACCGTAGCTCAAACTGTAGGACAGCCAACTGACCCTTGGAGTCACATCTGGGGTTCTGAATTCAAGGTAAGGAGATCCAAACTCCCTTCAGGTTCTTCAGATAGCAGGGCAGTCCTTCATCTGATTTTCCACAGGTCCAGGAGTGTTCAGATAAAGGAACTGGGGTTGCCATTTTAATGCACTGTGCCAGTCTATGGGTTGGAGAAACTCCTGGTAACTCCCTAATCAATGGTTCCCAGGGGTGACCCTACCCACATTTGCAGCACTTCATGTGTATGTTTTTGCAAAAAATCCCACAGTGCCCTTTTCTACCTAAATCCAACATGGCAGAACCCATCTTCCCCTGGTCACATCTCCCGGTGGTTATGGAAATGGTCAGACCATACCTTGTGGTCACTCCAAACCAGTTCTAGGGGCAGCTCTTCCCTTCTGCTAGGGTTTGAGCCAAATTGACTAGGAGGTCCAAGGGAGGCAGGCCTTGGGGTGATCTACAGCTACCTGTGACAGGGTAGGCTACCTTGGCTGCTCATTAAGGGGGCTCATCCAGTCCCCATGCCATCCTGTTCAAGAACTTTGTCTACTGTCTAGGAACAATCCACATCTCACCACATGGGAGTCAGTAGCAGTCAGGTGTCACTGGACACTGGCAGGAAAGCCTTTTGGTTTTAGGCAGAGAGGCAACATCTTTTTAATTGGCATTTTCAAAATAGTAATATAAAATCTGACTTTACTTTTGTGTTGGATTTTAAATTACTATTAAAAATCATTGAACCACTTTTCCTGCTGCTCCTAAACTGAAGTTGTGCATTATAATTTGTTGTTAGACCAGACATCATTGGTGTGGGTTTCCCCTGTATTTTTTCTTTTGCCTACTGTTATTTTGCTGTGTGTTGAACTTTGTTTTACTGGTCTAGATGCTTTGGTCACTTTGCCACTGCTGTTCAGTGCCAAAGTGCAAGCGCTCCCTTGTTATGGATTAGTGATTCTATGATTGTCATATTTGATTTTCTAGACAGTGCGTAGTACAGTGCACTGTGTATACCCATGGTCTGTAAATCAAATGCTGCTAGTAGGCCTGCAGCACTAATTGTGCCACCTGCATAAGCAGCCTGTAAATGTAACTCAGGCCACCCATTGCAGATCCTGTGTGCAGTGGGGGCGCTGAAATGTTGACTTAGCAAGTGCACCCACTTGCCAGACCCTAACCTTCCCTTTTCTTACATCATAGACACCCCTAAGATAGGCCCAAGGTACCTCTGTTGGCACTGTGCAGTGTATGTGAATGGTACAACATGCCCTGGTGTGTGTGGCATGTCCTGATAGTTAAATACTGCCAATTTCATTTTTCACTATTGCTAGGCTACCTTTTCCCACGGGACAGAATGGGGAGTTTGCTTATAACATCTTATAAACATAACTACCCCTAGGAACAAGGTAGGAAAAGAAAGTTTAGTAGGCCTGAATACAGAATGTTAAAATGCATCTATTAGTGAGGGTGATTTTTACATTCTGTGTTTGAAAATACCACTTTTAGAAAATAGGTATTTTCTTGCTTAGCCATCCAGTGTGCCTCTGCTTGGATGTGTATTGACTGTCTGGCTTTGGAGTGACAGGGGCTGGGGATGTGCAGTGACTCCAGAGAGTCTGGATGAGTCGGCTGGGCTGAATAGACCAAGGTTGCATTTAAAGTAGGGGGAGGAGATTTCCTTTTGCCTTAATGGGCCTGGTCTGCCTTCCGCATTGCTGTCTCCACCTCCTGCCAATAAGCTGCACCAGAGAGGACAGAGCTGGTTTTGGCTGGGCAAAAAGCTTCTCCGCCACAGAGAACAAAGGATTTTGCTGTATACATATTGATGCCCAGACTCCAGAACTTTAGATCACTTTTGGACTTCAAGAGGTACCTCTGCCAAGAAGAAGAGCTGGTGAAACTGGAGGAGGAGCACTGTCCCTTTGCTGTGTGTTGTCTGGGGTTGGCCTGCAGTGGCTATTTCTAACAAGGAGAGGAACTGCGTGTGCATCCAGCTTGAGAAAGTATCTCCAAGGGCTTGAAGTGGAGCTTGCCCCCTGTTCAAGAGGTCTCAGGTACAGAAAAGACCTCTTTAAAGAAAACAATGGTTGGGGAGTGAAGAGGTAGTACTCAACAAGAGTACTTTGGTGGATGCATCCTCCTCCACCATGGAGCCGCGGGATGACGAGAGAGGGAGCGAGGACTTCACAACTGTATATGACAGTGTCAGATTACCTCTCGACCCGATATGAAGGCTCATGGAGCACTGACTCCTTACGTTTCTAGCTTATTTTCAGAATTACTGACAAAGCTTTAGAATCAAAAGAGTACCAACTAGGTATCGTATTTTAAAACACTTTTGTATATATTCACATATTGATAGCAACCTAGTGAGTGACTGAGGTATCATACTCAGCCCTGATGAAGAAGCCCTGAGCTTCGAAACATGTTGACGTTTCCAGGAGAATGAGCACATTACCAGCCTGAGGTCTCCGAAACACCCCTTTTAATAGTACCAGCCTATGACCAAATAAAGTTAGTTTAGTCACTAAGGCCAGGTACCTTTTAATATCACATTTTTTTCACTCACCCCTGACCCTTTTCACTCACTACAAATGCACCTCACATAGCACTACAATAATGAAGTGCTCCAGCGTAGTCGCCAGTTGCAGCACGCCCCGTCCTGCAGCGGGGCGGGAAGACCCCAATGATGAAGCATGACACCAAGGGCCCTTTTGGTGTGTGAGGGGTATTTTAACAAACACAGTGAATGCCTTGACTCTTAGACATACATTCTCCCCTGCTCCAACTAGCCACTCTGAGGTGGATCTCTTTGTTTTCTAAAACAGAAAAGACCTCACCATCTTTCTGGGCACCGACTCTGGTTCTGCTGGTTCCTGTCGCCACAGAAGGAGAGGACAACTGACTCTGTCACCTAGTTCATCACAGGATTCTGTGTCCTGAGGGCACCGACAAGAGCACCACCTCAGTTTGCAATGCAACCTTGGTCTCACCAACTCCGTCAACGAGCTGCTGCTTGTACCGTGTCCTGTGGAATGTATGACGTTACAACGCATGCTTTTACCACGCATGCTGTTACAACGCAGGTTTTACTACGCATACCATTACAACGCATTACACTTGGGGGTGCTGGATAGTGAATAGTTTAATTTACTATTCCAACTGCAGTCCCCGTGGACACTAGGGAAGGTGTTGGATAGTAAATGAAACTTATTCCCTATCCAAGAGCGCCCCCCAGTGTAATGCGTTGTAATGGTATGCGTAGTAAAACCTGCGTTGTAACAGCACTGTGTGGTAAAAGTTGCGTTGTAAAGGATGTTTACCGTCCTGTGGGCATCACACTCTGCACCGCTTTGCTACATGCTGCACAGGGTGTACAACCTTTACAACGCAACTTTTACCACGCAGTGCCTTTACGACGCAACTTTTACAACGCAAACCATTACAACGCATTGCGCTGGGGGGGCGCTCTAGGATAGGGAATATATTTAATTTACTATCCAACACCTTCCCTACTATCCACGGGGACTGGAGTTGGAATAGTAAATTAAATAAATCACTATCCAACACCCAAAAGCACTATGCGTTGTAATGGTATTCGTTGTAAATACCGCGTTGTATAGGCATGCGATGTAAAAGTATGCGTTGTAACGTAATACATCCTCTGCACAGACATCACCGACTCCGTCCCTGCCCGTCTCGAACATCAACCCGCTCTGCAATGCAAGCCTTGGTCTCACCGACTCCGTCAACGAGCCGCTGCCTGCACTAAGCCGTGAGGACTCCGCACGCTGCAACTCTTCCATCTCACATTGCAATCACGACTGTTGCCCCTGACCGGCTCGTACCATTGTGTCAGCCGCACAAGAAAGGTACTGTCTCTGAGTCTGTCCACGCTTTAGCTAACCTGTACCAACGTGGTTGGCTGGAATTGTTAGACTCTGTAGTGTTCAGTATCGTGGTAGCCCCCAAAGGAGCTACCAAGTTCGAAGAACTGTGTTTTCACATTATTCCTGCTAATTAAAGGTTTTTTTGCACAGTAACTATATTTTTTTCAGTATTGTCGTTTCTGATCTTGTTGGTTTAGATAAAGTTTTACTTTTTTTTTTAACTTGTGTGGTGTCCATTTGTAGTGTTTTCACTGTGTTACTGTATACCTGCACAAATGCTTAGCACACTGCCTCTGAAATAAGCCTGTCTGCTCATGCCAAGCTACTAAGGGGGTGAGCAGGGGTTATTTTAGAAGTGTATCCTCCTTACCCTGACTAGGAAGAAGGGTGCCTACTTGGAAATGGTGTGAACGATTGTCAACTAGAGACCCCTATTTCTAACACTGGTGGTCAGCAGTGAGGATCTGGACTTGCATTTGTGCCGTACATACAGTGATTGGTATGCACTTCTAGCATAGTGCAGACCATTACGCAACCACATACTATTACTGAGCTTTTAATTTTGAATTTTCTGCAATTTTTTCATCATGACCAAGCCAGCATCTATTGGTATGGAATTTGGAGAAGATAGAGTGGAAACCTACACTGCCATCTGCAAGAAGTTTAAATTCTATGTGAAGGGCCGCACCAGAAAGGATGAATACCAGAAGGCACCGAGAGCCTGGTTGTAATCCAGAAATGTCAGTGGGCAGGATCAGGAGCCTCTGGTGGAGGCAGATAATTTGGATGGGCAGCAGGAGGGGCCGTTGAATCTGCCAGGGGGGAGGATACCTTCCAGGGATGGCAGCAGTCTTTCTTCAAAAGGTCTGTCTCTAGAGAAGTTGGAGGACAGAGAAAGAAATCGGGTGCCTGAGAGGGTGCTTGTTAAGCTCAGTCTGGAGAAGGAGAGTGACATGGAGAGTAAGAAATTGGAGTTAGAATCACACAGATTGGCCATGGAGGAAAAGAAGATGCTTTTAGAGCATGAAAGAGGTTTGAGGGAATTGGATCTGAAACCAAAAAGTATAGAGTCCAATCCCTATGGTGGCAGCACGCCAGCAATGCCTGGAGAAGGGAAGGTATACATCCTCAAGGAAGTGATTACGGATTTTGTAAAGAGTGAGGACTTTGGTCAGTGGGAGCAAGTAGCCAAACTGGGGGACCTGCCTGAGCTGACCCTTTGGCAGCGGGAAGGGGGCCCCTCCAGGGAGTAATCCTGCCAGGAGCAGCAAAAACGCCCTTCTCTTTTTGGTTTGCGGCAGCAGGCTGCAAACTAGGCAGCAGGTGATCAGTCTGGATCACATTGGATTTACTGGGAGAATGGTCTCTTGATAGTGAGCCTAAGGTTGCTGAGCCTTGGTCAGCCCGTGTGCTAGTGGCACCCCAGTGCTTCAGGTTTTATGGTTATGAGGTTGTGCATACTGTGTTTACGTTTGAGTTATTTCCTACTGTGAATTATGCCCAGTTATGCTGGTGAGGTTGGCGCAGAATGTATTTCACGCCTAAATGTGATACTGTGCATAATATGGTTTGTGTTACAAGTATGATGCTGAGTACAGTGTTTGCCAATAATTACTGGTTGTGTTCTACATCTATTATATGTTCTACATTTTCTATCTTTACTAAGTGATGGTTCAGACAGTGGCCCAAATGGCCCTGTCATGTGTATATAATCCCCTGTAAATATTGCCCAGTGCCAGGTGGCACAGTGTATATTGTGTGATTACTATTCTAATGTGTTTTATGATTATACAAAGGCTATTTTTAATATAACCTTGTGTGGAGTCCTTTTTGTGGTGTGCCTAGTAGGCTGTTGCTGTGTGTGTGTTGCACAAACGCTGTACACATTGCCTCCGGGATAAGCCTGACTGCTCGTGCCAAGCTACCAAGGGGGTGAGCAGGAGAGTGACTAGAGTGGTGGTTTCTGCCTGGCTTTGGCGCAAGCCTTAGCCAACCAGAAATCCCATTTCCTACAGTTTGACTGCAGTTGTGCTGTGCTTAATTGTGCATGTGTGCCATTGTGTCCATCTCCCTCAGTCACCCCGGTCCCTGCTGGTTCCTCTCCCTGTTGCTGTTGGGTCTGTTTTGGGGAGTTTCTGGTCCCCGAGTCCTGCCACCGTCTCCAGACTGATGTGGTGGAAACCATTTCCACCATGTCATCCAGCTCCTGGTGTGGCGCTGGCCTCCCACCTCCGGTGTGCATTACTGCCTTCTTGTTGTTGACGTGTTTCTTATTGTTTGTGCGTTTTGCATCATTCTGGATGTTCTGGTTTTTTCTTCCATAGTCCTCCTCCGCTCTCAGGCGGAGAACAGCCATAACAACGCGGGGATTACCCTGCACTGCCATTACAATGCGGGGATTACAACGAAAGTCGTTACAACGACTTTCGCTGGAGGGCGCTGTTGGATAGGGAACAGTTTAATTTTCTATCCAACACCTTCCCTACTGTCAACGTGGGCTGGAGTTGGAATAGAAAATTAAACTATTCCACTATCCAGCGCCCTCCAGCGAAAGTCGTTGTAACGACTTTCGTTGTAATACCCACGTTGTAATGGCATGCAGGGTAAAAGCCCGCGTTGTAATGACATACAACCCTCTCAGGCTGCATTCACCTTGTCCAAGATGGCTGCCATGTACAATGTTTTGTTGCCAATGGGGCTTGGGGGTTGTATGCTGGCTCAGGTTGCCTCCATTGTGCTTGGTTGTTGTTTTCTGTTTGGATTGTCTCTTTTTTACAGGCTTTTGTTGTGCTTATTCCCACCTGCCGTGTATGTCACGGGCCTGGCGGTGCTTATCCCTGCTTTCCTCAACGCGAATGGGCTCTTTGCACGTTTTTTTGTTTTGTGGTTTGTGTTTTAATCTCCGTCGAGGTGGTTGTATCGTGCACATTGGCAGCGGGTTGGGCAGACTATCGCATGCTACCGCCTTGTCGTAAATGCCACGTTAAGACAGGGTTATTGCCCACAATCGGCTGTGATGTGTAAAGGTGCGTTGGCATTTTTAGGTGAGGTTTAGCACACGTTCTTGTGAATATACCCCTTTGTGTTTTGAAATAAACTTTAAAAACTGTCTTTGTCAAGTCATTAAATTGATGATTTGGAACCATTTGAAATGTAATAGGGAGAAGACCGATATTCTCTGATTTGGAAAGATTATTCAATTCTCTGCATTTGACTGGTGGCCTGAAGGTTTCAATAGGCCTACTCCCTTCATGGATGTGGTCAGAAATCTGGATGTTAACTTTGATACTGATCTAACTTTTCACCACCAACTTGTCGCTTTTGTAGGAACCTATTTCTTAATAATCAAAGCAATAAGAAAATGTTTTGAATTTCTCCCTCTAGGACGTATTGAAGCAGTAGCCAATGCTTTGGTCACTTTCAGTATTGCCTATTTTCTTTACCTAGGTGCAGCGAATTATCTGATCAAGAAGCTGCATTACGACTGGTACTAGAGCTCCCTCGCAGGACTTGGATCATTAAATGGCGAAGGGGACTTCAATGGCTTCCAGATTTTGTTTACCTCCTTTTCTTAAACTTTCAACCAGTCTGGGGCACATTTTCTCTCAGAGCGATTCACACTGTATGTCCTCCCTAGAACTTTGAGATCGGCAATTGCCAAGCTATCAGCTATTCCCAGGTTCAGGTTGAAGACTAGAGGAGGTAGTTCTGTCTCTGAGCTTGGTGCACAGGCCTGGAATCAGCTTCCTCTTTTCTTGATGCAAACTGAAAATGTTACCATTTTTAGAAAACTCCTCAATACGTGGCTTTTCTCCGAGGCATAATTTGTTCCTTTTTTGGGTGTGTGTTTTGACTTGTAATCAGGGCCAGTTTTAGACCCGTGTGACAATCATGTTTCCACCCCCCATGACCACATACTCGGATTCCCTCAAGACCACCAGGCAAAAGTGCCCCTCATCTCTCCATAGCCCCTCTATCATATGCATTTCATTTGTTTTAAAGCACTTGTAAAGGATGACTTTACTATTAAAAATGTATATCTGCCCAAACACTGTTCAGCAACATTAGGAATAGATCATTAAAGACTGGGTGAAAAAACAGAACATCCTAACCAATTATATGCAATTTGCATGCAGCTCTTTTACGACAGTTTGTAACAGTCACTGTTATATATTCGAGTTGTATCTTATCAACTGTGGTAACAAAGGATCTATATTACAAAAGCAGTAATCCTCAAAGAAGTGTGACCAATGTGCCTGTGGGTTGTTAGTGACCTGGCCAAAGAAGGCATGAAAGAGAGGAAAAATTGGAGCATAAATTCAAATCTTTTCCGAACAGGGCCCCTAAAATATGTTTGACCCAGGGTCCCCAAAATCCTTAAAACGTCACTGATCAGTACGCAGTTTATTATAATGTTTCCGAGGGGCTATTTTAAAAGCAGAGATCTAGAAGTAAAAGTAATTCAAATGCAGGAAAATAAGTGCAAATCAGCAGATGAAAAATTCTATAAACCTTTGGGCAAAGTGTGGGATATGTTATATGTGAGAGAATAATTACTAGAAATGTATTTAATGCAGATTAGCGCATTTCTAGGCATATTGCGCGATTGTGGGAAAACACATTCTGAAAGACATTCTAATTCTAGTCCTACATTGCCATCTTGTGGAGACTACATAAACTGCGACAATGAATCAGTGCTGCACAACGAGGGATTTTAGAATACGCACACACGACTGTAAACACTATTGACGTTAGCATCCTAAAATAACATATTTATTTATGCCAGTACATTTCTAGCACATGTACGTTGTGCTCTTTATAAACTCAGTCTATTTTAAGATCCACATAACATAATTCACATATGTCTTGACATACACAATCTTATTTGAAGGATATGGATACAATCTTTATCCCTTCACTCACCAGCCTGGAATTACATTCAAACCCTTACCAAGTTCATTCTGAAAAATATCATGCTGATGGCTAAGTAAGTTAAGCACTGGGCTGCACTCTCTGTGAATTGATGCTCCTATTCTCTTCATACTTCTGATGGCAGGCCGTCAAGTGCCAATATAGGGGTTAATAGCACCTGCCTTCCAGTGCGCTTACAAAAAAGGAACGAACCATTTGAACACAGCTTATAGACAGTCATGGCTAACTAAGATATTGCATCAATTTCAAAAGTCATGGAATCAATTTGTAACAAAGATGTAGTGCCTATCTGTGCCTAGTGTGGTAAAAGAAGGCGCACTTGAGGACTCTCTTGCAAGCTCAAGAGAAAGCTCCAGGAAACAAGGCAGCGCCTAACAAGTGCACCGGAAACAAACAGAGACAGTGCCCCTATTACGATGAATGTGCTGCCCACAGGGCTATCGCATACTTGTGCTGCCCTGGAGGACGTGCATTCAGCGATATACCGAGCAGCTGCCTTACAGCCACTTCCAGTTTCACAGTGCAGGCGGCATTTCGGGAGAGAGAGAGACACCTGCAGGTAGGTGCAGTGAGTGACTTCACCCTACTGCAGGAGAATATCTGGGCGGTCTGTAGGACACTCTGCCGCCCCTCAGGGATGCCTTCAGGAAGCGCAGTGACAGTGTGCCGCCTTTTCATGGCACACTGTGAGTGAGCTCCCTAGGGCCCTGTTTGCATCTGCACTTGCGTGCAGAAACAGGACAAGTGCAGGGGTAAAGAGATTCGGCTCTTTCACAAGGGTGATATCGGCACACAAAGTAGTTTTGTTCAGTGCTAGTGACATTAATGTTATGTTAATGTTAAAAAACGTATAATGCGCACAAATATCAACAGGTGTCTCGGCGCTGACTGCTCCAGGGGGCAAGACAATGGCCTAGATATTAAAATGCCTACTTATTAAAAAGCCAAGTTTTTAATTGTTTCCTAAATGACAATAGGTTAGGCATGGCTCTGATCTCAGGAGGAAGAGAGTTCCATAGCTTAGCAGTGACAACCAAAAAGCTTCTGTCGCCCCAATTAGTTCTATAAGTTCTTGGGATGACAAGCAGGTTAGCACCTGAAGACCTCAAGGATCTGCTGGGAGTATTCATCTGCAATAAGTTCTTCAGAAATTCTTGCCCTATATTGTGTATCGCCTTATAGGCAATGCAAAACGTTTTGAATTGTGTTCTGCTTCTTATGGGCAACCAAAAAAGTTGTCTAACAACCTTAGAGACAGACTTAAATTTTGGTGTGCCGGAGAGCATCCTAACAGCTGCGTTCTGTACCAGCTGCAACTTATTTAAAACCATCTAAAACCATGCCACTGTAACTACAGTGGCAGTGTGTGCATTTTGAGACCAAAAACTATTTTTGCTTTTGCCAAATGAAATTTGGTTTTGCAAGACCCAAACCTTCCTTTTTACCAGGGCCGGACTGGGAACCGAAACCGGCCCTGGCAAAGTGCTCGGCCGGCCCCCCCTCCCCCCGGGGGGTTGGGGGGTGCGACCGTGCTCTTTGCTAGGGCCGGTTTTCGGCCGATTTTGTTACAGTGCCGTTTTTGCAGCTATGCTGCAAAAAACGACCCTGTAACAAAACCGGCCCCCTGGGGCCCAAAACCGGCCCCCACCCTCGCGGCCGACCGGGGGATTGCCCGGTGCCTGCAACGGCCAGTCCGGGCCTGCTTTTTACATGTATATAAGTCACCCCTAGGTAAGGCCCTGGATGGCCCGAAGTCCAGGGTGAAATGTATTTAAAAAGAAGGACATGTACGTTTAAATTTTACACGTCCTGGTAGTGAAAAACTCTTAAATTCATGTTCAATGATGCAGGGCCTATCTCTCCCATAGGATTACCATGGGGTTACCTTATTTAACCCCTTCCATGCTCATGACGGAACGGTTCCGTCATGAGCTACGGTTGAGCTGTGCTCATGACGGAACCGTTCCGTCATGACCACGCCCGTTTCTATTAGGGCCCAGCACCGGAGGGGGAAACGCGGTCGCACTGAAAAGGTTAATTGTATATGTGTACTTTCCAAATGGTAACAGGGGCCAGTTCATGTTTGGTGTCTCTGGAATTGGAAATATTAACTTATGGTGAAGTCGGATGTTAAATTACAATTTTGAAAACTCTGCTTGTAGACAGTTTAAATTGTCTTGCCTTAGCCATTTGGTGCCTGCAGCTTGTCTCCGGGTCACATGACTAGGTGTAGCTGACAGCTGAGCTTTGTTTATTGCTCCTAAACAGCCACACAAAATGGAGAGCTTAGGTGTGACTGGATGGCTGGATGTGAGGGAGGAGCTGGGCCCAGCCCCAATTACACTTGAATAGGCTGTGTCCTGTCTTCACATGAAGGCCTTGTTGGTCCTGACCCTTTTTGCAGGGTTTTCCCCAAAACATTTTCCCTTCCTCCTATATTTTTTCTGACCTGTTTTTGTTGGTTTTATGACTCTGGGCAATTTGCCACTTCTGATCAGTGCTAAAGTACATGTGCTCACTCCGATAAACTTGGTAAGATTAGTTTGCACCTGTTTGGCATATTTAATTTACATATAAGTCCCTTGCACAGTGGTACCCTGTATACCCAGGGTCTGTAAATTAAATGCTAGTAGTGGGCCTGCAGCACTGCTTGAGCTAGCCACAGAAGTAGCCTTACAAATCTGTCTCAAGCCTCGGCCACTGCAGGGCCTGCATGCACAGTTTACTGGCACAGTGACTTGGCATTAAAGGGGTTGGCAAGTCTGAAACTGCCCATTTACTACATATAGGTCACCCCTAAGGTAGGCTATAAGTAACTCTATGGGCAGGTTGTTGTGTGGGTAAACGGTAGGAAATGTGCCTTTGTTGTGTGGCATGTCCTGGTAGTGACAAACAGCCTATTTGGCTTCTCACTGCTGTGAGGCTGCTCCTCTCATAGGTTTGCATTGTGATTTCCCTGACATGTGTTTCAGTGGTAATTTCTAATCTGGAAGGAGTAGCGTTGCCATGTTTGGTATTTTTGGAACAGTGGTGATAAATCCTGCTTGTTAGTGAAAGCACTACATGGCACCAAGGGGACAAGTTGATTTTGTTACAGAACAAGTAGATTTATAAAGCAACCTGCCCCTTGGAGTATAAGTACATGGGCTGTGACCGCAGGGGTGTGGAATTTAATAAAATATCTACTTGTCCATGGGCCGTATAGTGCGATGACAAATTAGGGCAGCAATCTCATTATATAAGAGCTCTAATATAGCCTCTCTGATCATGCCAGGGGTCATACCATAGAGTGTTTGAATACTTGCAATCCCCTCATGTTGCCACATTTCTGCAGATCTACGTACAGGGGTTGAAGGTAGCGGTAAGCAATAGTTCCAGGGTTAGAATGCCCTTTTTAGACTATGCAAACCTACTAACTTGCATGGTTTAAGGGTTTTCAACAACTCCTCTCTAATCTTTTCCCATATTGATAAATCTTGGAAATTTACTCCTGACAATGGCAGACATATACCTTGTTCCAGGAAAAAAGTGCTTGGAGGGAAAGTGAACTTGCAAACACTCAGATTTTCGCATGAGCAAATCTACACTTGAATATTTGCTCATGCTAAAATGCAGTCCACAAATATTTTCTAGGAGTACTATTTCTTGTCCTACTTCTGGAAATTATTGGGAATTCACGAAAGCCGTATAGCTGCACTTAATACAAGGACATATACCATGGGTGCACTTTTAAGACTTTCTTTAATAATTTGGTCCCTAATTTGGTCTGCGTTGACCCTGACCTTTTGCGTTTATTAAAATTCTGTCTCTCTCTCTATATCGGCTCGCTTCACTGTGAGTGACAGCATTCGGCTCTTTCACAAAGGTGATATCGGCACACAAAGTAGTTTTGTTCAGTGCTAGTGACATTAATGTTATGTTAATGTTAAAAAACGTATAATGCGCACAAATATCAACAGGTGTCTCGGCGCTGACTGCTCCAGGGGGCAAGACAATGGCCTAGATATTAAAATGCCTACTTATTAAAAAGCCAAGTTTTTAATTGTTTCCTAAATGACAATAGGTTAGGCATGGCTCTGATCTCAGGAGGAAGAGAGTTCCATAGCTTAGCAGTGACAACCAAAAAGCTTCTGTCGCCCCAATTAGTTCTATAAGTTCTTGGGATGACAAGCAGGTTAGCACCTGAAGACCTCAAGGATCTGCTGGGAGTATTCATCTGCAATAAGTTCTTCAGAAATTCTTGCCCTATATTGTGTATCGTCTTATAGGCAATGCAAAACGTTTTGAATTGTGTTCTGCTTCTTATGGGCAACCAAAAAAGTTGTCTAACAACCTTAGAGACAGACTTAAATTTTGGTGTGCCGGAGAGCATCCTAACAGCTGCGTTCTGTACGGATGTATGACGTTACAACGCATACTTTTACTCCGCATACCATTACAACGCGGTATTTACAACGAATACCGTTACAACGCATAGCGCTTTGGGGTGCTGGATAGTGGTAAGTATAATTTACTATTCTAACTCCAGTCCCCGTGGACCCTAGGGAAGGTGTTGGATAGTAAATTAAACTTACCTCTTATCCTAGAGCGCCCCCCAGCGCAATGCGTTGTAATGTCATGCGTTGTAATGCCCGCGTTGTAATGGTAGTGCGGAGTAAAAGTTGCGTCGTAACGGGTGTATACCGTTCTGTACCAGCTGCAACTTATTTAAAACCATCTAAAACCATGCCACTGTAACTACAGTGGCAGTGTGTGCATTTTGAGACCAAAAACTATTTTTGCTTTTGCCAATGTTTATTATAATGGTGAGGGCCCGGCAGCTCCCACACCAATAAAGTTTTACAAACACCATGCCTAAACAAGTCACACATTGGCAACACTAAAAAGCTGAGCACCAGTTTCAGGCCTACTGGCTTTTGCTAATGCGTGTTTATGTTTGTTTCCCATATTCTCATTGAAACTATTTACACTGATTTTCCATTCTACATTTTTGGTAAAATACTAGCATGTATCAACACATGTTACTAAATTATGCTGCAAAGAAATGGTACATGACATTTTTACAGTAGTTTAGCTAAATGTTTTTTTCCTGCTTTCAGTTTTTTTCTGAACATTTTATTTTGAAAAAATGAATCATCATTATTGCTTTCAATATTTGCATCAAATCAGAGAGCATTCTAGGAGCATTGTACATAGCCTCATGTTGTACACTTTGAAAACGTATGTACACATTTCTATACTGGAACCACTGTCGGTAGTGCAGTCAGAGCGTATAACAATTACTTAGAGCACGCACCATAATAGTGAAGACTTTCAATTAATGAACCATAAATACATGTTTGAACAGCATTAACACATGGACAAAAATATTACCTTAACTGGAGTGCCCTTCCCTGATATATGATGTGCTACTACAAACTGGCAGCCAAAGGGGTTGTGAGGCAGGGGGTTGGGCCTACTCCTCCCAAGGACAAAATACACATAAACAACCTGTTGCACTTGACCCCAAATAATATGTCCTGGGTGTCAGGCTATAGAAATTCCGCACCCCTGAGTCTGACCCCATGTTTTTCATGCACTGTGTGTAACCTGTAACCAGACGTTGCTGGCTCTGCAGACTGCACCCTGCCAGAAGGAACTATTATTCTGCCAGTAGAACCGCCATTGAACTCCCTTCTCTATTGTGTGAACCTGTGGCCTTATGGGCTGGAACAAGGACTCTATGTGCTGGCCTGCTTGGTGCCCCCAGTGATCTCCCAGGGCTTGATGGCCTGCCCTGTGGTTCTGAAAAATGAGCACATGGGGAGTGCTTTCTGGGTTACTCGTTCAACACATGGGGAGCTCTGTATGATCCACTTGTCCAGTGCAGGCTAACTAGCTCCTTGACCTGCTACAAAGGCATGTGTTGAGCGCTTCCATCCTGGTGACAGGGAGCTGTCTGGAGCCCCTCTTAGGGAGCAAAGAGTGGCAGAGGTTGCCGCCTCTTGTGCAGGTTTTTCACCGAGGGAAGCCCTGGGGATGCATATTGAGTGATATCTGCTGTAGCAGCCAGCATGTGTATTCTTCAGCGCAGTTTCCCCCAACCAGGGAAACCATGACATGTGACCCCTTTGGGCCAGCGCTGTGTGCACAGAGAACAGCAACGGGATTGACGGGGCCGCACTGCACGTCAAGAAACCCCCCAGTGGTTGCCTAGGCCACAGGGAAGCCCCCATACCACAGAGGAGTCACACCCCTGAAGGCGGGACAGTGCTCCTCACTTGCCTCTGCCCCAGCCAGATTCATTTGAGGGGTGGACTGCTCTTGCAGCACCAGCCCTGCTTTCCCACACCGGCTCCCAATTCCAGGTGCGGGACTCAGTGGTGCTTGACTGTTTGGTCTAGAAAGTTGCGTTGGGCAGCAGCTGCAATGCACAGATCTGGGCAACTGCCTTTGCTGACCCCAATGCGGGTGAGCCCGAACGGGGCCTCCCACTTGATTTTCCAGTGTGTGCCCCTCCTCGTGTGTACACATACCTGGGGCTACTCATTCCGTGAGGGTACATTGCGGGGTGGAGCCTCGACGGATGACCTCACTTATAGACTTTCCGCATTCAGGAAGGCTCTATGAGTGTTTCGTCTTACAGAAATGATCGTGTAACTTCTAATAGGAGTGCAAGTGCTCCTGTGCACTACATTGTGCCTTTTATTGACCACATCACCCACAATAGAAATGCAGGCGCGCTACATCTGTGTGATAAATGTGTTTGGGGTGATTAAGGAAGACCTGTGATGAAATACATACCCCCATTTAGTGATTCATGTGTATTTCCTTTCTAACTGCTGCATTTTCATGCCCTGATGTTATGATTTATGTTGTTCATACCGTGCAATGATAAGATAATGAGTATCATTTCAAGACCTGCATAATAGTATTTACTTTATTGCACTAACTGTGATGTTGGCAAAGCTCTTTATGATCCAAGTCATTGTGGTCCGTGTGTTATATGCTATATATGAGATATTTACATATACTACTGTCTAAAGTCTCTTTTGTGGTGTGTTTATTATGTCACTGGTGTGTGTGTGTGCCGCAAACGCTTTACACATTGCTTCTGGGATAAGCCTTACTGCTCTGCCCTGGGTGAGCAGGGGTTATCTTGGATGTGTAACTCCCTTACCCTGGCTAGAGTGGTGGGTTCTGCCTTGCTTAGGTGCATACCGTAGCCGACCAGAAACCCTGTTTTTAACAGGGCTGCATACCCCCTGTAGTTAGTCTGGAGCAGGGCACCTGTGCACTTTGAAGGCATGCCTCTAGAAACTTCTCCCCACTTCAAATGCACAACTGGGTGTACATACTGAACCTTAGACACCAACATTTCATCACACTTCTGCACCTGTGGCTACTGTGTCAGGAAAAAGGACTGCTGTGCTGCTGAAAGGACTTCCACTCTGCTAGACTGCTCCTCTGAAGGACTGCTGCCCTGCTGTGCTGCCCTGTTGCCCTCCTGCCTGGGTAAGAAAGACTGGACCTGCATATATTGGAACCCAGACTCCATAATGACCCCAAAGGCTAGTTGGCTGCCTCCTGGTCTGAAGCCTCAGGGACACAACAGGTTTCCAGCAACCTTGTACCTGCACCTGGACTCTACAGTCTACACTGCCAAGTGGTGCCACCCTAGACCTGGACCCTTGGAAGGAGGCTTAAGGTGCTCAGCTAGCCTTTGTAAAGCTATCCTAACCGATAGCTGCTGCTGCATGGCTCAAACCCTAGAAGAACTGACACATCACTACTGCTGAATGGGTTAGACCTGACGCAAAGACCTACATCGCAGACCATCGGAACTGCTTCTGCATGACGCATCATTGCCACATGTCCTTCGAACCTCTCATCAACAGCAGTCTTGACGATGATCCATGATACCGCATCACAGCTCTTGGGAACTAAAGCATCGCCCCGACTGCGCACTGCATCCCCTCTGTATTGCAAGCCCGTCGAAGGTATCTTCAACAACAACACAGGCTTTTAGTGGAGAAGTGTGGCTCACTGGTTAGAGGAGGCAGACCTGGAAGCAGAGGTCAGCCCGGGACCAGGGTTCAATTCCCGGCTCGGCGGGGTCTTGAGTCCTAAAATGTCCATGGACTCGACAATTCTCGCTCCGGTGCCTACTCGATTCACGGGTTCACACTCTGTGACTCTGGGCAATAGCATGCTTAATCTCCACAACGGCCCCTCGTGGCGGGATGCCTGGCTTTCACCTTGCGGATACCCTGCCGGGGTTATCTCACAGGGGAATACCAGGACGGGTTCCCTAAGCAAGCGCTTAGAAACCGCTCGGTGATTTGCGCTATATAAATTCCTGTACATTTACATTTTAACAAGCTCCGTGACGAATCTTCGATACGGATCCTCGCAACGCTCTGCACACCAGGATTTAAGGTACTTTGTTTAGCGAGCCTAACTGGGTCCCTGTAGCTGTCCCAAATTATCTAGTGGTTGGCCTGAACTTGTGACTTTGTCCTAGTCCAGTGCAACCAGATATCCACAGTTAGTGCTTTGTGCTTTTTGGTGCTATTTTTACTAAAATCTTTAAAAATGCATATCTTTGTTGTCGTGGCTGTAATTCTGTTTTGGTCTTATTTTATTTGTTAAAGAAAGTTCTATTTTTATAACCCAGTGTGTGATAATTTTTGTGTGGTGTTTTCACTTTATTACTGTTTGAAGTGTTGCACAAATATTGTACACTTCGCCTCCGACTGCTCTCTGCCAAGCTACCAGAGGGTTGAGCACATGTCTATTTAGGGTTTGCTTGTGCCTCACCCTGACAAGTGTGGTTGCTGCTTGACCAGGCTTTCCCCCCCAGTTAACGAACAACCCAAGTTCTCACAGTGAGTCTCTTACTGGGAGGTAAGGAAGGTTCAATTCAACAAAAGAGAGGGGGGACCAAGGAGCCAATAAAGGTCCAGTGTCCATGCTCCTAAACCAAATCTGTACGAACAGGTAAGGAAGGTTCTCATTTCAATTGACCAAGATAAGAGAGGACTAGTAAAGCTCCACACATTGGCCGTGGGGTCATGCCATTTTGCAACCATATTCCTGGATTGCATGCAGCAAAAGGACTTAGTCTACTACAAATAAAATTTGAAGTAAAGCGTGGAAACCGTCTGAGGAAAGTTTGAAGTTTCATCATCAATGTGTAGCAAGTGGTTACTGTAAGAATAGCTCCCATACCACAGACCTCAAAGATCACTGGTCCTTGGGAAGAACCTGCTATCTGCATATACCTGTTTAAAGGAGTGTGGCAAGGCCTGCTTCATTTCCTTTTACCTGAGCTCTGAAAATGCTTCTGAAGGGCCAGATGGCGTGTCTCTTATGTTCCCAAGGACATAAGGCAGCATATTTACAGAAGAACCAGCGGGTCAGTGGGAACTGGGGCTGTAAATGGCCCCCTGACTAAAGAAACGAAGGGACAAAAGGGATACCTTTACAGTAAAACTAACAGATCAGTGGAAACTGGGATACGAGCTGGATCCTGTCAGAAGAGAGTGGTTGAGGGTCGCATTACTAGCTGTGCCCTGGCATCTGGGAAGCTGTTAGGTACATGATGTATCTCTGTCCTCTATGCCTGTGTGGAGAAGTTCAGTTTTACAGTTACAGATTTTGTACATTTTCTTTAAAAATTCATATTTCCTGATCACCTTCATCAGTTTATTTTCATTTGTATTGGTTTGACATATTTACTCATTGGTATCTTGGCGCTGTTTAAATATATTGCACACATTTCACATAGGAACACCCTGTTGCTTTGTGCCTTAGCTACCAGGGGTAGTCTCTCTTTATTTTCACATTGAATGGCATTTGCCTAAAATCAATGGTTTTTGGAAGTTTAAACCTTACTCTCCCATCAGTTAATAATGCACAATCTCACAATTATGTGTATGGGAGTGGTGGTTCTGTTTTTTCTCCCTTCCTACATAAAGGCTGATATAGGGACGTGCCCTGATAGCACAAGAGGATATCATTACTCTCAGTATCCTAAAATTATCTAGCTAAAATTAAAGCTCTGATTACAATGGTGCGAGACACTTGACTGTCCAGCATAGAGCTGCAATATTGAATATGACACAGGTAGTTTACATTTCAGTGCAGTGAATGGCGCAGCATCAAAGAAGCACATTCGGTTATAAGGAGACACAAGTAGTTCTCTTTCATCCTGCGTGTCTACATGTGCAAATTTGGATCACAGGCCACGTGGGCACATGTGAGGGGTATGCTTTGAATTCTTCGACAGTCCTTGTTTTATACTGGCATACTTCAACAATGTATCTCCCACCAAGTCCTGCTTACATTAATCTGGTATAATGATGATGATGAGAACAAAATGAGGAAAAAGTTAAGGGTGCATGAAAACAAATGAAGAAAAATGTCCTATCTTTGCCCTTCTCCTGAAACTTAAGATGCTAGGAAATCTTATAAATAAATCACATACAGTGATAAAGCCTCCTTCATGAGGTCAAAACGCAAATGCTGTCTAATCTACCATCGCAGTAACATCATGATTTCCCACGTCTCCAACAAAATCATAAAAATTATAGAGAATATTACTAAATGCCTACTTTCATCTGATCCCAAGAACCAAGGTTCAGCAAAAACATGAGGTGGCCATGTGGAGTGCCTTCGGCCTTGTTGTACAATGGCCACATGATGAGCCAATGAAAGAGGTACGCGCTAATGCTTCACCTCCTATAGTTATGGAGTAGTGTGAAGCTGTGATTACTTTCCTGAAAGGTAAGGTTCCTCTGAAAAGATATTAATTGGGTAAAGTTTAAGAGAACTTCACTAGAGCCAAAAGAGTCAGTGCATGATTACTGTAAGTGCTTCAGGTGTTTCAACAGCATATTGGGAGAGAATATCCCAATGACAGTGATGTGGGATTCTTTGCATCTCAGTTTGTTATTGGGTTAAGACCAGGGATCAGTGCACATATACAACATAGTGGGGTTTGCTGGCAGAATAAGTTGCTTGATGAGATCATGAGGTAAGCAAAATATTGTAGTGATGAACCAAAAATGAAGCAGAAAATGTTTAAGGGGAAATTCATGTTATTCCAGACAAAATTTGCTCAGAGAGGGTTTCAGAACCAGACTTTTGCAGGAAATCAAGGTGGTATGCAAGGTGTTGGTGCACAAGCAGGAGTGTAGGGTACTTAGGGAGGTTGTGGTAGAGGTAAAGCTGTTCTCCTTGCTCCAAATTCAGATGTAAATGTTTCAACTCTAGGAAAATTACTCTTTGCTACTACTGTAACAATAGCAGGCATTGGTAGAGGGAGTGTTGTCTTATACCTGATGGAGTAAATAGAAATGTACAAATGCAGGGAGGAAGCCAAATGCAAATGCAAAATGTGCAAGTTCAGCAAATACAAATACCAACATAGAAGCAGGTCCCTATGATACAAGCTCCATAAGTTCAGATGGTCCCACAAAATATGGGAAACCCTAAATTTTGATTTGAATCAGTTGCCTAAAACTAACTTAAACCCCTTTCTAAATCAAAATCAGAATACATTTCAACAGTTTCCTGTATTTGATCATGACAATGTTGGCTCTGACAATTCCCAATGACGGTGCCTAAGGGGGAGGAAGATTGCGTGCTTGAAGCAGTCTTAGAGGTAGAGCAGAGGAGTCCATTCATAGAAGGGGAGGTGAATGGCCATGCCGTATCACTTGTGATGGACACCGGTGCTACCAGATCCACTGTTAGAACAGCGGAAGTCCCAGACGTACCCCTCTCAGGAAAGAATATCCAAGTTGTAGGAGTTTCAAATAAAAAATTTAGAAAAACTGTTTCTGAGAAAGTTCCCGTGAAAATAGGTTTATTTAAAAAGTAATCAATTTGTTGTTTGTTTGTTTTTTTTTTGGTTTTTTTTTCATTGCGAGTGATCAGGTTACAGACAAGTTTAGTACAAAAAAGGAAAGCAGCAGAGAATGTTTCATATATACAACAAACATTACATATGAAAGAAAGAGAAAAAAAGAATAGCCATTTCCAATCAAACTTGTACAAAGGGGAGACAACAGTGTAAATAAGAACTCAGAAAAAAATTACTAAATAAGCTACTTCCCCACTTCCCCCTCCATCCATCGCTCTATAGGTTCCCAGATTTTTTTTCCCATTGCCCTTCTTTTACGCCCTTTAGTTTTATAAATGGCGCGTTCTAAGATATACCTAGCCAGCAGCCGCCCTCTCCAAGCAGAGAAAGAGGGTGGGTCTGGACTAATCCAATCTTGTGTGACACAAGAACGAAAAACCCCAACAGAGATAAATAACAGCTTTTTATGATTATCTATCATAGATGTAGAAGAGACTCCGAACAATACAAGCTCTGATGTAAGTATTATAGGAATTCTGAGTATCGAAGAAAGAAAGTGTTGAATTTCTGATAAAGTTCTGCTTAGATGTGGACATAGAAAAAACATATGCACCACATCCGCCGCGTGCATACCACATCTGCTACAAGCAGTGCCTACTGAAGACCCCCATTTTGAAATTTTGGCTGGCGTGTAGTAAAGATTATACAACACCATATAATGCTGGGTTCTACTCCTTCCGGAAATCAGTATAGAATTGGCCAGATGGATGGATTCCTCCATCTTAATGGAGTCTAGCCCCAGTTTCTCAGCCCAGAGTTGTTGTCTGAAAGATAAATCATCTTGGTGTAAGGATAACAACTGATTATAAAAATAGCCAATCTTTCTTCTTTGATACATGGAGACGATCAAAGGGATTTGTTGTAGCGATGTGCGTTCTTGCACCGTTAATGTATTAAAATAACTGTGCCACTGTAAGTATTTAAAGTAGTCAACATTCGTTAGTTTGAATTTGAACTGAAGTTCTGAAAATTATACCAGTTTATTATCCTGTAAAAGATCACTAAGCTGTGTGATACCAAGGTTGCGCCATCTTTTCATAATATTATCTGTGCCCACAAATGGGAAGATATGAAGGGACAGCAAGGGAGTATATCTCGTGATTCTGGGGATGTCAACAATGCGTTTAAGGGATTTCCAAGCCCTAAAAGCAGCTTTAAGAATCTTAAATTTAGTTATTTTATAGTAGCTGGGCTCTATAAATTTTAATAGACAACCCCAAGCCTCTGCTCCTAGAACCAGTTCATAGATGGATGGGGAGTGAGAGTCCAATATCGGGGCCTTGTCACTAATAATTAAGGGGGAGATGAATTGGAGCACTGATGATAAGTAATAGTAGAAAAAATATGGAATGCCCCAGCCCCCCCTATCCTTTGGTATTATCATTTTTTGGTAGGCTCGTCGGTGTCGTTTATACCCCCAGAGAAATCTTCCTGTCATTTTCTCTAATTGTTTAAAAATGGGAGAAGGAAACTCCAAAGGAATACAGCGAAATAAGTATAAAAATTTCGGCAGAATCATCATCTTCATAACATTGTGTAAAAACAGGTCAAGGACAACCAATATTTGCCCGGCGGTATCGCCTCCTTAACCCACAAAATATTAATCAATGAAGAGGCAGGCGCTGGAGACTGGAAGGCAGGAAACAAGGTTTATTCTCTCCGGAGGAGAACACATCAGTTCAGACAGCCAGTATGGTCACGAGGTGCTCTAACCGCATCTCTGAGGCCTGGCCTCTTATACACAGTTTTGTGATCTTTATTGCAGGTAACACATTCTTGCAATGCTTTGAAGTATGAAAGGACATCCTCGGAATCTCCCCTTCAGGCCCGTTCCCACACACATTTACAGTTGAAGTCCCCACCCCGGTCACAACAGGTGATGATTATCGCGCAGCTGGACATTCCGCCGATTCACGGAATGTGTGGGGTTGATCGGATATCACAGGGTGGGGGGCTTTGATCAATTCGAGGGTCCTTTAATGGGGGAAGCTTCTTACTGTACGGGGGGGGCAATAAACAGTATCCGCAGAGCTAGGTGGCGGCCTGGGAACGAGGAAGACAAACGGGCACACAGGAAAAGGGGGTTTGTATCAAAGGGCCTGGGACCATGAAAGGAATGAAGGGAGGTGTCGCGCTGGGAACAGGATGGGGTTCTGAGGCAGAGCTGCGCTGAAGAGGGGTTTATGACCCAAGGCATGTGAGAGCGGGGGGGTGGCCAGTGCGTGGGGGGGTTTGTGAGGGCGAAGGGCTGTGCTGGGGGCCAGTGGCGTGCAGAGGGTGGTTCTGATCGAGGCACCTAAAAATGGCGGGTGCGCACGACAAAAAGTGTGGCATCAGGGGAAAAGGCAAGATGGCGCAGATAATGTTTACCAAACCGTACTAATTTTCCACAGTCCTCCCTTTAACATTTCCAAGACATCTTGCTGGCCTATTTCCTATCCATGTCTACTGTGGCGGTCATAAGTAAAGAAGTAGGAACCCAGGTGAAGGAGCTATAAACATAACATTTAAAATCTTTCGTCTTAGGAGGCGGGTCTATCGATAAGCTCGTTTGCAGGAAAGTCATAGTAATGCAAGATCGGACAAAAACGATTCTGTAGTGAGAGCATTGAGTACATTTCATAGATGCTTATAGTCATTCGGAATGTGAACTGATAGGTTATTACATATGTAAGTTCTTTTCATATTTGGTTGGAGCATAATCAATACAATGGTGGCTGGGAGAGAAATGAGACGTAGTAAAAACGATAATCAGGGGTGTCATTGTTCGAAGGGGAAGTCCTATTGTCATGGACCATTATTAGTGAGTTCTCAGCATTCTTTGTCGTCTTCTGTTGGCACTGTGGAGCACCGGCGGTGGAGCTATGTGTCCAGCTCTATTCTAGGTCCCGCGTTGCAGGGCATGACCTTTTCCTCGCTTTACTGGTCAAAAAGGTCCTTTTCGCCCTGTGTCCTTTTGAGTCGATTGTCAAAGAGTTCAGGTGGAAGAAGGGGGGTGTGTGAGTAGTCCTTAGGGTAGGTCGGAGAAAAAGGGGATGGAGCAGGGCCAGATCGGGAACAGACCAGGGGGACGGAAAATTTTAGGTAGGCGGGTCCATGACCGAGTTCAGAGAGCGGGAACTTTTCGGCACATGTTGATCGTCGAGCAGGGGCATCAGGTCAGCCCTTTCCTCTCATTTTGTCGGAAACAGTGCCTCGTCCTGCGACTCCTTACTGTTGCGGTCTCGCCTTGGCCAATGTCGCAGATGTTCCACGATCTGTAGTCAGGCCGCGTGCTCCCACATCCGGTCTCTCTCTCCTCCGACAGTGGTACCCTTAAATGAGTTTGAAAAGACAGTCTTTAGAGAATTGGCAGAGGAAGGTAATCACATAAGTCTATTTCTCTCCCAGCTCCAAGCAAATGAGAAACATCCGTTACATTGGGGTTCACAACCAACATATAAATAATTGATGATGGGTTTGCTGGATTTCCTATAACTTTCCTTTGTGACTATTTCTTTGGTGTTTGTTGGTGTTACATTCATTGTCGTGGTACGAGATCTGGTACCTATTCATTGCATTTTGCTTATTACAGTTACGTCAGTTCTTCTGGCAGAGACCCACTTTCCTAGTACAAGCCTTACGAAGCTATACCGTTCTCCAGGGTTTTATATTTTACGAAAAAGTGCAACGTGCTATCACCATGGTCTGATAGGTATCTTTCTGAGGAACGAACATAGGCTAAACAATTTTCCATTCTATCAATGCATCCTACTTTTCAGCTAAACATTTTACTTCTAACAGGGTTTATTGCAACAATTTCTTCATTTCGGTCTAATCTTAACTTTGCAAACATCATTCTAATTCCTACATAGTCTCTTACAACCTGACTACTTCATTAAAAAAAAACGAAGTCTTATGGAAAACAACTAGGAACATAGCAAACTGTGGTGAGGGACTATCGTCTTGCTTTGTGTCATGAGGGCGTTATCTAGCAGAAGGTCACAGTTCAGTTGGTAAGCGTTCAGTGACATTTCTCGAATTCTAAACTCGGTAGCTTGCTCATCAACAAATCATTTCTAGGAACAACGGCTGGCCTGTGTTAGTCGTAAGTCGACCCATCTCTTACAATCAGGGGGTGAGGGACATTTTTAAAACTCTCGTCCGGGGCAGCTGATACAAAACTGAGGGCGTTCTGGGAAGATGGGGACGTTTCGGTCACTTTTACTGTTTGGGTATTGAGACAATTCGGGACGGGGAAGGTCGCGTTATCTGAGGCATTTTTTTTGTTATCATAGAAGCCACTGACATGTAGTTCCCTTATTACGGGTCAGATTTAGGGAACCTCAGTCGTCTTACCTGTCCTTTCCCTTTTGGCCAATTCTAGGTTTCATCAATATTTAGCAGAAAGGAGAGGTAGTGACACGGCATCAAGGTGATTTTATTTAAGACACATTTTGTGCAAATACTTGCGGTATTTGGAGCCAATTGGGTGGTGCACCAGGGGTGGCGGTTTGCCAATTAGGTGCTAGTCGTTCGGAAGAGTAAGAGTGTGGAGGAAAGAGAGAGAGAGAGAGAGAGAGAGAGAGAGAGAGAGAGAGAGGGAGAGATGTGCAACAATAGGCTAAATAGTACACGTGCGACATGGGGAGTGGCCGTGTATTAAGATAGGCTATTCAGCGCATTACACAATATGAGACATTACGGGTCTGTGTTAGAATTTCGAAAGCATGCAGTTAGGGACGGACGAGCATTAGGCCGGGTACAGGGGACATGCATTGAGCAAAAGGCACCATTGTGTGGCACTTCTCGCACTCTCGGTCCTTTGACTAGATAAGTCAACGCTTCAGTCGCATAAAAACATTTTCTCATAGTTTCAGACATACGTGACATGTGCCCATTCACGCAACACGGATTAGGGGTGATCGTGTTTCGTCATATCATACAACTTATTGGCTCTTTCGTTACAAGAGCAGTTTGTGGGTGTGCTTAGGTGCCACCTTGCAGCGTTAGTCCGCTTCATGTATCAGACATGGCGAGGCTTCAGATCTTCACCATACCTCAGTCGTGATTCCAATGTAACCTGTAGAGGGAGGAAAAGAGGGGAAGGGAGGGGGACAACATTCGAGCATATCAAATGCATGGGCACGAAAGTCCTTTACTTACCACATACTCGTCTTATCTCCTCGGGATAGAATCCCTGGGGTCTTGGTTTCTAAAGCCAGGGGGGGAGGCAGTGTGTCCTTATAGGCCGTGTGTAGGGAAACGTTAAAAATCAGAGGCACTTAGTGCGAGGTATCTAGATGTATCTAGCTATCGGGGTCCTTAAATCTTTTCCAACGCTGTGATGCTCTAAGGCATATCAGCTCTTCGGCCAACTCTGTTCCCTAGTACCTTTGAGTGCCGTACCTTTATAACATTCTATCATTTACACCGCTTCACTTTACCCGTCCTCAGAAGTCGAGGTCCTTCTCCATGCGTTAGTTCCTGAGCCAGTCGCATACTTGGAGGCAGAGTATCGTGTCTTAGATTCGATCCTCCATCCGGGGCTGAGCAACCATCTTCTAATAACCTTAAAAAGAGAACAAAGCAGGGTGCACAGAAAAACTCTCCCGCTGATCCCACATTTTAAAAAAAAGCATGCAATACCTGTTCATAGTTTGGAAAACCTTTATTTGTACAATCGTTCAGCATGTAGATATGAGAGTGCAATCGTATTTGGTCGGACACGGCGATGGCTGAAGCACGTACAGTAGGGGGGGGGTATTTTGCAGCATTAAAAACATTTAAAAGGGTTTATTTAGTCATTTGCGGGAAACTAAAAAGGTCTATCAATAGGTGAGGGATCAAGGGGCATTCATTTCATAATTGGAAGCACAGTCAGACTAGTTGCAATCGAATTTCCTAAATGCATACCGTGGGCGTGTGTCACAAGCGAGGTTATGTATCAGTTACAATAATATCATAATAAATCGTACATTGAAACCAACATTTTAACGGGATCCTTTTTACATGTTCGTCAAGTGAACCCTCCCTCTTTTTCGTCAAGTGCACAAAGGATCATATACATATCTCAGAACATCAAGTCTTATTAGCTAAAAACACCACGAGTTGTTCGTAAGTTCCTATTGATACCGGCGCCATTGTGGGCGGGGCCGGGTTAGTCCGGAAGTAGCATCAGGGACAGAATGTTTCCCACAACCGGCGGTTGGACCAGAGTCCTTTTCGGCAGTTCAAAAACTCGTGCTAACAGAAGGGGTGGCTATGTCGTGGTTATTTCGTTAGCGACCAAGGCAGTTGTTACTCACCGGAAGCCTGTAGGGGCCAAGGGCTCCGGGGACTTTTGTAGAATCTTCAAGGCTGTGGGGATGCTGTCGGAGGTGGGGGCTCGTGCCCCGGTGGGCAAGCGTCCGAGTTACATTGCTGGTCAAAGTTACTCTAGCGGCCTAGACCCGCCTTCCAGGGGGCCCAGACGCCATTTTGAGACCCTGCAGCAGCCGCCCTTCGTCGAGTCTGCAACAGTGGAAGAGACCTTTTGGGGTGAAAAAAAATGGAACACCGTGCCGTGGGAGCAGGACATTCGGCTAGGGTGCAGTTGTGGCGCCCCCACCTGGGGGGGCGAGGGAGACTCGTTCGCGCCGTCTCCCTCTCCCGGTGCACTCCACGCTGCCCTCTTTCATGGGCATGCATGATGGCCACCCCATATCCCGTACTCCACAAGTACACTTGAGGGCCATCGTATGTCTTGTGCTGCGCAAGTATGGCCGGCGCCATCCCATGTCCTGTGCTGCGGAAGTATGGCCGCCTGCGGTGCATGTCCTGTGCTGCGGAAGTATGGGCGCCGCCGTTGCACGTCCTGTGCTGCGCAAGTATGGGCGCCGCCTGGCTGGAGGATTTCGGCGCCGGGCCGGGGGCTGGGAAACCTCCTATCCGGGGAGGTGGGAGAGGCTCGTTCGCGTCGCCTCTCCCTCCCAGCCCACCCTGTACCAATTTCAGCGGAGGTATTTGTGATGGCCGGACCGGGGCTGGGAAACCTCCTATCCGAGGAGGTGGGAGAGGCTCGTTCGCCTCGCCTCTCCCTCCCACCCCACCCTACGAAGAAGAGGATGGGACGGCCATTTCATGCCGGGCCCGTGGTGCCTCCTGGACATCCCACTGGCGATTCGATCGATGGCTGTCAGCAGGCCCCGCCCCACACGTGCTGTGTGTTTCACCTTCCGGATGGGCGTGACCGGTGACCTGCGGCATTTCGGGAACTTCCGGAGTGGGGGTAGGTATTTTGTTTGGACAGGCATGTCTGGGTAATGGGGGGTTGTCTATGCAGGCCTGTAATTGCTCCTTTTTTTTTTTTTTTTACAGAGTGGGGGGGGCAGCAGAGAGTAATCAGTCCCATTGCACTCGAAGTTTGAGTTCATTAATGGAATGTATACTAATCTGTCCGAGACTACTCTGTGTATTGTTTCTGTAGGTTATCCGAAAAGGGTGGCTTTTTGTGTTAGGGAACAGTAGCAGTAGTACGGGGTTCGTCACCGGGTAACTTAGAGCTAGACTGGGTTTCTCGTCTTAGCGTTGTTCGATCTATGAGGACTCAAACATGTCGCTGAAATCGGTCTGGCGAAATCTGTGCCATCGGGCATAATCAAACGTGGTGGTTCTATCTGGCCTGTCCGTGTCAACCTGATTCATCTTTGTCTCACGCCTTTTCCCTTTCTGCCGGCCTGTTATTTCTGTCGGCCCTCTGCTCCTACCCTCGTTCAGTAGAGTCGGGCATTGGGCTTTCCAGTGCCCGGAACATTTACAAAAAGCACATTGGTTTTGCCCTAAGTCTGGTCGTCCTGTGCGTAGTGTCGGGGGATTACTTTCGGGTCGTTGTGTCTTGGGGTTGTCCTGTCGATATATTCCTTTACCTACTCTGACTTAGTCTCTTTTCTTTCGTTGCATTGCTTCTTTGCGCCACATACCGAGACTGTCGAGCATAATAGGCGTTGTCTTATTACTACAAAGGGCTATTCCTAACGTTTCTATTTTATCAAGATCGAAGGATCCTATCAGTGGCCACTGTTTCTCTTGATTTTCTTTGGTATACCTGTGCCACAGCTTACTATAGGCTATGGTAACTAATCCATACTTTGTGAACATGTCTTTATTAGGGGTGCCTTCCAGCGGAGCTAGATGGTCCACCTCTAATAAACGGTCCGGGCTGAACCAACTACCAATCAGTGGGGAGAGGACAGACATGACGGCTCGCAACGAGGACAAAAGTCAGCACTGCCTATCTTATCACTGCGTGCAAAGACTAGACAGAATATTTCTATTCTACGTTGTTTGCAGGCAGTGAATACCTCATGAACCAATATCAAATAATCAATAAACAATCAGTGGGGAGAATAAGTAGGCCCGCAAAAGGTCTGCGTCCTCTACCCTTTCACTATCTGCAAAGGGGAACCTGTTCTTTCCTGTTTGCAGACAGAGAATCTCCAGAAAACAATCCGCGAACAGTAGTTCGGGGTAAAAAAACAATTAATCAGTGTGGGAGAGGGAAAATCTCCCGAAAACAATCCGTGAACAAATAATCAATCAGTGGGGGAGAAAGATAGGCACGCTGGCTGCGTTACCTATCCTTCACTGTTTGCAAAGAGAGAGAGCCTATTGTTTCTCCGTTTGCAGACAGTGAATCTCCAAACAAATCAACAAAGAGTAATACTAGTATTTTCCGATCAATAAAACAATCATTTCGCAGTTCGTCGTGTTTACACGACCTTACCCGGACCGTATGGACAGTTTCTTATCTTCCGAATCCAGCGCCCGATCGTCCTCTTTTCCTCGTATACCTCGCGGCACTCCTGATGGTTCCCAGTCAGGACCGTAGATCACTCGAGAGAGGTCTGTTCGGAACCAGTGAAGTTCGGATGATCGGCTGCCAGACGAGGGTCTATTGGGCAAGAGCTCTCCCGATCGTTGCAGTCGTTCACTCTGTCGTCAGGACCTCTCCCACTGGATCCACGAGTCACTGATGGGCCCCACGCTTGGGACGCCAATTGTAAAAACAGGTCAAGGACAACCAATATTTGCCCGGCGGTATCGCCTCTTTAACCCACAAAATATTAATCAATGAAGAGGCAGGCGCTGGAGACTGGATGGCAGGAAACAAGGTTTATTCTCTCCGGAGGAGAACACATCAGTTCAGACAGCCAGTATCGTCACGAGGTGCTCTAACCGCATCTCTGAGGCCTGGCCTCTTATACACAGTTTTGTGATCTTTATTGCAGGTAACACATTCTTGCAATGCTTTGAAGTATGAAAGGACATCCTCGGAATCTCCCCTTCAGGCCCGTTCCCACACACATTTACAGTTGAAGTCCCCACCCCGGTCACAACAGGTGATGATTATCGCGCAGCTGGACATTCCGCCGATTCACGGAATGTGTGGGGTTGATCGGATATCACAGGGTGGGGGGCTTTGATCAATTCGAGGGTCCTTTAATGGGGGAAGCTTCCTACTGTACGGGGGGGGCAATAAACAGTATCCGCAGAGCTAGGTGGCGGCCTGGGAACGAGGAAGACAAACGGGCACACTGGAAAAGGGGGTCTGTATCAAAGGGCCTGGGACCATGAAAGGAATGAAGGGAGGTGTCGCGCTGGGAACAGGATGGGGTTCTGAGGCAGAGCTGCGCTGAAGAGGGGTTTATGACCCAAGGCATGTGAGAGCGGGGGGTGGCCAGTGCGTGGGGGGGTTTGTGAGGGCGAAGGGCTGTGCTGGGGGCCAGTGGCGTGCAGAGGGTGGTTCTGATCGAGGCACCTAAAAATGGCGGGTGCGCACGACAAAAAGTGTGGCATCAGGGGAAAAGGCAAGATGGCGCAGATAATGTTTACCAAACCGTACTAATTTTCCACAATTGTTCCTGCCATATAGAGACAAGTGTAGATGATTAAGACGCTCTAGTATGGCTTCAGACTTTTTTATGATGGGTAAAATATTTATTTCAGGGATTTGTGAAACTGGTGTTGTGATCTTGATACCCAAATATGTCGCGACGGGAACTATATTGGGAAGAGATGGGGGGTTGTGGCCGGTGAATAAGATTTGTGTCTTGGCCATATTTAGTTTATAGCCCGAGAAGGCACCAAACCGACCGGCCAGATCTTCTATCTTTGGGATTGCTTTAACTATATCCGTGGTAAGAACAACCACATCGTCAGCATATGCCAGTGCCCTGTACTGTATGCCAGCCGCCACCACCGGTGTTATATCGTGCGCATTATTTAGTTTATTTAGAAAGGTATCAATATAATTTGCGGATAGCAACGGGGAGACCGGGCACCCCTGCCTAGTACCTCGGGAGATGGAAAACGAGGTTGACTTGTTTACTCCAATTTTAATAGATGAGGTAGGTGTATTATACAACGCTTTCAGTGCTCTCATCATGCCTGGTCCAAACCCCTTAAATATTAATATATCCCAAAGATAAGGCCAGGCCACTCGATCAAACGCCTTTTCGGCGTCTAAAAGGGTAACCCCCACTGATGTATTTGTACCTTCAGCCCAATCCAGCAGAGCAATTACTCGACGGACATGGTCCGTGGTGTCACGTTTGGGCATGAACCCATGTTGCCATCGCGATACTATATTAGAAATTATTGAGGATAGCCGTGTTGCTAGAATTTTAGAAAAGACTTTACTGTCGGCGTTTATCAATGATATCGGCCTATAAGAGGCCGGATCAGAGGGAGATTTATCCTTTTTAATAAATGCCATAATGATCGATTCAGCCCACGAAGGAGGAGTATCACCTTTCTGTGCATCCAAGAATGTGATCAGCATGTCTTGTTTTAACACATTCCTAAACATTCGATAAAATTCTAGTGGAATCCCATCTTGTCCCATAGCTTTACCAATGGCCAGAGATAATATCGCAGAGTTTATCTCTTCCCAGATAATATCCAAATCTAAAGACTGAGCCTGTTCTGGTGAGAGTTTGGCCGCGTTATCATTAAGAGTAAAGTTCAGAAATAGATCACTAGAATATTCTAGGGTGTCTTGAGCATATAGCTTGCTATAGAATTGTCGAAAGACATCTAGAATTTCATCGGGTTGGATGTGTAACTGACCAGTCGCATCTTTAATTGAACCAATAAAATTTGATGCTGCTTTTTGTCTCGTCTTTTTTGCCAAAACTCTCCCAGTTTGTTCCCCCATTTCGTATATCTGTGCCCTCATGACTGCAGATTGTTCTGCCAATTTGGCTGCAAAAACTTCATAAAGTTTGGCTTTATAAATGGCTAGTGAGGATTTAATAGCTTCAACATTCTGGTTGTTCCTAATTGCAGATATCAGTTTCTCTTCCCACTCTCGAACAGCTTTATATAAAAGATCCATTTTATCACGATTCATTTTCTGTTTATTGATTGAATATGATAGGGTCTCTCCTCTCACCCCCGCTTTAAAAGTATCCCATACGATTTTAGGGGGGGCACTACCTCTGTTAAATTCAAAGAATTCCGTAATCCACTTGCCCATGTGTTCTATGTATTTTGAATCCGCGAGTAGTTTCCGATCAAATGACCACTGCTTGAGGCTGGCACTGGAATCAATTTTTAGTTCTATCATAATGGGATTGTGATCCGATATTATGCGGGGAAATGTCTGAAATACAGTATTATCAATAAGAGAGGTATTAATGAAAAAATAGTCCAACCGCACCATCTTATGATGTGGTGCTGAGTAAAAAGTATAATCGGGTGATATAGGATTCTTTATAAATGCTACATCAGACAGGCCATATTCTTTAATTAACCCTTTTAAAGCTTTAAAAGATTTTTTCTTTAGGCCCGTATAATCGGCACTGCTATAAAGGTCTAGGCCCCCATACAGATGAATGTTAAAATCACAACAGAGTATCAAGGGGGATGGCCACTGCGCAAGCTCAAGACTTAGGAAATTCAATATTGCAGGATCATCTGTATTAGGAGCGTAGACTGAACAAATGGTGTAGATTTTATTATCGATATTGAGTTCCAGAATAACCCATCTACCATATGGATCAGCCTTGCTGCGCTTAAGGAACCCTAACCCTCTTCTGATGAGGATCGCCACCCCTTTTGTGGTGGTTTCTTGATGTGTACAAGCCAATAAGTGCATTCCTAGATCATTAAAGCAATGCCGGTCATTCCAGGTCAGGTGCGACTCTTGTATGCATAATAGGTCTATACGCATAGACGGTATAATCTGTGCACATACCCCCCACTTCTTTTTATTATTTAGCCCACACAAATTCCATGAACAAATCCTCAATTTCCCCGTGATTTCATTTTGATAAAATCTTCCCAAGCATGAATTACATAATCATTAGTATGATATTTACTAGACATAATTCACGCTTATCTCCAATAAAGCATATCAACAACTGCCCTCTATGGGTAAGTTTCATATTCATATTTAAGTATATTGGCACACCAAACAATATGGTCTCTGCTTTAATTTTATGAAATGTTTTCCTCTCCTGATCAACCTCGCACCCTACCGACCCCCTTCCCACCCTCAGAGCCCCACCCCACCCCCTCCCCCTCCCCAGTAGAGGCAAAGGGACTAAACAGTCCCTCATCAATTTGTTGTTTGTGACATGAGTCCTTTAAATGTACTAGGGAGAGATTTATGGTGCAAGTTAAATTGCACACTTTGTTGTACACTTGACAAAATTCAGCTGTACGGTTGTTCCCAGTGAGAACTATTGAAGAGTTACCTCCTGATCTAAAAGAAACAGTGAACCCAGAAGTATGGGACTTTACAGGAAAAGATACTGGACTAATCAACAGGGGTGGCTGGTGTTAGTGGGCAAAAGGGGCGTTGACCTCACGGCCATCCTAAGCCTGAGGGGAGAGGCAAAAAATAAATGTAAAAAACCAAGCAGCCAAAAAGAAATTTCTACTTGCTGGCTGCTCTATTTATTACTTTTAATGAGGCAGCTGTAATAAACGACGGACTTCCTGCTGCGCATGTGCCTGCCAGGGTGAGGTAATCTATCGAGCTGCAGGCACAAGCTACAGCAGTGACATCATTGCAGGTGTGTGCCGAGTGAGAATGCTGTGAATTAGGCTGCTTATCAGGTGATTACAAAATAGCCCTGGGAGGAGTTGGCCGAACTGTATTCATTTCAATGGCAGGGGGCGGGTCAGGCTGAGAGGGAGAAGGAGGTAGTGTGTGGCAACAATTACCAGCCATCACGAGAGGGGCCGGGCTGTAGGAGGGGTGCAGCTCGCTGCTTTCTTCAATTCTTTCCTCACGTGGAGTCGAGTGTGCTTTCACTTTTGAAAGCGTTATGCAGCTGAAGCTGAGACATGTATCATGTTTGTTACAGCGTTGGCTCAAAAGAATACAGGCTGGTTGGTAGGTGTCTATTTTCACTTTAAGCTGTAATTATTTAATACACCGAACTAACTTTTTGTGGATTTTTTATTTGCGTGCAGTTGAGCAGCCATGTGATTTTCACGCAGGAGAGTTTGTAGTTAAACACAACACAAAGGTATTAGTGCGCAGTACAGAAGCGCCTGCTACATTACTTAAGGGCACATTTTTTAAAGTAACAGCAGGCTAAGTGATTTGCCCAGAATCACAGGATATACTTGGGTCAAGCGCTGAGAGTGACCTCACAGTCTCCAGGAGGCCGTTCGTCTGTTCACTGTCAATACAATCTTGCTCTCTCCGTTTGGCTGTTTGTTTCTGGGCATGAACACTTGCTACTCTGCTGTGCACATTGTGTTCCTGTCACCCTGTTTCGTTGCTGTGCACAATTTTTGGGAAAAATATTTCCTCTGGAGATGCGTCTTTATTTTGTTTTTCATTTCCTACCCAGCCCAAGCTCCCTTCATCCTCCCCCGCATCTATCATCCCTGCAGTTGCACATTTATATTTTTGGGGATTTTCCTAATGGATTACAGCCACAGCAATTTAATCATTCAGATGATCTCTCTAATTTAAGGGGACACACCTTTCTGTATTTGGCAAACAGGCCAAGGCTAGATGCTGTAAAATGAACTTTGTCACTATTGTAGTGTTGCGATACGTGGGCGCGACCACTGTGGCCCACGACCGAAACTGCCTTGAGACTCCGCCCCCCCCACAAGCGTGAGGTTGTTGGTTTGGCCCGACGTTCGCACGGTGGGCACGTTCGGTAACTAATAAAGAGCCCAGGGCCCTGGGCGTGGCAGGCAGTGTACTGACCACCAGCACAGCAACGTGTGGTCTCTGTTTGTCCTAGCTTAGGCCCGTAACCAGAACACTACACTGGCAACGAGGTGGTCTCGCCACCCCATCGCGTGCAATACGCCGCCGCTCTGCCTCCCACGAGCCGGCACCGGCTACCCCTGCAGTGCGCCCCACTCGGCGTGCTCCACACACCCCTGCCGACGGAGGGCTCCCGGCAATCCAGCAGACGGCCGTGCCGAGCGGTGGCCCAGCCGCACTACACCTGTGCCCCAGCCTTCAAGACTCACCGCTGCTCCCCTGCGCTCCACTGGGCAGGTGTTTCCTGTGCTGTGAGCCCGCCTGACAGTGGCCCCGCCACTCCGTCCAGCCAATCAGCCTCGCTGCCTCAGGTGCGTGTCTGCAGCCTCAGCGCCTCGGCCGCGCTCCTCAACACGCCGGCTCCAGTCTCCAGCCTAGCGCCAGCCCTCTACGTAGCGGGGCCTACCACGTGTACTCGGCGTGCACTTCCTCACGCTTCCCGCGTGCAACGCTGCAGCCCCTACCATTTCCCACGCATCTCGCGTGCGGAGGCCCTGCCGTTTCTCACGCATCTTGCGTGCAACGCTGCTAAGACATTCCAAAGCCACCAGAATTCAGCCCCAGCGTGCTCCTGTGCTCCTGGCCCTCTAGAGGTCACCCACATCCGGCGGACAGACCCTCACGCTTCTCCCAATGGCCATGGCCACTGTGCTCCCGCTAGAACCCTTCGCTGTCACTGGCACGCCGCCGTCGCAGGCAGCTCGGTGGCGGAAATGGGTGGAGCGCCTGGAGAACTACTTCGTGGCAGCAGACATCGCGGTTGAGCGACGGCGAGCGATGCTCCTACACCTAGGAGGGGAGTCGATCCACGACATTTCGAAAGACGTGGTGGAAGGAGGCCCGCCCCGAAACTACACCACGCTACGCGACGCCATAACGGAGTACTTCGAGCCATTCGCCAGTGCGGATTATGAGAGGTTCCTGCTCCGCCAGGCCCGCCAGCTCCCAGAAGAATCGGTGGACGTTTTCTATGCAAGACTTAAAAAGCTAGCCAGCACATGCACCCTCCCGGACGTCGACGACGAGATCCGCGCCCAGTTCATTCAAGGCTGTGCCTCTTCAAAACTGCGGGAAAGAGTCCTGGAAACGGACAACAGGCCCATGCGCGACATCCTGGCATTAGGGCGGTCCAAAGAACTGTCGAAGGCCAGAGCCGCGCACATGGAACCAAAACCCGCAGTCGCAGTCAAAATAGAGCCAGTGCCACCGACACTCGCACGAGACAACCCCGGCGAGGGAGTCCAGGCCCAACTCTTTCCTCCCACGACCGCGCCTGTGTCTGGTGCGGAGGAGCAACACCCCACAACGGACCATGCCCAGCACAAGGAAAGATCTGCAGCGCCTGTGGGAAGGCCAACCATTTTGCTAGCGTGTGCCTATCACCACAGAAGAAAAAGCTTAATGGCCCGCCCCGGAGAGTGAGACAGCTAGAACCACTGCAGAACGCCTCCACCAACAGCGACATGGACGATGACGATGCGGACGCAGCCTCAGTCCACGTTGTGCGGATGCTCAACACTCTGGCAGCGATGCCATTCTCAGAACCCATGTGCACAGTAAACGTGCAAGATCAAGCTGTGGCAGCCCTAATTGACACCGGAGCGACGATCAATCTAATGGCGGCTAGCATGTACCGGACATTAGACGCTCCACCAGTGATCCACCCCACGAGAGTACAGGTATACGCCTACGGCACCAGTCGCCCCCTACGCCTGTGTGGGGTCTTCCGGACAGCATTGTCACACGACTCCAATCAACTGCACACCAAAATCTACGTGTCGCAAGAGGGATCCGGATTGCTATTAGGGTGCAGAACTGCCCAGGACCTGGGACTGATACACTTCGCACTCACAGTCCAAGCCCACAGCCTCGACCATCTCGTGCTAGAACACACCTCACTGTTCGAAGGGATCGGCTGTTTGAGAGGACCCGCCATTCACCTCCACATAGACCAGTCGGTCACCCAGTGGCCCTCCGGCACCGACGCATCGCGTTCCACCTACGACCCAAAGTGGAAGCAGAACTGCGAGTACTCGAGAGAGCCGGAATCATTGAAAGGGTGAGCGGGCCCACTCCATGGGTGTCGCCCATCGTCGTAGCCAAGAAACCAAAGCAACCTGATGCTGTGCGGATCTGCGTTGACATGCGCATCCCCAACCTCGCTATCAAGCGAGAGCGCCATTTGACGCCAACCATAGACGACATCATTGGAGAGTTATCAGGCTCAAAGTGGGTTTCGAAGATGGACCTGAGGTCAGGGTACCACCAAATCCCACTACACCCAGACTCATGCCCGATAACGACCTTCTCCACCCACGCAGGCCTGTGGAGGTATACCAGACTCAACTTTGGGATATCAAGCGCAGCAGAGGTGTTTCAGAGCATCATTCAAAATGTCCTGCAAGGTTTGGATGGCGTGCTAAATGTGAGCGACGACATCTTGGTCTACGCACCGACCCTGGATGAACACATCCGGCGCCTCCAAGCCGTCTTTGCCAGACTACAAGAGCGGGGTCTAACCCTCCACAGAGAAAAGTGCGAGTTCCTACATAAGGACATTAGCTTCTTCGGCTACCGGTTCTCTGACCAGGGTGTGGGACCAGACCTTGACAAGGTCAAAGACATCCACGAAGCTCCCGCCCCAACTTCAGTGACCGCGGTCCGCAGTTTTCTTGGAATGGTCACCTACTGCGGGCGCTTCATCATAGACCTGTCGGACCTCACCGGCCCTCTCCGTGATCTCACGAAATCCACAGCCACGTGGGAGTGGGGCCAGAACAGCAAGAATCTTTCCAGAAAACCAAGGCGGCGCTCTCAGCAGACACGACCCTGGCCTACTTCGACCCTCGCAACGAATCGCAGCTCGTGATGGACGCCAGCCCAACAGGCCTGGGAGCCGTCCTGACTCAACAACAAGCATGCAGGGAATGGGCCCCTGTCGCGTATGCGAGCAGAACCCTCACTGCAACGGAGCAACGATACTCGCAGATCGAGAGGGAGGCCATCGCCATCTTGTGGGGGTGCCGGCATTTCCACATCTACTTGTACGGGCACCCGTTTGTGGTAATCACAGACCACAAACCCCTTGTCCCACTCTTCCAAGGGTCATCCACACGGCCCCCCCTCGCATCGAGAAGTGGGTGCTCCAGCTACAGGAGTTCCAATTCACAGTGGAGTATCGGCCAGGCACCCGAAACCCTGCCGACTACCTGTCAAGGCACGCCCGCCCAGTCACTGAAGCAGAAGCCGCGGAAGCCGACGCCACGGAAGAATATGTCAGAATGATCGTAGAGCGATTTAGACCCCTGCCGATCTCCCTAGAAGACGTGACGCAAGCCACCAAGGACGACGACTGCCTACAAATCGCCATCCAGGCAATCAAGTCGGGAAACTGGAAACCACTCCAGAGCCCAGCTTCATTCCGCACCCTGGATGCCCGAGCGACGCTAAGAGCTCTACACCTAGTCCGAAGCGAACTGTCTATCTCCCCGGAAGGATGTCTCCTGAGAGGCCCTTGCCTAGTACTGCCTGACAGCCTCACACAGCAAGCAGCCCTTTTGGCCCATGGCGCACACCAAGGCATTGTAAAGTCAAAAAGTCGCCTTTAGAGCAAACTCTGGTTCCCAGGGCTCGACAAGAGAGTCGAAGAAGTCGTCCAACGATGTCCCGTGTGTCTAGCGACCAGCCTGCCCAATCCCCCGGCTCCTGTGATCACAGAGGAAGGACCAACGGCTCCGTGGGTGCGTGCCAGCGCAGACTTTGGCAGTCTTCCAGTTGGGAAGTACATGTTCGTGGTAGTAGATGATTTCTCAAGATACCCTGAAATCGAGCTCCTGCCCTCCACCGCAGCCTCTGAGGTAATTCCCAAGCTGGAGAAAATAATCGCAACCCATGGCCTCATGGAAGAACTGCGCACCGACAACGGACCCCCCTTAGGCAGCTGTGAGCTATCAGATTACCTACAGTCACACCGCATCAAACATCGTAAAATAACCCCAAGATGGCCTCAAGCCAACGGGGAAGTTGAGAGGCTGATGAGCACTCTGAACAAGACTATCCAAATTGCGATGACAGACGGCCAGAACCTGGAGCTGGCCCTTTACCAGTTCTTACGGGAATACCGGCTAACACCCCACTGCACCACAGGAGTTCCCCCAAGCCGCCTATGTTTCAATAGGGCAGTTCTGGACACCATCCCGCACCATCCCATGTGGGCATCGTCTCCAACTCCTTGCAACCGATCCATGGAACGGCGAACAAAATCTAACAGAGAGGCGTCCCGGAGAAGAAGTGCTGTGGACAGCCCCATCCAAGTAGGCGACCGAGTGCTCGTGAAAGACCGCCATCCAGGCGGGAAGTTCCGACTCCCTTTCGAGTTGGACCCATGGACTGTCACCAACGTCAATGGCACCATGCTCACGGCGGTGAGAGGTAGAGAGAGAGTCACTAGAAACGTGTCATTCTTTAAGACAATCACGAGTACAGAGGAGGATGTATTTCCCGACGCTGCAGAGCTCTACACACGACCAGCCCAAGGCCCAAGAGAAGCAGTGGAAGAAGACGTTCCCAGAGAAGAGGAAGGCCCAGAAACAGACTCGGCCACACCAGCCCGCAGCGGACTCGAATCGCAAATGGCCCAAAGCGACCCTGGAACTGCGGAGGCGAAGGACACTGAAGGACTGGTTCAAACCCCGTCAGGCAAGCGCAGCCAAAGCAAGTATAATCTGCGCCCCTGCACGAAGCCGTCCCAGAGGTACCGAGACTTTGTGGCCCGTTGCAGACGTTGAAGGAGTTCGAGCTGTACATCGGCCTGCACAAAAGTAAGACTGTTCCTTTCTTACATCTTGGCTGCTCCCAGAGACTATGGGTGAAAGTTTGATTAGTTATGTCATGTTTATCTGTGTTTTTTATTTTGGGGTAAAGGAGGTATGTAGTGTTGCGATACGTGGGCGCGACCACTGTGGCCCACGACCGAAACTGCCTTGAGACTCCGCCCCCCCCCCCACAAGCGTGAGGTTGTTGGTTTGGCCCGACGTTCGCACGGTGGGCACGTGCGGTAACTAATAAAGAGCCCCGGGCCCTGGGCGTGGCAGGCAGTGTACTGACCACCAACACAGCAACGTGTGGTCTCTGTTTGTCCTAGCTTAGGCCCGTAACCAGAACACTACAACTATGTTAGTGTTAGAAAGTCTTAATTTGTCATCTCAGGTGCTTAAGGTCAAGGGTTTGGTGTATTTTTTTTACCAGCAAAATAGACAAGTAAAATGTGATGTGTGAGGGAACAAAAATGAGAAGGAAGCTGCATGCACTTAGTGAAATAAGTAACCCATTAGAGGTACCACTATACGTGTTATTTGAGTCACACTCTCCGCTTTAAAATAATTTCAGATTGATTTAGATTTAAGAACAAGCCATTTTCATTTTTTTAGTGTATTGTTAAGGCTTGCGTTTCTTATGTGGATACATTCAAAGTGATGTTTGCCTCTAATTGCATAACTTCTACTGGGAGCACACACCATTGTATAGTCCTGCAAACTACCTGCTTGCCAGGGAAAAGCCTTATTTAGAAAATACGTGCCTGGGTAGTACTACCCCAGTACTTGATTTGTAGGGTGCCGAGGACCCAAAGTTTTCCTCAGAAACCTGCAGTCAGCGCTACTGAATATCAGTGTGCTAAATACCAAGGATTTGTAGTCTTGATTCGGATCACTGACGGAATATCGACAGTCAAAATATCGAGATGACAAAATATTGAGGTAAAAATATCGACTGCAAGAATATCGACTTCCTATCTTCAAACAGGTAAGTACAAAAATATCGACTCCAAAATATCGAGTGTAAAAAATATAGACTGTCAAAATATCGAACTTTTTAAATGTCTTAAAAGTAATTTAAAAGTAATATAATAATAAATAAAATTAATTTCAACTTATTTAAAATACTTAAATAAACATAAAATTAAGAAATAATTAATGTAATTTATAATTTATTTTTTATTTTTAATACATATATATATATATATATATATCCATAACTCGCGTCCACCATCTGCCGCTCCTCTTTCACTCGGGTGCCTCCTTAACGCACGGTGGAGTGCGTAATACGTCTCCAAACACACAGCTCGAATCCCCGAGCTGTTCCCCAAGTAAGGACACTCCAGAATTGCAGTTCAATAGTTTGGAGATTTGCCTTTTCTGCCCCCTTCCTGGTACTTCATACTCTTTTACCTTCTTGGAGTTTCTACAAGCCTTGCATTTCATGCATGGATAGAAACCCAAAACTGAGGCTTTCTTCTTTCTGCTTACTTCGTGGTGGCTATTCACTAGGTGGTCTATGTATATTCATTGTCATTAGGAAGTGGGATATAAGGTAATAATATACCTCGAACTGTGGGGACTTAGTGATAAAAAAACCCATTCAGGGTAATGTAATTTGAAGCTGAGTCTATATAAAATGATTCGTTAATCCCACATTCTATTACAATTAGGATTTTACTGACATAAATGAAATGAAAACCTTGAGAAATGTGATTTAGCATTTTGTTTGGTTAACGTTAATACCAATTTAAGACGTTACAAGATGGCTGCCAAAAACGAATGAATTTATATGCCTCTTTTTATGTTTACTATTTTTTACCATGTGACACAACTTCTTGAAAACTTTATTTAAAAAAGGAAAAATGTCTCTGTCAGCCAACACTGACGAAGGCGGCAACGCCGAAACGCGTTTGTTGACTGCATGTGTGCGTTAAAAATAAACTAAACGCAGAGACAAAGGAGAATTGGCTGGAGTGTCCTTACTTGGGGAACAGCTCGGGGATTCGAGCTGTGTGTTTGGAGATATATATATATATATACATACATATTATTAACAAAACATATTCAATATTTTTACCGTAGGATAGCGAGAGGTTTACATTTACTGTAACGACTCCAGTGAGTGCAACAGTAGGGAAAACATTGGACAGCTTAGGGGTAAAAATTACTATTCCAGCTCCAGAGAGTGGAACAGTAGGGAAAGCGTTGGATAGCGTAGGGGTAAAAATTACTATTCCCACTCCAGAGAGTGCAACAGTAGGGAAAGCGTTGGATAGCGTAGGGGTAAAAACTACTATTCCCACTCCAGCGAGTGCAACAGTAGGGAAAGCGTTGGATAACGTAGGAGTACAAAATACTATTCCCACTCCAGAGAGTGCAACAGTAGGGAAAGCGTTGGATAGCATAGGGGTAAAAATTACTATTTCCACTCCAGAGAGTGCAACAGTAGGGAAAACATTGGATAGCGTAGGGGTAAAAATTACTATTCACACTCCAGAGAGTGCAACAGTAGGGAAAGCGTTGGATAGCGTAGGGATAAAAATTACTATTCCTACTCCAGAGAGTGCAACAGTAGGGAAAACATTGGATAGCGTAGGGGTAAAAATTACTATTCCCACTCCAGAGAGTGCAACAGTAGGGAAAGCGTTGGATAGCGTAGGGGTAAAAATTACTATTCCTACTCCAGAGAGTGCAACAGTCGAGAAAGCGTTGGATAGCGTAGGGATAAAAATTACTATTCCCACTCCAGTGAGTGCAACAGTCGGGAAAGCTTTGGATAGCGTAGGGGTTAAAATTACTATTCCAACTCCAGAGAGTGCAACAGTAGAGAAAGCGTTGGATAGTGTAGGGGTAAAAATTACTATTCCCACTCCAGTGAGTGCAACAGTAGGGAAAGCGTTGGATAGCGTAGGGGTAAAAAATACTATTCCTACTCCGAAGAGTGCAACAGTAGAGAAAGCGTTGGATAGCGTAGGGATAAAAATTACTATTGCCACTCCACTGAGTGAAACAGTAGTGAAAGCGTTGGATAGCGTAGGGGTTAAAATTACTATTCCAACTCCATTGAGAGCCACATTAGGGAAAGCGTTGGATAGCGTAGGGATAAAATTACTATTTCCACTCCAGTGAGTGCAACAGTAGGGAAAGCGCTGGATAGCGTAGGGGTAAAAATTACAATTCTAACTCCAGAGAGTGCAACAGTAGGGAAAATGTTGGATAGGGTAGGGGTAAAAATTACAATTCCAACTCCAGTGAGTGCAATAGTAGGGAAAGTAAATACTTCATATATAAATATAAATAACATAAATAGTAATACCAGACGTCGCCTTCCTCACGGAAACCTGGATGAACGCCTCCTCAGCGCCCGACATCGCCATCGCCATCCCAGACGGCTACAAGATCATCCGGAGGGACCGCATCAACCAGACTGGAGGAGGCATCGCCATCATCCACAGGAACACCATCCGCATCACGACCAACACCGACGACACCCTCACCGCCGCCGAACACTTCCAGATCCACATCAACCCCAAGACCACCCTCAGAGGCACCCTCATCTACAGACCCCCGGGACCACGCACACAATTCAGCGAAGACATCACCGACTTCATCAGCCCACATGCCCTCGCCTCCGCTGACTACATCCTCCTCGGGGACCTCAACTTCCACCTGGAGAACAACAACGACCGCAACACCACCACCCTGCTGGACAACCTCGCCAACCTCGGACTCAAGCAATTGGTGACCACCCCCACCCACTACGCCGGACACACACTCGACCCGGTCTTCTCATCCAGCAAGGACATCGCCTTCAGCCACGCCACCGGACTCCACTGGACAGACCACAGCTGCGTCCACTTCAGCTTCAGAAGGACCACGATCCACCATCACCAGCATCAGGCTGCACGCAGAAGCTGGAACAAGATCACTGCCGACCAGCTCGCTACTTCCCTGAGCAAGAACCCTCCCACCAGCACAACGAACCCCAGCCAAGCGGCCACCAACCTCACGAACTGGATCAGCGACTGCGCAGACGACCTCGCCCCTCTGAAGACCCCGCCGAGCAGACCCGGCAGCAAGAAAGTCCCATGGTTCAACGACGAACTCAAGAGCTCCAAGAAGAACTGCAGAGCACTCGAGAAAACCTGGCGCAGAGACCCTACACCGGACAACATGACTGCCCTCAAGCTCGCCACCCGAAAACACCACCAACTGATCCACGCCACCAAGAAAACTGCATTCAAGGAACGACTGGACAACAACGCACACAATAGCAAGGAGCTCTTCAACATCGTTAAAGAGCTCTCCAACCCTTACGCCGGAAACAACGACATCACCCCTTCGCAAGACCTCTGCAACTCCCTCGCCTCCTACTTCCACAACAAGATCGCGGACATACACAACAGCTTCTGCACTCAACCGACGCACGCCACGATCGAACCACCGCCCCCCACCACCACCCTCCACGCCTGGACCCCAGTCAGCACCGAAGAGACCGTCCGCACGATGAACTCCATCCACTCCGGATCTCCGACCGACCCCTGCCCTCACCACGTCTTCAACAAGGCCGACGCTGTCATCGCACCCCACCTGCGGGACATCATCAACACCTCCTTCGACACCGCCACCTTCCTGGAGAGCTGGAAGCACGCCGAACTCAGCGCTCTACTAAAGAAACCATCAGCCGACCCCACCGACCTCAAGAATTACCGCCCCATCTCGCTGCTCCCGTTTCCTGCAAAAGTCATCGAGAAGATCGTCAACAAGCAGCTGGCTGCCTTCCTCGAGACGAACGGATCCCTCGACCCCTCGCAGTCTGGCTTCCGGGCCAACCACAGCACCGAGACCGCCCTGATCGCAGTGACCGATGACATCCGAGCCCTGCTCGACAACGGAGAAACAGCGGCCCTCATCCTCCTAGACCTCTCCGCGGCCTTTGACACTGTCTGCCACCGCACCCTAGTGCAGCGCCTCAGCAACGTCGGAATCCAGGAGAAGGCATTGGAGTGGATCATCTCCTTCCTCGCCGGAAGGACACAGAGAGTGTGCCTCCCCCCGTTCAGATCAGAAGCCACCGAAGTCATCTGCGGCGTCCCTCAAGGCTCCTCGCTCAGCCCAACCCTCTTCAACGTCTACATGAGCCCCCTCGCAGCCATCGCACGCCAGCACAACCTCAACATCATCTCCTACGCCGACGACACCCAGCTGATCCTCTCCCTCACCAACGACCCCGCCACCGCCAGAGCCAACCTTCACGAAGGGATGAAAGAGGTAGCCGAATGGATGAAGAACAGCCGCCTGAAACTGAACTCGGACAAGACGGAAGTCCTCATCCTGGGATCTTCACCCTCTGCCTGGGACGACTCCTGGTGGCCCTCCGCCCTAGGCAACGCACCCAAACCAACAGACCACGCACGCAACCTGGGCTTCATCCTGGACTCCTCCCTCTCCATGACCGGACAAGTCAACGCCGTCTCCTCGTCGTGCTTCAACATCCTGCGCATGCTACGTAAGATCTTCTGGTGGATCCCCACCGAGACAAGGAAGACGGTCACCCAGGCCCTCGTCACCAGCCGTCTGGACTACGGCAACGCCCTCTACGCCGAAACCACCGCCAAACTCCAGAAGAGACTCCAGCGGATCCAGAACGCCTCAGCACGACTCATCCTGGACATTCCCCGTCGCAACAACATCTCCAGACACCTGAAAGACCTGCACTGGCTCCCGGTCAACAAGAGAATCACCTTCCGCCTCCTCACCCACGCACACAAAGCCCTACACAACGAAGGCCCAGGATACCTCAACAACCGCCTCAACTTCTACGCTCCCAAACGCCAGCTCCGATCGACCGGCCACGCCCTCGCCACCGTCCCCCGCATCCGAAGAGCCACCACAGGGGGAAGGTCCTTCTCCTACCTCGCCGCCAAGACCTGGAACTCCCTCCCGACCCACCTCCGCCTGACCCAGGACCACCTCGCCTTCAGGAAGCAGCTCAAGACCTGGCTGTTCGAGCAGTAGCGGACCCCCCCCCCCCCTAGCGCCTTGAGACCCCCCGGGTGAGTAGTGCGCTATATAAATGCTCTGATTGATTGATTGATTACCAATTACAAATTAATTAAAATATTTTACAATTATATAAAATATATTAAATAATCAATAAAAAATACAAATAAAAATTATTTAATAATAAAAGTTACCTACTAATACTAATTATTTACCTATTAACAATAAATTAATTTACTATTTAAAAATATTTTAAAAAATAAACTCAATACATTTTTACCAAAAATGTAATTACTTACAATTAAATTACTTCCCAATCTATTCCCCTATAAACACACAACCCGCTACAGAAAATAAATTACTAAAATTAACATATTTATCAATTAATCAATTAAATTTAATTACCAATTATATTTTAATTAATTACCAATTAATAATTAATTAACAATTAATTCTAAATAAATACTAATGAATTAAATAACATATTTAATTAATTATAATTAAATTACTTCCCACCCTATTCCCCTATAAACCCACAACCCGTTACAGAAATTTTTTAAATAAAATTAACATATTTATCAATTAATCAATTAAAATTAATTACCAATTATATTTTAATTAATTACCAATTTATAATTAATTAACAAATAATTCTAAATAAATACCAATAAATAAAATGACATATTTAACTACTTATAATAAATTACTTTCCACCCTATTCCCCTATAAGCGCACAACCCGCTACAGAATTAATTACACAAAAATTAAACATTAATATTTACTTACCTTAAATTCGATATTTTTGCTGTCTATATTCTGTCTAGTCGATATTATGTCCATTCTATATTTTTGATTCGATATTATTGCTATTCTATTCGATAATACATTTTTCTAGTCAATATTTTTGTAGTCTATATTATGTCTAGTCGATATTATGTCTATTCTATATTTTTTACTCGATATCATGTCTAGTCGAAATTAAAAACTCGATATTTTGACTATTTACCCTTGATTCAGCCTCATGCCTCTATAATACGCCAGCAGGCACTTCCGGCCTATTTAACTAATTTTTTCAAGTTTGACGCGTCTTTTCAGTTTTCTCCTCTTCTTCTCCTTTCCTCTTGTGTGTTTTTCTCTCTCTTGCTCTGGGGCAAAGTCTGATGATGAAAATTAGTGCCAGTGATCCCCATCTGCAACCACCGACTCCAATTAAACACTTTCTACACCTACTTGAGTGGTGGAGTTGGGACAAGCAAAGAGGTCCAAACAGACAGGGGCTGTGGCTACTGTGTTGGATCCATTACCCACCTATCAATGGCAGCCCATGGAGAGAGATGCAAAGTTTCCGTGGCTCATTTGTTTCCACAAACTGTGCTGTAAAATGCACCTCTGTGTGCTCTCATTTTCAGTATTGTCTTGAAAGAGAATGCCCCAGTGCCCTCTTGAAAATGGTGGGCTGGTGTGCTTCGCTCACTAAATCCAATGTGGGGCATGCATTTTCGGCTCACCATTTTTAAATTGCACCAGCCGCCACTGCTAATCAAAGGTGTAAAACCAGTCAGAGTCACACTGTTAGACCGGGCATCTTTGGTGTGGTTTCCCCCTATCTTTTTGCCTCTACCTCCTGTATTTTTGATGCTGTGCTGGATTTCGTTTTTGCTGGTTTAGAAGCTTTGGGCACTTTGCCACTGCTGTTCAGTGTCAAAGTGCAAGTGCTCCCTGTGTAAATTGTTATTGTTATTGGTTATCCATGATTGGCATATTTTTGTCACCAAGAAGTCCCTAGTAAAGTGCACTGAGTGTGCCAGGGTTGGCGATAAAAAATGCTACTAGTGAGTCTAGCTCTCTTGAGGACCACTTAGTAAATATTACCACGGAGTACTATTTTGATGTACCCTGGTAGAGACACACTGTAGGATTATGACTAAACAAGCTAGATGTGATATTCACTGTATATATTGACATGCACTGTTTTTGAATATTGTTTATAATTCCTTCAAAATGACTAAAAATTATTTTCGTAGGAAGATTGTATGTACAAATAGAATTTAAAAAGTAATTTAAATGTGTTTTGTTGTGAAATTGAATGACACCTCATCTATGAGAAATCAAAAAAGATAAATAGAATACTTGAAGAGCAAAGGTCATTTTATGTTGTTCATTATGGTTAAAAAAGAGTCCTTGCATTGTTGTGTGCCTACCCTAAATGGTGAAAATTATGTTGTTCATCTATTGAACCTGCCGTGGAAAATAGTGAGATCCATGGTAATGAGTAATCCAAGGATCAATGGTCCTAGAGGTATTGTGTTGTGTTAAGACAAGGTTACAGATTCCAACCTCTATGGTCCTGAACTGAATCTATCCCCTGAGTGTAAACGACTAGTGGGCCTGCAGCACTGATTGTGCCACCCACATGAGTTGCCCTAAAATGGTGTCTCAGGCCTGCCACCGCAGTGCCTGTGTGCAGTCTGTGAACTGCCATGTCCTCCTGGCCAGGGTCCCCACTGACCAGGCCTAACCCTTCCCTTTCTGTACACATTGGTCACCCCTATGGAAGGCCCAATTCACCCCCTTGGGCAGGGTGCAGTGTAGGTGAAAGGTAGAGCATGTACTTGTTCAGGTGACATGCTCTGGTAGTGAATTACAGCAATTTTTGTTTTTCACTATTGTAAGGCTATCTTGCCCCTTAGGCTATCATGGGGAATGCTGGCTACAGTGGCTACCAGCATATCTTCCCATAGGAGCATGATAGGACATAAAAGTCTGGTATCTCTGAACTCAGAATTTAATAACACATCTTTTAGGAAAGGTTGTTTTTAAATCCTGTGTTTCAGAACAGCACTTTTAGAAAGTTGCTGTTCTCTTGTCTGACCTCTCTGTGTGCCTTGGCCTGTGGTGAATTGACTGTCTGGTTTGCGTGAAAGAGGCTGAGAGCCCCCAGGAGGCTGGCTGAGTCAGCCCTAGGCTGAATGACTGCATCTGCATCTTGAGTGGTGGGAGGGGATAGCACCTGGGCCTGAATAGGCCTGTTGGGCGGCTGACGACCCTGCCCCTCTCCCTGAAAGGAAAGGAGAGGCCAGGAAAACTAAGTGATCAAGGAACACCCAGAACTGGTTCAGACAGGGCTCAGAGCCCTCCTGCACAAAGGGATCAAAGACCTTTATGGATATAAGTACAGGACCCCTGACTACAGAAAATTAGATCATCCTGCAATCAAGAAGGAACCTCTGCCAATGAGAAAGCTGAAACTGAGGAAGGAAGACTGTCCTGTTGTTGCTCTGCTGGACTGACCTGCTGTTGCTTTGCTGCCAAGGAGAGGGGAAGGACTTTGCTTTGTGTTGTGTCCCCTTGCTTGAAGGAATCTCCAAGGGCCTGAGAAGAGCTGGCTCCCTGTTAAGAAGTCCCAGGAGCAACAGGACTTCACCCCCAGCTTCCCTGAACTCTGCTGAGAGAGTTCTGTCTTTCCTAGAGTGCTTGGGCCAGTTGTGGTGCCTCTGGGAGTTGTACCTTTGTTGGGAAGCTGGAAACCAAGATTTTAAAGACTTTCTGCAAGTTTTGTCCCATCGCTTGCTTGCGGAGCGCATCCCCGTCAGTGCGAGGAAATTCCCGCCGCTACGAAGGCCGAGATCGTCACAGTGCCTGTTGCCGCTGCTAGAGTCATCGCATCCTTCGTTTGCGGGACGCACCAGTCCGGTGCGGGAAGATTACCATTGCTGCGAGTATCGTCGCAGAGCCTGTCGTCACTGGGTGAGATCGTCGCACCGCTTGCTTGCGGACCGCATCACGTCGCTGCGAGTGTTGTCGCAGAGCCATCGCATCGAGGAGCTGTGAGAGGAAGATCACCGGTGGTCCGCGCATCGTCACCCCAGAGATCATCGCAGACCCAAAGATCATCGCATCGTGCCTTTGCAAGCTTTTTCACTAAGGAACCTCCATACCAGAATCCATACAAGGTATTGCATCCCTCCCCATACAGACCGGAGTCACTGCAACATGCCCGCTACATCCAGTGGGGTTGTCGCATCGCCTCCCCAAGGTCTCAGGAGTGACGCATCGCTTGTTTTGCACCTCACCAGCTTCTGTTTTAGAACTTTGTCGCATTTAAAGGTACTGTTGGCTAAACGTGACGCAACTGTGAACTTTTCACGCAACTGTGGATTATTTTATCGCAACTTTAAGAACTCTTTTGAAACCATATTCTTGAACTGTGTATGTTGGATTTTTGTTCTTTTGGTCTTGTGTGGTTTAGATTAAATACCTTTATTTTTCTAAACTGTTGTGGAGTCAGTTTGTCGTGTTTTCACTGTGTTACTGTGAGTGTTGGTACAAATACTTTACACATTGCCTTTGATAAGCCTTTACTGCTCGTGCAAAGCTACCAAGGGGGTGAGCAGGGGTTATCTCAGCGGGTTTCCTCCTTACCCTGACTAGAAGCAAGGGTCCCTATTTGGACAGTGGTACCTACCTCTGCCAACTAGAGACCCCCAGTTCTAACATTGTTGGTCAGCGGTGGGATTTGAATTTGTATTTGTACTAGACCCACAGTGATTGGTGTACATCACTAGTGAGTGCAGACCACTACGCCACCGCATACTACGTTTTTTTGGTTGGTTCTATTTTTGACTAACTCTTCAAAGCATCATGTCTGTGAATGGAAACGCACCCAGTGTGGAGGCAGATTTGGAGTTTGTTATTGAAGATTTGTATTCCTACAAAGTTACACAGCTTAAACAATTCTGCGACAAGTTTGAGTGCCCCATAAAGAGCAGCTTCAGGAAAGAGGAGCTGCAGAGCGTCTTGAAGGCTTTTTGGGAGGCCCAAGAAAGAAATGATTTAAGTGGAGGGAATAGTTTTCAACCCCAAGATCTGCCTGTGAGCAGACAAGGCTCAAGGCTTGGCAGCAACCATTGCAGTAGGGGTTTCACTCCAGAAGAGTTAGAGGAGAATCAAAGAGTGAGAGAATATGACTTGGAAGTCATGAGGTTAAAGATGAAGCAATTGGAAATGGAGAAAGAAAAGGCGGCAGAGGAGAGTAAAAGTGCCCGTGCCTTGGAGGAAAAGAAATTGCTTTTGACTCACGAATTGAGCAAGAGAGAACTGGATCTTAAGGTCAAGCAGGTGGATTCCAGTTCAAATGGTGGCAGCGCACAGCCAGTGCAGGGGGGTAAAGTATATATTCCCAAGGATCTGGTACAGAATTACCATAGGAGTGAGGATATTTATGTCTGGTTTACTTCTTATGAGATTGCATTGAGAATGAATGGTGTGCCTGAACAGCATTGGGGGGCAGGCCTGTGGAAACATTTTGAGGCTTCTGGGAGGAGTGCTCTAGAGCCCTTAGAGTTACCAGGTACCATGACCTTCCCCAATATGAAGGAGGCCTTATGTCTCAGGTATGGACTTACTCCAGAGCAGTACAGACTGCAGTTTAGGAACTCTAAGAAGAGAGAGTCTGAGACTTGGATGGAGTGTGTGAATTTGTACTCACGTGCACTGGAAGGTTGGATGAAGGGCAGCAAAGTAACTGATTATAAGGGGTTGTTGCATTTAATTAGTTGGGAGCACTTGAGTAGTCTTTGTGTTCCAGAGCTGCGCCAGCATCTTTTAGACAGCAAGCTGACAGACCCCATTGAGCTTGCTAAGGAGGCGGACCGCTGGACCAGTACCAGGGTCCACAGAGGAATTGTGGGTACCACAGCCAAAGGTGGGCAGGGTCCCCAGCAGAAGAGTGGGGGGGACAAGGGTAACCAAAATGAGTTCTCTCAAGGGCCCCAAAATAGTTCCCAGGGAAAGGGATCCCAACCTCCCAGACCTAGATGGCCTTGGCTCCCTAGGGGCAGGCAGGACAATAGAGACAACAGGGACAATAGTGGTCCCCCTACCTGGTATCACTGCAATGAGGTGGGCCACTTTGCTGCTAGATGTCCCAAGAAACCTCCAGCACCCACTGGTGCTCCAGCCCCAGGGTTTGCAAGTGTAGCTATTGGAGGGGATTTGATTTCTAGTGGGGAGGAGGGACTAGCAGTTATGACCCTTGTCTCTTTAGGAGACCAAGAGATGGTCCAGAAAACCTTACTGCCCCCTAACACTAAGAAATATAGGCAGAGGGTGATCATCAATGGGAGAGAGATAGAGGCTCTGAGAGACAAAGGAGCCAGCGTGACATCCGTGAGGTGTCAGTGGGTGTCAGTGGGAGCAGGTCATTCCCAATGTACTTCGCCCTGTAGTGTCAGCTGACAGCTCAGTGCGCCTCTGTAAAGTGGCGCGTGTCCCCTTTGAATGGGGAGAGGTCTCTGGTCTCTTGGAAGTTGTTGTCAGTGATGCCTTGCCTGTAGACTGTCTGCTAGGTAATGACCTGGAGAGTTCTCCATGGAAGGATGTGGAGCACCGAACTCATTTGGAAAATGTTGGGTTTGCCTGCGTGGATCTGTGTGACCACGTGTGCTATGGCAGCCAGTAAGGGTGATTCAGCAGAACTGGAGCCTGAAACAGTGGCCCAGAGACCTGCCAAGAGAGGAAGAGGCAGGGTGCGCGGGAAACCATCCCCCACCGTTCCAATGGTCCAGGAAGGAGCAGAACCTGAGGGGGATGCCCTGGAACCTACAGTGGAACAGGTGGCTCAACTGGGCGACCTGCCTGAGCTGACCCATTAGCAGCAAGAAGGTGGGCCCTCGAGGGAGGAATTCTGCAAGGCGCAGAAAGAATACCCTTCCCTCATTGGTGTGCGGTACCAGACTGCAGACCAGGCAGCAGGTGGAGCGTCCAAACATCATCTCATTTACTGGGAAGATGAGTTATTGTATAGTGAGCCTAAGTTTGCTGAGCCCGGTGAAGCCCGTGTGCTGGTGGTATCTGAGCGCTTCAGGAACTTCCTAATAGGTCTGGCTCATGACGTGCCTCTCGCAGGACATCTGGAGCAAGACAAGACCTTCTAAAGGCTTGTCACCCACTTCTCTTGCCCCCAGATGAAGAAGCACGTCCGTACCTTTTGTAGAACTTGCCAAACATGTCAGGCCAGTGGCAAGAGTGGAGGGAAGTGCAAGGCACCCCTCCAACCCCTCCAACACTTTCCTGTGGTGAGCACCCCTTTAGAGCGGGTGGGCATTGACATCTTGGGGCCCCTGGACCCCAAGACAGCCTTAGGCAACAGGTTCATCCTGGTCTTGGTGGACCATGCCACCCGGTACCCGTAAGCAGTTCCTCTCAAGACACTCACAGCACCCGTGGTGGGCCGTGCATTGATGGGGATCTTTTCCCATGTGGGGTTCCCCAGAGAGGTGGTCTCGAGCGGAGTACCATCTTCATCTCTAGGTACATGAAGTCTCTGTGGGAGGAGTGTGCGGTAACTTATAAGTTCACCACTCCTTACCACCCTCAAGGAAACGGGTTGGTTGAAAGGTTCAACCGCACCCTGAAAGGTATGATTATGGGCCTAGAGGAGCCCATGAGATGGAAGCGGGATGTCTTTCTGCCATGCCTGTTGTTTGCCAACAGGGAGGCGCCTCAGAAGTCCTTAGGGTTAAGTCCGTTTGGACTCCTGTATGGCCACCCTGTTAGAGGACCTCTCACACTGGTGAAGGAGGGAGTGGGAGGAATCCCATGGGAAAACCCCCCAGGATGTGTTCAGCTATGTGCTGGCCTTCCGCAACCAGACACAACGCTTCAGGAAGCTCGCTCAGGAGAACCTGGAAGCTAGCCAGGAAGAAATGAAAAGATGGTACGACCAGAATAACACTTTGGTCGAATTTCAACCTGGGCAGAAAGTGTGGGTGATGGCGCCAGTGGAGTCTTGTGCGCTCCAATACAAGTGGACTGGGCCATATGAGGTGGTGGAGCGCAAGAGCAAAGTAACCTACCTGGTTAACTTGAAGACTCCCAGGCAGCCCCTGAGAGTCTTGCATGTGAACCGCCTCAAACCCCACTTTGAGAGGTCTGAAGTGACAATGCTCATGGCTACAGATGCTGGAAGGGAAGAGGATAGTGATCCTCTCCCTAACCTTCTGGCAGCCAAGGAGCAAGATGTGTCAGTGGATTGTGTGGTCCTCTCGCCCACCCTGACCCCAGAACAGCAGAGGGACTGTCACCAGGTGTTGGGTCAGTTGACCTCCCTGTTCTCCCTGACCCCAGGTGTCACCAACTGGTGCGTCCATGATGTGGACACTGGAGATAGTCTGTCAGTGAAACGGAAATTTTACAGGGTAGCTGACAAGGTCAGCGCCAGCATCAAGGAAGAGGTTTCCAAGATGTTGGTACTAGGGGTCATTGAGCCCTCCAACAGCCCCTGGGCTAGCCCAGAGGTCTTAGTGCCAAAAGCTGCTGCGCCCGGTGCCACTCTAGAACTCCGGTTTTGTGTGTACTGCCGTGGGCTCAATGCGGTCACCAAGACTGACGCACACCCCATCCCCAGAGCTGATGAGCTCGTGGATCGGTTGGGCGCTGCCCAGTACCTCAGTACGTTTGATTTAACTTCTGGGTACTGGCAGATTGCATTAACTGAGGGGGCCAAAGAGAGGTCTGCATTCTCAACGCCAGAGGGGTACTTCCAGTTCCGAGTCTTGGGTTGAAGAATGCCCCTGCCACATTCCAGAGGCTGGTTAACCAGGTACTGACTGGGCTGGAGGACTTCAGCCCCGCCTACCTGGATGACATTGCCGTTTTCAGCTCCACGTGGGAAGAACACTTGCAACACCTCTGTGAAGTGTTGAAGGCACTGCAAAGGGCAGGCCTAACTATCAAGGCCATCAAGTGCCAGAAAGGGCAGGGATCTGTGGTGTATTTGGGACACCAGGTGGGGAGCGGCCAGGTGGCGCCCCTACAGGCAAAGATTGATACCATTCTGGCTTGGGAGCCCCCAAGACCCAGACAGAGGTGAGAGCCTTTTTAGGTCTCACCGGGTATTACAGACGGTTTGTCAAGGGATATGGCACCATCATTGCCCCCTTGACAGAGCTGACTTCCAAGAAGCAGCCCATGAAAGTGAATTGGACCGAAGCCTGCCAAACTGCTTTTGATGCCCTGAAGACTGCCATGTGCACAGCACCGGTGCTCAAGGCACCTGACTTCTTCAGTGAGTTCATAGTGCAGACAGACGCTTCAGAGCATGGTGTGGGAGCAGTACTCTCACAGATCAACGACAAGGGCTGGGACGAACCTGTAGCTTTCATTAGTAGGAGGCTACTCCCCAGGGAACAGAGGTGGAGTGCAATTGAAAGGGAAGCTTTTGCTGTGGTCTGAGCTCTGAAGAAGCTGAGGCCCTACCTGTTTGGGACTCACTTCCGTGTTCAGACAGACCACAGGCCCCTCAGTTGGTTAATGCAGATGAGGGGTGAGAACCCAAGACTGTTGAGGTGGTCCATCTCCCTACAGGGAATGGACTTTATGGTGGAACACCGCCCTGGCACAGAACACGCCAATGCTGATGGTCTGTCCAGGTTTTTCCGCCTTAGTGAAGAGCACTCCCAAGAGGGTGGGTAGTTCTCTCCACTTTCAGCTGGAGGGGACACGTGTTAGACCTGGCAACTTTGGCGTGGTTTCCCCCTATCTTTTCACCTCTACCTCCTGTATTTTTGAGGCTGTGCTGGATTTCGTTTTTGCTGGTTTAGATGCTTTGGGCACTTTGCCACTGCTGTTCAGTGTCAAAGTGCAAGTGCTCCCTGTGTAAATTGTTATTGCAGTTGGTTATCCATGATTGGCATATTTGTGTCACCAAGAAGTCCCTAGTAAAGTGCACTGAGTGTGTCAGAGTTGGTGATAACAAATGCTACTAGTTGGCCTGCAGCACTGATTGTGCCACCCACATGAGTAGCCCTAAAATGGTGTCTCAGGCCTGCCACCGCAGTGCCTGTGTGCAGTCGGTGAACTGCCATGCCCTCCTGGCCAGTGTTCCCACTGACCAGGCCTAACCCTTCCCTTTCTGTACACATTGGTCACCCCTATGGAAGGCCCAAGGCACCCCCTTGGGCAAGGTGCAGTGTAGGTGAAAGGTAGAGCATGTACTTGTGCAGGTGACATGCTCTCGTAGTGAATTACAGCCATTTTCATTTTTCACTATTTTGAGGCTATCTTGTCCCATAGGCTATCATTGGGGAATGCTGGCTACAGTGGCTTCCAGCATATCTTCTCCCATAGGAGCAAGATAGGACATAAAAGTCTGGATCCCTGAACTCAGAATGTACTAACCCATCTTTTAGGAAATGTTGTTTTTAAATCCTGTGTTTGAGAACAGCACTTTTAGAAAGTTGCTGTTCTCTTGTCTGACCTTTCTGTGTTAAATCATCAGGGGTACAGGAGGAAAGGTATTCAGTAGGGCTGCCCCCCACTCAGACCAGGATTAAACAAAAAGTGCCCCACCAAATCTAAATCATCCGTATAACAGACCAGTCAAAAGGGTATAGTATCCCAATTTTAATACATATACCTAGGGTGTGTGAAATAACACTACTCCTACGGTCAGGATGTATAAATGACTTGACACAACAAAAACAACAACACAGGCCAACACATTCAAAGACTGAAAAGAATGTGAAAAATATGTGAAGGATAGAGTGAGTGCCTCACGGTAGCAACACCCGAGGGGGTTCCCGGCTAACAATCACCGGTATACCCACTTCTCATCATTGGTCACTCACTCTATGTAAACCGGGCAGAGTGCAAAACTCTTCCCGGTTTTTATATTTGTTTGTGTGGGGGTCCATGTTTACACGTTTGTGTTCAGTAGTGTTTATTTGTATACACTGGTCTGTCTTTGTCGCTATTCTCACTTGTGCACTGTGTATTGTATTTATGTGCACTTCTGTTTTCTTTACATGATGGAGAAGAGGTGGCTGCACGATTCCAAGAAGGCATGCTAGCAATCAAAGATTGGATGGCCTGCAATTGTCTAAGGCTCAATTCCGAGAAGACGGAGGTGGTCATTTTCGGGAAGCTTTCCCCGATATGGTCATCAGTCTGGCGGCCTCCATCACTTGGAGTCTTACCAATTCCCGTTCAGAAGGTCAGGAACTTGGGAGTAATCTTTGACGAATAGCTGAATTTTGTCAGCCATGCAAATCAGACAGCGTCCACGGCATTTCATAAGCTGAGGCTTATAAGAAAAATAATCCCATTTCTCCCACAAAGTGCCGGAAAAACTGTGGTGAGTTCACTGGTACTTTCCTCACTGGATTATTGTAACGGTTTATTTGCCAATGCTCAGTCCCGGGTGGTCGCCAAATTACAACTGATCCAGAATACGGCGGCAAGACTGCTTTCTGGGACCCCCAAATTTAAATCGATTAGGCAAATAATCAGGAACTACCACTGGCTGACGATTAAAAATCGGATCAAATTCAAAACTTTATGTCTTACTTTCAAAGCTCGTCACAAACTGGGGCCAGAGTTTCTTAAAGAGAAGCTTATTGCTTATTGCCCCACCAGACAATTAAGATCTACAAAATCGCATCAACTGGTGGTACCGCGGACCAGGACTGTCACATGGGGAGCCAGATGTTTTACCAATACTGCTGCCAGACTCTGGAACTCCCTTCCGCTGGTGATTAGATCCACACCTTCATTGTACCAGTTTAGGAAATTGCTGAAGACCTGGTTGTTCGACCAGTAACCTCTCCGCTCTTTATCATCACTTTCAGAATTCGTTTCTGTTTTCTCTGAGACACTAATCTGAGTCACAGCGCCAAGACGCCCACGGGCATTCGTTGCGCTTTATAAATTGTAAAAATAAATAAATAAATCGAGGAGCTGCGAGAGGAAGATCACCGCTGGTCCGCGCATCGTCGCCCCAGAAATCGTCGCAGCCCCAAAGATCATCGCATCGTGCCTTTGCAAGCTTTTTCACTACGGAACCTCCGCACCTGAATCCATACAAGGTATTGCATCCCTCCCCATACAGACTGGAGTCACCGCAACACGCCCGCTACATCCAGCGGGGTTGTCGCATCGCCTCCCCAAGATCTCAGGAGTGACGCATCGCTTGTTTTCCACCGCACCAGCTTCTATTTTGGAACTTTGTCGCATTTAAAGGTACTGTTGGCTAAACGTGACACAACTGTGAACTTTTCACGCAACTGTGGATTATTTTATCGCAACTTTAAGAACTCTTTTGAAACCCTATTCATGAACTGTGTATGTTGGATTTTTGTCGTTTTGGTCTTGTGTAGTTTAGATTAAATACCTTTATTTTTCTAAACTGTTGTGGAGTCAGTTTGTGGTGTTTTCACTGTGTTACTGTGAGTGTTGGTACAAATACTTTACACATTGCCTTTGATAAGCCTTGACTGCTCGTGCAAAGCTACCAAGGGGGTGAGCAGGGGTTATCTCAGAGGGTTTCCTCCTTACCCTGACTAGAAGCAAGGGTCCCTATTTGGACAGTGGTACCTACCTCTGCCAACTAGAGACCCCCAGTTCTAACACACACTAAAACCAAATGCAGTTTATCCAATAACACCGCTATACTATTTGACACCAGAGACAATTGTAGGAACGATCGAAGATATGTTGAGCAAAGGGATTTTAAGGGAATTGGATGGAGTCCATGCAACTCTCAGATCATGGATTTACAGAAGCCTAATTGTAAATATCGTATTGTGCAGGATCTCAAATAAATGTTTCGTATTGTCGTTCCATTCTGTCCTGTGGTACCGAATCCAGCCAATATACTTTTTCAATTTCTGTGCACTGCAGGATGATTTACTATTGATCTCTGCCAAGCTTTTATCTCAGTGCCATTGCACGAGGAAAGTCAGTACTTTTCTTACTTTGTATTTCAGCAGAGAATTTCGGCATGGGGTGAGTCCCTGACGGGTATAGGGAGAGTTCTTCCATTCTCAACCAGATGTTGAAAAAGAATCTGGAGTCCTTACAGATGCCCTACAAATCACTATTTGTGCAATACATGTATGTTCTACTTGTGGAATCAAAGACATGAAAAGCCTGTAAGCAGGACACAATTGCACTTTTGAATCACCCAGCTGAGAAAGGACACAAGGTGTCTCCAGGGAAATTACAATACTGTCAAGAAAGAAGTTCAGTATTTGGGACACAACATTGAAAAATGATCAAGAAAGGTATCACCAGAGAGAGTGGAAGCAATTCTTCAGATGAATCCACCTCAAACACAGAGCATTGGCGGCTCCTCTATAGGGGCATTTGGGCGTCGCCCCACTGCTTTCTCGCAGTGCGAGAAGCAAAAACATAAAATGGTAAAAACTACCATTTTATGTTTCTGCTTCTCGCAGTGCGAGAAAGCAGAAGTGCCTGGTTGGGGGCGGGAGGGTGGGCGGTCCTGCTTGAGGGCAGGGGAGAGTGGCTTGCCCACTGTTGTGGGTACTGACAGTTTGGTCGGCCCTGGAGCCGTTCACCAAAGGGGACTCATCGCAAACTTTTATGCCTCACCACTTTCATATGTCAGCAGCCGCCACTGACACAGAGGGAAGTCAGGCTGTTTTTGAGAATTGTTGACTACTGTAGACAGTGGATACCAAACGTTTCCCTAGTGGCAAAGCCTTTACTGAGGCTGTCACAAAAAAATGTGTCTGATCCATTTCCTTGGGACAACGATTGCTTGAAAGCTTTCCGAGAGCTGTGAGAAAGTCTCAGTCCTGCTCCAGCACTAGAAATGATTACAGTAATTTGTGTACCCTGCAGTGAGATGGGGCTACGCTCTCTCAGTGCTTACTCAGAAGCATGAAGGTGTTTGAAAACTTGTGGCATACTTTTTGACTACCTTTGACCCTGTAGTTGCAGAACTTCCCAGCTGCCTTAAAGCGGTTGCCGCAGTGGGTGTTAGTCAAGAAAGTGTGCATAGTGACGTAACATACTTTTAATGTATGGCCCCACAACCTGTAGAAATTTGCTGACCCGACAAAAATCCAATACATGACCCATTATAATCTCACAAAATATGAACAACAGATTCTGGCAGCTGACAACGTGACTTTAAAACATTGCCAGATTTTGACCCCATCAAATTTGTTGCCTATAACTGATGATGCTTGTAATGAAGGTGAACATGATTGTCTAGATATCATGTATTTATGCACAAAGCCAAGACCCGACATTAAAGATGAACCATTGAATGAGTCCGATTACATCATATTTGTTGATGCCTCATGTTTGAGAAACAATGAAGGCATTCTGAGAGCAGCTTACACTGTCTACACAATCAATGATGCTCTGGAAGCTTCAGAGCTTTGAGGTATTACCGCAGCACAAGTTGCAGGATTAATTGCCCTTTCAAGAGCTTGTGTGTTGGCAGCCCAATTAAAGCTGACTATATTCATAGATAGTCAGTATGGCTTTGGTGCTGTCCAGGATTTTGGGCAATTGTGGTCACAAAAAGGTTCCATGACCTCTTCTGGAACCCCTATCAGGAATGTGGAGCATGTCATAAGCACTTTCTTCACTTCACGCATTTTTTCACAACTCCGCCTGTAAGTTCCGAGAAAGAGAAATACCATCTCCCTATATTTACCTTTAACTTTCTAAACTTTCCTTCTAGAGCATCCTACATTTAGGTAGACTCCCTTTGAGGAACTTTTGCCCCTTATTGTGTTGACACACTATCATGTATTGGAGACAGGCTGCAGGCACACAGAACAGAGAAATGCCCACTTTCTAAAAGTGCAATTTCTAAAATAGCAATGTTAAATCCAACTTTATAATTATAGAGGATTTATCATTACTATTCCAAAGATATAAAACATAATGCAGCTACTTCTTTCTGATCCGGATATACAGCTTAAAAGTGTTTTGGGCATTCTCAATGCTAGCCTATGAGAGGAGTATGCCTCACAGAAGTGAAACATTAATTTAGATGTGCGTCACTACCAGGACATATACAACTTAAAAGGGCATGTACTAACTTTAACTTACACAGCACCCTGCCCTTAGGGCTTCCTACGGTCTACCTGAGGGGGGATTATGTGTACTTAAAGGTGAGTTTAAGACTTGGCATGGAGTTTTAAAAGTCAAGTCAAAGTGGCAGTAAACTGCACACACAGGGCAGGCCTGAGATAGGTTTGAACGGCTACTTGCGTGGGTGGCACAATCATTTCTGTACATACGCCCACTAGTAGCATCTAGGTTGCAGGTCCTGGGTATATGGTATACCATTTTACAAGTAAACTAAATATGCCAGTTGAGTATACACCAATGTCACCATATTTAGGGGAGAAGCACATGCACTTTAGCACTGATTAGCAGTGGTAAAGTGCTAAGAGTCCTAAAGCCAACAAAAAGACACAGAAAAAAGAGGAGGTAAGCAGGCAATAAGTGTGGAAGAAGACCACCCTAAGGATGACAGATCTAACAGATGATTACACTTCTAACGTTTAAGCTAGGTTAGTGCAAGAATACACACAAGGTATGGATGCAAAAGATTGTCACGTTTGCGCCCATTTACCATCAGCAGCAGCAGGAGAAGTCACATACCATCACATTCCATTGTCATGTGCAGTTTCATGTAGTACATTTCTTGCATTTGTATATAGGCGAGCATGTTTTGAATACTTTTATTCTAACCATGATCAAATACTTTCCAGAGTACCCCTAGTACAAAGCATGAACTTACACTCACAAGCAAAGGAAATGGTCACAGCTTGGTATTATTTTAGACTGTCTACAACTATAGATAGTACTAAGGCTTATCGGAAAAATTTAACCTGCCTAATGAGACCAAGAGGGAGATTTACACCCACGAGGCTGTGCTGGTTTTGCATGACAGGGAGGGAGCAGGAGAGTGCTATATCTTCAGAGATATGGCTCTCACCTCCCCTTTCCCTTGCGCCGGCACTGATTTCAGCTACGTGTACCATGCACACACCATAGCGCTAGGGTGTGTAAATTGGTCTAGCATAGGTTTTGTGCAGGAAGGGTACCCTTCCTGTACAAGATACGATGCCCAGACATAATGCAAAGTTTTTCCCACTTTGTATGCATGCTGCACAGTGCAGCACGCATGCAAAGTCAGTAAAGGAAGGTGAAATTAAAGCATTTTTTCTTCTTTGCGCCCACTTGAAAAGGGCGCATTTTTCTCACGGTAAACCCAATCTACTTTATTTAGTAAATTGGGTTTAGCATGAGAAACCTTGGGTGGTTGGATGGGAATGCCCATGCTCCACCCTTGGTATGCCCCACGGTGCAAAGTAATGCGAAGAAGCGCTATGCACTGCTTCACATTACCTTTCAGTTATTTCAGTTTAGCGCTTGAAAGTAAATATGGCAAAAAATATTTTGCACTAATTTGCGTCACTTTTGTGATGCAAACACTGTGCAAAATCTTAGTAAATCTTCACCTAGATCTTTAATATGACATTAGAAAAAAGAAAAACTAATATTACACATAGTAAGGCTAGAGAAAATAATGTTTTGTGAAATGTTCGGCAGAAGGAGGAAAATGTATTTAAAAAAGAAAACGATTCATCCAAAGCTGGAATTAGACTAACAACAAAAAGGGATCATTTGTGTTTACAAAAGGTAACACACACAAGAACTAGACATGTGGGAATTAGTTGCTGTGAACATACATCATTTGAATTATTGGGAGGCACGTGGCAAATTTTACAGGGAAAGAAAACACAATTCTAGGAGTTTATTTTGTTTGTGGACAAGATGCTTACTGTCAGTTACCTGCTGATTGGGAGGGTATTTGTTCTCGAAGAAAGCTGACGCTGACCCCTCAGTGTTCAGCAATTATCGGCCTACCTCGCTTCTCCCTAAGCCAGCCAAAATACTCGAGAAAGTTGTGCAAGAGCAACTAGCCGATTATCTGGAGTCCAGACTACTACCCCATGACTCACAGTCGGGCTTCAGATCCGGTTTCAGCACAGAGACTGCCCTACTGGAGATATCCGAGAGTATTCGCGAATGCGTGGATGTAGGCGAGGAGGCCATGTTGGTGCTCCCCGACTTATCCGCGGCGTTCAATACCATCTCACATACCATCCTGCTGGATTGACTATCCAGCTTTGAGATACGGGACACCCCTTTGGCCTGGATTAGGTCTTTTCTGACGGGCAGAGCGCAGTGGGTCCACCTTCGACCTTATGTTCCTGAGGATAAACCGCTTACTTGTGGCATACCACAGGGCTTTGCAGTTAGTCCTCTCTTTTTTAATGTTTACCTTTCTTCTCTGGCTGAGGTTGTTGAATCCTGGGGGGTCGGAGTGATCTCTTACGCGGATGACACTCAGCTGGTGTTTTCCTTTAGAGATCACTCTGACGGCGGCTTTACCAACTTTAGACGCTGCCTCATTAACATCTCCTCCTGGATGACTCTCAACAACCTTAAACTGAACACCGATAAAACTGAGGTGTTATTCTTCAACCAGAGCACCTTTCTTCCTTCTATTTTGTGGTGGCCATCAGAACTTAATCCCCCCCGGTCCCAGCTAAAACAGCACGAAACCTGAGCTTTCATTTTGACAATAAATTGTCCTGTGAGACACAAATCAATAAGGTCACCTCTGCTTGCTTTGGTAAGCTCCGCATGATTATGAAAATTCTTCCTTTCCGCCCCCTCTACTCGCGCAAGACTGTCATCCATGTTTTAATCACCTCACACCTGGACTATTCCAACAGCCTACATGCTGGAGCTCCGGCATACCTGATTAAACGACTACAATTGGTGCAGAATGCCGCAAGTAGGCTGATCTGTAATATTCCCTATCGCCACTCGATCACTCCACACCTGAGGAAACTTCATTGGCTGCCAGTCATTTATCGCATCCAATTTAAATCATTGGTGCTGGCTTTCAGGGCACTTAATGGCCTTGGCCCGGCCTATCTCAGACGCAGACTTAAGCCAGTTCAGTCTGCTCGCGCTCTGAGATCTAACCATCTTCGCCTTCTCTACTCTCCCCGCTTTCGCCGTTCTAGGACAGGGGGAAGAGCCTTCGCTGTGGTGACAGCCAAACTGTGGAATAGCTTCCCACTGTGTCTTCGGCTGATCACATCTGAACCAGTGTTCCGACGCAAACTGAAAACATATATTTTTTCCAACCTATAGTCACGCCTCGTCTGACTCCTTGGTGCCGTCTCAGTCTGTAGCACCGGGACACCTCCATTGGGGGAAGCCGCGCACTTTACAAGCTTCAAATAATAATAATAAAATAATTTGTTATTTAGCCATATTGTTTCCAAAGATGTATTATGTATATAGTATAGATCCATTAACAATGACACCACCACACAGACACAATGGTAGTACAGATAATAGGAACCGGTTAGTTGGAGAAAAAATTGGTGCAATCTTTCCACCCATAGAAGTTATACTGAATGGCGAAAAGATTAGAAAACTGTCAAACGTTATCAACAATCTGGCAACTGGCACTTCTGTAGCTTTATTAGTTGTAAACAAGAAGCTTGTAGAAATTAAATCTATAGTTTTTCAAAATCGCCTTGCATTACACATTTTACTAGCAGAGAAAGGTGGAGCATGCCAAAAGCTGAAAACTCAGCATTCCTGTTCAGGCATTCCCAATAAAAGTACAAAAATTCAAGAATTTGCAAAGAATATTTCAGACCTGTAACATGAATTGGAGGAGTTAGAGACACCTAGTATCCTACAAAAATTTTGAAAGGGAATACACACAATTGGAAACTGGTTTTTAACTATGGGAGGAGGAATCCTGAGAGCTATTTTCATGCCAATACTAAATATAGGGTTTTGCTTATTTTTCTTATTTGTATTATACAAAGGCTGTAGATATTGCATTAATAGAAAAAAGAGCAGAGAAATGAGCAAGAGAATTGAAAACCAATTATCGTTAAATGATTGCCTTAATGACAGGTACAAAAAATTCAAAACTTTGAAAAGAAAAAGACAAGATTCAACTGATGATGAGAGTGCCCTCTGAACGCTTGTAACATGCGAAAGGTGATGGTTAAGATAACCATCAGAAGGGGGATTAAGAGGGAGTTTTATTTAAATGCTAAATAATATAGTTAAAAGATGCATGTGCAATGTTAATGTGCAATTTATTTTTAACTGACACAATATTAAAATGTGTGAAATCAGTACATAACCATGCCTATTGGAAGGCCTCACAATGTTTAAAGCAAGCTTCATTTTACCAGCAGCAAAGTTAGAAATGCTTAGACGTGACACAAATGTTTAAAAGTTGACCTCACACTGACATTTCATTAGTGAAAGCTTCATACCATATTGCAGAATGTACTTGATTAATAATAATAAAGGTATGACATGTTTTGCTAGAAACACTTTATCATTGAATAGAAGGACTTCCTAATATTTCACACATTAAATACAATGCATGAATAAAAAATGTGATAGTTTAACCTACTTCTTTTCCAATTTATAATGAAGAAATGTGGTGCAGAATAATGTTCGTTGCAGTTGATGTTTTTACTTCATATAGCCTATTGTTTAGCTTAACATACAATTTATTTCATTAGAAGGTCAGAATGTGCTCACACCTACAGGAAAGGAGGTCTAAAAATGGAAAGACCTTCATAAGAAGACATTGTTTAATAAAGTGTTTTTCATACTTCTTATTAGGTGTTAGTAAACCCTTTGTGTAGACATGGGAATGGATGGGACAAAACTGTTCACAAGAAGAATCGAAAGCCCATTGGATGAGGAGAGAAGAAGTAACACAAACTGCTACATTTCTTTCGACTGTTTATATTAGTGTGTACTCCTAGAGTAGGCTCTCGCTTTTTCTGTCTATGCTCCCGCCCATACCATTTGCCCACACTGAAGCTGAATGCTAATGGCTTTATGCTGAAGGCTGAATGTTGATTTGCCACCCAACCTGACCTGATTGCTGTTTGTAGTTGCTACTGCCTGATTATTTTTGCTTTTTCTTGGACATCTTTTTATGGGAAGTTTAGTTGATAATGATTGATCGAATTTTGAGCCTTATGCTCTCTCTCTTGCCTCTCGAACTTGAACTCTTTGTTGGTTCCTGCTAGCACTCATTTCACCCCATTCTTTAGAATAAGGATTATGCCTTCTTCTACCAAAAGTGATGTATTGCTTTATTTGATATGACTTGTTTCTAACCATATTTGTAATACCAATTTTGTAAACTGATTGATGCACTTTGGACTAATTGAATAAAAATAAAAATAGCTTTCTAAACCTATTTATGAAAAATAAACCTTAAAACTAATCAAAACTCTCATTATTGAGTGAACTTAGAAATAGTATTGTGATTCTGAATTTTGTGATGTATATCTCCTGATCTACTCATACACTGTGGCAAAGGTCTTTTGCAGAGAAGTGATTGCGAGCGGGGATCAACCCAGTTGGTGTGAGATTGAGATGTTAATCCCTTTTTAATCAAATTGATTCCCGCTCCAGCAACCTCAAATCTTCAACTCCTTCCTGATTTCTTCAAAATAGAGTATTTCCCCTGCTTCATTTTTCTAAGGTATCTAACACAGACTGTGTTTGACAATGATAGGACAACCGCAGCACTCTTATTCCTTTCAAATATCCTGAAAGGATGTGTAGTCAGCCAGCTAGAGGACTACACAAGTAATAATGATTTCTGATGCAATTTTCAATCTGGATTCCCTTGTGGCCACAACACTGAAACCTCCATACTCAGTACTGTGGACAATGTTTTGTGTCTCTTTAACAAATTAAAACCCTGGTTCCAGCTTCTCCTTAACTTGTTTTCAGCCTTTGATGCTATTGACAACATTTTCAAGAAACAGAATGGATATTGAGAGAATAGTGAATAGTTCAAAACCTATATTTCAGACAGAATGAAACTCATCAAAACAAGAAAATCTTTCTTTAATCCAACCACAGTACATTGTAGAGTACCTTAGGTCTCCATCCTCATCACCAGCTCTTCAATGTATATGTAGAGTCATTAGCCAATAATTGAAATATACATATTGTGTCTTCTTTTTACAATATGCAGACAATGCTCAACTATATTTTAAAATCAAATGCTCTAACAGCCTCAAACCCTTACCTCCTCCTATAAGGATGTTCAGAACCAATACAAAAATGAAACTAGCATGGAGCCCTCCAAGGACTAAGGGCCAGGTGTATGAAGCTTAGTGTCTGACAATAGCAAATTGCTAATTTTTCTATTCGCAATTTGGTAATCACAAACACTAACGTACAAAAGTGTGTTTTACACTTTCTCTCGATTTCTTGTGGGTCATATATAGACCTACCTAATGAATATTAATAAGATAGGTCTCCATTTATGACCCATTGAAATTCGCAGATATCACAGGGAGGGTGGCCTGCCGGGTTGATTGCTAAAATTCGCCAAGACACACGGGGCAGTGGTCCGGGAAAAGTTGGGCAAGGAAATCGGGAAGGGCGGATGGCGGGCCCCTCTCAGGAGAGCCCTATTAGGGACCTAGGGCCAGATGTAGGTCGGTCGGTAACGGCCGAAAATCGGTATTTTCGGCCGTTACCGACCGGTATTACAGATTTGGCATGTAGGAGCACAATTTTACAGAATCGGTATATTTACCGATTCAGTAAATTTACCGATTCTGTAAAATACCGAATCGGTATTTTTACCGATTCGGTAAATCTCAGATGTAGGTGGGACTCTTCAGAGTCCCAAAGGCCCTACAAATTCGGTATTTTAACACCCAATCCAATTGGGTGTTAAAATACCGAATTCAGGTGTGCATGCACATGTGTGCATGCACACCTAGCCATGTGACAGACAGACATGCCCTTAGGGCATGTCTGTGTGCCACATGGCGCACATGCCTATTTTTGGGGTGCCAGAGGGTGTCAAAGTGACACCCCCTGCACCCTTGCTCAAATCGGTATTTACCGATTCAGTAATTACAGAATCGGTATTGCCCATTGATTCCTATGGGCTTCACAGCCCATAGGAATCAATAGGAAATACCGATTCGGTATTTCCAAATTCGGTAAATACCGAATCTTAACAATTCGGTATTTCCACATCTGGAAATACCTACATCTTCCCCCTTCATATTTACCACTTCTTAAATACCGAATCTGTAAAATTCAGTATTTAAGAAGTGGTAAATAAGAATTACCTACATCGGGCCCCTAATCATCTCCCCTATCGGAGTGGTGCCGGAAGGGGCTTCGGTCAACGACTTCATAGCTGCGGAGCTGTCGTCGGTATCTTACTCCTCCGTGCATGTGGTGTGGTGATTGGTTGCGACGGTGGGGACGGGCACCCTCATGGCGAAATGCGACATTAGGTCGGCCTTTCGGCTGCTCCCGGTACATCTGGTACTAACAGCTGTTGGGCATACAGTTCGAGTGGTCCGTCTTTGTAGACAAAGCGTTGCCCATGCGGTGTTCCATATCTTGCCCACTGTTTAAGCATTTCAGCACCTTCCTGCAGTGGGTTTTTTCATGGCACACAGGCCAGGAGAAGGTGACGCACTACCTGGATGACTTTTTCCTGGTGGGACGGTCCGGTTCAGCGGACTGCCAGCAGCATCTGCACAGTTTTACAGAGCTCATGGGCTACCTGGGTGTGCCCCTGGCGCCAGAGAAAACGCAAGGTCCCAGCATGGAGCTGTCATTTCTGGGTATCGAGCTGGACTGGATGGCGATGGAGGCCCACTTGCCGGGTGACAAGAAGGTGCACATACTGATGTTGATCGATACCATGTTGGTGAAACAGAAGGTGACGGTGCGGGAGGTCCAGGTTCTCCCAGGCCACTTGAATATCGTATGCCGGGTGGTACGAGCATGGCGAACATTGCAGAAGACCGGGCTTGTCTCTGTCTGGTTTGACGCTACCACACCATCAGATGCGCTTGTCGGTGGGTACGAAATAAGACCTGCGCATGTGGTGGGCATGTTTAGGGCACTTTAACGGTATTCCCATGGCCCTACCAAAAGAGTGGGAATGGAATGTGACCATCTCATCGGATGCGGTGGGGGCAGGAGGTTTTGGACTGTACTGACAGGGAAGGTGGTGCGCTGAGAAGTGGCCACCATAGTGAAAGAACAGGGGAGGAGTAATGCATTTTTGGATCTGTTCCCACTGGTGGTGGCAGTAACTGTGGGGGCACAGGAGTTGGCACACAAGAAGATGATTTTTAAGGTGGATAACATGTCTCTGGTTATGAACAGGCAGTCAGCCAGGGACACACAGGTGCTCATGCTATTGAGAGTGTTTGTGCTACAATGTTTGGAACATGATATTCTGTTTCAAGCCAGGCATGTGCCGGGGGTGGACAATGACATTCCGGATACTTTGTCTCGTTCGCATTGGCAGAGGTTCCATGGGCTAGCCACGGAGGTGGACGGCTGAAGGACGCCGGTGCCAGCGGAGATGTGGTCAGAAGGAGAGAAAGCGTTGTGCAACTGGTAAGAGGATCAGTGGCTTCTTCCACCTGGAAAGCATACGAGCAGGCTTTGCGGGAATTCTTGGACGGTGGTGCGGTGCGACATGACAGTCCCTGGGTAAGGGGCGAACACGTGGTACAATTTATTCTGGCTATGATGGATAAAGGAATGTGCAAAGTGATGATAGCAGGCACGCTGCCAGCCATAGCCTTTATGGGGAAACTGTGGTGGGGCTATGCGCCGTTGGCGTGTGAATTGATCTCAAGCTTAATGGAAGAATGGGTACGAGAACGAGGTACCAATGCTCAGCAGCGCCGACCCATCACGGCGATTATTCTGGTCGGCTTGATACGGCTCATGCCAGAGATATGCCGCAACCGTGAGGAATCAGTTTTGTTTTCCACATTAATGTCGTGGATGTATTTCGGGGCTTTTCAGGTGTCAGAGCTTCTGGAGGCAATGGGTAAGCGGGGGGTGCAATGGGGGGAGGTGGATCTGCGGGTCGGGGAGGTGGTGGTTTTATTGCGGTGCTCAAAGACTACCCGGGGGGGAACGGAAGTGGGTTGTCATGAGACCGATAGCAGAGCAGTCGGTGTGTCCCGCGGTATGGGGGAGGACCTTAGCGGTGAGGGCCGGCCTTGAAGTTGAGGAGGTTTTTCGCAGGAACGAAGGCACCGGGGTGACAGCATCCCAACTACTTTGGGTTTTGAGGCAAGCACTTCAGGGTATGGGTGAGAACCCCAGACACTTTGGGACACACTGTTTTCGCATAGGTGCGGCCACGGATGCGGCAAAGAAGGGGTGGGGGAGGGAGGATCTGATGTGCCTGGGGCGATGGAAATTCGACTGTTATAAAACATACATCAGGATGCGGGACTCTGGGGAGGAGGAGGCCTAAAGATACTTCCATTTTCTCACGTATGTGTCTTTTCAGGTGTGGTGGCGGGCCGGACTGTTCATCCTCATCATAGGGCGTTTGTTTGTGAAACGAGCGGAACGTTACGAATGGGACAAGCACAAAAGTTTAAATTTAGACCTGGATCCTAGGTTGTTTTGTTGTCAGTGGCAGGGAAAAGGAAGGATGATGGTGCACAAATTGTTCACGGCGTTGAACAAGTTAGTTAGGGGAGGAATTTGCCCAGACGTTTTGGTCATTCATTTGGGAAAGAATGATCTAGTGCAATGCAAGGGTTTGTCTTTGTTGAAACAAATGAAGCAGGATTTGTTGGAGATTAGGCGGCAGTGGGCAGGTTGTCACGTCATATGGTCCGAATTTATACCCAGGAGTTGTTGGAGGGGGACGGAGCGGCCGGCGGCCATAGATAGGGATCGTAGGAATATTAATAGGGATATGAGAATTTTTTGCGACAAGGAAGGTTTGGGAAGGATGGAACACCCAGAGCTGTGTTATGCGGCAATGTACTTTATTCGGGAAGATGGGGTTCATCTGTCTCACTGTGGGATGGAATTGTACATAGTTCAGCTTAAGGAGGCTTTAGACAGGTCGACAGGCATATGTAGGTACCCGATGCGACAGGAGTCCTAGTTGGGGGTCGAAAAGTCAGGGGTACAGACTTTTTGACTGGAGTTTTTTCCTGGGTCATTGTGGTACCGCAGAGTACAGTTACAGTTAATTGGTTGGGAAGGTCACTCTGGGAGCTTGCAGGTAGGGGAAGACCATAGAAAGTTTACGTTGTTAGATAGGTGATAAAAGGTTAGGAAATTTCAGGTTTTGAGGTTATAATTGTTGCAGGGGGACCTGTTTTAGGGGAGGGGTGGGGGGTAAGGTAGAAGGACAATATTTAGTGAGGATTAGTTTTGTACAGCACAGGCCAAGGGATTTTTGGATGTAAGGTACACCTGTTTCCAATAAAGCGGCCTTTTTCACACCAACAAGCTAGTCTGTGGTCTGTGCTGCACTCCCTGTTGGCCCAATAGGGCTTTGGGGAGGGCAGCCGACCAGCGGGAGGCCTGCCCCTCCCAGGGAGTTTTGGGCCGGGGGCAGACAGAACTCAGTGGGCTCGTTGGGCTTCTCTGGGCCAATTTGTGCTGGTTTGGGCTGGGGTTGGGCTACTTTTGGGCTGGGTCATTATATAGCCGGCAATATTAGGTCACGGGCTACCATTTGGTGGACTGTGACACAACAGCCTGCCGGGTTGGTGGTAGTGGAGTTAGATTTTGTTCCACCTTCCAACCCAATAGGAAGCTGTGGGAATTTTCCTGGAATCCTGGAAGGTATTTTGGGGCCATTTTGAGCGATACCCAGGGCCGGACTCACAATGCCGGGCACCGGGCAATGGATTGGTGTCACTACAACGCGTTTTTTTACAACGCATTCCGTTACATCGGAATTTTTACAACGCAGGATCCATTACATCGGATGCCATTACAACGCATGGCATTACATAGCAGATGCTATTACAACGCATGGCATTACATCGTAAGTATAGGTAAGTATACCTTTTTAAAAAAAATGTAATTAAGTTAATTTAATTAATTTAATTTAATTAATTTAATTAAAATACATTTTAAAATAGTAATTAATTTAATTTAATAGATTTAGATCTATTTTTTTATTTAATTTTAATAAAAATTGTAATTAATTTTAATTAATTAATATAATGAAATTAATTTAATTTAAATATTTTTAAAATTGTAATTAAATTAAATTAATTAAAATAATGTATTTAATTTAATTAATTTAATTAAAAAATGTAATTAATATAATATAATTAATTTAATTTAATAAATATATTTTAATTAATTTATAAATGGTAAATATAATTTAATTAGCCCTAAGCACAAACCCAACCCTGAACCCTAAAACACCCCTGTACCCCAAAACCCAAACCCAACCCTAAAACCTAAAAATACCCCTGTACCCCAAAACCCAAACCCTGCCCTGAAACCTAAAAACACCCCTGTACCCCAAAACCCAAACCCTGCCCTGAAACCTAAAAACACCCCTGTACCCCAAAACCCAAACCCTGCCCTGAAACCTAAAAACACCCCTGTACCCCAAAACCCAAACCCTGCCCTGAAACCTAAAAACACCCCTGTACCCCAAAACCCAAACCCTGCCCTGAAACCTAAAAACACCCCTGTACCCCAAAACCCAAACCCTGCCCTGAAACCTAAAAACACCCCTGTACCCCAAAACCCAAACCCTGCCCTAAAACCTAAAAACACCCCTGTACCCCAAAACCCAAACCCTGCCCTGAAACCTAAAAACACCCCTGTACCCCAAAACCCAAACCCTTTAATTATAATTAATATTAATTAAATTTATTAAATAAAAATTAAATACTTACCTATACTTACGATGTAATGCCATGCGTTGTAATAGCATCTGCTATGTAATGCCATGCGTTGTAATGGCATCCGATGTAATGGATCCTGCGTTGTAAAAGTTCCGTTGTAATAGACTCCCGTTGTAAAAGTTGCGATGTAATGGTGCATCACCCCGGGCAATACCCCGGTAGGCAGGATGGGGTGGGGGCCGGTTTTTAGTCAGGGGGGCGGTTTTGTTTCTTGGGCCTGTTTTTGGTCAGGCGGCATTAGTCAGAAAAGAAAATCAGAGAATGTCACAATACGGTAGCCAGTCACTCTCTGCATGCATCTATTCTCGCCCCGTGCTCCGTGCGGGGGAAAAAAAGCACAACTTTATTCATCTCTGGGTCAGGAATCGATTCTTTGACTGCAATCTACATAAATAATGGCATGCGAGCACTGTGAACCATTTAAAAGCGTGGGTCGCGCGCAGTGGGCAGATGCCGTCACCACCGCGTCTGCGCTGTCTATTCAGTTAACCCACCTTAGGGTGGGGTGGCTGGTGGTGATCATGCGAATTAGAGCTATGGCAAAACAAAGTGTGCGTGACCCGTGACTGAGGCCAGGTCGAAGAGCATTCCAGAAGTACGCCAGAGCAGAGACTAAGATGACGACACCTGGTGAGAGTTGCACCCCATCATTTAATTATTTCTAGCCCCTGCTCTGCCTGCCTGTCCCACTCCCTGGCCCCTGCCTGCTGCCGACTGCCGCCCGCCGGTGAGTAAGTTACTGTATCTTTCAGAGGCATATTCATGGAATCTTCGTTAATTTGGCAAGTCTTCCGCTCACTGAGCTACGCACGCTGAGTCAAAGGCGAGGATGTGCCATGAAGGGAAGAGAGGTTATTAAACATTAACGACCTGTGTCTAGTGTTATCTGCACAATTAGCGTCTAACACAAAACCTGCATTAATTAGTTTTTGGCGCGAGGCTGCGAGTTGTTCAGGTTTCTTAGCGTTGTGAAGCGAAATACATTATTAAAAGTTCATTTCACTGGATGGAACTGTCCACTCTCTCTCTATCTTTCCTGACTGCAGAGAGAAGTCATCTATAGGCTATAGCTGCTGAGTACATCATTTACTTATAGCTGACCAAATTATATTTGCAGCATCCACAGTATCTCTTTTGAAGATAGAAGAAAAATGACTTGTTTTGCATTGTAAAATTATATGTTTTACTATAGAGTGGAACACAAGGCCAGGCATAATGCGTGACCGTCCTGGCTTGCTCGGAAGCGGTCGCTCCTCTCGCTCCCTGTTCATCCTGACCTGTAGCGCTGTACTCCTCATTGCTATCTGGTATCGTAGCGCTTACTGCTCACAGCTCATTGCTGCTTAATATTGATTGAGAACTGCTCGCATTGGCTGTAACTTTATCTGTGCTCATTATCGTAGCGCCGTGCTGCTTACTGCTCACCCCTGCTAGTTAGTTGCTATTGCTCTGATCGCATTGCCTGTAGGATTGCTTGTGCCTCATTGCTGCTAAATATTGATTGAGAACTGCTCGCATTGCCTCTAACTTTATTTGTGCTTATTGTCGTGGCGCCGCGCTGCTTACTGCTCACAACCTGCTAGTTAGTTGCTATTGCTCTGCTCGCATTACCTGCAGGATTGCTTGTGCCTGATTGTGCCGTGGCCACTGCCCAGTTCATAGCGTTGATCCGGTTGTGCCCCAATCTCGTCCTGTTTCATTTTTTATTTGTGCTGCCATTTTGTTGTTGTGGCTCCTAGCCCGTCTCTCCACCCCGCTCCCGCCTCCTAGCTGCTCCTCCCTCCCACTGACAGACGAGGATTGACCCATGCGACCTAGCATTGTGACCGTCCTGGCTTGCTCGGAAGCGGTCGCTCCTCTCGCTCCCTGTTCATCCTGACCTGTAGCGCTGTACTCCTCATTGCTGTCTGGTATCGTAGCGCTTACTGCTCACAGCTCATTGCTGCTTAATATTGATTGAGAACTGCTCGCATTGGCTGTAACTTTATCTGTGCTCATTGTCGTAGCGCCGTGCTGCTTACTGCTCACCCCTGCTAGTTAGTTGCTATTGCTCTGATCGCATTGCCTGTAGGATTGCTTGTGGCTCATTGCTGCTAAATATTGATTGAGAACTGCTCGCATTGCCTCTAACTTTATTTGTGCTTATTGTCGTGGCGCCGCGCTGCTTACTGCTCACCCCTGCTAGTTAGTTGCTATTGCTCTGCTCGCATTACCTGCAGGATTGCTTGTGCCTGATTGTGCCGTTGCCACTGCCCAGTTCATAGCGTTGATCCGGTTGTGCCCACATCTCGTCCTGTTTCGTTTTTTATTTGTGCTGCCATTCTGTTGTTGTGACTCCTAGCCCGTCTCTCCACCCGCTCCCGCCTCCCAGCTGCTCCTCCCTCCCACTGATAGACGAGGATTGACCCATGCGACCTAGCGCTGTGACCATCCTGGCTGGCTCGGAAGCGGTCGCTCCTCTCGCTCCCTGTTCATCCTGACCTGTAGCGCTGTACTCCTCATTGCTGTCTGGTATCGTAGCGCTTACTGCTCACAGCTCATTGCTGCTTAATATTGATTGAGAACTGCTCGCATTGGCTGTAACTTTATCTGTGCTCATTGTCGTAGCGCCGTGCTGCTTACTGCTCACCCCTGCTAGTTAGTTGCTATTGCTCTGATCGCATTGCCTGTAGGATTGCTTGTGCCTCATTGCTGCTAAATATTGATTGAGAACTGCTCGCATTGCCTCTAACTTTATTTGTGCTTATTGTCGTGGCGCCGCACTGCTTACTGCTCACCCCTGCTAGTTAGTTGCTATTGCTCTGCTCACATTACCTGCAGGATTGCTTGTGCCTGATTGTGCCGTGGCCACTGCCCAGTTCATAGCGTTGATCCGGTTGTGCCCCAATCTCGTCCTGTTTCGTTTTTTATTTGTGCTGCCATTTTGTTGTTGTGGCTCCTAGCCCTTCTCTCCACCCCGCTCCCGCCTCCCAGCTGCTCCTCCCTCCCACTAATAGACGAGGATTGACCCATGCGACCTAGCGTTGTGACCGTCCTGGCTTGCTCGGAAGCGGTCGCTCCTCTCGCTCCCTGTTCATCCTGACCTGTAGCGCTGTACTCCTCATTGCTGTCTGGTATCGTAGCGCTTACTGCTACAGCTCATTGCTGCTTAATATTGATTGAGAACTGCTCGCATTGGCTGTAACTTTATCTGTGCTCATTGTCGTAGCGCCGTGCTGCTTACTGCTCACCCCTGCTAGTTAGTTGCTATTGCTCTGATCGCATTGCCTGTAGGATTGCTTGTGCCTCATTGCTGCTAAATATTGATTGAGAACTGCTCGCATTGCCTCTAACTTTATTTGTGCTTATTGTCGTGGGGCCGCGCTGCTTACTGCTCACCCCTGCTAGTTAGTTGCTATTGCTCTGCTCGCATTACCTGCAGGATTGCTTGTGCCTGATTGTGCCGTTGCCACTGCCCAGTTCATAGCATTGATCCGGTTGTGCCCCAATCTCGTCCTGTTTCGTTTTTTATTTGTGCTGCCATTTTGTTGTTGTGACTCCTAGCCCGTCTCTCCACCCCGCTCCCGCCTCCCAGCTGCTCCTCCCTCCCTCTGATAGACGAGGATTGACCCATGCAACCTACCGCTGTGACCGTCCTGGCTTGCTCGGAAGCGGTCGCTCCTCTCGCTCCCGGTTCATCCTGACCTGTAGCGCTGTACTCCTCATTGCTGTCTGGTATCATAGCGCTTACTGCTCACAGCTCATTGCTGCTTAATATTGATTGAGAACTGCTCGCATTGGCTGTAACTTTATCTGTGCTCATTGTCGTAGCGCCGTGCTGCTTACTGCTCACCCCTGCTAGTTAGTTGCTATTGCTCTGATCGCATTGCCTGTAGGATTGCTTGTGCCTCATTGCTGCTAAATATTGATTGAGAACTGCTCGCATTGCCTCTAACTTTATTTGTGCTTATTGTCGTGGCGCCGTGCTGCTTACTGCTCACCCCTGCTAGTTAGTTGCTATTGCTCTGATCGCATTGCCTGTAGGATTGCTTGTGCCTCATTGCTGCTAAATATTGATTGAGAACTGCTCGCATTGCCTCTAACTTTAATTGTGCTTATTGTCGTGGCGCCGCGCTGCTTACTGCTCACCCCTGCTAGTTAGTTGCTATTGCTCTGCTCGCATTACCTGCAGGATTGCTTGTGCCTGATTGTGCCATTGCCACTGCCCAGTTCATAGCGTTGATCCGGTTGTGCCCCAATCTCGTCCTGTTTCGTTTTTTATTTGTGCTGCCATTTTGTTGTTGTGACTCCTAGCCCGTCTCTCCACCCCGCACCCGCCTCCCAGCTGCTCCTCCCTCGCTCCGCCCCCCTCCACTATCCACTTATGTCAGATGCACTTGCGCGCAGCGTTCACGCGCAGCGGACGCGCCCCATTCGCGCCGAAGGCGCGCCAAAGGTAAGCCCGTCTACGCCCGTCCGCGCCTGGACCGCGCCCAGTGCCAGACCCCCTGGCCCCCTGCTAAATCCACTCCACCCGCATAACGTAGAACGCCGCAACCCTCTCAGCACTTAACCCCGGCCTACTCACAAACTGTTACGAAGCCGCCCCAGGACACACCCATGGACCCTTCACCTGCCACTCCTGCAAGTTCAACTGCATCAGGACCCACACCAAATCCACTAACGCCAAACAGAACTCCGATACTAACCACCTGAAGTGCATCCTGCTCAACACCCGCTCGGTCCACAGACACGCCATTGAACTTTGGAACCTACTCGACACCACATCGCCGGACGTCGCCTTTCTTACAGAAACCTGGATGAACGCCTCATCAACGCCTGACATCGCCATAGCCATCCCGGACGGCTACAAGATCATCCGAAAGGACCGCATCAACCAAACAGGAGGAGGCATCGCCATCGTCCATAAGAACACCATCCGCGTCACGACCAGTTCCGATGACAACCTCACAAACGCCGAACACCTTCACTTCCAGATTCACACCGACCCTAAGACCACACTCAGAGGCAACCTCATCTATAGACCACCCGGATCCCACACACAATTCAGCGAAGACATCACTGACTTCATCAGCCCCAAACGCCCTCCCCTCCGAGACCTCAACTTCCACCTGGAAAAGAACAACGACAGCAACACCACCACCCTTCTGGACAACCTCGCCAATCTCGGACTCAGACAACTTGTTAACACCCCCACCCACGATGCCGGCCACACGCTAGACCCAATCTTCACCTCCAGCAAGCACATCTCCTTTAATCACACCACAGCTCTCCATTGGACTGACCAGAGTTGCGTTCACTTAAACTACAAAAAGACTACGACCCACAACCAATTCCCCGGAGAAACTGGAACAAAATTACAACCGACCAGCTCTTCACATCGCTTCACCAAAACCCTCCTGCAAAATCATCGGACCCAAACCAAGCAGCCACCAACCTCACACAATGGATCACCCACAGCGCTGACGAATTAGCACCCTTGAAAAACCTTCAAATCAAGCAAGGCAGCAAAAAAGCCCCTTGGTTTAATGATGACCTTAAGAAATCAAAGAAGATCTGTCGCACCCTCGAGAAAGCTTGGTGAAAAAACCCAACCACTGACAACCTGGCTACCTTCAAGAACACCACCCGCAAACACCACCAACTGATCCGATCCACCAAGAAATCAGCATTCAAGGATCGACTCGACAACAAGAACGCTCACAACAGCAAGGAATTATTCAACATCGTCAAAGAGTTTACCAACCCCACCGCCAGCACCAACGACATCACTCCCTCCCAAGACCTCTGTGACTCTCTAGCCTCGTTCTTCTACAACAAAATCGCTGACATACATAACAGCTTTGGAGACCAGCCCACCCCACCCACCTCCGAACTAAAACCCCCCTCCAACAACCTTTGCGCCTGGAACCCAATCACCACTGAAGACACCATCCGCCTGATGAACACCATCCATTCAGGATCACCAACCGACCCATGTCCTCACCACATTTTCAACAAAGCAGACTCCATTATCGCACCTCATCTCCGAGACGTCATCAACTGCTCCCTCAACTCCGCTACCTTCCCGGAAAGCTGGAAACATGCCGAACTCAGCGCACTCTTGAAGAAACCCACAGCAGACCCCACTGAACTTAAGAACTACCGCCCCATTTCACTCCTCCCATTCCCTGCCAAAGTCATTGAGAAAGCCGTCAACAGTCAACTCGCCGCCTTCCTCGAATCCAACAAATCCCTTGACCCTTCACAGTCCGGCTTCCGAGCCAAACACAGCACCGAGACCACCCTCATCGCAGCAACAGACGACATTCGAACTCTACTGGACAATGGAGAAACAGTTGCCCTCATCCTACTTGACCTCTCCGCAGCCTTCGACACAGTCTAACATAGCTCCCTTATACAACGCCTCAGCAACGTCGGAATACAAGGAAAAGCATTGGACTGGATCATCTCGTTCCTCGCCGGAAGAACCCAGAGAGTCCGCCTCCCCCCTTTGAAATCAGAGGCCACCGAAGTCATCTGCGGCGTACCACACTCTTCAACGTATACATGAGTCCCCTCGCATCCATCGCGCGCCAACACAACCTCAACATCATCTCCTACGCAGACGACACCCAGCTAATCCTCTCCCTCACCAAAGACCCAAACACTGCCAAAACCAATCTACACGAAGGGATGAAAGAAGTAGCCGAGTGGATGAAGAACAGTCGTTTAAAACTGAACTCGGACAAAACAGAAGTCCTCATCTTAGGATCATCCCCCTCCGCCTGGGATGACTCATGGTGGCCACCGGCCCTGGGAACCGCACCCATACCAACGGACCACGCACGTAACCTGGGCTTCATCCTGGACTCCTCCCTCTCGATGACCAGACAAGTCAACGCCGTCTCATCATCATGCTTCAACATACTACGCATGCTCAAAAAATCTTCCGTTGGATCCCCACCGAAACAAGAAAGACGGTCACCCATGCTCTGGTCACAAGCCGACTGGACTACGGAAACACCCTTTACGCCGGAACCTCAGCCAAACTACAGAAAAAACTCCAACGCATCCAAAACGCCTCAGCCAGACTCATCCTAGACATCCCCCGCCAAGCTCACATCTCCGGTCACCTGAAAGACCTCCACTGGCTCCCCGTCAACAAGAGAATAACGTTCCGTCTCCTCACACACGCACACAAAGCCCTCTACGACCTAGGACCCGAATACCACAACACGCGCCTGTCCTTTTACACCCCCACCCGCCAACTACGATCGTCCAATCAAGCCCTCGCCGCAATTCCACGCATCCAAAGATCCACCATGGGGGGAAGATCCTTCTCCTACTTAGCGGCCAAGACCTGGAATTCTCTCCCCACCCACCTCCGCCTTACACAAAACCACCTCTCCTTCAGAAAACAACTAAAAACTTGGATATTCGATAAGTAAAGTTCCCCCCTCCCTCAAGCGCCTTGAGACCCTCTGGGTGAGTAGTGCGCTATACAAATTTAAACTTGACTTGACTTGACTTAAGTGTGCTGTGCTGTTGTGGCATTTACTGTTTTCCTAGGCAAGGAAATTAAAGGGTTCCTGTCCTTCCAGGACCTATTTGAAGCCAGCTGACCGAAATGCATGCCACTGTATTACTAGATTGGAGTAAATCCGTTTTAAATTGGTACAACTTGTCTATTCTGCCTCACTGCAAAGATTTATTCCATCACACTCATCTCTTCTGTAAGGAAATGTAAATGCGGGTGATCAGAATGTTTTTAGAAAAGAGCAAAGTGAAACAGTTCGTGGAGCAAATTAACTTTTTTCATCTGCCATTGGAAAATAAACTTAATTCCTTTAAGATCAGAAAACGAAAACATGTGAAATGGTCAATATCTTACACACCAAACATATCTACTTAGTAGAAAATTAAGCCTGTTAAAGTTGATGCATGCAGACGCATTGTAACTATGACCGCCTGATCGACAGATCGCCCCTCATAGAAGCACTTTGCTACAAGTATGTGCTTTCATTTAAAAATTCATTGTACTCTGGGGGTTGTAGTCTTTGCTTGAATTGACTCAACTCATCTAATAACAATGGTCTGTGAAATCTCCTCTCTGAGTACATGGCGTGAACTGGAATCCCTGCTGGGTTACTATTAAAGAGTTACGGACACTGAATAGCAGTGCAACTTGAACACGCTTACACCAGGTACACCAGGGATCGAATGGGCACGGCGAGGTTTGTTGCTTACAGGTGATAATTCCAGGGTGGGTGAGCCATGGAAGGGCAAGGGACCGAAGCATTCCATTTCCCTGTAGAAGTACGTTCACCAGTGACTATACAAAGAGTGAATGGGTGTTGACAATCCACTCTTTTCACCACCTTGAATTTCATTTTCCATCAGCCCTGCACCAATGTTACATACACCCATTGAGCTGTCCATTTATGTTTCATCTATGGTATCGCTCTTTGTGTTCCATCACACCATCCATGGGTGCCTGTATGTGGGCCCTTATTAGTGCTTTATGTGGGCGAAAGTGTACCTTCATGTGTTCTATCTAAGGATGTTGTGTTACCACTATATTTTGTTCTCTCTGTATGCATAGGTACATTCATGCCTGTTAGCATGTGTGCAAAAATTCCTCTATACTTGTTGCCTTGGCCTCCGTGCATGGGTGCATGATGTGTGTCTGATTATGCGTGTAGGTGCATGTACTGTTTCTGGGAATAAGTACCCATACGTCATGAATGAAGGTCTTGATTATCTTTTGGCTTCTGTGTGTGGTTGAGCTCTTGAATGTTTGCCTCTGCACATAGGTACTTTTTTGATGATTGGTCTTTTTTCACTGGTATAAGTATGTACATGCATGCTTGTGTGTCCAGGTGCCTGTCTGACTGTGTTTGTTGGTCTGTGTGCAGAGGTATCTATAGTGTTCATCTGCATGTGTGCAAAAGGTGCCTGTAGATGTGTTATCACCATCAACCCCCTCTCCGTTTGTTCAACTGTCAATTCATGTATGCTTTAATATCGTGTTTGTGATTAGATGCACATTGTATGTTGCAATGTGTCTCGGTATGTGTGTTTTTCTGTCAGTAACAGAGTACGTCTTTGTCTGTAGGTGGGTGCATGGGTTCTGTCTGCTTGCTGATCTGCATGCACAAATGCCTGTGTGCTCATTTATCAAGGTAAGCTTGCTAAGCTCTGAGTGCTGGTGCGGCTATGTCTTTTAGCACTCAATAGAAGCTATTTTTTCAAGACATGGAAAAGACAGTGGGATTAGACACACCATTCCTTTATCTACCTAAAATACTACTTCTTCTGCAGGGGGGTCTAGAAATTAAGCCAACTTCTCTGCGCCTATTGTGTATCCCGCCACACCCCAATCCATCTATCTATATGCCCATCCATGCATCTATACGTGCATTGTATATGAATGTATATTTTTTTAAGTTTAAGCTGACTGTTCACTGAAATCCTTAAAGTGATGAGCTCGGTGCTCGAGCACCTCATGTGATGTCTTTGATCGTTGCCCCTCAAACCCAGAATGTGTGACATTTTAGGTATGAAGACATGTAGCCCTCCACTCAGTACTGCCTAAAAAGTTGGTAATTGAAGTATTGACAAAGTTGATTTTGCTACTCATCCTCAGAGGAAAACAGCAGGCAACACGTGTTTCACACTGGCATTTATCACATAGCTTTTGCCAGGCTGTGAAGGAGCAATCACAAGACATTTGAAGGCATAAACCATTCTTTCTGCATACCAACATCCACCATCACCCATTAGCGACAAACCTGTAATTGAAAATAGGGAAACCCTTCAGTTATATCACCAAATAGAAATGTGCAAATGATAAATTAACAGTGGAGTTATACAAGAGTGCAATGTGCACATTTTATCAGTAGTGATAGAAGCAAAATAAGACCGCACTTCCGTGTTCATGAACAAAATGTCCAGGGGTGAGGTTGTGAGTGTGATGCTGTTGTAAGTAACTGGGGGCGAAGGTTGGGGTCCACAAGTCTGCTTAAAATATATTTTTCAGCACATGCCCCAAGTTGGAGCTTTTGTTGAAAAATATATTTTACGCAGACAAGTTGACGCTGGCTCAGTTCTTGTCGTGACCTATATTTTTTTTAATTGTCTGGGTTTCAGTCCGGATTTATTTCACAAGAAAGCTCCTTTCTAAGAAAGGAGTTTGCTCTGTTAAAATGCGCACTTGTGTGTTCAGTGTGAGGTGCTGGCGCTGTCTCCTGCTAGGGCCTGCTATTTTGCTGTGAGGAAACAGAAACAGCCCCAATCAGTTCTGCTTGGCTAGGGAGTTTGCACTTGGCAGCTGCCAACAACACTCTCCCTGGTTTGCGTAAACAAACACACACAAACAGGGATGCGGCGTGGCTTCATGGCTTGTTGACAACAAGAGGTAGGGACATGGCTGGTTTTGCAGCTAGTTGACGTTTCCTGTATTTGGCTAATGTGGGCGCCAGAGAGCAGCCCATCCAACCCCCCTCAATTCCCCCAAAATGCAACTTAACAACAAGCATTGGCATAGCCAATAGGTCTCGCTTTTGGGACCTTATAAGATTTTAGTTACTCGGCACAATATCCTTGGTGGAACAACATTAACTGTTGCGTGGCTAAACACTTATAAAGTCCCAAAGGCAAGATCTAGTGGCTATGTCAATGCTTGTTTTATATAGTGCTTCCTTACCACACTTTTCTCTTTCTTAGTGTTTTCAGTAGCAGTAATTGCTTTTACCCCGTTCGCTGTTATTAAGTTTACAAATCTTGGACTCATGGGACGCTTAGTTAGGCTTCGTTGACTTACAAGCTGGCATTGCCTGAGTCAAAGTACAAGTGCGGCGAGGACCTGGGTGGACAGAGTGAGTCCCCAGCCTTCACTAATTTTAGAGAGCGGACACTGCCCCCCCTCAGCTTGAGTCGGAAATTTCATTATTTTATATAAGAAACTGGAACTCGTGGTGTCCCCTTACTTGTACCCAATCTCTACAACTGTTATATTATAGCCAGGGCTAATGGAATTATCCGTAGGAGAGGACCAACTTATGCAGTAGGTTGACTACATTATGTGGCAACAAAAGGCAAATAATGCTGCACATGTTGTGTTAGCATAAGCTTATTATTTTTGCTTTTTAATACATGTAAACACTTTTTTTTCAAATGTTGTACCTCATTATTACCAGTATTACCAGTTTCATACTCGAAATACATAAATAAGGAACATAAAGGGGACCAGTCAAACTTTAGGAAGGACCCTCAACTGTGCTGCAATGTTTTTCTGCATTTTTAGTAACTTTAGTTCCGTGGGAACTTAATTTCTTTGTAGTTGTTAAAATCTGCAGTTGATGGGTCCTTTGTGAAATGCAGAAAATACATTATTAACACGCAAAACGCAGCACCTCAAAATCGCATGATTCCCCAGTGTCTTTTAGGTCATCATCTACTATTTACTGTGCTTTGAAAGTTGATGTAATTGAATATGTAATGAAAAATGTGCTGTAAAATTCACCATTTTGGTCTGTCGTTTTCCAAAATTTTCTTGGGGGTAAAGAACCCCCAAACCTCCCTAGTAGCGGTGATGCTCGCTTGCTGCGCTTGCTCGCAATGCGCCGGACAGGGACTGGTCTGGCAAAATTTGCCAGGGCTGCTTTCAGTTTCCAGTCCGGCCCTGGCTATACCCTCTTTCATTTAGATAGTTTTCTTGGGAACAGGTGCATCGGGGGGGGGGGGGGAGTTTGTACTGGGGTTGTCGCTGGAAGCAGGTGCTGGTGTGGCTCGCAATGGTTAGAGGGGGCGTTTTTTCCTGGGTTATTGTGGTACCGCAGAGTACAGTTACAGTTGATTGGTTGGGAAGGCCACTCTGGGAGCTCGCAGGAAGGGGAAGACCATAGGAAGTTTACGGAGTTAGATTGGTGATGAAAGGTTAGGAAATTTCAGGTTTTTAGGTTATAATTGTTACAGAGGGGAACCATTTTAGGGGAGGGGTGGGGGTAAGGTAGAAGGACAATATTTAGTGAGGATTAGTTTTGTACGGCAGAGGCCAAGGGATTTTTTGATGTAAGGTGCACCTGTTCCCAATAAAGTGGCCTTTTTCACACCAACAAGCTAGTCTGTGGTCTGTGTTGCACCCCTGTTGGCCCAATACCCAAGTATCTCTGTTGTGAGCTATATTTAATTATCTCTATCTATACATGCTCTTTGTCTGCCCTTCTCTCCCATTCTGTTCACCATGTTCTCCTTACCTGTTTTCTTGTGGCACTTATCTATCATCTTATGTATTCTCTCTTTCTGTTTTCTTCTGTTAAAATTCTACAAATGTTTTGGTGAAATTAGCTTTCTTTGTTTTGGAAATTCACCAGGATTGGATTGTCAGACTGATGTTCTCAATTTGTTTTCTCTCCAAAATGAGGTAGAGCTTTCTTACCTACCGAATTAAAAAATTAAATTGTACTTTATTTGATGTTGGCACTTTCCATTATAGTACTCCTGCCTCATGTACAATATTAGCTAAGCACCATCCATTAAGCAGATTTACTTTGTTTTGATTGAAAAATTTGAACTTCGTTTATTTTGATTAATTTACCGTTCTTATTTATATTTTCATATTGCCACCTATGGTAAGAATCCAACAAGTCTATGTACTGTTAAAACACCAAGCTGTGAGTGCATTGCTGGCAGTGAAACCTTGAAGACAAGCTGAATTACATAGCCACATGGATAAAAGGATCTCTCAAGAATGCAGCTGGTACTACTATACCAATGTATAAATACTAGTGAATGTAAAAGAAATCAGCACTGGCGTGTACGAAGCCTCAAAGGTTAGACTACGGCATTTTAGAGCTGGTGTCTGCATAACCACTCTTAATTGCTAATGACATGCACAATTATAGTTCCTCTGTGCGTCTCAAGACACTGCAGCTCTGTGGGAATAGATGGGCTCAGCAGCAAGTGCCTCTGGTAGTTATTATGAGCCAGGATCAGGTCAAAGAGAGGTGTGTAATTGCCATGAAAATCAACCTGGGCCCGGCTAGGATGCTTAAGAGTCTCTCCTAATTACAGTAATTGGGTCATAATCTTTTTAACTATTTGTTCGTCCGAAGAACAGACTCTCGTCAGACCCCACAGAGCAACGGTCATGCATGTACCAATTGTAATTGTCATTATGTGTGAGGAAGGAACATCTTTGTTGGAAAACTGACAATACGTGTGTGTGCGTGTGTGTGTGTGTGTGTGTGTGTGTGTGTCAGCGTGTGTGTGTGTGTGCGTGCATGTGTGTGTGTGTATGTGTGTGTGTGCATGTGTGTGGCGACCATGCAAGTAAGTAAAAGATGTAGGAGATGACGTGTGAGATACTTAGATAGCTGATTTCAAAAAGAATTTGGGAGAAAAGTGTCAGTGACAGACTACAGATGAAAGGGTGAAGGGGTCTGGAGGAGAGTGGGGTCAAATGCCACACACCCTTCCTCAGACCTACTAATATTCAAGTCACAGTCTAATATGCTCAGAATTATTCAACTGTATGCATTTTCAACAAAATCATTGATATTTCTCATTAATGTGATACTGCTAACAAGCATTGACAATGATAATAAGTCTGGCTTGTTTTAGGGCATATTTCATTGTGCGATATGTCTGGATACAGTACGGGGAAATTCGGGAGACTTTCAGATACTCGTCATTGCTTTGATTTACTTGCAAGAAACTGCTACTGGAAATATCACATATTCGACAGACTGCCACTCAAACGCCTACTGAAACCCTAGAAATGTCACACTTAAGCAAACTAAAATCTTGGCATGTATGAGAAATCATGGATTTATTTTTATTGCGCGGTTAAAAGTTCTGGTGTATTCTGGAGCAAATCCACGTATTGACGTAATATGTCAGAGCAACAAGATTTTAATTTACTTTAAGAGTTTGACAGCAGTAAAGATTTTTAAATTAGTAAATGCTAATAACTTAAAATACCACTAGATGTCAGAAACGTTCCACGAATACACACAATATAGTTAAAAAAAAGTGTAGGTTACTTCAAACAGTTTTCTCTTTCCAGAATACAGCAGAGCCGAGTGTTCTACGTGAAAGGTACATTGCAATTGCCTTTGGCCTTGACAGTGAATATTCTTCTCCGTGTTTATTATGGTCAAAAGTCTCTTCTAATTAACGGCAGCTCTCAATAATAACAAAAATTACTCGTTTTGTATAGCTAGTCACGGCCGGCATGACTCGCGGGCGGGGGGAGAGAGGGGGATTACTCGGGGTGGTCAACTTACCTTTGCCTCTTGTCCCAGGGCACGTCTCCTCTCTCTGCGCCTTGTAGGAAGCAGTCTCCCTCTCCTCCCCTAAGCCAATCACAACACTGGCAGCATTGTGATTGGTTAGGACACCAACCCCACAGGCGTCTATGGGGAGGCCATTTACTCAATGTAGGCTGAATGCAGGCTGCATAGAGAAAATGCAGAGTGTGCATGACTGGTTTGGTCGGCTCTGGGACCGACCAAACAATTAGCACCCACAACAGTGGGCAAGCCATTCCTCCCCTGCCTGGAGCAGGAACGCCTACCAGCCTGCCCCCAACCAAACCCTGCCTTCTGATTTCTCGCAGTGCGAGAAGCAGAAACATAAAATGGTATATATAATACAATTTTATGTTTCTGATTCTCACACTGCAAGAAAGCAGTGGGCGACGCTCCTCCGCCCACGTGGAGGAGCCGCCCCTGTGCATAGCACGTATTACCGCTCCCTTTATTTTGCCAAGGGCTTCCAATAGCACTGTCTTCACTTAGGTCATTAGAAGAGTACTCAATTTACCAAGATTGGATGGACACAAAAATAAATCATGTTGCTTCTTGCAAAGTGAGCTAAAGAATAATGATGGATTCAACCCAGAACTGTGACTAGAGGTGAGTGTCTGAAAAGTTTCAGCGCTCCGTCCATCATCTCCTTGTGTTTGCTTTGTTCGCCTTAAGTTGGCAGGGTATGCCGAGACGTGGGTCCCTTGGTCACTTTGCCACTGGATTCAAGCTATTCTGGCTGATGAAGGGTGTTACCCAGAAACCGGTCCCAGGATGCTTGTTTCTGGTTCAGGGAAGACCTGGCTTGGCAGTTCGAGCTCGACTGTACCCATGAGGCACAGGGTCAAGACTGATTTGCATATAGCTGGGTCTGAACTGAGGTGGTGAAGTGAGCTAAAGAATGATGATAGATTCAACCCAGATCTGTGACTGGGGTGAGTGTCTGAAAAGCTTCAGTGCTCCGACCATCATCTCCTTGTGTTTACTTACCACGACCAGAATATCACTCAAAAACCTCTCGTGAGGTTATACTTTCAGCCCTCTCTTATGCTGAATAGAGAACACACATTCTAATTCCTCCAGCTATGCTCCTTTGACATGTGAAACAACCAAGCTGTATGCTAATACCAAATACAATAAATGTTTTATGTTACCTCTATTATTTTCCCATTGTGAGTCAGCGTCACTATTGTTAGTTTGTATTTAATGCCATGCTAAGGTATAACATGCTAAGGTATAACATGCATAATCGTTCAATACACGTGTTCATGTATAATCTCATAATTTGATTGTCTATAATGTATTCCATATATAGTTAACCCTAGATAGGTTGTGTTCGTGTTAATGTTAGCATTCTTTAGTGTAGGCCACATTTTAAAGGACTTCACATTAATGAAATGTATTTCTGCTCGATGTGCATAATCTTTTCCTCTTTTCAGATACAAGCTCAAGTGTTCCATTGTTAGTCTTGAATGTTATTGTTTAGATTGTATGTTAAGGTCATTTCTTGCAGCTTACTAATTCGGACAATAGCTTTGTGCTGGAGATGAAGAAAAAGTCCTGCCTTTGCCTGATATCTCTGAAGGCCATGCGACTGGAACTGCTTGTTGCATTACTCATATGAAATAGGCTGACATCATGCTTACCATGAATGTCTAATTCTGATTGGTCCCTTCTCGGTAACAACCTATACAATGTATCTTTCAATAAAGTTTTATTTTCTAATTTTGTGTTCCAGATTTTAGTTAGACTTGCTTCTGTCCACCTTCAGAGGTGGACATCCCTTCCCCTGCTCTTGAGACCTCATTCTCCCTGTCACTCTGCTTATAGAGATAGGTTCTCAAGCGAGCACTTTTCTTATTGGCCTGATTAAAACATTCATTTTGTTCTATTTGAGATGTTACGTTTGCTGACACCTGCTGCCTTAGATGCCCCGACTCTGCCTGCAACCTCAGTTTAGCATTAGGGAGTTTCCTGTAGGGAAACAGAATCTATCTAAATCTGCATAATCTGTCTTTTAATAACTTAATTTAGCATTTGCTATTTGATTTGCGTGGAGTATATTCACATATGCTATATTTGGGTGATTACTGATTTTAGAATAAACTGAGACAATTTGAAAGTTTATCTTTATTAATGGTTAATAAACCTTCAAGATTTGCAAATGTGCTCTTCTCTTTCGCTATAATGGGGCAAAATCTGCTTCACTGTCATATGCCGTTGAATTGATGATTAGAATCCTTTGTTCAAGATCAAGAACCTTCCAAGTAGGCATAGCAGAATTTTGAATGTGCTGCAGGTTTGTGCATGCAAAACACACTTTTTTCTCCCTCTATCACCCACCTTATGTTCCCACATTCCTCTCCAAACCCTTTTTCTACATATCCCTTCTACATCTTGGAGCCAGGGTACCTCCTGATAGTGGCAATAGTGGCACGGGGAGCATCAAAAACACAAACAGGTAAGAAAAATCATGACAATCTACAGGGTTCAGGGTGTCAATATGCAGAGAAACTGGGCCACTGTGGGATTTCGCTCAGTATTTGGGTTCTGCGATGTGGTCAGCTCTCCGGCCTATCTTTGGATTTCTTAACCTGTTTCAGCCAATCCCCCTCAGCGGCCAATTGACTCCAATGGGGAAAGACACACAGGGACATCAAGCTGGATCAGGATACACAAGAGAGATTTGACTCACTCACTGGTGGCTTTCATCAACTTGGACAGGTGCAAAAACCAGGGCTCAATCGGAGAGACTGGCAAGTGTGCCTAACTTGAGTATAAGATTTTTCATTGTGTGATAAACTAAACATTATTTTGCTTCTGCTTTGCAACAAAGCGGTCACATTTCATATTGAAGTGATCAATGCATTCATAGACGTTGCCCTGGTGGAAAGCAGTGTAAGAAAGCTAGTCAACACTGGCAAAAGTGTGCAGAGTGTGTGCATGGCCAGACTGGAAATCAAAATGAGTCCTGGCAAAAATATTCAAGATAGTTCCATATTGCAGGAGGCCATGACTAGAATACAATGGGTACTGTCATGAGAAACTGCTGCCTGAACCTGCCTTCCTAACCTGACCCCGGTCTTCCGACCAGGCCTGACCTCTTCAGATCCAACTCTACTGCTACTTAAGACTGATGCCTCTCCGTCTCACACTCTTGCCTCTCTCCTCTACCTTGGCCTCTTTTGTACTCCAACTCCTTTGCTCTTGCTTTTTCCCCTCTGCTTTTTTGCTTTTGCCCTTTCTTGCTCTATCACTGTCACTTTTGCTGCCATCAAATCCACTCCAGCGACCACTTGAACACCTTGATTTTAAGCTCAGCATCGCAAGCAAAGCCATCCTAGGAGTGACCATGCTCTACAGACTATCCAGATCCAACTGAAGAAACACCATTGCCAACTTCATCACCCCACTGGTGCTTATCTTGAGCTCCTTCATCCTTCAAGGCAATATCAACTTTCACCTGGAGGACCACCCTGACACCAAGACCAACTATCTGCTGGAAGATCTGAACATGATCAAACTCACCCAATGGATCAATGACCCTAACCACACAGTGGGACACCTCCTCCACCCAGTCTTTACCAGCTTTGTGACATCATGGTGGACAAGCCCATCACCCTCACATGGACCAAGCACTCCTGCGTCCGAGTCACCCCCACCAAAACTGCCTGACACAACTGGAACAAGGCAACCAAGGAACTCTGACCACAAAACACCAAACTCACAGCACTTCTCACCTAGACAACCTCATCTGCTCTATCAACAACTTCAACACTTGGATCAGCTCCTACACAGACAACCTGGCCTCACTCAAAACCATTGGTACATCACAGACCTGACTTCAGACAAACTGCTACACAGATGACCCATGACTCTGAAAGCCCAACTGCAATCCACTGGAATGCTTATGGTGATACACTGTAACAACCTACCTCTCCATATCATAGCTGATAACTCTATCAAAAAACTCCACAAAGAACTTAAAACCTGGTGTTAGAAATTGGGTTTCTAGTTGGCAGAGGTATGCACCCTGTCCAAGCAGGAACCACAATCCTAGTCAGGATAAGTCAGTAACACAGTCTATATTAACCTGTGCTCACCCTCTGATAGCTTGACATAGAAAAATCAGGTTTAACTAAGAGGCAATTTGAAACATATTTGTGCAGACAACACACAGTAACACAGTGAAAACTGCACCAAAGGGCTCCACACAAGGTAAAAAAAAGTACCTATGATATGATACAATATGATAAAAAATATTTATAGAGCGCACGTTCACCTGCGGTTTCTTGGCCCTAAAATGGAGGGGCTGAAGGCCACAGCAGTGTGTTGGAGTTAGTTGTATGCTTGGGAGAAAAGCCAAGTTTTAAGCGACTTCCTAAATTGAAGATAGGAGGGTATTAAGCAGAGTTCTGGGGGGAGTAAGATCCAGAAGAGTGGAGCTTGGGTGGAGAATTTCAGACCACCATGTTTCTTGCATCTGAAAGTGCAAGGGGACAATAGATTGAAGCACGAAGAGCGTAGGATGCGGGAAGGGACATAACGGTGAATTCGGGAGGCAATGAAAGAGGGCCCCTGGGAAGAGCGGGCTCTATGGATCAGACAGCCAAGTTTGAAGAGGCTGCGCTGGGTCACTGGGAGCCAATGAAGGCTCCTGAGGAGGAGTTTAGTGTGGCTAAACTCTGGCTGGCCATTTATTATCCTGGCTGCTTGGTTCTGGACAAGTTGGAGTCAGTGGGATTGGTATGCGGGGATTCTGACATACAGAGAGTTGGCATAGTCGATGCGGGACATGACTAGTGCCAGAGTGACTTGGACGAGAGCTTCATGAGAGAGAAATCTGCTGATTTTCCTGATTCCGCATAGGTGGAAAAAGCAGACAGAGACCATCGAATTGATTTGAGCCCTCCTGGAGAGGTCGTTATTGATAGTGACGCCTAGGCTCTTCACCGAGTTGACTGGGGATGGTGGACAGCCCAGGGAGGGGGGCCAGAAATTGGAGTTCCAGGGGTTGCCCGGGGACCCCGTGAGAACCAGCTCTGTCTTGACAGGATTGAGTTTAAGCTGGTTTGCATTCATCCAGCTTCTGATGAAGGTCATGGTGGACTGAACGTTCTCAGTGGAGGAAGGGGAGGAATCGATGTTGAAAATTAGCTGAAGGTCATCGGCGTAATTAAAAATGACTACTGCTCTTTTCTGGAGTTCGGAGATCATCGGGAGAATATACAGGTTAAACAGGAGGGGGCAAATATTTTTATGAATAAAACAAGACCAAAACCAAAATGACAAAAACCCAATAAGTAGAAGTCAAGATATGATTTTTTAAAGAATAAACTGCTTTGCAATGCTTAGAGACAACTAGTGCCAACCGGGGCTATCTGGTCATGCTTGACCGGGGCAAGTCCAAAAGTTCAGGCTGACCCGATGGTGCACAGGTCAGATACAGGGACCAGTCTTGGCCCAGAGAACAGTATCTTGGATGTGTCGATGTCTCGATTGGTGCATGGAGCAAAGGAAGTGATGCATCACTGTCAATCCAGCAGATGTAGGCGATGTGTCGGTTCCGAACTGCGCAAACTCAAGGATGCATTGAGAGTCAAGATGTAATAAACTTCGGAGTGATGCATCATCATTGAACCACTGGGATATAGACGATGCATGCTGTACAAAGCGATGCATTGGCATCGAGCCATGCAAAGTCGGAGATACGTCAGACACAGGGGATAATGCTGCATCCGTGGTTCATGCAGTGGAGGAATGCGGTGTCTGCAGTTCATGCAGCAGGGGCGATGCATCAGTGTTGAAGGAAATGCACTGATTCCAATCAGGACAATGGTGTTGATGCGTGGATTTTCTGGGTTTCAGCACTGAAAACTTACTTACAAGGGCCCACGACTGAATTGGCACCACTTAGCAGAGCAGATTCTTCAGACATAGTCCAGGTGCTGGTTGTAATTTGCAGGGTTAAATCTTTGCTTTCCCTGAGACTTCAGAAACAGAAGGCAAGCTAAAACGCACTAGGAGATACGTTGATTCAGGCATGAAGAGATATAGGTCGAATAAAGTTTGGGTCGACTCTGCAGAAAGGGCCGTTTCCAACACCCGGCTATTCAAATGGCTCCCAGTCAGAGTGCCCTCCTACTTCTTAAGCTCTCAGGATACCACCCTAGGGGAAATGTGTGCAATACAAATTCACATAACATTACATAACTTGACCTCTGGAGGTCAATGTATTATTTGTTTTATGTTTACATAGTTGTCTACTGTGTGAATCACTTTTTGATGCAAGGTATGCCAGCAAATACTTTGTTATGAAGGATTTTAGGATAAATGGGCAATGAAGAAACTACACCTATTTGACCCAAAGGTAGATCTAAAAAAAAGAATTTTTAAATTATTTATCTTGGCAACTTCTTAAGTGCAACAAATTTCCTTGTGGGTATCCTGGTGTTAGGATTGCTCCAATACAAATCACTAATACCTAAAACAAAGATTAGCTCTTGAGAGAAAAGTCATGTCTTAAAGAACTTGCAAAAAGTGAGATGATTGAGAAAAGCTCAAAGACGAGGAGGAAGAGGATTCCAATTTTTGGCTGCTACTTAGCAATGAATTTTCTTCTCTGTCTTGCTTTTTATTTCTGGGGCACCCAAAAAATGGATCCGTACAATGCTTTAATTAATCTCAGCCACCATCACTATTTTGCACACCATGCCACCCCCGTCGACTCTTCATGAAGCGGCGATGTTTACATCTTAATCTTCGGGTATAGTCATTAAACAAATGTCGCCAATGGTCGTATGGGCTTTTGCTTGTCGACAAAAAAGAGCTTAAAAGGAGCAAACATTCAGTATCAGTAATTCCATTTACATTTGTAAAGTCAATAAAGAGAATTTGTGTGAGTTAAAGGGTTTTATTAACAATTTAGTACATTCAATTTATTTAATTTAGAAATTATTATTTAGTCATTATTCTTACAAATTCAAATAATTCTTTCTTTGATATTTAAAATAAGATAAAATACACTATTAGCAAAAACTATTGTCAAAATAGTTATAATGCAACACGCGTGTTCCATAATGGAATTTCACAAATTTAAATTAAATTGAAAATAAGGTGTCAGTTCAGAAAACCAAAAAAACGTTCTGATGAAAGAATAAAATAAATAAGCATGAAGCCTTTGCACTTCATATAAAAGATAATGGTTAAGCTGGAAAATATTCTCAGCTATAATCAGCAAGCATGTAGAAATAGGAATAGCCTCAAATGGTAATTTCTCATGAAGAGAGATATCATCTCAAGAAACCCAGGGAAAGGATCGCAATAATGTGACAACCTACTCTAGGAATGCACACTAATATAAACACAGTAAATTATTAATTGAAACAAGTATCACATTCTCCGTTCACAGCATCCAATAGAATTTCAGTAAACTCCTGAAAGTAGACAAGACAAAATAAAGGGCAGGGGCTGATAGAAACCGCACTCCACACTTGAATAGTGTCTTGAAGTCAATGATGGTGCACGGAACCGGGGAGAGCTTCCCTCTCCACTCCCCACAATGTAGGCCCTCAGCCTAACAAATCATAAACACAAAATAGGATTCCAGCACACTTCACAATAGTGTCAGTATTTTCGTTGTTATTGCTAATCAAAAAAATTCAGCACATTGAGACTAAAGAATGATATCCAAATCCAAGATGTAATTTTCTTTATCCAAATCTTCTTTATTAATTTCGTACAAATTCTTCTTTTGAAAGTTCGTTCGACATAGCCAACGTGTTTCGTCTCTTTAAGAGACTTCTTCAAGGCTACTCAATTAATGGCATGATATAAATTCTCCAAATATAGCGCTGTATTTTTATAAGCCAGTAGAGGTGAGGTTTTTATAATGTATCCTGACAATCGAAAAACGGCATAGTAACCGTCAGCAATCAGGTAAATGATTCCGCGTCGACACGGAATCATTTACCTGATTGCTGACGGTTAATATGGCATAAATGGATAGGCTAACTTAAGCCAGGACATTATCATTTCTTGTGTATGCTTATAATGCCTAAGTATGATTGCTTACAGCTAAATGTTTAATAAATAATTCGTTTTTCAAACATAATACGTTTATTTAGCATCGACTTTTACACTTTCCAGCTAAATGTGTTTTTATTTGCAATATGAAGAAATTTGCTTCATCAGTTTTTCTCTCTAATGGTTAAATTAACCATCATAATTTCCCACAAATTAATTTTTAAGGTGCACCTTCCTTCTTACCCTTACTATGTCATTAATTTTGTTTCTCAAGGTTTCAACTTCCTTCAGCTTTTTGTGTATTTAATTTTTTCTGTCTGTCTGTCTGTCTTTCTTTCTTCCATTTCTTTTTTTCTTTGTCTTTGTCTTTCTTTGTTTTTCTGTCTCTTTAAATAAACATTTAAATCACTTATATAAAGCATATAAACATATTCAGCAAATGCCAATGATTAATGCAGGTTGTAATATAATTCTTAAAAATCCACTTCCTATAATTCCAAGCTGATTACCTATAGTAGAAGCACCTTTGCCTAATGTGCCTAACACACTGGTAGTTTCCAAAGTTTCTAATTTAGGTTTTATATTAGAAATGTTCTTTGTAAATTCTTCTATCTTTCTACTCTCATCAGGAATGTATCAACAGCAATGTTGAGCCTTCAACATTATACCAATTGCTTTTTTTATGCCAGCAATATGTCGAAAGCTAATCGATCTTGTAAGACTATTTATCTAATAGCCACTAATTCTGTATTACCTGCTAACATAGCACCAGGTGTACTAGCAGCCAGCTTGTTTACTACTGTAGAAGGTTTTTGTTGTATTTAGCCTGTCTTCTTTCTACCTCTGGGGATTTCATGGTCACTCACATGATGTCACCACTGGAACCTTGGGTGACATCATGGAGTCGTATTATTGTGCACCTACAGGGTGGTGTGCACTTATGGCTTGTTGTTTTTTTGGGGTCAGGAGGGCCCTGTACAGTTTATTATAGGAGGAGTTGTTCTTGGAATCTGTATACATGGTTTCCATGTGTGGTTGAGTGTTGGGAGTTATAAACTCATACTCCTATTTTAAAGATGTGTACCCTGTCTCTTTTGTGGTTTTGGGGTTATTATTGTATCCCAGTTATAGTTCACGGGGAGAGCTGTACCCCGTTAGGTTGTAGAGTTTATTCTTAAAATTTAAGGGTGGTGAGTACCCCATTTAGGAAGTTGGGGACGGAGCAATGGCTACTCCAAGATGTAGTTCACGGGGAGGGATGTACCCCGTTACGGAGCAAAGTGGTCTCCATTATTTTTGTCTAATTTAGTTTGTGTTTGTGTTTCCCAAGGAAAGGGGATGGGACTTGGGACTAGTTGTGTTTGGGATGTGTTGTCGTTGACTTGTGTTTGTAACTGTTTGGGATGTGTTTGTTCTCCATCTGTGTAATGGATGCTATGTGTACTTTCATACGGATGTGTACACACATGCTAATTTTATCTTTTGTATTTCCATCTTGTTGATTTCCCTAAAGAAAGGAGATGTGTTGTATTTAGCCTGTCTTCTTTCTACCTCTGGGGATTTCATGGTCACTCACATGATGTCACCACTGGAACCTTGGGTGACATCATGGAGTGTTTGGGGCTTGACCTGGTGACAACTGGCAGTTGGAACCAGGCAGGCTGAGTGGCAAGCTAGTCACTCCTGGTGGGTCTTCTCTGTAACTTAACTTACCATCTTGAAGACTTGAATAAAGTAACCTACATGATACCAGGCTCCAGCATCTATTTACAACAGTTTTCTGGTATTCTCATTGTTCAAAATTACATAACTGGAATGATTGCCGAAAAATGTCTCCGACTAATTGTGTCCCATCAATTGTATTATGTGTATGTCTGTGAGATGGTGTCATTGCTAAAGCACCTATGCTATTTGCGTGACACACCTTAGGAAATAATAAAGCTACATAGCAAACCATTTCCCAGTCAGCTAGCAACTGGAAGTATGCATCTTGTCCATATACAAAATGAACTCCACGAATAGCTGTCTCTTCTTATGTTAACATTTGATCAGCCCCTCTAGGAACTTCAAATGTTTGTTCACAGCTAATTATCCCAATATGTGTCTTTCTAAACTGATTTCTCCTTTTGTAAACACACATTTTCACTTTTTGTTGGATTCTGATTTGAAATTAGGATATACCATTTTCGTATTCTTCTTCTTCTTTCTTCTTCTTAATTCTTTTTTGTTGTCTTTCTTAATGAATAATTGTCATATTGATGTTATGACGGTCCTTATAATTCAGTTATAGAAAGTTCATTGTTTGTAGATTTAGATCTATCGGCATTGCATTATCAAAATATTGATGTTAAGTCTTATTTTGCAGTATTGTTTCAGGAATGTAAATCAAAATGCTGTTTTGGTGTGGCATATCATGGAGGTTCAAAGGATTCTGATCTCAGTTCATTGGAATATTGATCTGTTGCATTTGGTAAGTTCTCTGTATAGTAAATTAACTCAGGTGCCGAACACGATTCAACAAGAGGATGTATGACGTTACAACGCATACTTTTACATCGCATGCCTTTACAATGCGGTATTTACAACGAATACCATTACAACGCATAGTGGTTTTGGGTGTTGGATAGTGAATTATTTAATTTACTATTCCAACTCCAGTCCCCGTGGATAGTAGGGAAGGTGTTGGATAGTAAATTAAATATATTCCCTATCCTAGAGCGCCCCCAGCGCAATGCGTTGTAATGATTTGCGTTGTAAAAGTTGCTCTCTTAGATCTCCTTGGTGTCTGTTGATCTTCTTCTGACTCACTATAACACTGAATTCTTTCAACAATGGTTTGTGGTTTGCATTCAACAGACACACAATATCTCAATTGTATCCTGGTACTTGCCCATTCCGATCTCAATAGGGATATTTTTCTTCTCACACCTGTTCCTCCACAGGGATCATTTGTTTGATCTGGTGGCAATTCAACAGCTCCTCTATTTTCAGTTCTCAGTTCTTCATTTTCAGGTGATACTTCTGTACTATTTGTGAGATGTCAGGAGCTTGAACAGGTTAGGAATACTGCTGTACTTCACTCTCCTCTGGCTCATCAAGACAAATAGACACAGGTGGTGTCAGGTTGGGCTCAAAGGTCACACTTCATTAAGAGGACACCATACTCTTTGGGTGTGTGAAGCCTTCACCCAATGTGGTATCCAAGCACATTTTACGGCAGTGTTGGTGATTAAAATACTCTGGTAGGGGCCCTTCCACCTTGGCTCCAGGCAGAATTTTCAAACATGCTTTTCAATCAGAACCATGTCCCCGGGGTTAAGATTTGTGGAACTGTTCCTAGCTTGTAGTGGCAGAGACAGCTCCATCCTGGTGAGAAACAGTATGCATCACATCAGCTAATCTTTTGCAATAGTCTATGATCATGTCATCTATGGTTCCATCGCTCCCAATGTGTGCAGGGCAATTAACTTGTCTAGGAAAGGGAAATAGCTAGATATCTGGCAACACTGGTTTTCCATTGGCTGAAACCCGAATGTCATTGGCCTTTTTAACACATCCTGATCGGACTATTTTATGTTGTTCCGCCACCGAAATTTCTTCCTGCAAGCTTTTGATTTTTTCGGACTCATCAGCTATTGACAACCACATTGAAAAGGTGGTGTCCTCATCAGCTTTATTTGTATATTACCTGTTAAGTATGTATGCCACACATGCACAATACAAAGTGACTTCATCTGCATATCTGTTTCCAACAACGACATAGTCATTACAACTACTGTGGGCTGCACATTTAACAACAGCAATTTATTGTGGTAATTGTAATGCATCCAACAATCTCATCATATATTCCCCATTCCGGACCGGATCACCTTTGTGACCACACCTGTCCAAAATCATGAACCACACCAAAGCCATACTGACGATCTGTGAATATAGTCACTCGCAATTGAACTGAAAGATTGCAGGTTTTTGTTAAGGCAATCCATTCCGCCACTTCTGTAGAGGTAACACTTTGAAGGAAAGAGGCTTCCGCCACTTCCTGAACAGTACAAACAGCATAAGCTGCTCTCAAGTTCCCCTCATTGGCTCTTAGACAAGAGCCATCCACAAAAACTACATGGTGGGGCTCATCAATGGATTAATCATTAATGTCAGGTCTTAGCAAGGTACAAGGGTCTGTAACAGCAAGACAGTCTTGCTCAACTTATTCCCCAGCAATTTCATTTTGAGGCAATTGTAACATTGTAGCTGGATTGAGTGTTTGACATCGTATCAAGACCACGTTCTCAGCTGCAAGAATCAATTGTACATATTTCTTAAGTCTGTTGTTCATCAAATACTGGGTTTTAGAATGAGTGAGCAAAATTTCCATTGAGGGAGGGACCGTCACTGTAAAAGGGTGTCCCATCACTATGCTCTCACTTTTCTCCGTTTTGACAACATCCTTGCAACCACCTTAAATCCAGCCAGGTAGTCCTGTGGTAACAGGGTCAAGAGTGGTCGAAAAATATGCCACAGGTCTTCGAGTCTCCCTGTAACCAATTAAGCACTGAGAATGCGCAGCCCTCCCTCTGACTAAAAAACAAGGTGAACATTTTGTTGGATTCAGGCATTCCTAGTGCCGGGGCACAACAGAGACTTTCTGTCAACTGTAGGAATGCTTTCAAGCAGCTGTTGTCCTATGGCAGTGGATTGGCAACATCCTTGTTTGTCAGCCTCAGTAAAGGCTTGGCCACTAGCTAAAAGGAGGGGATCCACTGTCTAAAGTAGCCCACCATTCCCTGGATTATTCTGACTTCTGTCTGTGTTCTGGGTAGTTTCTTTTTAAAATCATTGTCATTCTCTTGTGAGACACCTTTCTCATTCCTTTCTCTATGAGATGTCTGCAATTTCGGATCTCTTTCTGGGAATATTGCAACTTGCTTGGGGACACTTTGTGTCGATTCTCAGCCAACTGATTTAAAATAGCGATTTTATCCTTTTTACAACCTTCTTGTGTAGTTAACACAATATGTAGGTCATCCATGTACTGCACAAGAACTGAGTTGCAACGCATTTGTCAACTACACAATCTCAAGATTCTTTTTCAAGATCTGTTTAAAATGTAATGGCTCTTGGAATGCCCTGGAGGAACTCAGGACCATTCCAAAACTCTATCTCTGAATATAAATGAGAACAAGAATTGACTCTCATCAAACAACAGGGCAGAGAAAAAGGTCTGTCACAGATCCACAGTGGTAAACCATTCTGGGTCACAGGGAATCTGAAATAGTATGGTAGCTGAATTAGGTATTATGGGACAACATGTAACTATGATATTGCTAATTTTTTTAAGATTCTGTACAATTTTAAGCTTGCGGTTGGGCTTCTGCAAACCAATAATTGCTGAATTACAAGGACTTCCAACAGGTTCTCTCAAAATCCCTTGTTTTAGCATTAATTTAGTCACTGGAGTCATTCCAGCCACTGTTTCACTGTGTGAGATTATATGGTGGCGTTCTAGAAAATACTGCATTTTGCTTTATTGTGATTTGGAGCAGTTCTATTAGTTCGATGTCTTTTCTTGAAACACTTTTAAATTTATAGTATCTTGTATATTGGGAGGTAAATCCTCTACAGTTCTTACAGGATACAATCCAACAGCTGTTCTTTAACTAGCATTTTCAATTTGACATCTACATCATGTGTTTGAAACTCACCACCATCCGGTGTACAGCAATATGTGCAATTTAACGTGAGCACAGATCCCTTCCTTACAGATTCTTCACAGGTCTCAAATCACAAACAAATTGGTGATCTTCCTCAAATGATCCTATGCTTGCAGGGATTTTCTTTGAAACAGGGTTAGTTGTATGCCTATTTGTAACACCTACAACTTGGATCTTTATTCCAGAGAGGAGTAGGTCTTAGACTTTCACTAATCTAACCGTGGAACATTTACCACCTGTGTCAATGAGAAACAACACATGGTGGCCATTTACCTCTCCTTTTACAAATGGTGCACTCTGGTCTATCTCCAAGACTGCGACTGCATAAAGTACGCAATCATCTCCTGGCACCATCATTGTGTACTGTCAGATTCAAAGCTCTCATCCTCAAACCTGGGAAACATTTGGAATGGGTTCTGATTTTGTAACAGATTTGAATTCGCTCTTGGTACTTGATTCATATTGAAACTGTTATTGCCCATGTTCTGTGTGCCCATTGGAGCTTTGGGGACCAGAATCATAGCGACTTGTGACTGATTTGGTGTTTGCATTCACTGAACTGGGACTGTACTGTTACATTTTGTATTTGGGTTTGATTTACACATGCATTTACCCATCACTACTTACTTGTTTAGGATTCTGTCTACACTTCCTCTTCCACTGCCTGAGCCTGTTGCAATAGAGATAGGGAGTTGATTTCTTCAGGGTTGCAATACCTACCCCTGATATTGGATCACCTTGGCATCTGCCTTGCAAAATATCAACTTCACCGTGTGTCATCTGACCTTAATTCTGGAAACAAACACCTTGCATTCCACCAATATTCCCTACATATGACCGATTATGATATCCTGTCTGAGCCAGTTTCGTCTGAGCCAACATAAATTTTCCTTAATCATTTTTTGCTTCATCTCTTGCTTATCACTGCAGTATTTTGCATACCTCAAGATCTTATCTAAGGGCTTTGACTGCCAAAAAATCACATTCTTTTGTATGTGCATGCTGGTATCTGGTCGCAACCCAAAAACAAACTGTGACACAAAACTCCCCATATCTCCATTTTTGGAATGTTCTTGTATTTTATTTTTTTATTTATTTCTTGAAGTTTTGTATAGCGCCAGCAAGACCCGAGGGTATCAAAGCGCTTCACAAATATGCACAGCTATGAACAGGTGGCAAACAAGAACATGAAAACAATAAGAGAAATAAAAGTCTGCAGATTGTCCACTTGCGAGCAACGCGGGGCATAGTTTGGGAGCGCTCGGTTTCGGGAGAGGAGGTTATCTGGACTGCCCCCAGATAGAAGTGAGAATGTCATTAAGCCAGAGAATGTTCTAGGAAGAGGGCTTTGAGTAATGTCTTGAATTTCAGGAAGGAGGTGGTCATTCTGATATGGGGGAGGGGAGGCGGGGGGGAATGCGTCCAGATCTTGGGAGCATTTCCCGAAAAGGAATTGTTTGCGGTTTTCTGTTTCCGTGATTTGAGTGGGATAAGAAGCAGGCATGGGTTAATCCCATAATTAAAAAACCTCACTTAGATCCGACAAAACCTGATAACTATAGGCCCATATCCTTACTGCCATGGCCTGCCAAGATTGTTGAATCCCACGTAAATACCACCCTTACGGCACACCTTTATGCCAACAATATCTTGGACGCCTCCCAGCATGGTTTCCGTGCAGACCACAGCACGGAGACGGCACTTCTTAGCGTCACAGAACATCTCAGATCCATCAGAGATTCCGGTCAAACGGCAGCGCTGATCCTGCTCGATCTCAGTGCTGCCTTTGATACGGTCTCTCATGAGGTGCTTCTGTACAGACTGGAGGCAGCAGGGGTGAAGAACACAGCTCTGGCTTGGTTTAAAGCATTTCTATCAGACAGATCTTTCCAGGTAGCTACTCCTCCTTTTGTCTCTAAAAAGTGCAACATAAGGCAGGGAGTACCTCAGGGTTCAGCGCTCAGCCCAACACTCTTTAATCTGTATGTTCAACCACTAGCTGAGGTCGCCAAAAGGTGGGACCTCTCCATCGTATCATACGCTGACGACACTCAGCTAGTGGTAACATTGAGTGACGACAACGGATCAGGAGCACTGAATTTTAAACATGGCCTCACTGCAGTATCTGAGTGGCTGACGGCCAATTACCTACAACTCAACGCCGAAAAAACGGAGGTGTTAATAGTAGGAAAAAATACCGAAACCTGGGGAAAAGACTGGTGGCCAGACACTCTTGCCCCCCCCCAACCCCAATACAGAGGTAAAAAACCTGGGGGTGTGGTTCGACTCAACTTTGAGTTTTACTAGCCACACAAAAAAAGTAGCTGCCACAAGCTTCGGTATCCTGCGCAATCTACGACCGATACTAAAATTCTTCGACCCCTCCACACGTCAGGTAATCATCCAAGCCACAATTCTTTCCCGCTTAGATTATGCTAACTCCTTACTCCTGGGAGCCAATCAAGCGGAAAAAAAACGTTTGCAGCGCGTCCAAAATGCGGCAGCGCGGGCCCTAACAGGGCTACCCCGATTCGAGTCTGCAACCAAGACCCTGGTAAAACTGCACTGGTTGCCGGTGGAAAAGAGAATCGCTTTTAAGGCCCTGTGCTTGGCCTTTAAGATTCTAAAAAAATCTCTACCTCCCATGCTATGTCATCTTATGACGCAGTATACTCCAAATAGAGCGCTCAGATCCGAAGGAAAAAACCTGGTCACAATCCCCCGTGTTAGGCTAGCCCGCACAGGAGGGCGTTCCTTTCAATACATGGCTGCCAAACTATGGAACGCACTACCTTTGCGGATTCGGAGTATAAATGACCTTCTTACCTTCAGAAAGGCATTAAAAACCCACCTGTTCTGCTAAACTGACCTGATAACCTGTCTGTATGTTGTGCACTCTCCTGTCTAGTCAAGCGCCGGGACGCCCCTTCGCTGGGGCAGCCGCCGCGCTATATAAGCAGATGTAACATAACATAACATAACATAAGAAGAAGCTTGTTGGAGCTTCTGAGGTTCCTGGTCTGGTTGGCCCTCTTGAGTTTCGCGGCCAGGTATTCTGGTTTGCCTGTGTGCAGGGCTTTGTGCGTGAGGCACGCTGTACGGAAGCTGGCTCGCTGGTGGATAGGGAGTCATTTCAGTTCTTAGAGTGCCGGAGAGATGTGCTCGTATTTCTTCGTTCCTGTGACCATTCTTGCTGCGGCATTGAGGGTAGTGGAGAGAGGACCTAGGTGTGATTTGCTGACCCGGTTAGTGCTGTGATGCCGTAGTCAATTCTGGAAAGCACCAGTGCCTGAGGGGCCTGTTTAAGATCTCTCGGGGGCAGGAAGCGTTTTATTTTGTAGAGTAGTTTCAGGTTTAGGAACGCGCTTTTGGCGGTCATTGAGATATGTTTTTTCAGGTCCAGTTTGGGGTCCAGGGTAATCTCTAAGGATTTCACTGAGTCAGATATCATAAGGGCGCTGTTGAGGGCGTTTAGCGCTTTAAGTCATTTGACGATTTGGGGGTTTTCCTCCCTGGAGATGAGGAGCACTTCGGTTTTCTCTTGGTTAAGTTTGAGGTGGTCGGTTGAGACCCAATGTTGGACCTCTATGAGCGTGACATTAAGTCTGTGAATGTCGAGGGGGAGGAGCTACGCTAGCAACCAAGATGGCCGCTTAGGCTCCTGGCTCCGCCGATCTCCACATCCTGCCAGATGATCCTGTCAATAATCCTGATTTTACGCCCGACCTCCGTGTAGATGAACCGATGCACACTCCGATGGTGCAATTCCGAAAACTTAATCTACTTGGTTGACGGAGCTGCGTCGAGTTGAAGTTTGCGGCCTAGTCCAGCAGGAGAGCCGGGGCCTCGAGTTTTGATCCGGCTGAGCTGCAGTTGAACAACATCGGCCGTGAGAACCAACCAGGGTCCGGTCTACCGCAGTGGAGGTTTTTCTTTGCCCGATCTTGATGGCGCTCATTTTGGTTGACCAACATCGAGGGAGGAGTGACGTGGCCCAACAGTGGCCTTGGGTGGAGGTCCCTGTCCCGCGGACCCAGTTTGCCCCTGTCGAGATTCGGTGGGCCGGGGTCTTCGCTCGCGGGAGCGGAATACAGATTGTTACCGCAGAAACCGATCAGTCACCCTCCGATGCTGTCCGTTCCGCTACTGTCTGTTCCCCCGGAGAAACCGGGCTCTCTAGGGGAGGTGAATGGGATCGGTACAGAGCGTGGAAAAATGGACCCGACGGAGCGTGAGCCGTCGCTGAAGACAGTATTGGCAGCCATCAGGGCATTTCATTCACATGTGGATGCCCTGGTTCGCAAAATGATGACGGGCTTATTGGATATGGGGTGCGTGGAACCGGACCCTGCTACACCTCAGGTACTGCCACCAGCTACGATTTCCATGACGACCATTTGATTCTACATGAGGACCCCGTGCGACAAGAGGCGCCGCAGCCCTTGGTTGGTATCCTGGAGAATCCTGAACCCAGTGTTTTGAACGTATTAACTCACTGACCATCATTGCTGACTTTGGGAGAATCAATTGGCGTTCCCTTCCCGGAGACTCCTGTGGGTGATTATTCATGGACTTCTGTTACATCCTTTCCCTCTTTGGTGACTTTAGGATCTTGGAGGAAACTACTTTGGGACTATCCGTCCATGAGGGAGTGTTCCTGTGCTGCTGAGGTTCTTGAGGAATTACTGACTTTGAATCGTTTTGGACTGAACTTTTCGTACTTTGATTCTCCTGTAGAAGTATTGGTCCCACCGGGAGGGGTTCCCATAATGGTTCGGAAGGGCCAGGGCTGAGATTGATTGACTGCGGTTGGTACTAAGGCCTTAATGGATGTAGAATTTGTGGCTCTTGGTCTCACGGGAGGTTGGGCGGTGCATCACAGCTCCCCCTAATTTATTTTTCTGTGATCTCGGATACAATTGAATTTTCATCATAGGGGGTGCTGGTCTCTGGCGGGGGGGGAAGGGGACCAGGAGCCCATACGGAAATGCCCTCCCCCATTTTTTCTCTTTTCTACTTTTAGAACCTAGTTAGTTGGGGCAACAGGCACACTGCTAGTTGGGGTTAGGCGATAGCCATATGCAGGGGTGCAGGGTGGGGGGATGGGTTTATTGTTTTATTTCTGTTTTAGCTCTTATGGTTTTCTTTTCTTCAATCTTTTCTTTAGTTTTTCCTTTACTAGTAATATTGGCGAAATATCCTGATCTTGTTTTAAATTCTAATGTCTGGTTGCCATAATTCTTTTGCTGTTTTGATTTGATGGGTGGGCGGGGCTTGAGGGTCTGCGTTTAAACTGTTTATCGATTGTAATGTTGCAAGTCCTACTTCGTACTCATTAGCGCGGGTCTCTCAGTGATTCTTCTGTTGCTCCATGACTATCCTGTTTATTATACCTGTTCACCCTATTATCAATGTATGTATGTATGGCACCGGATATGTCTATTCCTTTTTCCTTGTTTTTAAAATAATAAAGAGATTTAAAAAAAAAAAGTCTGTGAATGTCTGCGATCGTGGAGATCTCCAGATAGAGTTGTGTGTCATCCGCGTAGAGGTAGAAGGGGATGTTGGAGTTTCTTAGCAGTGTGGTTAGGGATTCCATGTTAATAATGAAAGGTTGTGGGGAGAGAACTGACCCTTAAGGAACTCCTCGGCTAACTGGAAGGGGGTCTGATTCAAGTTGTTAATTTTTTATTCTTTGTGTGCGGTTGTGGAAAAAGGAGGAGAACCATTTTAGAACCGTCTTTTCAATGCCTGCTCTCTCCTGGAGGACTTTGAGGAGCAGGGTGTGGTCAACAGTATCGAAGGCGGCCGATAGATCTAGGAGGATGAGAAGGCTACATTGGTCAGAGTCGAGTGACATGTGGAGATCGTCCAAGATATTTAAGATTGCTGTTTCGGTGCTGCAGCCCTTTCTGAATCCTGATTGGTGTGGGTCCAGTAGTTTGATGTTCTCCAGGTGTAGGGTTAGCTGTGGAAGAACACATCTTTCTAGAATTTTGGAAAGGAGAGGAAGATTCGAGACCGGTCTAAAGTTGTTCATGTCCTTTGGGTTGAGGACAGGTTTTTTTTGTAGCGGCGTGCTGTTGATGATCTTGCACCAGATTGGGGCTAGTGTAAGCTTCAAGGGTCTCATTTATGAAGGCCTTGCGCCACCGGTGCGTCACTTTTTCCCATTTTAAAAGTGACGCACCGGCGGCGCAAGGCCTTCATAAATAAGGCCCCAAGTCTTTAGTCAGTCTCAGGGGGAGCTGATCGAGGGCATGGGAAGAAGGTTTGGCGGTGGTAATCAGATTGCTTACCACTTCTTCCTGGACGGGACGGAAGGACGACCAGCAGGAAGACGTGGTCATTGGGGCTTTCGGTATTGGATGCTGGTGTCGGGATGTCCAGAGGGGTGGCGGGCTTAATGTTGAGCGATCGATCTATTTTGGCGATTTTTTCGTTGAAAAAGCTGGCAAAGTTGTCACAGTGGGTTTTGGTGCCTCCATGTTGGCTGTCCCTGGTTTAGATGTTTGGGCCTTGATGATGTTAAAGAGTTCTTTGGGGAGGTTTTCGGCGTTGTCTAAGGCGGAGCAGAAGAAAGTTGTGTTTTTGCTCTTAATGAGATCATTGTATTTTTTGCGTGTTGCCTTGAGTTGATTCCGGTGGAGGGAGGAGGGTTTGTTCCTCCAGGTTCTTTCTGTGGTTCTGAGGTGTCTTCTTTCCTCATTGATGTCTGTGGTGAACCAAGACCTGGAGGGGGTGCTTCTGGGGTTTTTTTGTTTCAAGGGAGCCAGCCGGTTTAAGGTGAGCTCCAAGTTGGAATGGTAGAGCGAAGTGAGTTCAGTGGATGGGAGGTGATCCGCCGTGTTAGGGAGGAGTTTGCTTAGCCCTTCTTCCAGTTTTTCTCGGGGGACTCGAGAAGTGTTCCTGACCCACAGCGGAGCGGCCTGCGTGGGTGGTTGGGAAAGGGATGGTTGATTGATATGAAAGAGTATGATGTGGTGATCGGACCAGTCCACATGGTGATGAAGTCGATAGTGATTGCATTTTATTACGCAATGATTACGTCGAGGATGGCACCTCTATGATGTGTTTCCTCTGAACAGTGTTGGATCAGGTCGTTGTCTAGTAGGAGGGTGTTGAGGGATTGGATGAGCGTTTTTTTTGTTTCATTCCATCTTAGGTTGAGGTCACCTAGGATAAGGAAGTTATCGTTGGTGAGTGGGGAATGGGTGATCAGATCCGATAGCTGGGCACCGAATTCGGTAGAATTGCCTGGAGGGTGATATAAGAGGTGGCATTGGAGTGAACTGTTCGAGGGCGATTTGATGCTAACCGAAAGGCATTCAAATGAGTTGTAGAGGCAGGCAGGACTTTCTAGGATGGACAGGTTACTTTTGTGGATAATTGCTATGCCGCCCCCTTTGTGCTTGGGTCTATCTTTGTGGATAATTGCGAAACCGGGCGGTACCAATAGGTCCATGTTGGGATAAAACAGGGAGTTCAGCCAGGTTTCTGTGATGAAAGCTACGTCCAGGTCTTGGGAGAGGATGGCTTCTGCTATTTCCGTTGCGTGTTTTACCGCAGACCTGCTGTTGATAATCATACAGTTGATGGCAGGTTCAACGTTTGTTTTCGGGGTGTCCGCCTTGGCTTTGGGGATAGAGGAAAGGTCAGAAGGGGAGTCTGGGGGCTCTTCGGTGGGGAGGGTCCCAACCGGCGAGGCCCGTGCTAGCTGGATCTTGGGATGATCATATGATGCGGCGATTGCAGTGGCTTCCTGGGGGAAGAGGGTGGGCCTGGTTCTGCTGGGTCTGTCAGCATGTGACTCTCTCCAGGGTTTGGGGAGAGACGGCCGAGGACCTGGGTGGGTCGGGGACTGATTGGGGGGGTGACTCATTCCTATTGGGAGGTGGTGGGATGTGGGGTGGTGCGGGGTGAGGGGTGGGCAAAGGGATTGTCCCTAGGAAGGATAAGGTTTTCTTCAGGCCATGGATCAGGATTCTGAGCTGCACTTCCAGAAGATCGAGGCGTTGCGGCAGCTTGTCTGAGGGGGTGAGGAGGGGAGGCTGGGCGGAGGAGAGACTTCTGGGTGCGGGGCCACAAGTTAAATCATATCTGGTGGAGTTGGGAGGAGGAGGGGGTGTTGTTTCTGGCTCAGGGTTCGGCTCTGGGAAGGTATAAGGGGGAGGGGGATGTGGTCTATTTGGGGATGGGTTCCTCTCTGGGGAGATGACTGGGTATTAGTAGTGAAGGGGATAGCCGAGGGGGGGTTGTGAATCGGGCTTGCTAGGGAGATGGGATTCTCCTTGGACCGGTGGCTGAGGACTGGGAGTGATGCGGGTGATGTGGGGTGTGGGGCTGAGGCTCGGTTGAGGTTGGGGAGGGGCCTGGGTTCTGGAAGGATGGGAGAGATGGGAGGTGTAGGGGGTCGAGTGAAAGGTGGTGCTGAGAATGAGGGAGGTGCGGGGCTGGTGGATTGACGAGGCGCGGGGGATGTGATCTTTGTGTTGGCGTAAGCAGGGACAGATGGCTAGAAGGGGGGATGGCAAGCTGTGAGTTGTGGGAAGATGCTGACTTTAGTGCTGAGGAAAGGGAGTCAAAGTACTCGAGGTTCTCTTCTTTGGCCTTGATTAGGGTGGTACCATTACCAAAAATGGTGATGGAAATGTCTCCGGTCAGGGACTGATGTTTCAGGGGGGAGATGGTAAATTTCCAGTTGTGATCTGTGATGGTGATTTTGGAGATGGGGAGGTGAGAGTTGAAGATATGACCCAGAGATCTGGTCTGTTGGTATGGAAAATAAAGTCAATTTTCTTCTGTCCTCTAGAAGCGCAGTGGTAAGTGTCAACAACTAGTGTTTTGGGGTATTGCCTGATTAAATTCTGTTTGAAGCGTTTTTTCGCTTTGAAGGAGAGACTGTGGGGATAGGCTATAGCAAGGTGTTCTGACCGTGGGGAGTCAGGGCGTTGGGGGAAGGGCATGTAAGGGGGTCCAGTTGCCCGGCCGGGGGCATCTTCGGTGGGTGGAGGGTGAGGGTCTTTGGGTGAGGGGGAGGGGGGTGAAGTGGCGGGTGATGGTTAGGCTGTTCGAGTAGGGGGGATAGGGGTTATATCGCACTGAGGTTATCCTTCCGGGGAGGGCTGAGGGCGGGAGGGGTGGAAGGAAGCTGATTGTCAAGTAGGAGGAAAGGGGGGTCGACCGCTCTGGGGGCTGGGCGGTGTTGGGCTGGGAGTGCAAAGACTTTCGGATCTCTTGGTTAAGGGAGTGAGTAGGGTCGGGAGCCTTACTAACCTGTTACTGAGTTTCAACCTTCCGTTGAATTATTTTGACTTTATGTTAAAGACTATTGGCTACAGTATTTTTCTTTCTTTATTCATAGATGCTACTCCCAAAAAGCTCACCCGTAGGGAGATGGCTGTCCGGGCCAGGGCCCGTAAGCTGGAGGCTATTTGTGTCGAGTATCGGCGGTTGTGGGCTCGGGAGCATGAGCAGACATCAACATCTACATCCTCCTCCACTGCCCCCGGGTCCACCAGCCAGAAGCCTCCAGCCAAACGGAGCCGTGGCCCGACAGCCTCCCGCCGCCGCCGCACAGCAGCAACAACATCAGCGCCCCCCCCAGATCCTGGATCGTTCGTGTGCGCCGACTACGCAAAAGAGTGGACTACCTGGAGCGGTTGGCCGAAAAACAACAGCGCCAGCTCCAGGACCTCCGCAAAGAGCTGCGGGACATGCAGCAACAGCTTGCAAAACTACGCCATCGGAAGAAGTGACTGTCCCTTGCCCCGTTTTTAAAGACTGTTGGTGGGGTGGGAATTGGGTGTTTAGGAAAGGGGACTTTTAGACTTTTGGACAATGGTTGGGGTTAGGTAGAGGGGTGAGTTGGGTTAATTTATTTCATTTTTTGACTACCTTAATATATTTCTTAATAATTATTTTTAATACCAAAACATAGTATACGCGTTCATATTATTTTGTGTGGGGGTGGGCGGTGGTTACTGGACGTTTGGTTTCTTCCAACTTACCAGCATGAATGAAACATCTAGTCCTGAAATGTACGAAGGTGCCAGTAACCGAGTTAGTGAATTCAGTAGCCCTACTAGTACTTTACTAGTAGTACTGGCAATCTCTGCTCTCCTCCCAGTCCTAGCCCATTATTCTACCTCTCCAAAATGCCTATCTGACCTGTGATTCGTGTTTGAGAATCGGGGTAGCCCCAGGGCTGGCTGCATTGCAAATGATGATTAAGGTTGGTTGTTGACTTGAATCCTCGACGGATGCAATACCATTGTTGTGCTGGTAGCAGTAGTGGTACACACTTGCAGTATCACCATATGAAAAAAAGAGGAAATTAAACATTGAGTGGCCTGAGCGTAGCATTAGAAACAGTACAATAGATAGTACGGTACAGAACAGTGCCTTAAATTGTAGCCTAAGCAGTGCCAACGTAAGGTAAGCATTAAGCATTAGATTGTTCACGTCGTGTAGGAGGAGGATGTTCTTATTATCAATCCACGATGGCGCACATGAACTTCTGGTTGCTTTGACCTTATCCTCCCCAGCAAGTGTGTGGAATTTATTGTTGTTGTCAGTCACACCTCAATGAAATACCACACAGCCCGGGGGAAGAGGGTTAGGGTTTGAAAATTGGATGGGAATGGGGTTTTTTGGGAAAGCTTGGTAGAGAGGAAAAAAAACACAGCATGGACAGTCAAACAACAAATGAAGAGAAACAAATCTTTGGATTTGAAGATATTGATAAACCTTTAAAGGGACATAAAGGAAGTGCACTACTGCATGCCAGAAACTGTTTAGTAAATGGATGGTTAGCTTACTGAAAAGTAGTACTACTACTTACTGCAACTTACTAGTAACTACGAAGGAACAAGTTGGCAGTACAGGGCTGTAGTCATTACGCAATTTCACTTGCCTCTCTGCCCTCAGAGAATAAACACTTAAAACATTAAATTAGTGTTAAACATAGCAAAGAAGTATCAAATAGCTGGAGGGATGAATTTGAAGCAGAGATCAAACAAACGCACAGAGTCACACTCGTAGAAGTAAGTTCAAGTTCACAAGAATATCATTTAAAAGATAAGGAGAATTTTGGATGCTGTTACTGTTTTTTGTAGTTGTCCCGTTGAATTTGTGAAGTTGATGCATCCAGCCATTCCTCTTATTCGCGGTACTCCTTCATTCCATCGGATGCTCCGTCGATCAATCTTGGTGACCAGACACACTGACTGTCCACTGCCTGCCTGATGCGGATTTGCGGATCGCTAATTGTAAGCCTGAGTAGTACATCGATGGCACAGGGTAAAAGCCTGCCTGTAATTGATGATGGAAAAACACAACAGTAAGTGTTAAAGACCTCTGAGAAAAAAATATATAAGGCACGCTGTGTAGTGCAAAAATTATACTGTCACTTTCAGAGATGACAGTCCCCAAAATCTAGAACACCCCACATTACCCTCCCAAAAACGTGCAGAATACTCAAATCGTGCCAAAACGCACTCAGCAAGTATGGCCAAAACCCCCCTTTTCCACCATGGATTTTCTTCAAACCACTTGCAATCAAAATTAGACATTCCAACAAGTGTTCCAAGACCCCACCCAGTCGTAAAAATCTAGAACCCCCGCCCAAACACATGCAATACAATACTGCTAACCCTAACGAGCCCTAAGTTAAGAATAGTGGCAAATGCTTTCTTCAACTAGGCCAAATCCCCCCTTTCCCACCATGGATTTTCTTCAAACCACTTGCAACCAAAATTACACATTCCCACGAATGCTCTAAGACCCCAGAACCCAGTTGCAAAAATCAAGAACACTCTCAAACACATGCAATACTGCTGCCAGTGTTAACCCTAACGAGCCCTAAGTTAAAAAAAGTGCCAAAACGCTTTTCAGCATGGATTTTCTCCAAACCACTTTTATCCGGTATTAGATCTTCCCAGCAATGCCCCAAGACCCGCCAACCCACCCGCAAAAAAGCAGAACACCCCCAAACAGGAAAAAAGCAAAAATGGAAAATCTCATACTTAGAAGCGGTGTGCAGCTAGGCCATAACTCCCGTTTTCCACCATGGATTTCCTGAAAAACAAATGCAATCAAAATTAGACTGTGCCAGAAGTTCTCCCAGACCCCAAAACCCACCCCCAAACACCAGAAACCCCCCAAACAGGCCCCCGAAAACATGAAAGTGAGCAAAAACGCAAAAACATTTTCAACTCCAATTTTCTCCAAAACACTTTTATCCGGTATTAGACCTTCCCAGCAATGCCCCCAGACCCGTCAACCCAGGCGGAAACAAGTAAAAGACCCCCAAACAGGCAAAAAAGCAAATATACAAAAAGGGGGACAGAAATTTTCAGGCAAATTTCCAAAATCACTCCGCGCGCGCTCTGCAGCTAGGCCCTAACTCCCCTTTGCCACCATGGATTTGCTTCAAACCTCTTACAATCAAAAGTATCCATACCCAGCAGTGCTCCCAGACCCCAAAACCCACCCCCAAACACCAGGAACCCCCCAAACGGGCCCCCGAAAACATGAAAGTGAGCAAAAAGGCAAAAACTTTTTCAACTCCGATTTTCTCCAAAACACTTTTATCCGGTATTAGAACTTCCCAGCAATGCCCCAAGACCGCCAACCCACCCGCAAAAAAGCAGAACACCCCCAAACAGGCAAAAAGCAAAAATGGAAAATCTCATACTTAGAATCGGCCTTCTTTCAATTCTGTCCAAACGCGCTGTGCAGCTAGGCCATAACTCCCGTTTTCCACCATGGATTTCCTGAAAAACAAATGCAATCAACATTAGACTGTGCCAGCAGTGCTCCCAGACCCCCCGACCCAGCACCGCAAATCTAGAACACCCCCAAATAAACCCAAAAACCTGCAATACTGGTATATTGAAAACATGGCAAATTGCGCTGTTCACAAAAAACAAACAGCAATTGGTTTCAACAAAGACAGACAGCCATTGCTGTCCACTGCATGCAATCTTCTCATTATTCATTACCTGTTCTACTTTATGTCCGCATCTTCTTTGGAAAGTGAGGGCCCACAGGGCAGCCTCTCCTGTAAATTTCAGAAGTAGGTCTGTCAACAATCAGCAAGCATGTAGTCAGTCAGTTATTTCAGTCCCACTTGAGGGGACTCGTCTACGAAGACAAAGTTTGTTTTTTCTCCATAATCCATCCATCTGCCTTGAGGGAAATGGATAGGGGCAGTCTGGAGGAGGAGGATAGAGGAGCATGATTGAGTTGTGAACTTGTGAACATCTGAATGCAGACTGCGGCACCTTCAAATCAATAAGGAAAATAAGATGAAGACAGTGCTGATGATGGACTTATTGTGATTAGGTGATTAGAGTTTTGTTGTGGTAAAAGTAGCAAAACAAAGAAAGACACACAGGAATAAAAGTGAATAAGTACGGAAAAAAAGGAAGTAATTTTCAGTCCTAGGTGTCAGGGAAGCAGAGCTCGTCCTCCAAGTCTATGAATTGAGACGGGAGTAGGTCTGGTGACCGAGAAGAACTTCCGTCGTCGTCACCTAAGTTGGTGTCCTCTTCTTCCTGCGAGCATTCACGTATTTTGTAATCGGGTGGTATGAAGTGCTGATTCATCTTGATTATTGTTAACCTCTCCACATTTTTGGGCAAAAGGCGGGTCCTTTTTGAACTAACAATGGCACCAGCAGCACTGAAAACACGTTCAGAAGACACGCTTGCGAGTGGGCAAGACAAATAATTCAGAGCCAGGTTGGTGATCAGTCGCTATTTTGAGCTTTTCGTATACCAATATCCCAATGGGTTCTCATTATGACAGACCTCTGTTGGGTCATGCAGATAGGCCTGCACCACCGACTCAAGGTTCTCCAGGATTGATCCACTTTGCGTACCATCTGCGACCTTTTCATCAGTGGACCAAGCTAACCCTTGCTGAGTTAGCCAATCCCCTTCCGACAATATTTGTTTGCGGCCTGGTGCAGGTGAGGATGATGATATGGTTGCTGGTGTCGTTAACGGCTGTGAGGGAAAGTGACTCCCTTCGGACACGGATTGAGAAGTGGATCTTGACACCGGATGGCCTGCTGATTCAGTTGTACTTGTGCTGCCTCCTTGAAAGTTCTGCCGGTCTTTTTCGAACCGAGTGGCTGACACAGCTAGCCAATGTTTGTACTTTGAAACATCTGCTTCAGAAAAAGGAATGAAAGTATTGGTGGGCAGTGCCTTTTTCTACCGTGGATCAAGAATAGTGGCACAAATGTAATGTTGTTCTGTATGTATCTTTTTAAGCCTTTCATTGTCAAGTAGGCGCCATAATAACTTCTCCGCCAAACCATATGCTTCTCGCTTTTCACCATCATCTCGGAACGTTGAAGACACCTCCTTCCGTTGGTGCTCTAGCATGCGCAACAATGGGATAGCTTTGCTCAAAGAACAGTCCTCCCTTCTGACTTCACGCGTGAAGAGCTCAAAAGGACGAAGCATGTCTGTCAGGCTTGCAATTAGCTTCCATTCCTCCAACTCTAGCATCAAGTCTTTGTGAGGAGAACCCAGTTTAAAGACAAACTCATGTATTACCTCCCACTGCTCAGACAGACGCTCAAGCATGTAAAAGGTTGAGTTCCAACGTGTTGCCACCTCCTGGATTAGTCCTTTGACTGGCAGTTTACGTTCATATTGAAGGCTCCTCAGCTGCTTCCGGGCCTTGAAAGAATGGTTGAAATGTGTGCAGATTTTTCGGCAGGTGGTCAGTACTTTGACGACTGGCTCTTCTGTTTTCAAGAAGGCTTGCACCACGATGTTAATACTGTGCGCCAAACACGGCACTCTGAAATAGCCACCGTTGTCCATGGCCTTAACTATATTACTGCCATTATCCGTGGAAACATAACCAACTGTGCGGTTTCTTGGATGCAGCCATTCATTGACCTCCCTGTTAAACTGCACCAAAAGGTTAGGTGCAGTGTGAGATTTCTCCATGGCAAACATGCCTACTGTTGCATGTTTGCGAGTAGCTTGAAAAACTTCCTCCGTGTCAACATCTTTGTGTTTTAACTGTTTTTCGACCCCTGCAAAAGAGACCAAGTGTGCAGTGATGCACATGTAATCAAGGGCGTGGCAACTGGTCCACATGTCTGTTGTCATGTGGATAGTGTGAACAGCACTCTTCAGAATAGCTGCGCCAATCACCTCCAGAACATCTTGATGTAGTGCTGGAACAGCAACCCTTGCAAAATAGGACCGGCTAGGAACCTTCCATTTAGGGCAGACTGTTGCCACCAATTCACGAAAACCCACCCCTTCCACGAAAGAGAAAGGGAGAAGGTCCAGCGCTAGCATTTTAGCCAGCTTTGCGTTATACAGACGCACCGTTGGGTGGTTGCGTTCAAATGGCGCATCTGACCAAAACATGCTGCTAATGGTGCGCTGGACCGTTTTACGTGATGATGATGATGATGATGCAGACTTCAAACCAGTTAGGCTCATTGATTTAGTTTTTTGCATTGGTGTCTGTCCCAGACTCTTAGTGTGCCTCATACATGTTACAGGGGTAGAGGGTGTGGGCGCTACCACTGCAGTGCTGCTGCAAGGGGTACTGGGTGTACCAGAAAAAATGTCTGTCGCTTCTTCACTTCCCCCTGCACGATCAGCCTCTCGTCATCATCAGATTCAATATCAAGGGATACATTTGGATTTGTTTTGGTTTTGCCTTCCTCGATGTCACTTAGGTGCTTATACCACTGGATAGGGTGGTGTTTTTTGAGATGACCTCTCAGGCCTCCGGTACCATAGTTGGTACCAAGCTTACCCCGACTAACTGATACTTTACAAATCGAACAAACGACCATGATTTCCGCCTTTTTGCTAACAGTAAAGAAGTCCCAAACTGGGGACTGGAGATGTCTGCTGGTGGTGGAGGCGCTACTTTGACTTTCAATGCCAGATGAAGTGGAGGATGGGCGTGGCTGAATTTGTTTCTGATGTTCACTTACAGCACCACTACTTGAGGTAATGGAGGTCGAGCTGGATGGAGGTCCCGGCCGGCCCTTCTGACGAGAAAATATGGAAGCTGCAGGTCGTGTTGGTGTTGTAGTTAACTGCGTTGGTGGTGGTACCAGTGCCACGCTGACCACATCCCGCTCAGCAGCCATTCGGGCTAGGGTTAAAATGTTTGTCTGCTGCATGCCCGCTGTGGCTGGAGTGACGTCTGTGATGACTGGGTCGTCGTCAGACTGTTCATCAGCAGCAGAAGACACTACTTCTTGTTCGCCGTCTGCAACCATAAGTCGAAGCCTTGCGGTAACCTTCCTTTTAGGCTTAGCTACCTTTGTCGGCTCATGGCGTGCCTCACTGTCAGACTGCATTGGTGGGTTCCAATCAGGATCAAGGTCATCAGAAAGAAGGGGACTTGAAGAAGAACTTGTAGTAGTAGCAGCCCTCCTTAACCTTTTTCTTGCTGGGGATCTGGAAGACAATGGATCATTCTCAGGAGGAGTGGCGTCCTGGGATGATTCTTCCACTTGAATATCAATTTCCTGATGTGCCCCTACTTCTGGAGGAACAAGCGTTGTAGGCAGTTGGGCCGCTCCATGAACCTCTAGTGGCACCTCTCCATGCACCTCTACTTGCGCCTCTCCTTGTGCATTTACTTGCGCCTCTCCTTGCCCATGTACTTGCGCCTCTCCTTGCCCAAGTACTTGCGCCTCTCCTTGCCCATGTACTTGCGCCTCTACTTGCCCATGTACTTGCGCCTCTCCTTGCCCATGTACTTGCACCTCTCCTTGCCCATGTACTTGTGCCTCTCCTTGTCCATGTACTTGCGCTTGTACTACTTGCACTTGTGGTTGTCGTTATGGCTGTGATTGTTGAACACTCGCCAGCTGAGTTACACCCGGCGTTGATTGGATGGTACTTTCTTGTGATGAGCCAACATCACTGGTCGATGGTGAATGAACAACCAAAGTGACTGCCGCAGCAGCACTCATGGTCTTGGACCTAACTTGGCGTGGTGGCGCTGACCCCAATGGGGTGGAGGTGCTGCTTCCAGCTTGGTCCCCGGCGGACACCGCTGCTGCTGCAGGCGTCGTTTTTTTCTCCCAAAAAAGGTGTCGGTGGGCACACCCCGTCTCCTTGGTAGGTGATGCCCCTTGCTTCTTCTGCTCCTTCTTACTGGCAGTGGCACTGGCAACTTTCTTCGCTGAGGCGCTACGGCCACCTTTCTTTGGGCCCATCTTCTTCAGATGTCAGAACAGCAGGCCGCAGTTGCACGAGTTGCAGAGTTGTCTTGTCTGTGGCCACACGTGACGTCGCATGACGTTGTGCTGCACACACCGCTGCAGGACTTCTTCCTGGCACTGGTGGTTCTCTTGTGCACCTAAAAGCAATGGAAGACAGAGGAACATTAGTTATATACCCAAAAAAGTCGAAAAACACATAAAAATCACCACAATCCCATGCCATCCATGCCCTCAATGATGTTTAAATTCAAGACACCCCACAGAAAGAATAGGCCCATGCACCACTCACTACCCCTGGGCATAATAGATGAAAGCTAGGCAAAATGGGTACAGGCCTGAGAACACTGCCTGCCTTCAAAATGGCCCCTTGCCCCCCAGCACATGGCCAGGCCCTGCCTGTACCAGCACTCAAAATGGCCCCCACCCACATGCCCAGTCCCCAACAACACCCCCCCAAAAATCGAAAAACAAATTAAAATCACCACAATCCCATGCCATCCATGCCCTCAAATATGTTTAAATTCAAGACACCCCACAGAAAGACTAGGCCCATGCACCACTGAGTACCCCTGGGCATAATGGATGAAAGCTAGGCAAAATGGGTGCAGGCCTGAGAACACTGCCTGCCTTCAAAATGGCCACTTGCCCCCCCAGCACATGGCCAGGCCCTGCCTGTACCAGCACTCAAAATGGCCCCCACCCACATGCCCAGTCCCCAACACCCCCAAAAATCGAAAAAACACATAAAAATCACCACAATCCCATGCCATCCATGCCCTCAATTATGTTTAAATTCAAGACACCCCACAGAAAGACTAGGCCCATGCACCACTGAGTACCCCTGGGCATAATGGATGAAAGCTAGGCAAAATGGGTGCAGGCCTGAGAACACTACCTGCCTTCAAAATGGCCCCTTGCCCCCCAGCACAAGGCCAGGCCCTGCCTGTACCAGCACTCAAAATGGCCCCCACCCACATGCCCAGTCCCCACCAACATACCCAAAAATCGAAAAACACATAAAAATCACCACAATCCCATGCCATCCATGCCCTCAATGATGTTTAAATTCGAGACACCCCACAGAAAGACTAGGCCCATGCACCACTCACTACCCCTGGGCATAATGGATGAAAGCTAGGCAAAATGGGTGCAGGCCTGAGAACACTGCCTGCCTTCAAAATGGCCCCTTGCCCCAGCACATGGCCAGGCCCTGCCTGTACCAGCACTCAAAATGGCCCCCACCCACAAGCCCAGTCCCCAACATCACCCCCAAAAATCGAAAAACACATAAAAATCACCACAATCCCATGCCATCCATGCCCTCAATGATGTTTAAATTCAAGACACCCCACAGAAAGACTAGGCCCATGCACCACTGAGTACCCATGGGCATAATGGATGAAAGCTAGACAAAATGGATGCAGGCCTGAGAACACTGCCAGCCTTCAAAATGGCCCCTTGCCCCCCAGCACATGGCCAGGCCCTGCCTGTACCAGCACTCAAAATGGCCCCCGCCCACATGCCCAGTCCCCAACAACACCCCCAAAAATCGAAAAACACATAAAAATCACCACAATCCCATGCCATCCATGACCTCAATGATGTTTAAATTCAAGACACCCCACAGAAAGACTAGGCCCATGCACCACTCACTACCCCTGGGCCTACTGGCTAGTGAGGCTTTACAGGCACCCCAAAATTAAAAAAAAGTACAACATATAACAGTGAGCTAAAATTCCATGACATAAATGAGAATTAAGTTAAAAATAAATCAGAGAAAAAGTTGTATCATGCACCCATGACTAACCCTGGGCCTACTGGATACTGTGGCTAGCTACCACCACAATATATATTTTGTTAAAGTTGTGAAAAAATGCCCCAAACAAACAACACCAACTTACTTGTAAAATCTCAAGTCCAAAAGTGATCCAAACTCCAAAGTCCAAAAAGTCCTCAAATACAAAAATCCACCGGCAGCAAGAAAAAGTAATCCTTCCAGCTCAACAGCCAAATGAAAAGTGGCCAGTACATGGACAAAGCACTGGGAGGAGCCTGCTGGACAGGAACAGGAAGTTGGAGACTCTGAGGCACTTCTAAGCATGGGCGGATTTTGCGGATTGGCAATCCGCGAACTTGCGTATTTACGGATTCGCAATCCGCGAAGATCCGCGAACTCTAGCGGATTTGCGGATTTTTCCGGTTTTTGTGTTGGCGCGTGTTCGCGCCGATTTTGGGACAAGTTCGCAATTGCGAACTTACTTTTCGGCTTGCAACGGCCGCGACTATGTTGTTTCTACGTCTGGTTTATCATCACAGGTTCACAGCACCCTCTGTTTCACCACTGCCACCCTCTGGGACACCCATGCCACCCTCTAGTACATCCTCACTGGCACCTATTAGGTTTATTTATCACTGTAGATTATGGTGGTTGAAAAAAGCAAGCACACCTGCCCTTCTTCAACTGCCATCAATTAATTTGTTTCATTAATGTGTCAGTAATTTTGAAAGTTCCAGTCTGGCTGGCACCTGCTTCCTTCCTTATCTGTAATTTGCTTTTTGTTGCAGTTAAATTTTTTTTTCACAGGACCTTTATGGTGCTATTCTATGAGCCTGCTGTTTGGGTCATAGCAGGGTCATAGAATAGTTGCAAACTCTGGAGGGGCCCATCAGGAAGCACTACCTTGAATGTTACTAATGTTAAGTTTGAACTTTTGCACCTGCTCATTGCTTTCATTTTAGCTAAAATCGTTTTTTCTGCAATTTCGCGCGTTTTTTGGGGCGCGAATCCGTGCGAGATCGATTTCGGAAGCCGCGAATACGTGCGAATACAAAATTGTTTTTGTTGCGACGTGTATGTTCGCGTGATCTTGCTCGTGTTCGCGAGGCGCTCCTAGCTATTCGTTTGCCAAGTTACCCTATCGGTCGTACACGGGCGCGGCCATCTTGTTGGCGTGACGTAATTCCGTTTCCGCCCGCTATGTGTAATCTCGCAAAGTGTGCTGCTCGCTAGTACAATTTCGCGCGTACTCGCAAGGAAAATCTCGCGCGAACTTACCCACGCGGTCGTGAACGGGCGCGGCCATCTTGTTTCTCATTCATTGCTATGGTTCTGGGCATGCTTTCTGTATCCTCTGTCAATCTCTGCCATCCTTTGCTTGTTTGAAGTTTTTTTGATCTAATTTTACTTATTATCTAACCCTCTATTTTTCTAGCTCTATATTTTTGTGTTTTCTGCAGCTTTTATTTACTTTTAAACTACTTTTTTAAACTCTTTTCTTTTCTTCTTCACTATTCTATTTCTTCTTTATCATTTAAGTTTATTTCTGCCCAGACCATGGTAAAGGGAGCCGGGAAGCACCCTGAGAAGGGGAAGGGTCCCGCACCCCGTGCCCGGCTCCCGTGCGGGCGTTTAAGGGGGGAGCAAGTGGTCCCGAGGGAGATCTTCAGCGCGGAGGAAGTGGCGGCACTGATCTTCCACGTCCAGCGCCGCCTCCCCAAGACGATCCTGGGAGGCGGCAAGATCGCGACCGGCTATGGCATCCGGGAGCGCCGCCAGCGGTGGGAGAAGGTGTGCCGGGCCATGTACAAGATCTCTGGGGTCCGGCGCACATATCACCAGGCCACCCACCGCTGGACCGATGTCATGGACCGGGAGCGGGACTTGCTGGACGCGCTCGGCGTAGAGGTCCCCGGGATTGGTGAGTAGTAGTAGTGGTACATTTACTACTCTGTTTTATCCTGCTCTGTTATTAGCAAATCTTTGTTCTTTACCAAGAGCAATAATGCTGCAGATTACATTGAGGTAAATTATATTTCAAAATCTTCTATGCATTTCATTTTCAGGTGCACTGCTCTCCTTCTCAGTAGCCTTGCTTGCTACTATGCTTCTTTGTTTTGTATGTTGTGTTCAGAAGCATTTCATTGGCCTGAGAAATTATGTATGAGTGTACTGTAAAGAAAAGAACTGCGTAATGCTAGACAGTAAGGGTCATATTTTCAATTACCGGCGCATCCCTGCAAAGTAGCAGGGATGCGGCAGTAATTGTGTGCCATGCCACCACCACCCATTGGCCCAAAACGTCACAGAAGCCTTACGCATCTGTGCCGTAAAGGCAGCGCATTGCTGGAGTTGCGTGCCAACGATGGCGCAGCTCCAGCAATGCTCTGGGGTACCCTATCTCCCCAATGCTGCATCAAGCCGTACGTCGGCTTCAAGCGCGCAGGGTTTGAGTCATGCATCATTGTCCTAAAAGTGACTGATTGACATCTTGTAGATTTCCCTCAGCCACTTTTAGGATTCGTTCCTGCGCAGGTACGCGTCGCCCTCCCTTGCGCCGGAACGCCCCCTGATGGCGCAGGGCTTTACAACGTGATGCATCGCCCATATGCCCATATGTGGTTTTTTTTTTAATATATACTCCGCACCAACACCATGGCGAGTCTTTTGTTCTGCCGCTGCGTCAGAAAAGGCACGCAACAATGGAGGAAAATCAACCTCTTTAGTAGTCTGTTTATTGAGTTACATAGGAACTTTCTAAGTCAACGTTCCGCAAATCAGGCAATACGAATAACGTAGCATACCACATGAGATAGATCCCGTGGAATAGTTGTCTATCTATTTGCTATTTTTCCAAATATGTTGTTATTGTTCTTTTGAAATGTTTGATTTGGTTGAAAAATCTCATCCATGTTTTCTGGTTTTTCTTTCTTTCATGTTGTACATCAGCTCCCCCCAAGGGCAAGAGGAGGACACAGGAGGAGGGTGCTGAGGATGCAGGCCAGGATCGGGCAGGCGAGGGCTCCTTTGCTGGCCCCAGTAAGTTTACATTTTAATAAACAGTACCTATTTTTTCCTAGCGTTCCTCATTCGATTTTTTCTAAATCATCTTTGATGTTCTTGTAGACTGGATATAAATTCTTATCCTGCCTCGAATATGACTCCCTGTGGTATTATTATACTATTCTTATTAGTCTGTCTGTGTAGCTAACTAAGATTGGACATTTGGCAATTCCATTGGACTCCCATTATATTCAGCAATACCTCTATGCAGTGTCTCCTTACTGACTAGATAGTGTTGTAGAGTCATTCAGCTCCCGAAGTCACCGATTATAGATCCCCAATGATCTGTAGATTATCGTACGCAGGACAAGAGAGTAGTACGGAGTCACAGCACAGTCAAGAAGTGTCAGAGGCACTCATGCTTGCAAAAATTCCAAAACCTTTAGCTCATCCACTCTAGTCTAGAGGAACAAAAACCACAGAGTCTATTTAAGTGTAAAAGCTTTATTAAAAGTAAACACATTTATTAAAATCTACTTTGTCATCAAACTATTTAACTGTAAACGGAAAAGTGGTTAGTGCTGACGATTAATTGGACACATTTCTTGTGGTCGAGCCGAACTCTCACCTAGTTTGAACTTGATCCTGGTCGTGTTCTTAGGACTCAGTCAGGACAGGAGTCAAGCTTCTGTCTGTTAGGAGAAAAAGTGGTGCGTGTTAAAAATCAAAAGCAAGCATTCATCAGTTGTGCATAAAAGTGCTGCAGGAAGACAACAGCCTTCCCTGGAAAATGGGACATTTTTACTATGGAGTAGACAGTCACAAATTATTACATTGTATTCTGTTTTTCTAACATTTCTCCTAGACCAAATCTTAATTATATAGTAGTGAGTGGTGTATTCTAACATTCTTAAATGTACTTTGTAGGTGTAACATCTGGTGACGGGGCCAGCGCGGAGGTGGCTGTGTTGGACTTGGACTCGGAGGCCTCTGGGGAGGAGGCGGCGGTAGAAGAGCTGGTGGCCGTTCCTGTGGGGGATCAAACGGTGGTGGCGGAAACAGGTAAGCTATATATTCCTTACTTATTGAGATTGAAGACTGCATAGTGTGCTTTCTGCACGGGTGTATTACAATTACAAATCAACCAGGTAGTAGCCTCCTCGAAATGTACTTCGACTTAGCTGTGAAGTTTTTGGTGAGAAGAATCCCAATAAGTTCTTAGACGAACGTGATGGATGGGATGAACGAAAAGCGAAAGAAGGGTGTAAGTAAGTGGGACGCGAACTTGTATGATGGCTGGCAAAGAAGAACGATATGTGTTTGCTTGGACCCAGAGGTGGCTGGGAAGGAAAGAATATGGTATGGTGCATGGCTGGGTCAATGATGAAGCAAGGATGGGTGGAAGGACAGCAGCCTGGGTGGGTGAAACAGAAACTGTATGTGTGCGTATACTTTGAATGAATGGATGCCTGGAGCATGGTATTCTCTGACTCTTACATAGCAAATGTGTATCTAGAGAGAGTAGATGGTCGCCAGGTGAAGTAAGTGTTACCTTGAAGAGCATGTACCACCGCACCCGCACGTCCGTCCCAGTGCAGGGAAGGCAAGGAAAAGAAATTGTAAATGTGTCCAATACTACCATGAATAGTAGCAGTACTTTGTATTGCGTTTGCATTCACAGCATATATCTGGTTATTACGGTGGACACTCCGTACCTCTCTTAATAACTTTAGTTTACTTGTAGTACGTCATTCATGTGTGGGTGTATCACTGTTCACTCAATATTAAGCAAAGCACCTAAAGTCATCTCATCTGTCATTAAATACGTCCCATGTGAAGTGATAGATAATCAAATTAGTTAGCTTCTTCAGTTTCCTTTTCTAGTACTCATTTGCACTGTAGGGTGAAAGGTAAATTAATTAAGCAGTAGCCCTTGTAACAGAGTATTCTCAGTGCCAGCCGTAATAGAAAAGTAATAGCTTCACCACCTGCATGTACTGGACCGGTACAGTAACGCAAGTCTGTCTCCATCATCATGGTGTGCAACTTTTTTTCTCGGGTGCAACTTCACTGTGCTGTGTCCATGTCATTCTGCCGGCTTGCATAAGATAACGTACCCATTTCCCTAAACAAGAGAGAAGAAGAAGAATAAGACTGGTGTACTGTCATAGTCGACTGTAATGGAAGTCCATAGTGGTCGTAGAATTAGTTCATTAAACTACCACTACTGTTAGAGCAAGGATGCAGAAGTGGGAGGTTACATAGATACTGTCCTCAATAGTTATGTACTGTGCTTTCAATTTGCTACTTGTACTCTGTGACCCAACTTTCGGCTCAATCACTTTGTGTTATTAATAAGGAGCATTGGTTACAGACTATGTCTTTCTTTCTTCATATAGTTGCTCCTTCCAAATCATCAACAAGGAGGGAGCAGGCTAGATTGGCCCGGCAACGGAGGCTGGAGGCCACAGTCGCAGAGTATCGGCGGCTGGTGGCCCTGGAGGAGGAGGAGGACACGCAGTCGAGCGGGGCAACATCTTCGACTGTGACCACTGCATCCTCCTCCGTGACTAAACCAGCGGGACCGAGCCGGGCTAAGAAAGCCGACCGCCACCGCCAAGCACCCGAAATACCAGCTGCCCCCCACAGGAGCTGCAAGGAACGCCAACGCCGCCTACGAGTCCGCATGTCCAACCTGGAGCAGGAGGTCCTGAGGTATAAGACCTTGGTTAAGGGCCTCCGCTCCGAGCTTGCCACCCTCCGCAAGGAGTATGATGCCCATGCCGCATCATGCACCAGCACCAGCACCCTCCAGTAGTGGAGTGTCCCTTGCCCTTTTTTTATAGACTTTTGGGGGGTGGGATTTGGGAGTTGGGATCGTTTTGGGACGTTTCAGAGACAATCGTTGGGGTTAGGGTGGGTGAGGGAGATTATTTTGTTAGGGATAAATAAATATATTTTTCAACTTTATCTGACCATACCTGTTTTTTACTGCTTTTCAGTCTGGTGGGTGGGGGGCGGGGGGTGTAACAGTAACTTTGTTTTCCTGAACAGTCGTAGGACTTTAGTAGTACAACCGTCAATCTCTTGTCTACTCCGAAATAATACTCCATTATACTACCTCCCACCAAACGCTTATCTTACCTGTAATTTGTGTTAGAAATTAGGGCTAGGCCCAGGGCTGGCTCCAGGTGAAATGGGGATTAACGTTGTCATTCCTGGGCGGGTGACATTTCCTCATTGCGGTGTTACTAGTGGTGTGACACAGTGGCAGTTGCATGCCTATGGAAAAAAAGAAAACGAAACCTTGTTTGTACTCCTTACTGTAGCATTACAACGGTTACGGTACGATCGAGAAAATAGCAGGTGACAGTACACTAGAACAGTGCCATAATGTAGCCTAACAAATGGTAAAGTATTGCAAGTATAACTAGTACTTGCGTTGAATTTATTTGACATTGGCTACTACTACTAGAAGATATAGTACTGAAGCTGAGTAAGTCTAGAAGATATCCTCGTATTCCTTCACCAGCCTGTTGCTGCTATCACCTTATCCTCCCCAGCAAGTGTGTGGAATTATTGATGTCATTTTAGTCAGACATCAAGCAAAACAACACAGCCCGGGGGAAGAGGGTTAGGGTTTGTAAAATGGATGGGAATGGGGGTTTCTTTTTGGGTAGGTTTTGTTGAGAGAAGAAAAAAAAAGCAGAGCATGGACAAACAATAATTGAAGATACAGAGTTTACAGACAATCTTTGGTTACAAAGTAAAGGTAAGCACATGCAGTCACACTCATAGAATAAAAGACAACAATGGATACTGTATCTGTATTGCGTATGTTGTTGGAGTTGTCCTGTTGAAATTGGTAAGTAAGTTGCATGCAGCAAACAATTCCTCTTATTGGCGGCACTCCTCCATTCCAGCTGACGCTTCGTCCATCAATGTGGTGGTGACCACTGACAGAAGAGACACCCTGTCCACTGCCTGCCTGGCGGATGTTGACTGAAACCCGGCCTGTAATTATTGAACGGAAAACAGGAAGTGCTATTACAATACCACTGATAAATAAATAAAAGGTATGTACGCTGTGTGGTTCAAAAAGTGACACTTTGATTTCCCTAATAGACAGTACAATATTTTTGAAATTGCGTGCTCTGTCTGAGTCACCTTTTTAAGGATCAATAAGTATGGCCAAAATATTATAGCGGATCTTTCCCCTCAAGGTGGGTGTACTACTGTGTTTTAGAACAAAATTTGACCTTCCCAGCAATGCTCCCACCAAGACCCTTACTAAAGCCAGTCGCAAAAATGTAGAAGAACCCAATCATATCTCCAAAAACGATGCCTAGCAGAAAAATGGTTACAAAACGTACTTTGAAAGTAACAGTAGACCCAAATACAGACCGTGGATTGTATTCAAACCACTTGCCTGCAAGCAAAAGTATCCATAGCCAGCATCGCTCCAACAGTGCTCTACAACAACAGAACCGCGTTGCAATAGAACCCCCCTAAACACATGCAATCCTGCTGCTAGGGCTAACCCTAACGAACCCTAACTTACAAAAAGTGCAAAAACTGGTGTTTCCTTATGGATTTTGTCCAACAAACTTCTAGCCGGTATTAGACCTTCCCAGGAATGCCCCAGGCAAGACCCGCCAACCCACCCGCAAAAAAACACGCGACACAACACCACCAAACAGCGAAAAAGCTAAATCTCATACTTACAATGTCTCTCGGCCTTCGGTCCAAACGCGGCGCTGTGCAGCTAGGTCGTCGTCATCATCATCAATCATCATAACTCCTGTTTTCCACCACGGATTTCCTGAAAAGCAAATGCAATCAAGATTAGACTGTCGCAGCAGTGCTTCGACAGAGACCCCGGCCGCAACCCACCCACGAACAGCAGGAAGCCCCCCAAAACGCTACATTGAGCAAGATGTCTGAAGAAATGGCAAAAAAAAGGCTGTTCCTTATGGATTTTGTCCAAAACACTTGTATCCGGTATTAGACCTTCCCAGGAATGCCCCAGGCAAGACCCGCCGGCGCCAACCCACCCGCAAAAAAACACCCGACAACACCCCCAAACAGCGAAAAAGCTAAATCTCATACTTACAATATCTCTCGGCCTTCGTTCCAAATGCCGCGCTGTTCAGCTAGGTCATCATCATCAATCATCATAACTCCTGTTTTCCACCACGGATTTCCTGAAAAGCAAATGCAATCAAGATTAGACTGTCGCAGCAGTGCTTCGACAGACACCAAAAATTACACACAAACCCCCGGAACCCCGGCAAAGAGCACCTCAAAGGCAAGCAAGTCAGCAAAAACGGCAAGAAATTTCCACCTCATATTTGGTCCAAAACACTTTTGTCCATTATTAGAGCTTCACAGCAATGGGCCCAAAACCGTCAACTCACCCGCAAAGAAGTACAACACCCCCACAAGTGCTGAGTCTTTCTTCATTGTGCGTAATCCAGCACTCTGCTTGGAGGGAAATCGCAGTCTGGAGGAGGAGGATAGAGGAGCATGTTCTTCAGAACTTGTGAACCTGAGGAATGTAGACTGCGGCACCTTCAAATCAATAAGCAAACAAGTGAAGACAGTTCTGATGATGGTCTTGTTTTTGGGATTAGGTGATTAAAGTTTGAATTAAATTAACTGTGCAAAACAAAGAAAGAGAGACACAAAGCACACAGGAATAAAAGTGAATAAGGACGAAAAAGAAAGTTCTTGATTGATTGTCTCATTTTCAGGGCTCGGTGTCAGGGAATAAGAACAAGATTTCGTCATCATACTCTGCGAATTCAGGCTGGATGAGGTCAGTGGCACCGAACAGAGAAAAAATCCCCTCATCTACGTTGCTGTCCTCATCGTCTTCATGTGGCGTGCTTTCTCGCACTTTGTAATCTGGTGGTATGAGGTGCTGATTCATCTTGATCATTGTCAGCCGCTCCACATTTTTGGGCGATAGGCGGCTCCGTTTGGCAGTTACAATGCCACCAGCAGCACTGAAAACACGTTCAGAAGACACACTTGCGAGTGGGCAAGACAAATAGTTTATAGCCAGGTTGTAGAGCTGTGGCCACAATTGTTTTTTGCCATGCCAATACTGCAATGGCTCCTCATTAAGAAAGACCACTGTTGAGTCATTCAGATAGTCCTGCACCATCGACTCAAGGTCATCAACTGTTCCTCCACTTTGCTTACTTTTTGCTGTGCCTGTGACATTTTTTCGAGAACCATACCCCATCAAACTTAGCCAATCCTCCTCCCCAGCCACTGTTAGTGTTGTCATTGTGTGTGGTGCAGATGATCCAGTTGCCGGTGTCTTTAACGGCTGAGAGGTCACTTGTGCCCCAGCCACAGGTGCAGAAGTGGATTCTTGTGACTGCGGATGGCCTGCTGATGCTGATGCTGATGTACTGGCTTCTCCTTCAATAACCTGCCGTTCTTTTTCAAACCTCTTGGCTGACCAGGCTAACCAATGTTTGTACTTTTGAACATCTGCATCAGCGAAAGGAAAGAATGCGTTGTCTGCCAGCGCCTTTTTGTAGCGTGGATCCAGAATAGTAGCACAAATGTAATGCTGATCTGAGTTGATGTTTTTAAGACGTTCATCACCACGTAGGCGATGTAATAATTTCTCAGACAAAATGAAATGGTTTTTTTTTTTTTCATCTTTTTCAAACTCAGAAGAAACCGCCATCAGTTGGTGCTCCAGTATGCACAACAATGGGATAGCTTTTCCCAAATTACAGTCCTCCTGGCTGACTGCACGCGTGAAGAACTCAAAAGGACGAAGCATGTCTGTCAGGCTTTTAACTATGGCCCATTGCGCCTTACTCATCCGCAGGTCCTCCTTCTGAGATGTAGCCTCTGTCAAGAAATAGTGATCGAGTACCGTATACTGCTCATGCAGACGCTCAAGCATGTAGAAGGTTGAGTTCCAACGTGTTGCCACCTCCTGGATGAGTGCTTTCACTGGCATTCCACGTTGAAGTAGCAGTCTCCGCAGATGCTTCCGGGCCTTAAAAGAATGGCTGAAATGGTTGCACATTTTGCGGCAGGTGGCCATTACCTCGAACGCTGGACTCTCTTTATCACTCAAGAATTTTTGAACTACCAGGTTGATACAGTGCGCCAAACACGGCACTCTAACATGGTGACCCTGTAACATGGCCTTAACTACATTGGCGCCATTATCCGTGGAAACATAACCAATCTTGCGTTTTAGGGGGGATAGCATTGACAACACCTTTTTGTCAAACTCTTCCAAAAGGTTTTCTGCTGTGTGACTTTTCTCCAAGGCAAACATGGCTAGTGTTGCATGTTTCCGAGCAGCTTTGAAAACTTGGTCCGGGTCAACACCTGCGTTTAGCTTTGCTATAACACCTGAAAAAGAGACCCAGTGTGCAGTGATGCACATGTAATCATCGCCTGGGCCACTGGTCCACATGTCTGTTGTCAGATGTATTGTGTGAACAGCACTCTTCTGCAAAGCTGCCCCAATCGCCTGCAGCACATCTTCATGTAGTGCTGGAACCGCAACTCTGGCAAAATAGAACCGGCTCGGAACCTTCCATTTAGGGCAGAGCGTTGCAACTAATTCAAGAAAACCTACCGCTTCTACAAAAGAAAAAGGTAGAAGGTCCACAGCTAGCATTTTAGCCAGCTTAGTGTTATACAGACGCGTCAGTGGGTGGTTGCGTTCATATGGCACCTCTGAAGTAAGCATTGTTCTAATGTTGCCCTGGACCAAGCATTTACGGGCTGATAATGACTTCGTTGACCCAATTTTGCTCGCTGGTGAACTTTTGTGCGTTGGTGTCTCACTCGCTCCAACACTCTTAGTGTGCCTCACATTGGGTGTGCTGCTGAGAGGGGTACTGGGTGTAAGGGAAGTGTTTGACACGTCTTCTTCCTGCTCGTCAACATCAGATGAAACATCAACGTTTCCTTGATTTTGGCCTTTCTTGATCGCAGCTAGGTGCGCAAACCATTTGACAGCGTGCTTTCTGTCAAGATGACCACTCTGGCCGCCGGTACCATAGTTGCTACCTGGCTTACCACGACTAACTGCAAGCTTACAAAGGGTACAAATGGCAAACCTTGGATTTTTGGGACAAACAGTAAAGAAGTCCCAAACTGGGGACTTGAAGTGTCTGTGGGACCTGGAGGAGGCGGCGATACTGGTGGTGGTGGTGGTCATGAAGCTAATGCCAGATGAAGTGGAGGATCTGGATTGGCCAACTTTTGTACGTTTTCCACTTTCACCGCCACTAATTAAGGTCGAGGTTGACGCAGGTCTCTTCTTGCCAGAAAGAAATATGGAAGCGGGACGAGTTGGTGTACTACTTAACTCCAATGATTGTGGTGTTTCCACTGCCTCCTCATCGACAACATCATCATCATCATCATCACGCGCAGCAGCTCTTCGGGCTAGGGTCAAAATGTCTGTTTGCTGCATGCCCGCTGGGGCTGCAGTGACCTTTATGATGACTGGGTCGTCGTTGGCAGAGTCTTCATCAGCAGCAGTATCCGCCACTTCTTGTTGAGCCTCATCACACTCCATAAGTCTGAGACTTTGGACGAGCTTCCTTTTACGCTTAAGTACCTTTGTTGGATCATGGTGTGCCTCACTCTCAGACGGCTGTGGTGCTGGTTCCCAAGTTTGATCCGTATCATCAGAAGGAGGTGTGCTTGAAGAGGATGTAGACACCACCCTTGATCTCTTCCTTGCTAGGGTTGTGGAAGACAATGAAGGATCATCAGGAGGAGTGGCTTCCTCAAATGATACCTCGCCTTGATTGTCGATTTCCTGATGTGCCCCTACTTCGGGAGGAACAACTATTGTGGGCACTTGTTGTGACCCTCCATGCACCTCTGCATGCGCATCTCCTTGCGCTGCCTCTCCTTCCACATGTACTTGGGCTTGTACTTGCACATGTGATTGTTGTTGCCGCTGTGGTTGTTCAACACTCGTCAGATGAGCTACAACAACCTGTGTTGATTGAGGGACATTGCTGCTGCTTTCTTGCGATGAGCCAACATCACTGGTCGATGGTGATTGAAGAAGTATACTGGCTGCCTCTGCAGCACTCAAGGGCTTGGACTTAAGTTGGCGTGGTGGTGGTGGTGGCACTGAGCCCAATGGAGCGGGGGTGCTGCTGCCAGCTTGGTCCCCAGCAGATCCCGCTGCAGCTGCTGCAGGCATACTTTTTTTTTTACTCACAAAAAAAGGGGCGGGCGGCACACCAGTGTCCTTGGTAACTTGCTTCTTCTGCTCCTTACTGGCACCTTTCTTGCTAGAGGAGCTACGGGTTACTTTTTTTGGGGCCATCTTCTTCAGAGCAGGTCAGCAGGCAGCAGTTGCACGAGTTGCAGAGGGTTCTGTGTCCAGACGTGACGTCGCGTGACGTTATGCTGCACACACCGCTGCAGGACTTCTTCCTGGCACTGGTGGTTCTATTGAGTCTTCTTGTGCACCTAAAAGCAATGGAAGACAGAGGAACATCAGTTCAGTTATACACCCCAAAAAATCGACAAAACACAGAAAAATGAGCACAATCCCATGCCATCCATGATGTTTACATTGAAGACACCCCACAGAAAGACTAGGGACATGCAAGTATGCAACACTCACTACCCCTGGGCATAAGGGATGAAAAGTAGGCAAAATAAGTGCAGGCCTCAGACACTGCCTCTCCTCAAAATGGCCCCCTTACACCCCAAGCACATGTTGCCTGTACCAGCCAGCACTCAAGATGGCCACCACCACCACCCACATGGCCAGTCCACATCAACAGTACACCCCCAAAAAACAGAAAAACTGCCAGAAATCACCACAATCCAATGCCATCCATGATGTTTACATCAAAGAGAGTGAGACAACACCACAGGCACACTCAGTCCATGCACCACCACCACCCCTGGGCAAGCAAAAGGCCACACCAGCAGCCCCCCAAAAACGACAAAAAACAATAAAATAAGCACAATCCCAGCCCATCCATGGCCTCAATTATGTTTAAATTCAAGAAGACACCCCACAGAAAGACTAGGCCCATGCAACACTCACCACCCCTGGGCAAAGGGCCACACCAGCAGGCCCAAAAAAACGACAAAAAACAATAAAATCTGCACAATCCCAGCCCATCCATGGCCTCAATGGTGTTTAAATTCAAGAAGACACCCCACAGAAAGACTAGGCCCATGCAACACTCACCACCCCTGGGCAAAGGGCCACACCAGCAGGCCCAAAAAAACGACAAAAAACAATAAAATCTGCACAATCCCAGTCCATCCATGGCCTCAATGGTGTTTAAATTCAAGAAGACACCCCTCAGAAACACTAGGCCCATGCAACACTCACTACCCCTGGGCATAAGGGATGAAAAGTAGGCAAAATAAGTGCAGGCCTCAGACACTGCCTCTCCTCAAAATGGCCCCCTTACACCCCAAGCACATGTTGCCTGTACCAGCCAGCACTCAAGATGGCCACCACCACCACCCACATGGCCAGTCCACATCAACAGTACACCCCCAAAAAACAGAAAAACTGCCAGAAATCACCACAATCCAATGCCATCCATGATGTTTACATCAAAGAGAGTGAGACCACACCACAGGCACACTCAGTCCATGCACCCCACCCTTGGGCAAGCAAAAGGCCACACCAGCAGCCCCCCAAAAACGACAAAAAACAATAAAATAAGCACAATCCCAACCCATCCATGGCCTCAATTATGTTTAAATTCAAGAAGACACCCCACAGAAAGACTAGGCCCATGCAACACTCACCACCCCTGGGCAAAGGGCCACACCAGCAGGCCCAGAAAAACGACAAAAAACAATAAAATCTGCACAATCCCAGCCCATCCATGGCCTCAATGGTGTTTAAATTCAAGAAGACACCCCTCAGAAACACTAGGCCCATGCAACACTCACTACCCCTGGGCATAAGGGATGAAAAGTAGGCAAAATAAGTGCAGGCCTCAGACACTGCCTCTCCTCAAAATGGCCCCCTTACACCCCAAGCACATGTTGCCTGTACCAGCCAGCACTCAAGATGGCCACCACCACCACCCACATGGCCAGACCACATCAACAGTACACCCCCAAAAAACAGAAAAACAGCCAGAAATCACCACAATCCAATGCCATCCATGATGTTTACATCAAAGAGAGTGAGACAACACCACAGGCACACTCAGTCCATGCACCACCACCACACCTGGGCAAGCAAAAGGCCACACCAGCAGCCCCCCAAAAACGACAAAAAACAATAAAATAAGCATAATCCCAGCCCATCCATGGCCTCAATTATGTTTAAATTCAAGAAGACACCCCACAGAAAGACTAGGCCCATGCAACACTCACCACCCCTGGGCAAAGGGCCACACCAGCAGGCCCAAAAAAACGACAAAAACCAATAAAATCTGCACAATCCCAGCCCATCCATGGCCTCAATGGTGTTTAAATTCAACAAAACAGTTGTATCATGCACCCATAACCAACCCTGGTCCTACTGGATACTGTGGCTACCCACAATATAATTTATTTAATTTTCTGAAAAAGTTCCAAAATTGTACTTGCAGCAACTGTAATGCCCCAAACAAACTTACTTGTGAAAGTTGATTTCTAATCCAAAAGTGATCCAAAGACAGTCAAAAAGGCCTCAAATCCAAATATCCAGCAGCACCCACAAAAAGTAATCCTTCCAGCTCCAGATCCAAATGAAAGTGACCAGGAGATGGACAAAGCACTGGGAGGAGCCTGCTGGACAGGAACAGGAAGTTGGAGACTGTGGGGCACTTCCTTCCTCCCCCCCCCCCCCAAAATGGACTCCTTGCAAAAAAAAAGGCCATGCAAATGTCAACCTGAGGAGTGATTCTGATAAAAATCATAATTTTCTGAAGGTTTATCCTGTTTGCTGGTGATTTTCTTGTGCGAAATTGCAAAATCTCTATTTCGCAAGTGCGAGATTGTTCCTTTCCGCCGCAACTACGTGTTCGCAATTGCGAACTCTCGCGAGGTGTGCTGTGCAAGGTGGCAAGCCGCGAGTACGTATTCGCGGGCGACAAACTCCCGCGGGAACACGCAGCAAGATCTAAAATGGCGCGTCACTCGCAAAGAAAAACAACTCGGCAAACGCTAAAATGACGGAAAGTGAACGCCGTGCACCACGCCGCGCGCCGCAACCAAGCAAAAAATCCGCCGCGAGCGGATTCACGGATTTTCGACAAATTCGCGAGCGTTCGCGGATTGCGGATTTGCCGAAAATCCGAAAAATCCGTGAGCGGAGCGGATTTTACGCCCATGCTTAGGCACTTCCTTCCTCCCACCCCACCCCAATAAATGGACTCCTGCACCAAAAAGTGCAGCCAAATGTCAAACTGAGGAGTTATTCTGATCAAAATCATCATTTTCACAAGGTTTATGCTTCCTGCGGTGGATTTCTTGTGCAGAATTGCAATTTTTGCAATTTCGGGAACTCGAGCTGTTCAAACCTCCCGCCGGAAGTCAGCTGCGCGCCGTCGCGGGCATTTATGATGTACTCGCGTTGTCAAACTCTCGCTGTGCAAGATGGCAAGCCGCGATGACGTAATTGCGTTCGAAAAACTCTCGCGCGATCACGCAGCAAGATCGAAAATGGCGCAGCACGCGCAAAACCGGGAGAAAAACAACTCGGCAGGCTCAGAATCAACGCCGCGCGCGCGATATTGTATTTTTCAAGCGCGACCAAGCAAAATAATTCATAGCTTGCGAATTTGCGGATTATTGGGTAAATTTGCGCGATTCGCGGATCGCGAAATCGTCAAAAATCCGCAAATTCGCCCGCGAAACGGATTTTACGCCCATGCTTAGAAATATCTAGCCTCAACTAAGGGGTGGATCTTGAGTTGAAAGCTATTAAAAAATGGTCGGATCACGAGAATCTTGAGATGTCTCCCTATATTTAGTTAACTATCAATAAATTTAATTTTAGCACATTGAGAGGGGCAAACTGGTGTAGGATGCTGTTTTTCAGCAAATGGTTATTGTATCGAACTCCTCATTCTCTTTCGAAAATGTATGCGAACCAGTTCTGCCAGTGGTCGCATATTATGTTGAGCTGTCCAGAAGTTTATAAGTATTGGGTAGATCTATTCAGCTATTTGGAACATGAGTGTAATATCTAATTGGCAGTTAATGACAAATTAATTCTATTTGGTTTTGATCCTGACCATTCTTTTACAGATTCATTGACAACATTTTTGTATATAGCAATGGCAGTAGCTAGATCGCTGCTATTGCAAAAATGGCGCACCGACTTGATTCCCTCGGTCTTGGAGTGGGGTCAGAAGATGAAATCAGTTAAGAAAAGTGAACGCATTTTTGCACTACGAATGGGAAGCATTAGGAAATTTAATAAGATATGGGGTATCTATTTTTGATTAAAACAAGGGGGGAGACTACTTTTATGCTGTTTTTGTAGGTAGGGTGGCAGTGATGAATTTTATGGATTTCTGATTGTGTAAATGTTTATATTGTTTCCTGCTGTGTATACTATTAATGCATTATGAATTTGTCCAAATTGTCTTAGTTGAGATTTCTCTTGTTTTTTCTTTCTTTTTGACATAATGATACAATATTTATATGTTTACATGATAATGTTTTAACCCTTTAAGTGCTGCCGTCGGCCAACGGTCGTCACGGGCACTACCTCCCCAGTGCTGCGTGCGACCGCTGGACGTCCAGTTCAGCACTGGATAATGGACAGCGCAGCACTGGGGAGGTTTATTTACGAAGCTCCTAAGGTGTTAAATAAATATGCTTCAATAAAAAAATAAAAAAATAAATACTGATGAGAGTTTAAACTTTAGACCCACCCACTGAGGTTTCTGTATCTGGCAACTTAACAGACCCTTTGCAAATGTCCCACCGGTCTATCGGCACTAAAATTGAAAACAGTGCCTCCAAATTTGTCCATATTCATTTTGACAACTTTGCTATCCTCTCCACTTCCCAAGGACCATTATTCAGGGGCTTCCCCCAAACCTGAAAAGTCCTTAGTGAAATCCCACAAATCATGCCTGTTCCAAGGCACGTGAATGTGTATCATTTGTCCTTCTACCCATGGCACTGCAGTACATTCAAGTAAATGCATTTCTGGAATGTCATCATCAGCCTTTGCCATCTGTTTCCTTGGTGACTCCTTACTCCATTTTCTCTTGAATTCTACCACGTCATCTCACTTTCTTATCTTTTCCAACAATTTCTCGAACAATGCTGCACTGTGACCAATTTCTCTGACTTCACCGCAGACCGAAGTGTCACTTAAATTTAACATGTGACTGACATATTCTTTTTTGTGCAAATCCACTCCTAGCTGTCCAGCTATCTTAACAAGGTGATGATATGCCACTCTTGCTTGACTACTAGCCTGTACGTCCAAAATAATTAAATTATCTCTGCTTAATCCTTGCCATGCTGCCCACCTCCCCGACCATTTAAAGAAGTATTCCGCCAGTTTCTTTTGCTCTTCCAGGGGTTTCTCATGATCGTTTTCTGGTACAAATTGTTATGGTGATGAACAAGCATTCAACAAATCCTCAACAAGACAACCTTCATCGTCTTCAGGCCCCTCAGAGGCAGGATTTAACCCAGGTTCTTCCTCAATGCCCTCATGCCAATACTCTTTCCATTTGTTCAAAGCTTCTGTTTTCATACCAGCCACACCTTGCACACCTGTCGCTTTACCTTGTTTTCATTTGTATTATCAGTGGCATGCTCTTCCCATTCATTCACCCCCTCAACCTTTGCTGGTCAAGATGGATTCTTTCGTTCATTCATGCATCTTCGCAAATACTTCACATGCTTCATTTCAAATTATTCACTCTGAAGAAATTGCAAATTTGAGTCTGTCTTGGTGAGCTCATACTATCTTCGAACCATATGCAAGTATGCATACCAAACTTTATCAACATTTGGTGGGCTGTTATTCACTCCGGGTGGGGGTGATGGGTGGCTGTGCCTAGTCTAACCTACCTTTACTGTTACCCATGACTTCAGGGGGTGAACCTATCAATCATACACCTGGAGGGAACCACACTCCTAAAATATTTCCACACTCACACCCTGAGCAGAAACCTGCCTCCGCTTGTTTGTCTTCTGCATCTATGAGATTACCTTGGAAAAGGTTGGGTTCTAAATCACACCTATCTATGACCTCTAGCAAACGCTTATACCCCGAAGGGCCTTCCCTTTTGGAAGACTCACACACCTGGAGGGGAACCACCTCTTACCTGACAGGAAGCACACACACTTTTCCTTCACCAATCTGCCCTTTTTCATTAATTCAATGATGATGGGGATAAACTAGGCATGTATTTTACCTCTTACATGAGACCTGTCTGAAGTCTATCTGTATGTTCCACTGTTAAAACGTTATTTCCCATCACCCGTTCTAGCCTCTAGTTGATCTAAAATAACTGCTAGGGGGATGCACCTTCCGCTTACCAATGCAGCCAAGTCAGGCCCATGACCAGAGGTCAGATTATTAGGGAAATATACTTCGTTTGTGTGCCTTCTGCGTATGCTGGCTTCACTGTGACATGGTTGCTGCGTATTCTCAGATCCAATCATAAGGGTTGACAGTGTGCCTGTATTTTTCCACCAGAACTGTCAATGCCCGAACCTTAAATAAAATCGATATGCAGAATCGTTCTTTGAAAGCGGTTTATTCAGCTAATTGACATGTGAGTTCCTGGAGCTCCAGCAAGCTGTTTTACAAAAAAAACTCTAGGTATTGGTAGTTATACCCTCATCCAGCAACAGTGATTTACTCAAAAGTTCAGCTTTTGCGCAAGTCAAACAGGTGTGCATTAATTATATGTGTAACAACTTCTTCCTGGTACTTTGAAAACAATTGTTAAACAATGCAACTGTCCCACTGCAGGTGCAACATTCTGAATCTTTCCCAAATGCCAGAAGGAGGACATCATATTTCATTCACTAGTCTTCCTATGCCATCCAGAGATGAACTCTGCTAAGTACCTTCATTTCATAAGTCTTTATTTCGAATATTTCATCATAAAAGACACAAACATAAAAGTAAAACATCATACGATGGGTTAAAACTATGTGTACACTTAGAAACAATTTGAATCATAGAAGGTGCTAGCAGCATAAGATATAGCAGCATATAATGATTTGTAGAATGTAATATCATTTCAAGATGTGAACATTACAGGACAGTGCACGACCAACCCATATCTTAGTGTTTAGCCCTAATGATCCACATCCACCCTAAGAATTTTGCTACCGCTATTACCAGAGGTTCCTTTGTGTCGATCCTAAGGATCCTCAGTGCCTCTATCCCTACCCGTGTACCAATATTCCGACAAACCGGTTTAAGCCATTTGTTCCGTGGGGCTATGTAGGCAGGACATACAAAAAATATATGGGTAATTGTTTCTTTTTGATCGGTACACCATTGACAAAATTCCTCCTCCTGACCATTCCAGTTTTTGGTAAACGTTTTTATTGGTAGGGATCCAACCCTAAACTGGTGGTATAACTTCCTATCACTAGTCCTGGTGATAGTGTCCCAATAGTCTTCTCTTGATGGATCAAGTTTGTGCTCGAGGAACATTCCAGACAAAGAAGAGGCGTTGGACTGTGCGATATATTTTTGGCGAACTGATAGCCAGTATAGATCTTTAAAGGCTTTTTTGGGGGGAAAAGGGTTATTAGCAGGATCTAGCCACAAATTGCACAATCCCATATTCTCGAGGAGGATTCTTACATTTCTAAACCATAAGATGTTACCCGAACCCACAACAGATCTAACATCCAGAATTGCCTTTGCAAAAGGTGCCAGTTCAGGAATTTTCCAGATCCTCCTCCATAGTGCCACGGGCTTAAAACTTGCCACATCCTCTATTGAGTGGCATCCTAAGTCCATTAGAAGGTTCTTCCATGGGCTAGAGTGAGGAAGACCTGTTAGATTTCGTAAAATTTGTTCTGGATCTTAACTAACGGGGAGAGGTCCGCAAATCCCCAGAGGTCCGCTCCGTACAGGATCGCTGAACTTATCCGGGAATTATAAATCTTTAGAGCGGGGCCTATCCTTTTTGTCAGCGAGGATCTCTGTTCTTTAACTAAGCTCCCTGATAGCTGGGCAAACTTAAGGGATAGAGTATCAATTTGGGGCTTCCAGCTTAGTTTACTCTCCAAAACAAGCCCCAGGTAGGTCATGACATTGGTCTGCTCTAACTGTATATTGTTCATTGTGACATGACCAACCACTGGCCTACTCTTTGAGAGAATCATAAATTGGGTTTTTGCTACATTAACCTGTAGGTCGTTATCATAGCAAAATTCTTCAAATTTATTCAGGGCCGCTTGCAGCCCCATCTGGGTCTTTGATAATATTAGGGTGTCGTCCGCAAACATAAGTAGTGGAATCTTAATGCCATCCAGAGAGGGGGCATCAGTTGGAAAAGCAGAAAAGTACTGCACAATTCTGTTAATGAACAACAAAAACAGGGTTAGCGCTAGTACACACGCTTGTCTAACACCCCGGGACACTGCAAATCTGTTGATAACCTACCCTTGCTTTCCCCAGCGAACTTGTGCAAAGTTCGCTTCATGGAGCTTCATCACTATATCCAAGAGCTCCTGGCGCATTCCCATATTATTTAGGGCCCTCCATAACTTAGCCCTGGGTACTAAGTCAAATGCTGACTTAAGGTCAACGAAGGTGGCATAAATAGTGCCACCTCCCAAAGTTACTACTCTCCAGTAAATCAATAAAAACCTAAGGACCTGCTCAATGGTACTTATGCATGATCTGAACCCTGCCTGTAAAGGGGGCAGTATGTCTTCAAGCTCAATCCAGCTCTGGATTCTTGCTAAAACCAACCTTGCAACAATTTTTTGAATGGAGTTAATCAAGCTGATTGGTCTATAGTTTCCCGGGATGGAACGATCCCCCTTCATATATATTGGCAAGATCTCGGCTCCTCGCCATGTATCCGGGATACATGCCCCCGTGCAATAGCATTTCCAAGCAATACAATATAGGGCACCCAATTGGCTGGGTCGTATTTAAAGAGATCTGCTGGGATACAGTCCAATCCCGGGGCTTTTCTGCAAGGAACCTTTTTTAGAGCGTCCTCAACCTCTTTACTGGTGAACGTTAAAACTTGAGGGGTGGGCGGCGGTCGTAAGTCATAGGGGGGGACAATCAGTTTCCAGATCTAACTCTGAAAACTGGGTCCCAAACTACTCAACCCAGTTCTCAGTAGGGACATGATTGGCAGGAACTTGGGAGTGAGATGTATTTCCCGATTTGACTATATGCCAGAACTTTGTCAGATTTTTCAATTTGCTGGCATCTAAAAGCTCTTGCCAGTGATTCTCGTCCCAGTCCTTTTTTGCACGATTTAAAACTTTGCGATAATTTAGCCTGGCCTTCCTAATGTCTAGCATGTTTTTGGACCTTATCGCTACCGCCAACAGGCTGTAGAATTCACAGCATTATTTACTATACCATGATTTGCTAGAAGGTTGGCATGTGGGTTTTGAGGGTTTACTCATTTTAGAAAAGTGGGATTTTAATTCCTTAAATAGTTCATCGTGTAAGGAAATTATTTTCCCATTTATATCTTCCTGAGTTGCGAGTGAGCGCAAAACACACAGAGACCGTGTTACCTCCACCCTTATCTTTTCCAGAACCCCTGAATCATCAATAATCCTAGCCCAGCGAACCTGTGTAGGTCATTAGTAAGTAGGGCATCCGCAGTGGCTATCTCAGTTTGATTGATACGATGTAGGTCTCCGGTGAATTGGAGGCTCAGTAGGAGTGGGTAATGGTCGCTCTCTGGGCGATCCAGAATCTTCATATCCCCTAATATTGACCAATGCTCGATCTTGATAAGGATATAATCTATTCGGCTTTTATATATACCATTATCAAAGGTTGCCCTACCGTTTTTGTCAGAGATGGAACGTCCATTTTCTGCCCTGAAACCACGCTCTAGACAGAAACCCATCCACTGCAGAGCTGATTCTGTCCACTTCTTGATTGGCTCAAGATCAAGGGGAGGAATATTCCACTGGGCATCCTCCTCTGCCAAAAGATTTTCCCCATCGTGGTTTAAAGGCTCAAACGAACAGTTAAAATCCCCAGCAATTATCGTGTAACAATCAAGCCTAACAGAATCAAGGAAAGTATCCAAGTCCAAAAATGTACTAGAACCACGCCCACCTGGCTGTCCTCTGATATACACATTGACGATAAGGATATCCTGTTGATCTGGCCGTTGCAGGTTTACATCAAGGATGTCCGGACTGTTTACAGCAATTTCCACTGGTCTATACTTGATTGATTGCCTGACCCAGATAGCTAAACCCCCGGATGGTCTACCTATCTTCCCTCCTACTACCGCTTTGTGGAAATTTAGGTACCCTGGGCGGTAGATGGGGTCAACAGCCCATGTCTCCTGGAAAATCCAAATATCGTGTTCCTCCACCAGGTCTGACCACTCAGCTATAGATGTTTTACTCTTTAGGCCTGCAATGTGTCATGACACTGTCTTTCCAAGCCCATGACGAGCCTAGAACACCCTTCGAGAAAACCCACCCCTATCCCGTGCAACCTGCACTCCTGTACCTAAAAGGAAGAAAGGGGGTTAGTATGTAAGGAAAACCGGTTACTGTGAACTATGTCATTATGGTTATCAATATGTCATTGGTAAAGGTTCACTGTTCACGTTTTTATGCATGTTTCAAGCTCTTATACGTTTTTCATGTGGTATTCCATGTTGTCAAATCCCAGGGAAAAAGACGCGCTTGTATTGCAGCAAAGAAAAGGAAAAAAAGACGCGCTTTAAAAATGACACGCATCTTTTTGGTGCGCGATGCAAAATGATTCGGTGCTCCGTTCTCGGAGTGCTCGGCAGGTTTGGGCGTGGCACGCTGCCATTCCCCGACGTCCCAGGGTGTGGCTAGACTATAAAAGCCACACCCAGGGTTCCAGAAGACGCTTGGTCTTCGGAGCATCGTGGAAGCAACACCTGCGTTCGAGAGCTCGCGTACATCGTCGAAGGCCCGAGTCAGAGTCAGCCAACCTCCAGGAATTATCGGATACCTCAGAATAAAAAGCTAAGTACATTTTTCTCGTCAAGGCGCCCAACGCTAGGATTCAAGAGACTTTGTTTTAGGATTCAAGAGACTTTGTTTTGGACATTGGCAAATAATATTTAATGGTGTTTTCCAGCATATTCTTTTGTGAACCACAAGTCAAAGACTAATTAGAACTTGAATGTATATGGTTATTTTCAAGGTATTCTTTTGTGAAGCAAGTCAAAGACTAACTCGAACATTAATGTTTATAATGTTTGAAAACCTAGGTGGTACATGTTAAAACAAATGTATAGATAATATTTATCCTCACAGAATTTTCTGAAGTTTCAGCCGGAATCTCAATGGTTTTAATAGTGAACTAAACTATTAATCTTTACGGAAAAAGTCGTGTTTAAACCTACCAAGCAGGGAAAGGAAGTGAGTAGAATTTATTCTAAGGCATTTTACAGATAAAAGAAAAGGTTTAAGGAAAGTGCAAATAAGTGTTGTTTCTCTCCATAGCATTTTTCAAAACCTAATCTGGGGGCGGACAAGTCAACCACCTTCTACTGAAAACCTCAACCCTTGCGCACACCACGACGACGACATCCTGGACGCGAAGACTTAACGAGTAGTTCGCAGGTAGGAGACTGCTTCCTCAAAAGTCAAGGAAGAGTTAGAGGAGTAGAATAGGAGATTAAAGTGCTTAGGATTCTTGCTAAAATATATGTTCTTGTATATATTTTCAGGTCGACTACTAGACAACAAGTAGCGTCAGATCCGGCCTCTCTCCCTGACTGCTACCCATCATCCTAGTGTGTTAATAAGAATCACTGGCTGAAAAGGTAGGGTTTTGGGGGATTGGTCCATAGCGTCTCTGCAAAACCGATCAAGCACCTTACAGGTAAGGTTGGTGTTCAGCTCAGGTAAGAGTGCTTGATCATATCTGACAGAAGACCAAGCCCACGGCAAAGTTTTGCCCAGACGCTATGGATGAATCTCCTCAAATCACGTTGCAGGATTTAGCTACAGTACTATTAGAAATCAGGGCAGAAAATGTAGAATTAAGGAAGGATTTAACGGCTATTCAGAATAAAATTACACCAAGTCCTCAGACCTGGACCTTTACTTCAGATAAAAAATCTTATATGAAACCACCAATCTTTCAGCCAACCATGCATACTCTGTATAGTGGGGAAGCTAATTCTAATACGTCAGGTAATCCTCAAATTCAGGTGGTTACTCCAGTTTCTATACCATTAGCACCACCTGAGAGGTTCTATGGGGATTGTAACAAGTTCACCATTTTCTTAAATCAGTGTCAGTTACATTTTGTGGCGAAACCTACAGCATTTCCCGATGACTCTTCTAAGGTGGCATTCATCTTGTCCTATTTGGGCGGAGATGCTGCATTATGGTCCGTACCTTATGTAGAAAGGAATGATCCCATGTTAACTGATTTTAGAAGATTTAAAAGAGCAATGAAGAAATTGTTTGCAAAACATGTATTTGTGCAATCTGCAGATCATGAACTGCTGAATTTAAAGCAGGGGTCTTCAGATCTTCTACATTATATTTCAATCTTTAACAGGCTGGTTATTGAAGCAGAGTGGCCTGAGGAGAAAAGAGTTTCATTGTTTTATCGTGGGTTACGTGATGATTTAAAGGATATGATAACACAAATTTTAGATCCACCTACAGATTGCGAGGAATTCATAGATCTGGTTGTTAAATTAAATCACAGAATTTCTGAAAGGAAAGGCGAGAGGGGGAAAACAGACTTTAGAATGATGATCTTTAAAGAAAAAGGGAATGTAAGAGCAGAGTCTTCCCCTTCTAAACTTGATCCAGTTGAGCCAATGCAAATAGGCACAGTTAGAGGACCTCTCACTAAGGATGAGAGAGAGAAGCGCCGAAAACTGAACCAATGTATGTACTGTGGGAAAACCGGGCATTTTATAAAAGATTGTCCCACACGTCCTGTAAGGCCTAAGACCAAAATGCCTGAAGTTGCAACAATACAACAGTCGGAAAACTAGCTCTCTCGGTAGATACAGAGGTCAATCTACCGAGTCCGTCTATCACTTTGGCCTCCTTAACTCCAACTGCCTCTCATTGTCACCTGAGTATGCGTATTCTTCTTCAGTCTCAACTGAATAAGGAACGGTCCTGGTCCATAGATGCCTTAATTGATTCCGGAGCAACTGGAAATTTCATTGACACTAAATTATTTCAGAAGTTAGGTCTAGAACAAATAGTTAAGGATTCACCAGAAGTAGTTAGGGCTGTGGACGGAAAGGAACTCACGTCAGGACTCATACAATACCATACTGAAATTTTAAACATGACTTGTGCAGAAAAACACACAGAGGAAATAACTTTTGACATAATTGATGCACCTCAATTCGGTTTGATTCTGGGGATTCCATGGCTAGTTTTACATAATCCTTATATAGATTGGACTAACAGGAGTATTTTATTTAAGTCCGATTACTGTCATGCTAAGTGTTTCAAACAATTCCCAGGTTCGGAATTGTTAATCCAAGGATATGACTTTCCAAAAAGATCCAAGAGTGTTCTAGTGGTTGCTGGGGTACCTGAAGAATATCAAGACTTGTTGGATGTATTTGACAAGAAAAAGGCAGAGACATTGCCTCCTCATAGAGACTTTGACTGTCAAATAGATCTGGTCCCAGGGGCATCCTTGCCCTGTAGTCGTATTTACGCTTTAACAGAGAAAGAAAATGAGGTGCTGAGAGATTTTTTGGATATTTGCTGTATTGTCTACATTGATGATATCCTAATTTATTCAAAAAACAAAACTGAGCATGTAAAGCAAGTACGAGCCATTCTTCAACAGCTTTTACAAAATTCTTTGTTTGTCAAACTTGAAAAAAGTTTGTTCCACGTGACCACAGTGGACTTCCTGGGGTATATCCTTAGTCCAGCTGGAATTGAAATGGACCCAAAGAAAGTCAAGGCAATAATTGAATGGCCCAGTCCCTCTTCAGTAAAGCAGATACAGAGTTTTCTGGGTTTTGCGAATTTCTATAGGCGATTTATTAAGGATTTTTCTCAAAAAGTTACGCCTATCACAAAATTGTTACGCAAGAACACAAAATTTGATTGGACTTCAGAAAGTGAACAGGCTTTTCAAGATCTTAAAGATCTATTTGTGACAGCCCCAGTGTTAAAGCACCCTGACCCCTCCCAGCCGTTCATAGTAGAAGCTGATGCTTCACAATTTGCCATAGGAGGGATTTTATCTCAGAGAAGTATTAAAACTGGACAACTACACCCCATTGCATACTATTCTAGAAAGTTAACCCCTCCTGAACAGAATTACGCAATTGCAGATCGAGAGTTATTGGCTATAAAAGCTGTGTTTAAAGAATGGCGACACTACTTGCTAGGGGCTCGACATCCAGTAACCATATATACAGATCACAGGAATCTACAAACCCTCAGATCCGCTAAAGCTTTGACTCCTCGCCAACTGCGTTGGACTTTGTTTTTTAATGATTATGATTTCATCATAACCTATCGACCAGGAAAAGAAAACAACAAAGCTGATGCTTTATCTAGAATCGGTTTAAGTGATGACCTGAATCTACAAAAGGAAAAGTTACACCCTATAATTTCAGAGGATAGGTTTCAGATTGGTCTTGTTAACTCAGACGTTTTACCTGATATTGAGAAAGCCTTACAAGATCATACAACTGCTGAATGGAATAAGCGTTTTCCTTTGTTGCAATGGAAAGATAATTTGTTGTTTATGAATGACCAAGTTTTTGTTCCCAATGCAAATTTACAAGAAAAAGTAATGCAAAATTACCATGATTCTATGCTGTCAATTCATCCAGGGGTTACCAAGATGTATCAACTCATAAAAAGACACTTTTGGTGGCAGAGCATGTTAAAGGACATTCAGAAATATGTACAAACATGCACTGTCTGTAGCAGGAATAAGGCGGTTCATAAATCTCCATCTGGTCTTCTTATGCCTTTGCCAGTTCCTCCTCAGCCTTGGCATACGGTATCTTTAGATTTCATTGTAGAATTGCCTCGCACCACTTCAGGGTTTACCACCATTCTTACAATAGTGGACCACTTTTCTAGATATGCTCATTTCATCCCTTTAAAAAAGCTTCCATCTGCCTTGGAGTTAGCACACATTTTTGTCACACAGATTGTTAGGTTACACGGAATCCCATCTGTGGTATTATCAGATAGGGGTTCACAGTTTGTGTCACATTTTTGGCAAGGTCTAGGGAAATCACTAAAGATGGAAATGCGCATGTCATCCAGTTATCATCCGCAAACTGATGGATTAACTGAACGCACAAATCAGACAGTGGAACAGTTTCTACGCTGTTTACTAACCACCCATGATCAGGAATGGTCAGATATTATTTGGGCCGCTGAATTCGCTTATAATAATTCAAACAATTCTTCAACTGGTATGTCACCCTTTTTCTGTGTCCATGGTTTTCATCCTAAGGATATGCTAGGTATAGATAAAAAGGTTTCTGATGATATGCCAGCAGTCACTGATTTTGTAAATAATCTGGTCTCGATTCAACAAGAAGCTCAGCAGCAGCTAGTGCATGCAAAAGAAGTACAAAAGAAATTTGCTGATAAACATCGGTCAAAACAGCCTGAATATTCAGTGGGTGACGAAGTGTGGCTGGCCACAAAAAATCTAAGATTAAAAAATCATAAAACATTTCGTCCTCGATTCATAGGACCTTTTCCAATAGAAAAGATTGTTAATCCTGTCAGCATGAAATTGAAACTACCTGATTCTTATCGTATCCACCCAGTGTTTCACGTCTCACTACTGAAACCTTATGATCCTGACACTCGGAAGCTTATTCAGCCACCTGCAATCGATGTAGAGGGTGATTTAGAATATGAGGTAAAGGCAGTCTTAGATTCCAAGAGAAGGAAAGGTAAATTGTTTTACTTGGTGGACTGGAAGGGCTATGGTCCAGAGGATCGCTCTTGGGAGCCCCTAGAAAACTTAAAAAACTCTCCCAAAGTCTTAAAGACTTTCCATAATCGTTTCCCAGACAAACCAAAGCCAATCCCAATGGTATTAGGGGGGATTCTACGGGGAGGGTACTGTCATGACACTGTCTTTCCAAGCCCATGACGAGCCTAGAACACCCTTCGAGAAAACCCACCCCTATCCCGTGCAACCTGCACTCCTGTACCTAAAAGGAAGAAAGGGGGTTAGTATGTAAGGAAAACCGGTTACTGTGAACTATGTCATTATGGTTATCAATATGTCATTGGTAAAGGTTCACTGTTCACGTTTTTATGCATGTTTCAAGCTCTTATACGTTTTTCATGTGGTATTCCATGTTGTCAAATCCCAGGGAAAAAGACGCGCTTGTATTGCAGCAAAGAAAAGGAAAAAAAGACGCGCTTTAAAAATGACACGCATCTTTTTGGTGCGCGATGCAAAATGATTCGGTGCTCCGTTCTCGGAGTGCTCGGCAGGTTTGGGCGTGGCACGCTGCCATTCCCCGACGTCCCAGGGTGTGGCTAGACTATAAAAGCCACACCCAGGGTTCCAGAAGACGCTTGGTCTTCGGAGCATCGTGGAAGCAACACCTGCGTTCGAGAGCTCGCGTACATCGTCGAAGGCCCGAGTCAGAGTCAGCCAACCTCCAGGAATTATCGGATACCTCAGAATAAAAAGCTAAGTACATTTTTCTCGTCAAGGCGCCCAACGCTAGGATTCAAGAGACTTTGTTTTAGGATTCAAGAGACTTTGTTTTGGACATTGGCAAATAATATTTAATGGTGTTTTCCAGCATATTCTTTTGTGAACCACAAGTCAAAGACTAATTAGAACTTGAAGGTATATGGTTATTTTCAAGGTATTCTTTTGTGAAGCAAGTCAAAGACTAACTCGAACATTAATGTTTATAATGTTTGAAAACCTAGGTGGTACATGTTAAAACAAATGTATAGATAATATTTATCCTCACAGAATTTTCTGAAGTTTCAGCCGGAATCTCAATGGTTTTAATAGTGAACTAAACTATTAATCTTTACGGAAAAAGTCGTGTTTAAACCTACCAAGCAGGGAAAGGAAGTGAGTAGAATTTATTCTAAGGCATTTTACAGATAAAAGAAAAGGTTTAAGGAAAGTGCAAATAAGTGTTGTTTCTCTCCATAGCATTTTTCAAAACCTAATCTGGGGGCGGACAAGTCAACCACCTTCTACTGAAAACCTCAACCCTTGCGCACACCACGACGACGACATCCTGGACGCGAAGACTTAACGAGTAGTTCGCAGGTAGGAGACTGCTTCCTCAAAAGTCAAGGAAGAGTTAGAGGAGTAGAATAGGAGATTAAAGTGCTTAGGATTCTTGCTAAAATATATGTTCTTGTATATATTTTCAGGTCGACTACTAGACAACAAGTAGCGTCAGATCCGGCCTCTCTCCCTGACTGCTACCCATCATCCTAGTGTGTTAATAAGAATCACTGGCTGAAAAGGTAGGGTTTTGGGGGATTGGTCCATAGCGTCTCTGCAAAACCGATCAAGCACCTTACAGGTAAGGTTGGTGTTCAGCTCAGGTAAGAGTGCTTGATCATATCTGACACAATGTTCCAGGAGACCAATGTGAGCATGTGTTTTTCACTTGTTTGTCTGGGCTGGGGGGGGACCTTGACATATTGGGGATCTGTGTTATTAACCCCTTCGCTGCTAGGCCTTTTCCCCTCCTGTGCTAAGCCTTTTTTTGGCGATTTGGGATAGTGCGCGCTTAGGCCCCTGTAACTTTTTGACCACATAAGGTATCCACGCCAAATTTGTGTCCTTTTCTTCCAACATCATGTGGATTCTAACGGTGCCCAGGGTTTGTGGATTCCCTTGGAGGGGTCCCAGAAATTAACCAAAATATAGTGAAATATGTGTTTTTTTCTGAAAAATGGGAAAAACGGGCTGCAAATTAAAGCCTCTGGGTTTTTCCCAGAAAATGTTATCAAAAAAGAGTTTGTGGGGCTGAAATCTCCATTTTCTTAGCTTTTAGGGAATGACAGTCTTTTGTCAGAGAACCAACATTTTTCACACAGTTTTGGCATTTTTCTGGAACATAGGGTATTTTTGCTATTTTAGAGCTTTCCACCTCTTCCAGATAATGGTAGAAATGAGTTTCAAAGCAATAATGGATCCAGGAAAGCTATACATTTTCGAAACGTAGACAGAATTCTGGATTCAGAAAGGGGTCATTTGTCTAAATCCATGAAGGTTTCTTTATAGAAACTAACAGTTAAATATTGTAATAATTGAAACTTCGTTGAAAAAAACAGCCTTTTGTCTCAACGTTTTCACCTATAACTTTTTGTAATTTTGACAGCTCTTGGAAAGCAATATACCGTTACATCCGTTAGACCTTCCTGGTTGTGGGGATATATAGGACTTGTAGTTTCACCAAGAACTTGACGAACCCAGATCCAAAAACTGAGCAGCAACTTGCAATGGTATTTTTTTATTTACTGGGTATAGAGCACTTTGTCTTGGAAAATGTATACATGGAAAAATCTGTATGAAAGACACCTATGTATTTCTGAATTGGGTACAAATTATAGAGTTTAGAAACAGTATATAATTGCACATTTTCAAAATTGGGAATACTCATACTAGCATGAGAATTATTGGTCATTTTTAAAAAAGATTTTTTTTTTACACAATGTCTTTCATTGGGAAGGGAGAAATGCATGAAAACTCAATTGGTAATAACAATTGATTTACAAATCTGAATTACCCTAAGTCTCCCGATAAAAACAGTACCTCACTTGTGTGGGTCGGCCTTGTGCCTGTGACAGGAAATGGCGCAAAATGCAACGTGGTCACACCTCAATTTTGCAGTTACAAATTGACCCTTTTATGGCAAAGTGCCTAGCTGTAGTTTTTGCACCCTAGCTCTGCCGGCACCTAGGGAAACCTAGCAAACCAATACATTTTTGAAAAGTAGACACCCAGGGGAATTTAGGATGGGGTGACTCGACTGCCTACCACCAGGTTCTGTAACCCAGAATCCCTTGCAAAGCTAAGAAATTGACAAAAAAACGCATTCTCCTCACATTTCTGTGGTGGAAAGTTCTGGAATCTGCGTGGATCAACAAATTTCCACCCACCCAGCGTTCCCCCGGGTTTCCCGAAAAAAATGGTACCTCACTTGCCTGGGTCTGCCTAGTGCCTGCGACAGGAAAGAGGCAAAACGCAACGTGGTTGCACCTCAATTTCCCAGTGAAATCGTGCCCTTTTTGGGCAAAGAGACTATCTTTTGTTTTTGAACCCTAGCTCTGCCGGCACCTATGGAAACCTAGCAAACCTATATAGTTTTGAAAAGTAGACACCCAGGGGAATTCAGGATGGGGTGACTCGACTGCCTACCACCAGGTTATGTTACCCAGAATCCCTTGCAAATCTAAGAAATTGACAAAACAAACGCATTTTCCTCACATTTCTGTGGTGGAAAGTTCTGGAATCTGCGTGGATCAACAAATTTCCACCCACCCAGCGTTCCCCCGGGTCTCCCAAAAAAGGGGTACCTCACTTACCTGGGTGTGCCTAGTGCCTGCGACAGGAAACAGCGCAAAACACAACGTGGTCGCACCTCAATTTCCCAGTGAAATCGTGCCCTTTTTGGACAAAGAGACTACCTTTTGTTTTTGAACCCTAGCTCTGCCGGCACCTAAGGAAACCTAGCAACCTATACATTTTTTAAAAGTAGACACCCAGGGAAATTCAGGATGGGGTGACTCGACTGCCTACCACCAGGTTCAGTTACCCAGAATCCCTTGCAAAGCTAAGAAATTGACAAAAAAAACGCATTTTCTTCACATTTCTGTGGTGGGAAGTTCCGGAATCTGCGTGGATCAACAAATTTCTACCCACCCAGCCTTCCCCTGGGTCTCCCGAAAAAAATGGTACCTCACTTGCCTGGGTCTGCCTAGTGTCTGCGACAGGAAACAGCGCAAAACGCAACGTGGTCGCACCTCAATTTCGCAGTGAAATCCTGCCCTTTTTGGGCAAAGAGACTACCTTTTGTTTTTGAACCCTAGCTCTGCCGGCACCAAGGGAAACCTAGCAAACCTATACATTTTTGAAAAGTAGACACCCAGGGGAATTCAGGATGGGGTGACTCGACTGCCTACCACCAGGTTCTGTTACCCAGAATCCCTTGCAAAGCTAAGAAATTGACAAAAAAAACGCATTTTCCTCATATTTCAGTGGTGGAAAGTTCTGGAATCTGCGTGGATCAACAAATTTCCACGCACCCAGCGTTCGCCCGGGTCTCCCCAAAAAAATGGTACCTCACTTTCCTGGGTCTGCCTAGTGCCTGCGACAGGAAACAGCACAAAACGCAACGTGGTCGCACCTCAATTTCGCAGTGAAATCCTGCCCTTTTTTGGCAAAGAAACTACCTTTTGTTTTTGAACCCTAGCTCTGCCGGCACCAAGGGAAACCTAGCAAACCTATACATTTTTTAAAACTAGACACCCAGGGAAATTCAGGATGGGGAGACTCGACTGCCTACCACCAGGTTCTGTTACCCAGAATCCCTTGCAAAGCTAAAGAAATTGTGAAAAAAATGCATTTTCCTCACGTTTCTGTGGTGGAAAGTTCCAGAATCTGCATGGATGAACAAATTTCCACACACCCAGCGTTCCCTCAGGTCTCCTGAAAAAAATGGTACCTCACTTGCGTGGGTAGGCATAGTGGCTGCAACAGGAAAAGGTCCAAATCGTACGATGGTGAATTTAAAATACCCTGTAGCAAAACTTCCTTGACTTTGGGGGGGCACCTGAGTTTTTGGCCCGGGGCTCGGCGGCCATCTTTGGAAACTACCAAACCCAAGCAGTTCTGAAAACTGACACTCGGGGGAGTCCAGGGAGGCATGGCATGCTTGGGTCCCTCAATGTTTTCCTACCCAGAATTCCTTGTAAACCTTAAAATTAGGTAAAAATATCACTTTTCCAAACTTTTTTGCGTGGGATCTCCGTGCCGGAAAAAAATCCGTTTTTTCACACTTTTTTGTGTGGGAAAGCGTGGCATCACTGGGCTCACACAAATTACCTCCCACCCAGCGTTTCCCCAGGTCTCCCGATAAAAATGGTACCTCACTTGCGTGGGTAGGCATAGTGGCTGCAACAGGAAAAGGCCCAATTCTTACGGTAGAGACTTAAAAATTACCTGTAGTAAAACTATCTTATTTTTTCAGGGGGTCACTGAGCTTTTTGCCCGGGGTGGTAGGACATTTGTGCCAGCAGGGAGATCCCACCCAAAAATGTATGGAAAAGTGGGTTTTTTAACCTAAATTTAAGGTTTGCAGGGATTTCTGGGTAGGAAAACATTGGGGGACCCACGCATGCCATACCTCCCTGGACTCCCCCGGGTGTCTAGTTTTCAGAACTGTTTGGGTTTGGTAGTTCCCAAAGATGCCCGCCAAGCCCCGGGCCAAAAACACATGGGATCCCCCTTGCAAAACCAAATTGTTTTGAATAAATTAAGTTTTCAATTTGAGAGCGTGCGACTCTTGGGACAATATTGCATGGAAATTGTGACAGACAATTTCAAGTTTGCAGGAGATTGTGGATAAAAAACAACACTAGAATTCACCAGAAAGACATGACCATATACTCCCATGGTTTAACAATAATATCTAAATTTAGTAAGTTAATTATAGCTATAATGTACACCTTAACAGAGTTACTCAAAAGTCAACCATTCAAGCACGGCTATCTATTCCTCAAAGACACACACATGCAGGTTGGATTTGGCACGAGGGCGAGTGATGGTTCAGTACATAAAATTTTATTAACAAGATATTTCAAAAAAATGAAATGCTCTGTCAATAAATAAATGCAAAAAAAACGAACCAGTGACTCGCAACTCGTGACCTGTAAAGCCACAACAAGGCACCAACCGTTTTACAGGCCATTCACGCACCTTTCATACCGGATACAAACCAGACCATTGACACCATCCGGAAGGAAATGCAACACATTACAACAATCACAATAAGGGACAAGGTACACCCTACTTCAGAAAGAGATAAAAGACAAATATTACTGCACTGCCATCTAATCCGCAAGCACACACACATACTGGTTGGATTTGGCACGAGGGTGAGTGATGATTCAGTACATACAATTGTATTCGCAAGTAATTTCACAAAAATGAAATACACTGCGTATAATTGAAAGTATGATAAACTGAACCACTGACTCACAGCTCGTGAGCTGTAAAGCCACGTCAAGGCACCAACCTCTTTACAGGCCATTCATACACCTTTCGTTCGTGTGACACATACAAAACATTCACACCGCCAGCCGCGGACCCATCACATTTCAACACTCACACCAGCAGACAGCGCCATTCAAGGGCCCATCACTTTCACACGCCCACATTTCTGACATTGCAACTACACAAAATGATGGACTGCGTGGAGTGTCACTCAACTAGCAGTGTGTGTAGTGACCAACAGAAAGTAACTACTCACACACCGCCAGCCGAGCGCCAGTCCACCCACACCACCATCCAAGCACCAGACCATGCACACCGCCAGCCAAACACCACTCAGCGCACACCGACACCCAAGTACCACTCCACACACACCACCAGCCAAGCATCACTCCACGCACACCGCAAGCCAAGCGCCACTCCACACACACCGCCAGCCAAACACCACTCCGTGCACAGACAGCCAAGTACCACTCCACGCACACCACCAGCCAAGCGCCACTCCACACACACCACCAGCCAAGCGCCACTCCACAAACACAACACCATCCAAGCACCACTCCGTGCACAGACAGCCAAGTACCACTCCACGCACACCATCCAGCAAAGCGCCACTCCACACACTCCGCCAGCCAAGCACCACTCCGTGCACAGACAGCCAAGTACCACTCCACGCACACCACCAGCCAAGCGCCACTCCACACACACTACCATCCAAGCACCAGACCATGCACACCGCTAGCCAAACACCACACAGCGCACACCGACAGCCAAGTACCACTCCACACACACCACCAGCCAAGCACCACTCCACGCACACCGCAAGCCAAGCGCCACTCCACACTAACCGCCAGCCAAGCGCCACTCCACACACACCACCATCCAAGCACCAGACCATGCACACCGCCAGCCAAACACCACTCAGCGCACACCGACAGCCAAGTACCACTCCACACACACCACCAGCCAAGCACCACTCCACGCACACCGCAAGACAAGCGCCACTCCACACACACCACCAGCCAAGCGCCACTCAACACACACCACCAGCCAAGCGCAACTCCACACACACCGCCAGCCAAGCACCACTCCGTGCACAGACAGCCAAGTATCCCTCCACGCACACCACCAGCCAAGCGCCACTCCACACACACCACCAGCCAAGCGCCACTCCACGCACACCACCAGCCAAGGAAAAATCCAAACACAACACCAGGCAAGCGCAAGAGCACGCACACCGCCAACCAAACACCAGACCTCGCACACCGCCAGCCAAGCACCAGTCCACTGACACCGCCAGAAAAGCACCAGTCCACAGACACCGGCAGCCAAGCACCAAACCATGCACACCGTCAGACAATGGACACTACACGCAAACCAACATCATACTTTAGGTTTTTTATTTAAATAAAACAAAAACAAATTGCAAATTGATACAAATCTACTAACTCAACAACTAAATCTAAAAAGACTACACAAATGCAAACTTTGAAACTGAACAATAAGACCAACCAGTTCACTTTACCACTCATTGATACTCCCAAAAATTCTTTTGCGTGTGGTACAATCTAAAACAAGCAGGTACACACAGCCCGGGGTTTGAAGGGCAGTTGGGACAGTACATACGAACCTCCTTCCGCAAACCTCTTCACCAACAGACTCTACATCTCCGACTGGGAAAGTCTTTTCAGGTTTTAGGAGGAATTGTATCAGGAAAGTGGCGATCTTTTAATCTGGCAACATCCCCACCACTCCAACTCTAGGAACACTTGCCTGTTCCACTAAAACAAGGCTGCCTATTACAGAGTCCTGAAACTTTACAAAAGTCATCTTTGACTGGGGACAAGATTTCTGGAACACAACAAAAGCATTAAAGGTTGCCAAGTGGAAAAGATGGATAGCCAACTTCTTGTACCAAATGTAAGCCTTACGAAGAGCAGCATATGGTTCCAACCTCTGATCTACTCTGTCAACACCACCCATGTACTTATTGTAGTGCATTATGCACACAGGTTTGCGCACTTCTGCAACCTGACCCCAAACAGTCACCGGTTCAGTGCTTTCATCATGTATTGTAGTCAACATGTAGACATCTCTCCTGTCTGAAAACTTCACAGCTAGAAGCTCCTCACAACGCAATGCACTGTCCCCGAGCAAGCTTTCGACAAACAAGTTATTTTGGGAAACCTTTACGGTTTGAGAGGATTGTGCCACAAGCAACAGTGTCCACTTTGGCCAATTCCCTGAACAACCGCACACCAGTGTAGAAGTTATCGACATACAAATGATGGCCTTTGTTAAAAAATCCACGACCAAGTTCCCACACAATTTTCTCAGTCACTCCAAAAGTGGACGGACAACCAGGGGGGGTAATCCTGGATTCCTTACCTGTGTACACCCTGAAATTAGAGACATATCCAGTCTCACTGTCACACAGCATATAAAGCTTAGCGTGCCCTCCTACTAGGAATGTATTGCCGAAAAACCAAGCGGCCCTTGAACAACAGCAAAGACTCATCCACTGCAATTTCTTTCCCAGGATAAAAGATCTCAGGAAATCGATCAACAAAATGATCAATGACAGGCCGAATCTTGAAAAGACGGTCACAATCAGGGTGATCTTGTGGCAAAGCAGAACTATTGTCAACAAAATGCATCATCCGAAGCAGAAGCAAATACCTATCACGACTCATGACTGCCAGAAATATAGCTGTTGCCATCAAGGGACTAGTAGACCAATATGAAGCCATTGATGGTTTCCTAAGCAAGCCCATCAAAAACTGTAAACCCAAAAACTTTTTCATCTCCTCCAAATTTGTGGGAGTCCACCGGGTAGCTCTAGCGTGGGGCTTAAGGCTGGCACTGTTCACCCTCAAAAAATGTTCAGCATACAAATTAGTCTGCTCTACAATCTCTGCCAAAAACACATCATCCATAAACAACTTGAAAAAATCAATAGGCAAAAAGTTCTCAGTGTTCACCCTACACCCTGGAACACCAGTAAATTCAGGCAATGCCGGCTGCACCATGCCTGGTGCATCCCAGAGGTCAGAACTTTCAACATCAAGTCTTGCATCCGCAGGCTGCCGTCCAGCTGCCTCTTGTCTCACTACACCAACTCGCTGATTCACTCGCTGCTCCAGCCTTGAGTGATCGCTCCCCTCGCTGCTCCTCACAGCGTGGTATTGTATTGCTGCATTGGAACCAAATAGAGTTATCTGCATAGCGCTTTGTAACCAAGTTATATTAGAGTTATCTGCATAGCGCTTTGTAACCAAGTTGTATTAGAGTTATCTGCATAGCGCTTTGTAACCAAGCTGTATTATTTGCATAGCTCGAATTGTTTGTAAGCTTCGTTATTTCATAGCGCTATTATCCCACAGCGCTTAGATTGCTTGAATTGCATTGTTGTGTGTGATTTCCCCCGGCGCCCTGCTCTGACCTCCCCTCCATTTTGTTAGTGCTGTTGTTGTGTTCCCCTGAGCCCGCCACGCCTCCCAGCTGAGCCGCCCTCCCACAAGCACTAAAAAGCATTCCCCAAACCTCTCAGCGCTGTGATTCACTCGCTGCTCCAGCCTTGAGTGATCGCTCCCCTCGCTGCTCCTCACAGCGTGGTATTGTATTGCTGCATTGGAACCAAATAGAGTTATCTGCATAGCGCTTTGTAACCAAGTTATATTAGAGTTATCTGCATAGCGCTTTGTAACCAAGTTGTATTAGAGTTATCTGCATAGCGCTTTGTAACCAAGCTGTATTATTTGCATAGCTCGAATTGTTTGTAAGCTTCGTTATTTCATAGCGCTATTATCCCACAGCGCTTAGATTGCTTGAATTGCATTGTTGTGTGTGATTTCCCCCGGCGCCCTGCTCTGACCTCCCCTCCATTTTGTTAGTGCTGTTGTTGTGTTCCCCTGAGCCCGCCACGCCTCCCAGCTGAGCCGCCCTCCCACAAGCACTAAAAAGCATTCCCCAAACCTCTCAGCGCTGTGATTCACTCGCTGCTCCAGCCTTGAGTGATCGCTCCCCTCGCTGCTCCTCACAGCGTGGTATTGTATTGCTGCATTGGAACCAAATAGAGTTATCTGCATAGCGCTTTGTAACCAAGTTATATTAGAGTTATCTGCATAGCGCTTTGTAACCAAGTTGTATTAGAGTTATCTGCATAGCGCTTTGTAACCAAGCTGTATTATTTGCATAGCTCGAATTGTTTGTAAGCTTCGTTATTTCATAGCGCTATTATCCCACAGCGCTTAGATTGCTTGAATTGCATTGTTGTGTGTGATTTCCCCCGGCGCCCTGCTCTGACCTCCCCTCCATTTTGTTAGTGCTGTTGTTGTGTTCCCCTGAGCCCGCCACGCCTCCCAGCTGAGCCGCCCTCGCCCCTCCCCCTCCACCATCCATATATGACAGTAGCTCCCGCGCGCAGCGTTCACGCGCAGCGACCGCGCCCAACCCGCGCCGAAGGTGCGCCAAAGGTAAGCCCGTCTACGCCCGTCCGCGCCTGGACCGCGCCCAGCGCCAGACCCCCTGCCCCTCGCGCTCCCCAGCCCCCCCGCACTACCTACGATGCCACCACCCTCCTAGCCCTTAACCCTGGTCGCGCCCCCAACTGCGTCCAAGCCGCTCCTGGACGCACCCATGGACCTTTCTCTTGCTACTCCTGCAAATTCAGCGGCACCAACAACATCTCCGCCACGACCACACCACAGATTCCAGACCCCAACCACCTAGAATGCATCCTTCTCAACACCCGCTCGGTCCACAGGCACGCCATTGACCTTTGGAACCTACTAGACACCATCTCTCCTGACGTCGCCTTCCTAACGGAAACATGGATGAACGCTTCCTCCGCCCCTGACATCGCCATCGCTATCCCTGATGACTATAAGATCACACGCAAGGACCGCACCGACCATACAGGAGGTGGAATCGCTATCGTCCATAAGAAATCAATCCGCATCTCAACCAGCTCTGACGCCAACCTCGCCAACTCCGAACACCTTCACTTCCAGATCCACATCGACCCCAAGACCACACTCAGAGGCACCCTCCTCTACAGACCACCAGGACCCCGCGCAAAATTCAGTGAAGACATCACGGACTTCATCACTCCACACGCGCTCCCCTCCAAAGATTACATCCTTCTGGGAGACCTCAACTTTCACCTTGAAAAGATCAACGACCACAACACCGCCACCCTCTTGGACAACCTCGCCAACCTCGGACTTAAACAACTGGTCACTTCCCCCACCCACATCGCAGGTCACACACTCGACCCCATCTTCACCTCCAGCAACCATGTCTCCTTCAGCCACACTACGGATCTCCTCTGGACTGACCACAGCTGCGTTCACTTCACCTACAACAAGCCGAAACCCATCATCCACCTCCAACCAACTCTACAAAGAAACTGGAACAAAATCACCACGGAGCAGATCTCCACATCACTCCTTCAAACCTCCCCAACCCTATCTTCTAACGCCAACGAAGCCGCCTCCAACCTCACCCTTTGGTTATCCAACACCGCCGACACCTTAGCACCACTGAAAAAACGTCAACACAAACTTGGCAACAAGAAGGCCTCATGGTTCAACGATGATCTCAAGAAGTCCAAGAAACTGTGCCGCTCCCTTGAAAAGGCCTGGAAAAAAGACCCATCCACCAGCAACAAGGACGCCTTCAAAAGCGCCATCCGTACTCACCACCAACTGATCCGAAAAGCCAAGAAAACAGCATTCAAGGATCGACTTGACAACAACGCCCACAACAGCAAGGAACTTTTCAACATCGTCAAGGAATTTTCCAACCCCTCGGCCAACTCCAACGACATCACCCCCTCTCAAGCCCTCTGCGATTCCCTAGCCTCTTTTTTCCACAACAAGATTGCTGACATCCACAACAGCTTTGACAACCAACCCGGAAGCCAACCCACCCTACCATCAGCTGACCATCTTCCCCCCGTTAACACCCTTAACGCCTGGAACCCAATCTCCACTGAGGACACCATCCGCCTGATGAATTCCATCCACTCTGGATCCCCCACAGACCCATGCCCTCACCACATCTTCAACAAAGCAGACTCCGTCATAGCTCCGCACCTCCGAGACGTCATCAACTGCTCCTTCAACTCCGCTACCTTCCCAGAAGACTGGAAACACGCTGAACTCACCGCCCTTCTGAAAAAACCAACAGCAGACCCCACCGAACTCAAAAACTACCGCCCCATCTCGCTGCTTCCATTCCCGGCCAAAGTCATCGAGAAAGCCGTCAACAACCAGCTCACCGCCTTCCTCGAAGCCAACAAATCACTCGACCCCTCACAATCTGGCTTCCGAGCCAATCACAGCACTGAGACCGCCCTCATCGCAGCAACAGACGACATTCGAACACTACTGGACAATGGAGACACAGTCGCCCTCATCCTCCTCGACCTCTCTGCAGCCTTCGACACAGTCTGCCACAGCACCCTTCTACAACGCCTCAGAAACATCGGAATCCAAGGAAAGGCACTGGAATGGATCACCTCGTTCCTCACCGGAAGAACCCAGAGAGTCCGCCTCCCACCATTCAAGTCCGAGGCCTCTGAAGTCATCTGCGGCGTACCACAAGGATCCTCACTCAGTCCCACCCTCTTCAACGTATACATGAGCCCCCTCGCGGCCATTGCCCGCCAACACAACCTCAACATCATCTCTTACGCGGATGACACTCAATTGATCCTATCTCTCACCAAGGACCCCAGCACCGCCAAAACTAACCTACACGAAGGAATGAAAGAAGTCGCCGAATGGATGAAACAAAGCCGTCTGAAACTGAACTCAGACAAAACAGAAGTCCTCATCTTAGGTAAATCCCCCTCTGCATGGGACGACTCCTGGTGGCCGGAAGCCCTCGGAAATGCACCCATCCCGACAGACCACGCACGGAACCTTGGCGTCATCCTGGATTCTTCACTCTCAATGAACAGACAAGTCAGCGCCGTATCCTCCTCCTGCTTTAACATTCTTCGCATGCTCAGAAAAACATTTCGCTGGATCCCCACCGAAACAAGGAAAACAGTCACCCACGCTCTAGTCACGAGCCGACTGGACTACGGAAACACCCTCTACGCAGGTACCACCGCTAAACTCCAGAAGAAACTACAACGAATCCAAAACGCCTCAGCCAGGCTCATATTAGACATCCCACGCAACGAACACATCTATGGCCACCTTAAAGACCTCCACTGGCTACCCGTTAATAAGAGGATTACTTTCCGACTACTTACCCACGCACACAAATCACTCTACGACATCGGACCAGATTGCCTCAACTCCCGACTGTCCTTCTACACCCCCTCCCGCCAACTTCGCTCCTCCAGCCAAGCCCTCGCCACTGTACCTCGCTTCAACAAGACCACCATGGGAGGCAGATCCTTCTCATACCTGGCTGCCAAAACATGGAACTCACTCCCCGCCTACCTTCGCCTCAACCAGAATCACCTAGCCTTCAGAAAGCAGCTTAAAACGTGGATATTTGACAAATAATCCTCCTCCCCTTCCTAAGCGCCTTGAAACCCTCTGGGTATGTAGTGCGCTATATAAATGTTATGACTTGACTTGACTTGACCAACTGGAAGTCTAGCAGCCCCAGGCTGCAGCCCAGATGTCTCTTGCCGCACTATTGGCACAGCAATGTCCTCCGCAACCACAGGCACAGCGATGTCCTCCGCAACCACAGGCACATCATCCACACCAAAAGTAGCTTCATCAGCACTCAGAGTGTCTTCATCATCAGATGAAGCCATGTGTAGAGAAAACTCACTACCTGAATCTTCACCTCACACCTCTGGCTCAGAATCAGAGTCAGTCCCTGGACCATGGTCAGAGGAAGAATCAAAAAGCATTCCAACAACTTGCTGAGGAGTAATCCGGCGGCTAGCCATTATCCTTACAAATAAAGGAGTCTGCACAAACAACTCAACAACCCCAACACTGTGCAAAGTAAGATAAAAAATGTAAGCCTTTTTCACAAAAATCTATATTTAGAAAGAATATACAATTCACTTACAAGACACAACTACACTCACCAGCACATACTCTGCAAAGACACAGCAAATAGGCAACGATATCCCACTAGAAAGAAGAAAAAAAACTTACATCTACAGAAGGACACATCAAAAACAAATGCAAAACCTGTTTTACAATCACAAAAAACAGAAACCAAACATAATCGTATTACTACACACTTTGCAAAATAAACAATTACATTACAATTGAACAAAAAAGAGGTCTCTTACCAAACACATGCAACTACAGAAACAGCAGAACAACAGAACCACCAGTAACGGAACCGCACACTGCAACAATCTAAAGAGAAAAAAAAAACATTACACATTAGAAGAAACAAAAACAACACACATTACAACAGGCTATGTCACAGGGTATGTCACAAATGGGGTGTCTGTCCCCAAGGGGGGAAGATTATAAATCATTATAAACGTTGTCAGGACTCCAAGTACTACTGTATTAGTACACAGGAACAGAGATGCTAGCTCCCAAATCCCTTCAAGCGGCAACCCGGAGCTTGAACCAACAAGTCTCCCAGTATGCTACCTTGGGGGAAGGGGGAAGTGGATAAAATAACAAAAGAGAGAAGAGAGAGTTCTGGCGGTTCCTCTTGTAGTCCGTCCAGCAGACTTCTGTTGAAGAATTACCTGCAAGAATTTACAATGATTTAATAACTCTCCCGTAACCTACCCACGTGCTCTATCATTCAGGTCTACTCTTTGTTTTTTCCTACCATTGCTAATTCCAGAACTCTGCCTCTCTTCTGATTTCTTTCTTCACAAGATGCTATGTGCTTACAGACTCCACCCAGCTTTTTTTTCCTGTAAAATACAAACTCACTTAATATCGTGTGCCTTCTCTATCCCTGACCTTTCCCTATTTAGTTTACCTCAACTTACTTTATTTAATCTTCTGGGTATTCTAAACTCTGTGATGCCTGCTTGTTTCTTCTGTATTCTTGTGGAATTTTCTTCTGCTCTAGAATAAGACAGTCCTATGATTAGTCTTCACCTTCGTTTCTTCAGCTCCTATACTAGACTTATGGCTCTTATTAAACTTACTTAATTCTGTTTTCTGGGTTGGCTTTATCTTTTAATCTGGTTCGGGTTGTCCTTTCTACTTGTTCACCTTTGCTATGTTTTCAGTAGAGTGGGACTCGAAAGAAGATTTCTCTGGATACTATGGGCGGCTGCGTAATCAGGTAAGTCTTTATCGTTGAAATTAGTTATAAACAGTGACTTGGACAAGTAACCCGTTTTAACACTTAGCTCTTGTTATCTTTTCTTTTCTCCTCAGCTCTGCTCCTGTACTCTCGGGGTCCGATAATTCCAGCCAGAAAAAATGACCTCCGCGACGTCTTCTCACCGCCACTAGAGGTCTCTAAGGTGCCGACTGACTGAACAGCACTGTTCGTCGACAGGATTAGGGAAGCGGACGGGACTCTAAGAAGGGAGGTGCCGACTGACTGAACGGCACGGTTGTTACTAGAATTAAGGGAAGCGGGAACGAGTTCTAAGAACGGAGGTGCCGACTGACTGAACGGCACAGTTCGTGGATTGGGAATTGGAAGCGGGAACGAACTCTGTGAATGGGGCAAGGAGGGAAGGAAAAAGGGAATACTAACTAACTAAATGAAAGGGGAAGGATTCTATAGGGGTATCGAACGGAATTGGCTAAACTCCTGTTCTCTCAGACTCTGGACTCAAAAACGTTCTTGCTCGGGCAAAGACTGAGTTCCCCGAACTCGCGCGCCTCACCAGCAGTCGATGATTACTGTGGAGATAAACTAGACCGCTGACCCAGCAGGGCGTTGGCGGACATTCTTAGGTTCCATTGATGGACTAACTTAGTCCACTGATTTCCCTGAAGACGATTCTGTTTGCTGTTTCCGCCAGACCGCGCTATCACACCGATCTGGAAACTTGGGGTTCTGGCAAACGTGGGCCCCCTGGAAGCAACCCTACGGACGGGCAGAGAGGCCAAATAAAGACACGGCAGAACATACTTTGGAAAACAAATGGGCCCAAGGAAGCAACCCTTGGCCAAGGGGTCGCTCCCTATAAAAAAAAAACTGAAGTCTAGTGGGCTTTTCTATCCCCCCCTGGGTCCAGAAACGGTTAAAAAAACAGCCGATCTGCCCCCACGGGGGGCAGAACAGTCTACAATATTTATAATGCCCCCTGGAAGCGACCCTTGCCCAAGGGGTCGCTTCCTTTATAAATATAATAAAATCCCTGGTGTCTAGTGGGCTTTTCTACCCCCCCCTGGGTCCAGATGCAGCACAAAAAACGGCTGATCTGCCCCCAGGGGGGGCAGACAAGTCTAAAAAAAATTATGGGCCACTAGGAAGCGACCCTTCCCCAAAGGGTCGCTTCCTTTATAATTATAAACAAATCCCTGGTGTCTAGTGGGCTTTTCTGCCCCCCCCCTGGGCCCAGACGCGGCCCAAAAAATGACTGATCTGCCCCCAGGGAGGGCAGACAAGTCTAAAAAACATTATGGGCCACTAGGAAGCGACCCTTCCCCAAGGGGTCGCTTCCTTTATAATTATAAACAAATCCTGGTGTCTAGTGGGCTTTTCTGCCCCCCCTGGGTCCAGATGCGGCCCATAAAACGGCCGATCTGCACCCAGGGGGGGGCAGAAAAGTCTAAAATAAAATAAAGGCCACTAGGAAGCGACCCTTCCCCAAGGGGTCGCTTCCTTTACAATTGTAAACAAATCCTTGGTGTCTAGTGGGCTTTTCTGCCCCCCCCTGGGTGCAGATCGGCCAAAAAAACGGCCGATCTGTCCCGGGGGGGGGGGGAGGCAGAAAAGTCTAAAAAATGGAAGTGACCCTTGCCCAAGGGGTCGCTTCCAGCACATGCAAAAACACACAAACACAATCCCTGGTGTCTAGTGGGGCATTCCTGGTGCACGATCGCGACGCTGTATGAATGAATGAAAGGCATTTTTATACCGCGCAAAACTTAGCCCCAAGGGGCATCAAGGGGCATCAAGGGGCATCAAGGCGCTGTGCGAGATCGTGCACCAGGAATGCCCTGCATTGGAACATCAGGGAGGAGGAAACATATTTTCCCCCCCCGATGCCTCAAGGCACCGAAAAATGCCCCCCCCCGCCCCACCGGAGCAGCAAACACCAACCTGTCTCCTGGACGTGCTGGAATAATATGGATTCCAGCGCGTCCAGCGCTTCCTGATGACGTCACCAGGAAGCGTGGGGGGGCAGGGGGTGGCAGCGGAAAGTCTTCCGCTGCCACCCCAGCAAAAATGACCACGATCGATGCACAAAGGGGGGGAGCGCCAGCGCTCCCCCCCAGGGCTGTACTGATGACGGAGCGGTTCCGTCATCAGCACAGCCCAACCGATGCTGATGACGGAACCGCTCCGTCATCAGGATCGAAGGGGTTAAGGGTCTGGTTTGGCAAATAGGTATCATCCAATATGGAATTACCATGGGGTGGACCTATACCTTCAGGGACCAGCGGAGGGGTTTGGATGCTAGAACGGGCGAGTCAATCCACCTCATCCAGTATTCCAAATCTGTTCACTACTGGGACATTGAAGATGGAATCATTTCCCCATCCCCTATCAGGACACCGGATGACGAGGGGTGCTTCCACCACACGCTTTCTCATCACAGGATTGTGAATCGGATAAAAGTAGGAGAGAGGATAGGATTCAATACCAGTAGCCAAGCCCACTCTTCACCATTCACAGATATATTTTACTGTGGTTGTGTCCCTAAAATTGAGCACTATACAATCCCCTTTCATATGTTTCTCACGCCTCCCAACCCAACCTACACTTCGTACATGTATATTCTCACTAGACACATGTAGGGGTAGGGGCCTATGCTTGTTCAGCCAGTGTGTAGACTTATTTTTAAGTTCTTCATAAGATTCTGTGGTGTTACTGCCCAACTCGGGAACCCCGGCAAGGACTACTACGTAGGGCGTGCACTCTGGGGGGAGGTCCAAAACTGTTACATTGGGTCTCATTTCTGCCAGTTTTGAGCACAACGTGTTTCGAGTGCTATCCACTTGATGATCTAGAATTTGAGGGGCTGAAGCCCCATGGCTACTGGAAGCGGGCACTCTTCTGGCGGGTGCAACAACTGGCCTCTCTATTTGTGTATTGTCAGGTAGGCTTTGTGTATTTCCCACTCAACTAATAAACCAGGATTAGATGTCAAACGTGTCTGTGCTGGGCAGTTGTTAGATGTGTGGGACACTACCTGGTTTACTTCTAGGTTTGCGCCCACCCTTGTGTCAAGTACACGTAGGTGCTCCTCAATCCGCCTTAGGCGATCATTCAATGGGGATAACAGAGAGGAAAATAGTTTCTCCATTCTTACCCAGAAACTATCTGTTTGGCCTTGTGGCCCAGATTCCCCACTATCCAAGTGTACCGGGCCCGTCTCTGGGTCTGAGGGAATGGTCATACTGGCTGGGACTGAAGGGTTCTCTATCACCACCCTCCCAATTTTGGAACCATTATTGCTTTTAGTAGATTTTACATTTTTCGATCTCTTTTCCTCTTGAAGGCCTGGCCTCCCTTTGTAGAATGCTCTGTCATATTCAAAGCCAGGTGCATTGCGGATCTAGTAAAGACCCAGGATGCTTGTGGATTTTGAGCTGGGGGGCCAACCAACCCTACAGGTGGGGTAATTTTAACCAGGTCACTATTGGGTAAACCAGGGTTTGAGTCAGAGAGTGTTTGGCTTTGTCCTATTGTTGGGAGCTGTACCGGGGAGGGGATGTTAGCAAATTTCCCCAGCGAGGAGCATTTGGAGTGCTCCAATTCGAGTGATACTCGCCGTTCCACTATTTCAATCTCCATATCAATAACAGAAGAATCTCTAATAAAAAAGCTGTCGAGAGTCCCAACCACACTACCACCCATATTTACACGTCCCCCCGTTACATCTCTTGAGGCCACCATGGGACAGCTAATGCGTGCCAAACACAGTATATATACCATAAAAGGTTAGAAAAAGTACCCAGCCCTTCTCCCTTGGTACAAAATGGATCACTAACCAGTTTTGCTGGGCACGAAGTGTCAGAGGGGGGGCCCAGCCCGGCCTCTGCCGGCCACTAACGGGCACAAATGGGCCCGCCCTTGGCCCGGGCTTCGCCCGGGGCGCTCCCGCGTGTGTTCCGCGAAGTGGGATGCGCACACAAAGAAATACAAGCAAGTGGGAGGGGCGGGAAGAGGCACACAGCTGCGGGCGAACAGGGGGCTGCTGGTCCTCGCAGTCCTGTCGAATCACACAATCACCCCAAAGTCCACAGTGCACAAGAAACCACCACTGTGAGCGGCTCCCGTGGAGCGGGGGCCGCGAGTAGTGGGAAGTGAGGGAGTAGAGGGGAGTGCGGGAAGAGGCACACAGCTCTGGGCAAACACGGGGCTGCTGGTCCTCGCAGTCCCGTCGAATCACACAATCGCCCCAAAGTCCACAGTGCACAAGAAACCCCCACTGCGAGTGGCTCCCGCGGAGCGGGGGCCGCCAGTAATTTTTACAGTCCCGGCGTGGGAGGGCGGGAACCGGCACACAGCTGCGGGCAAACATGGGTCCTCGCAGTCCCTTCGAATCACACAATCGCCCCAAAGGCCACAGTGCACAAGAAACCACTACTGCGAGCGGCACCTTTAATTGTTAATCACTGACACTTGAGCATATAATAGTGCTGCACCAGTGCGTTCATGTGACACCAAAAAGATGGAGTCCGAAGGGCAACCTGCAGGCATGAAAAGCAGACAGTCGTTCGCAGGGGAGAGTAACAGAAAGCAGAGTGAAGGGAGAATGAACCGGGCAAGGAGGTTATACAGTGTATAGAGAACCCTATAATTCCTCCTGGTTTGAAATTGGCACCATAGTTAAATTCAAATGAATACAGCATGTTATTAATGCAAGACGGACACCTTTGGGTTCATTTGAATAATCCTGCACCAAAAAACAATAGAAAATGCAATGCGTGTTTTTAGGTATAGCTAAGACATTTGGCCTTCTTCAAGAGCTTATGTAATTATAAACATTATTAAAGGGATGTTATACAGAGTAGAGCTCTGTCGGCTCCCACTTATTGAAGCTTGATTGGGAAGCTTAAAGGAGGGATACTCAATGTATACCGCAAGGTTCGCTCGAGGACTGCCATACCTTTACAGGTGACCCCAGTAAACCTTAGCGCTAGGCTGCTGTTTACGCAACTGTCGGCAGCCAATCAGGACGATGTGTGATAAACACAGGCGCAGTCTCTTACGCCTCCGAGGGCCCAGTCACGAACCTCTTCACTGTGAACACGAGCTGCGCAGGATTGGTGTCCAAAGAGGCCTTTTCTTTACAAGGTAAATATGATAAATCTAATTGAATTAAAAGCTAGTCCGGGGGTTGGCGCTAAAGCTCGAGACTGATAGTTTTAGTAAAAAAGGAAAATACAACATAACATAGCATACCATAGAAATGAAGTGCTGCTTGTTATAAGGTCCTTAATTTTATCACCTTTTAGTGAGTAGCATATAAGACTTGGTGCCGTATCCTATCGGATACAATACCCAGTGCAGCTTTCTTATCACCCACATACTACCAGCAATTAACATGATTTTAACAACTTTCAATCTTTGTAAAAATAAGAGCAAGGGACAGTTCTAAACAATGATTGCATAAGAGCACACAATTTGCTCGAATAGGGATGCTGGTATTAAAATAAATGTTTTCTTGTTCCACTGATTACAGCTCTCACTACAGCACACCCTGGGATTGCTCTCCACAGGAAAGTAACACTGTTGGGGCCCTACTCAAATTATGTTTATTACCAGAACAGGCCTGCTAAGTGGTGTAACCTGGAAAAGATACTAAGGGCCTTATTTAGAGTTTGTGGACAGGATACTCGGTCACAAATGTAGCAGATGTCCCATTCATCATATTACAAACACATTATAGCCTATGGCACTTGTAATAATCAAAGCACTCCCTTGTTATACTTGGTGTTCAAGTTTACTGGCTTAGAGGAAAGTACACAAATCCCCACCAATTGTTATAAATTTACCCCAGATATCTTGGATCATCAAATGCATTGTGATCAAATACTTTTACGGGTAATTCTACATGACACCATACGCACTTCTTTCCAATCTGTACAGTTATAGTACAGATTGCTGTGTTCAACATACAATCCAAAATACTGGACGTGCCCTTGATAGAATCACACAAATGAAGAATGATAACCTTTATATTCGAAGGCTACTTATAGAAAGCTGGCTCTGTATATATCATACCAAAATGAGGTATACTGTGCACAGAGTCAAGTGGAACCCCAAAGGTAGGCAGAGGTAAAAGGAAATAGCACTTTACTCTCTATTCGTGGTAGTGTGAACAAGCAGTAAGGCTTTATCAGAGGGTAGTGTTAAGCATTTGTGTACACACTCAGGCAAGAAACGATGTCACACACTCAAAGACTGAACTAAGACCAATTTTTTTGTATCAAAAATATTATTTAGTTAAACCAAACCAAGCCTGAAGCAGGTAAGTGAAATAATACTTTGCAAAATCTTATGCAGTGATTTACAGTTGAATGCAGGTTCAAATGCAATTGGTTGAGTTACAGGTAAGTCAAGAGTTTAACATTACATTTAGTTACTTCACAGATTACTGTGCTCATTACTTTTTAGGTCTCGCCTATCCCAATTTCGCAAGAAATGGATAGGGGAGAATTATAGTGGGCAAAAAAGTTCTTAAACCATCGGGCGGATTTCAAACAGTTCACATGAACACAAGCACGCGCTTTTCCCTCGCTCCCGAGCCGCCTGCCTCCGAGAGCTTCACTTCAAAGGGCTCCGCTCCCTCACCCACTGCTTCACACTTCACGGCCGCCAGGCCGTGTCTCCCATTTCTCCTCCCCCGCCCCCTGCTTCACACTTTTCACGCCTGTATTGAACCTAAACCTTACTACATACATTCATAAATAAACACAAACACAATTTTATATAAATACATGCAGGAATATTTAATAACTGCGTTGAAAACTATTTCGGGCTTCACAAACTACGCACACATGCAGACCGAATCAAGGATATCCTAGAAACAGAACCCATTCGACTTCTCTTTTTCAGGTAGACATAATACGAATTTTTAGTTTGATTTAAGCATGGCTGTCATCCGGAGCAATGCATTTCTGTGCAGTCCAGATCACAGATGCGAAGTTCTCCAATTGGCTTATCAAAAAGCAAGGTAGTGCAGAGTTCTGCGGGCATAAATCACTATGCTAAAATAAAACATGCTCGCCTTCTGCTTGCCAGTCCGGCACGTTTGCATGGCTGTCATCCAGTGCGATGCATTTCTGTGCAGTCCAGCTCAGAGATGCAAAGTTCTCCAATTGGCTTATCAAAAAGTAAGGTAGTGCAGAGTTCTGCGGGCATAAATCACTATGCTAAAATAAAACATGCTCGCCTTCTGCTTGCCAGTCCGGCACGTTTATCTCTGGGTATATTTAGCATGCTTGGACTGCATGCTCTTTTGTGATGACTCAGGAGACGGCTCGTTCCTTCGAGCTGCCTCTTTAATTCCCGCTCTGTGGCGAGGGCTTAAGGCATGCTAATCTTTTCTCCATGACAGAGCGGACAGAAGGAAATGGAAAATAAAACAAATAAGTCAGGCAGCAGTGTAAACAACTGGGAAGCCTTTGGCTTTCTGTCAATGCGTACTGATTAAACTTTCATCACTGAGGTCCTCGCAAGATTAGCGCGTTCACATGCAGGGCTGGCCGGCTGAACATTATCAGAGTTGCAGTATCAGAGGCACGGAAACGTCATCCCGCGTCGGCTAAATGACCTGCAAACTAGACATTCTGTGATTGTCGCCCATCGGGGCATAGGCTGTTGTATTAAATGCGTCATTAGCATTCATTGTCACAGGGCCCAAGTCCCACTGGTGGATGCTTATTATAGGCACGGCCTGCCACAGGGGGCCCGGATGATTATAGAGGCAGTTGTACCAGCATGGCGGCTAATAAGATGAGGCGTGTAATGGCGCATCTGTAATTCGCTGCTGTTTGCTCGGGCTGTTCACTGTACATGGTCTGTGTGCCCGCACCCCGCTAGAATTGATTTGTGCTTTGGAGAAAAAATAGATAATCATGGTTCGGTATTTCCGTTGTCGTCCCATGATTATTGACTATAAATAGCTGCGATTGAACATTTCTTCCTGGAAGAAAAAGTCATTCTCGAAAATGAGACTAACTGAGCCCTTTGGCGATAATATTTATTGGTCACGATTCTGCAGTTTTAAGACCGAACGGATACATTTGATTGAAACAACAATGCGCCAATAAGCTAACTTTTGTCTTACATACTCATTATTATTACGTCGCAGAAGAGAACAAGTGGCTGAGCAAAAACATGACATGGAATAGTCTGCCTGTGGCCATGAAGTCTAAACATACTTTCGAATAGGTAACTGTAGTAATTTGACATATACAAATATTGTTGTCTTGAGTAGGTTTATTAAGTTACATGGATAAAGAGCCAGTATAGCAATCAACTGGCTCTAACAGACATCATCTCAAGAATGACCATAGGACATTCTAAGGTAACCAAGCACCAGTAAATACATTCTAATACAACATGACATGAATTAAAGTGAAAGCTTACTACAGTTACCCTCTAAAAATAGTTTCAAATAGGTAACCCAGTTTCAAACATTTCTAACATTACAACTTAGGTCTTTTTTCCCCTTTTTTTGCCCATGCACGCACTTTAGACCCGCCACAGCAATGCCAAGAGCTTCACACATCAAAGGTTCCCTCCCACCCTTCCGACTTCAGGCATTCAAGCGTGAATTTTCCCCAGCGCGCAATGCCGAGGGCTTCTTTCTTGTGTAGCGCTACTCCTCCCAAAGAAGTGTCGAAGCACATCACACGTACATATCAAAGTCGTGGCTTTTGATGCCACTTCCTATGCTGTCAATTCCTGTGATGCCACAGGTAATGTCATGCGCCGTTATGTCACTTGATTATTGCCTAACTATGTTAGTCCCCCCCACTTCTTTCTTTAGAACTTGTGCCCTGGTCTACTCTATGTCCAATGTATTTATTCACAGGCCTGCAGTTTTACAAACAAACATCAAATTCTGCATTAAATTATAGTTCTAATTGTACAAAACTAATAGCAGGTCACCCTCAACGAGTACGGATTTATATTCAGTTGAACAAAAGCAGATCCACTGATGGCAACAATCTGTGAAGTTGAAAGGCTGCAGTTCGGAGAACCTGCCACCAAGTGGCCACAACTAGTAATAAAAATGTCAACATAAATCCAGCAGTACTGTTTTTAGGCTTACTCGAAGAGTGCTTTCAAATTAATTAATATACAGCTAGGGCTAGGCAAACATAATCAAAATCAGCAGCACACAAAAATATTTTTTTAAAACCACAGTGAAAGTCACTGAGCAGTTCGTTTTTTATCACTGAGCGCATTGTTTTAGAGCAAATAGAGGCACAAACAGCGACTGAATGGTTGAGCACAGTATTTTTGCCCGCTGTAAAGTAAGAGATAGCCAGTGCTTAATTTGAGGCGGTGATTCCATGTGGGGCCATCGGCACTCACTTTGGGGACCGGTACTTATATTTCCTCATCAGACTTAAAGCGCCACTCTTGGCCTCCTCTTTTACAAATTAAGCGCTTAATGTTTTCCAGGTTAGAGTTTATACGGAAACCACTTTATCAAGACGCATTTAATTAAAAAATGTGTTGTTTTGCAAAGTCCCCACTTTGATGCGGGCTAAAAAACTGCTATAAATTGGACAAAAAAGTGAGTAGGGGCCCAAAAGGACCGTGGACAAAGAAGCATAACTAAGTACTCTTTGTATATAGCATGAAGCATAGCAAAGTGAAAGAAAAAAAAAGCGGATCACACAGTTCATGTGCGACGGGCGCGCTCTCCGTTTGGCAGCCTGCGGCCACTGACAACGGGAACGTGCTTTGATCTATATCACTCCCCTCTCCCACTCCTTCCTCCCACTTGCTCCTGCTGACCCTCACAAAGTGGTTGCATCTCAGCCACAGACTTCCTGGCTCGCACGCATTACGTTAAACAAGCATTTGCAATGCAATAGGTCTCGCATTTGCGAGAGTTGAGCTAATGGCATTTTAAATTACAATGCGTTTTATTTATCTTTTTTGATAATAAACACATAAACAAAAGGCATTGCCATTTACAATGCCAACAGCTCAAACTCTTGAGACCCATCTCAAAGAAGCAGACGCCATTATCCCAGGCTGCTTGGCAAGTGAAAGTGCACATGGCGCGCTGAATGTTGCAGTAAAAATATGATGGCCTCTTTAAAAAAAAGTGTAGTTCTTTAAAATGTGAAGGCTTGGTGTTCATACTGCACGTTATCGCTCTGCACTGAGAAGTACTTATTAAAAGTGAGAGTTTTCTACAACTAGTAGCGCACATATTTAAAAGTGTTTTCATACACAAAAATGAGATTCTGAAATAAGATATTTGCCCAAGATCACACAATGTAATTGGGGAAGCCTGGATTTATACAGTGTTTCTGGTTTCGTAAAGGGAGCAAGCGAGAAGATGAGCGGCCGGGAAACTGAAAGTACGGCCGGCCAGCCATGAATAATTAGGGGAGGAGAAGCCGCGGAGCGCACGCTGGGAGAAGCCCTTTGATGTGGTGGCGGCCGTGAAAAAATGCAATTAGGAGGAAGGGAGGGAGGCTGATGCGCGTGCTTGTTTGGTCACGTGATTCACGTGAACTCGAAGAAAACCGCACCAAAAAACCCTTGGTTTGACGAGTATTTTGAGCACTTGAATTCTCGCTCCGCTCAATGCGCATGCGCATTGATAGGTCGCGAGACCTAAAAACCTTTTACATTCACACGGAGCCTTTCCTATGCAATTTTAAAGGTTTCCTACTGCACACACACTGCGCTGCCTCACACACACACTGTGCTGCCTCACACACATACTGCGCTGCCTCACACACACACTGCGCTGCCTCACACACACAGCAATGTCTCACACACACTGTGCTACCTCACACACACTGCGCTACCTCACACACACACTGCGCTGCCTCACACACACACTGCGCTGCCTCACACACACTGTGCTGTCACACACACACAGCAATGTCTCACACTACGCAGTCACACACTGCTGTGTGTCACTCACACTGTCCTATCACACACAAACTGCACTGTGAGACACACACTACACTGCCTCACACACACACTGCGCTGCATCACACACACACTGCCCTGCCTCACACACACTGCGCTGCCTCACACACACTGCGCTGCCTCACACACACTGCGCTGCCTCACACACACACTGCGCTGCCTCACACACACATTGCGCTGCCTCACACACACACTGCGCTGCCTCACACACACACTGCGCTGCCTCACCTACACACTGCGCTGCCTCACCTACACACTGCGCTGCCTCACACACACACTGCGCTGCCTCACGCACACACTGCGCTGCCTCACACACACACTGCGCTGCCTCACACACACACTGCGCTGCCTCACACACACACTGCGCTGCCACACACACACACTGCGCTGTCTCACACACCGCTGCCTCACACACACACTGTGTTGCCTCACACACACACTGCGCTGCCTCACACACACACTGCGCTGCCTCACACACACTGCGCTGCCTCACACACACTGCGCTGCCTCACACACACACTGCGCTGTCACACACACACTGCGCTGTCACACACACACTGCGCTGTCAGACACACACAGCAATGTCTCACACTGCGCAGTCACACACTGCGGTGTACATACATATATATATATATATATACATCTGCATAACACGGTAAATACAAATATACATGCATGCATACATATATGCATACAAATGCATCTTATGTACATAACGGTTTGAAAACACATAACACTCAGTGCCATACAATTACACGCCTCATACTTACACTCTACTCAATGCAACATAAATACACTACATATAATCACACACAGTTCCACATAATAATATGCTAAATAATTACAGTGATCTCAATGCAACATGCACTCCAAATACCACTCAGTACCACATAATTGCATACCACATATTTACTATACTGAATGCAACATACACTCCACACAATACCAATCAATGCAACCTACTGATATAATACATAATTACACTGCCTCAATCCAACATACACTACAAATAATACCACTCAGTGCCACATAATTACACACCTCATGTTTACACACAACTCAATGCAACATAAATACACTCCACATCATACCACACAGTGCCACATAATTATATGCTACATCATACCACTGCACTCAATGCGCAATGCACACCAAATAACACTCAGTGCCACATAATTACACGCCACATTATTATATACTACTAAATACAACACACACTACACACAATACCACTCAGTGCAACATATTTATATGCTACATAATTACACTACACTCAATGCAACATACACTCCAAATAATACCTCTCAATGCCACATTATTACATGCCACATAATTACACTCTACTGAATCCAACACACACTCCACACAATACCACTCAGTGCCACATAATTATATGCTACATTATTACACTTCAATCAATGCAACAGAAATGCACTCCACATATTAACACTCAGTGCCACATAATTACATACCACATATTTACACTCTACTCAATAAAACTTAAATACACCCCTAATACCACTCAGTGCCACACACAATTACAAGCCACATTATTACACTCTACTCAATACAACATAAATACTACCACAATAATACCACTCGGTACCACAAAATTACACTCCACATATTTACATTCTACTCAATGCAACATACATGCACTCAACATAAAGCCACTCTGTACCACATAATTACACATCACACATTTACTGTACTCTATAAAACATACATACACTTCACATACCTGTCACATATGCAAACGTTTAAGCTATTGGCATTATAAATGCTTATGCTATTAATTTATCTATTTTCTAAAACAACACATAAATAAAATAAATTCAATTAACAATTCGAATAGCTCACACTTTCCTAATGCGAGACCTATTGCATTGCAAATACTTGTTAGATTAAATTATAAGTTCCTTTTGCTAATCAGTGTGATATGCCTAGATATCACACTGAGACATTTCCTAGACAAAAGGTAAGTAATTCACTTTTAGTACACTTGTAGTTTTTCAATGTTCCATACAAACCAACTCCACACTTAGAAGAATTTTCAAGGAAAGGCAGTTAATGCAATTCTTTGTAAGGAAATGAAATTAACGGTTTGCAGGTAAGTACTTATTTGTGGAAGTTGGTATTCTGGGATTAGAACCAGGGTTTCCCCAGGGTCATGGAAGCACTCTCAGAACTCCTTCAGCGGCACTAGGACAGCCGGGTGCAGAGTGCTGAGGCCCAATGTTGCCAATGGGGATAGGGGCCCCCGGTTGGTGGATGCTCACAAGCAGGTCACAAGGTTGTGGGGGCAAAGCTCCTGGTGTTAGGCTCAGGGCAAAGGGGGATCCAAGTTAGCACCCAAAGTACACCCGCAGTGGCACAGGGCAGCTGGGTGCAGGGTGCTGTGTTGGCATCAGGTGCCCTGTTGATTTCAATAGGGATTCTGCGGTTGCAACAAACACTGCAGGCTGATGGGCGAAGATCTTCTGGAGGTGACCAGTTGGGGAGGTAAGTTGAGATGCTTGGGGCTGCTGGGATACTGTCAGTTGGGCCACCCGAGGCCGTGCAACACCGAGTGCAGGGGTGTTTTTATGTGCCGGGTTTTCTTACCAGCTCTGATCGCGGTCGGGAGGATCCTCCAGAATAGGTCTGGAGGCGTTGATTGGAGATTCGAGGCAGGTCAGAGATCCCCAGATCTCAAGTCATGATCACCAGGGAGACCGACTCGTGGTGTTGGGCCACTCAAACTCGGTCGTGGGCGCCAGGTACAGAGTGGTGCAGACTCGTGGATTTGGCCGGAGCCAAAGTCTGTGGGTGAGCAGATACAGTGCTCACGGGAGACAAAGTCTTGGTTTTTGAAGGCAGGGCAGGCCCTCTGGGTTCTTGGGGGCTGCTGGCTGCAGGACACTTCAGGATTTCGCTGGAGCAGGTTCGAGGTTAGGATAGGACGGTAGGGCTGGGGCGAAGTCAGTGGGCATCCTCCTCTTCTTAGTTCATCACAGCTTCTTCAGTCCTTCTTCTACTCTTCTTCTGGTCGGTTCTTGTCTGAGGAGGGAAGGTTCTGGGTTGCCCCTAAATACTAGATTTAGGGGCATTACAGGTAGGTAAAGGTCGGGACCACCTTGGGGTGGGTACATCCCCTATTATGCCACCCTCCAGTGGGAGAGGGGAATATGCCTCTCTCTGGCAGGCTGGCTCCCCCATCTGCAAGATGGCGGGGACTGAGAGTTGTGCTTCACCTCGCATCCCCCACCTGAGGGGTGTGGTTGGCAAAGGTAAGAACACCTCCCTTCCTGACTTGGTTTTCCCGCTGATTCTCCCATCCAAAGTGGGGGCCAGCTGCTGGAATGACGTCTTTGCAACCATTTTCTCACTGATGCAAGATTTCTTCAGGTTGAAGAAGACATTTTGCAGTTTCTAATGTGGAAACTGTAGCAAACAGTATGAAGTCTACAATGTTTAATTTTTTTAAGTAAAAGACAGATAGATTGCCTCCTTTTCTCTGTAACGCGATCAACACCCTATGTAAACAGAAGGACATTAATGTTCCCCTATCGCCTAATGAATGTGAACTGGCAGAAAATGCATAGTCTCAGACAAGGACTTTTAATTTGCTGCACTGATCCACCATTTTGTTTCCCTTCTCTCTCCGATTCATGTCCATTCTCCATCCGCTGTGATTGCCAGAGCAGGAAAAGAGATTTGAAAGCATTCCTAGACCAGTAATTATTGCTTCATTGAAGGCTCTGAACATTACCGATCGGGAGACATGTTTGCTGCGCCCCTTCTGCAAAGTTTTTTTCTTGACAAGTATCAAACTTCCAAAGCCACGAGTTTGGTTCTTGGGAACACAATAATAGTGGCCCTGATAAAATGAAAAAGAAAGCTTTCTTCTGGTGCATGGAGACAGGACCTCCATAATTCGCATGGCTGTCCCCCTAACAGGACATTTCATAAGGAAAAATCTGTTTTCTTAGCTCAATGTTTGCATATTTCATTCATTGTGTAAAATATGCTACTTTAGGAAATTAATGATACTTTTTAATCAGCTTGGGGACTCTTCCTCTGCTCACTTAAGAATAGTTTTTCCTCACATATTCTTTCATGTTCTATCTTCACCCTAATTTTTCATTAAAACTGGGCGAATATACGCCCCTCCTCACACTTTCTGTCCACTTGATGAAGCTATTTTCTGATTTAAATTTGATGTGCATATTAACATTAACCTAATATAAATTAAACAAAAAAGCTAGTATGAACAGAACAATGTTTTCCTGACGTATGCTAAACTAGGCCTCAACTCTGCTTTGTATTAATACGGCTCCTGCTTCCTAATAATCATTGTGTTTATATTTCTCAATGACACAGCAAAAGGGGGGCTTTGGGGGGCAGCCGACCGCAGGGAGGTCCCCCCCCCCAGGCGATTTGGGAGGGTTGCGGAGTGAGTGCAGAACATTCTAGAAGGTTTTGGGCTCCTTTTTGGTTGGTTTGGTAGCCCTGTATATATAGGTCCTTGACTCCTCCTCCCAGCCACCATTTTAGGTTTGGTGACCTGGTGGCTGGGAGGTTAGATAGTAAAAAATGTTGTCATTGTTTTAGTGTAATTGCTTTTAGAGAATTTTGGCTTGAAGGCTAGCGTTTCATTATCGCTTTTACAATGGAAGATTTTCATGTGCTCTAAGCAATGCGTTTGCTTTCGGAGGCCGGAAGAATGGATTTGTTGGTCGGCGGGGGGCCGGCGCGTCCCCAGCGTCAGGCCTCTGCCGGTGTGGCTGCGGTGGTTGCGGCGTGCTCTTCTCCGAAAAAACGCTGGGCGGGTCAGGTGAGTGAGAGGGGCCGGTCTCGCACGAGGAAGCCGGCCCCTTCCGAGTCAGCGCGCGTGGTTGCGGAGGGTGGGGAGGCTTTTGTGGTGCCTGGCGTGCCTCCGTGTGTTTCTGCGGAAGCGGAGGGGCTATCTGAAGTGCCGGTAGAGGAGCAGGCAGGGTTGGCCCCTCGCTCGCAGGCGAGAAACGTTGAAGTACTTTCAATGAAGTCTAATGCCAAGCGGGGGGGTGGAGAAGGAGCAAGAAGCGCTCCGCCTCTGACCCTGTTATGGAGTGTTTATCTGGGCCGGTTTCAGGCGTTTTAAAGCGTGGGGCACGTAGAGGGTTTTTGCAGCTGGGTGATGGGCAGGGCTTAGGTCGAGGGTTTGTGCAGTCATCGGAGACCTTGTTTAATCCGGTGGGGCAATTTGTAGCTGAGACGCAGTTCATTGGAGTGAGTGGTATTAGCAGTCAAGGGACAGGTGGGGCAGGGGGGCATGGGGAGTTTGACTTTCAAGGTGGTCAGGTCTTTTCTAATACTGATGCAAGGATTGCGCTTTATAATGAGGAGGGGAATGTGGGTAGTCCTTCGTTGTTTTCTACCCCTGCTTCACAAGGGGTTGCATTATCTGTGGTGGGGAGTTCTAGGGGCGAAGGGGAGTGGGCACAAACGGGAGAAGGGGGTTCTAGTTCTGGGGTTGTTTTGGAGGATGAGGGTACGTCATTTGGGGCTGGTGGGTCATTATTAGGAGCACGGGGTACTTTACGAAGTGTTCATGGTGGTGCACATCATTTGGTTCCTGGTATTTTTCCTCTTCATGGCAGCGGTGTAGGGCAGGTTGGTAGTTTTCAGGATTTAGGGCCGCACCCTTCTAGTGGTGGAGGGGATGGTGATTTGTTGGATATAAGGGCTGCCAGCAAGTCATGTTTTTCTCTTCAGGGTGAGGGGAGGGTAGGGAGAGGAGGGCCAGTGGCTACTAGATCTGCTGGGGCTTGGCAGAATTTGAATGAGGTTGCTGTTGAGGATGTGGTGCCTGGTACACTTCCTCAGTAGGGTAGGGGTTTGGGGCAGGCAGTTAGTTTCTCATTCCAAGGGTCTTCCAGGACTGTTCCTCATTGGTCAGAGGGTGTGGGTGGCCACCAATTTGAGGCGCATCAATCTGGTTTGAATCGTTTTGGACAGGTTTGTGTGGAGCATCGTGTAGCACAGAGGGAGGATGGGGAGCAGGTTATGTCAGAAGGGGTTTTGCATGGTGGTTATTCTTCGGCAGTTTCCGATGTTAGATTGGACTGGAGTGATGAGGAAGATGTGGTTGGGGACTCTCCGGTGAAGGAGGTGCCTTTGCGGAATATCGGTGGGGGATTGTCCCTTGATAGGTTGCAGGGGAGGTCAGTTACTCCTGTTGTATTGCAGCGGTCAGAGTCTGTGGCAGGTTTATTTCTTAGGGAACCCAGCACACTAGTCCAAACTTTTGCTTTACAGGAGAAGGATCGGTGCGGCGGTCCAGACTCGGTAGGGCGTGGCCCAGCCCGGCTTTGCCGAGGTGAAGTGAGGAGAGCGCCTAGCGCGGCCCTTTCTGTTCCACCGAGGGAGCCTGTCGCGGTCAGCACACGTAGGTCTAGCGCGATCTCGCTGGCCCCGCCGAATAGCAGGTCTAGGTGGTCTGCCTTACCGTCGGCTATGGAGCTACAGAGTCAATGCACGGGGAGGTACAGGCGGGTACAGTCTGCTCCCCCGCCAGGAGTATCTTCTAACCAGTTTAAGAGTAATGTTGTTGATGAGGGGTTGGGTAAGACCCGAAGTGTTGTTTTCCCTCCTGATATGGAGGCGTTGGTGTTGGATTATGACGAAGATACTCCGGAAGAAGGTGAACTGCGTGAGGTGGATGGGGGGGAGCCCTATAATGTGTCTCGTAGTGTTTTTCAGGATCCGAAAATAACAAGGCCAGTTCAGGAGAGACGAGAGCGTGGCCCGTCAGTCAGGGTTCCTCGAGGGCAGCCTACGTTTGATGTTTCAGCAACAAGGGCGGAATCTGTGAGAGCTGTTTCTCTGTTACCAGGTGAGACGCCAGTTACACAGGACAAACCTACGATGGTGTCTGTGGGGACGGCGGTGGTTGGGTTTGCTGGGGTTGGGGAAGGGAGGTCGTTGAAAGGGAGGTATGTGAAAGACACTGTTGTGGGCACAGATGAAGTTTTTGGGTCTGCAGGGGGCAAAGTTGAAAGTAGTACAAATACTGAAGCTACTGGAGGCGTTAAGGATCCCCTTGACAGCAAGGAATTGAAGATTAAAAAATTGCCTTACATGGGTGTTACTAAACCTTTGGGCGCTCATTTAATGTTGTCTACAAAGGAGCGCATTTGGAAGGGTGAGTATGTGGAAATACTGAAACTCCTCCATCGTGAAGTACGATCTAAGGAGGGTTCTAAGGAGGAAGAGTATGAGCTTGCAAAGCGTCCAAGAGTTCCGTTAACCATTGAGAATTGGACGGCGGCATTTCTTATATATGCAAGGGTTTACTGTGAAAAGTTTCCAGAGCGCAGCGTATCTATTTTTAAATACATGGATGTTATTCTGAAGGCGCAATTGACTGGAGGGGGGTATGCATGGGCCCAATATGTTGAAGAATTTAGGGCTAGGATGGCATGGGATCCAGAGGCAAAGCGGGGGGAGTTGGATACAGATTTATGGCAGCATACGATGGGGGCTGCCTCAGGGGGTAAGACAATTTTTACAGCCAGTGGTCTACCCTTAATTTACCGGCCCTTTCAAGGCAAGCCCACCCGTGGTGGGGTGGGGAGTGCGTCCAATACACAGTCAGGAAATGGCACTTGCTGGGAATTTAATAAGGGGTAGTGTAGTAGAGAATATTGCAGGTATAGGCATGAATGCTCCGGCTGTGGTAGGCGACACCCCTTGGTTAGATGTTGGGGTAACAAACCAGCGGGTGGCCAGCAAGGGCATCAGTCAGGTGCAGGAGGTTCTGGGACGTCCCAGCAGTTTCAAGGGGGTCGGGGAGGTAGAGGTGCACAGGGTACTGGGCCCAAGGGCTCATACGCCAGTTAAGCTGGCGCAGCTGCAGCTTGCCATTCAGGAATATGAGGATGTAGGTGTTAAACAGAGATTGCTGGAGGGTTTTCAATTTGGTTTTCATTTGGGCTATTTGGGACCAAGGCAGAGACGTTGGGCTGACAACTTGAAGTCGGCATCTGAGCATAGTGCAGTGGTGCAAGAAAAATTGAATAAGGAGGTACATGAAGGAAGGATGGCAGGTCCTTTTCATAACTGGCCGATCCGTGACTTGATAATTTCACCTATTGGAGTGGTCCCCAAAAAAGAGGCGGGGCAATTCAGACTTATTCAACATTTATCATGGCCGGAGGGGTCATCTGTTAATGATTTTATTGATACGGATGCTGCTTCGGTTTCATATTCCTCAGTTGACGTGGCCATGTCACTTGTTATGACTGCAGGCGCAGCTGCTGAGATGGCTAAGTGTGACATTAAGTCTGCTTTCCGGCAGCTTCCAGTCCATCCGGATGATTGGAGTCTTCTGTAATCCATTTTAATGGAAAATGGTACGTGGACAAAGCATTGCCGATGGGTTGCTCCATGTCATGTGCTCTTTTTGAATGTTTCAGCACATTTTTGCAGTGGCATTTTACACACCAGTCTGGTCATTCACTGGTAACGCTCTAGATGATTTCTTCTTTGTTGGGTCCCCGGGCTCCACGGAGTGCCAGACAGCTTTGGACACTTTCCATGGGCTCATGGAGGATTTGGGGGTGCCTTTAGCTCCTGAGAAAACAATGGGTCCTGCCACAGTCTTGTCATTTTTGGGAATTGAACTCGATTCAGTGGCAATGCGGGCTCGCTTGCCAGATGACAAAAAAGTGAAGATATTGGAGTTGTTGGGTGTTATGTTGACAAAACGGAAGGTGTTTGTGAAAGAAGTTCAAGTGCTACTGGGACACCTCAATTTCGCGTGCAGGGTGGTGAGAGCAGGGAGGACTTTTTGTCGCAGATTAGGCAGAGCTCTGGCAGGACAGCATTTGCCTCACCACCGTGTACGCCTGTCAGCAGGTGTCAAAGAAGATTTGCGTATGTGGGAATTTTTTCTCACTTCCTTTAATGGTGTGCCTTTGGTGAGAGATGTTGATTTCCAGTGGGATGTGCAAATGTTTTCTGATGCTGCAGGCAGTGAGGGTTTTGGACTTTACTGGAATGGGAAATGGTGTGCGGAACATTGGCCTGAGGATTGGTTGAATGGTGGTCGGAGTATAACTTTTCTAGAACTTTTTCCTTTGTTGGTGGCCTTGACTCTTTGGGGGGAGGATTTGGCGCACAAAAAAGTCCTTTTCCGCGTTGACAACATGGCTGTGGTGGAGATTGTGAATCGGCAATCTGCCAGAGATGCACAGGTATTGAAACTCATGAGAGTCTTTGTGCTGGGCTGCTTGAGACATGATATTAACTTTCGCGCTTTGCACATCCCTGGTGTGGACAATGACATAGCGGATGCATTGTCTCGTTCGCAGTGGGAGAGATTCCGTGGACTGGCCAGGGAGGCAGACAGATCACCGACCCTGATGCCGTTACATCTGTGGCAAGTAGGCAACGTCGGGTCTTACAACTGGTGGTAGGTTCTTTATCTGTGTCTACCCGTTCTGCTTATTCTTTGGCCTGGAGGGAGTTTTTGGAATCTGGAGCTTCTAGACATGAAGATGTTTGGCGTTGTTCGGAGGATGTAGTTAAATTCATCTTGGACCTCATGGACAAGGGTCTTTCTAGAGTAACTATTTCAGGAAAGTTGGCAGGCATTTCCTTCATGGGTAAATTGTTTTGGGGTTATTCCCCCTCTGCTGGTGAGATTGGCAGGAGAATGCTTGAGGGTTGGGCCAGAGAGCAAGGGAGTAATAGAAGGCTGAGGGCTCCACTATCTTGGCAGACTCTGGCGCGCTTATTAGCAATTTTGCCCTCCGTTTGTACAGATGACTTTGAGGCTTGTTTGTTTGCCATGTTAATGGCCTTTATGTTCTTTGGTGCTTTTCGAGTGTCTGAGTTGTTGGGTTCTAAATCTAAGAGAGGTATTTGTTGGCGTGATGTTTTTTGCTCGGAGGAGGGTGTGCATGTGTGGCTGGCTAGCTCTAAAACTGATCAGGAGAAGATGGGAAAAGGAGTGTGGTTGGAGGCGAGTTCCCCTAGAATTACATGTCCATTGCTGTTGGCTCGCCGTTGGCATTCTCCATCAGGGGGTGGTGACGATGATCCTGTTTTTCAGCATATTAATAAAGCTCCTGTTACAGCCTATCAATTTCGCATGATTTTGCGTAAGGCTTTACAGCGCATTGGTTTGGATGGGGAGCATTATGGTATTACGGTACACACTCTTTTAGGATTGGCGCTGCGACTGAAGCGTTTAACAGGGGTTGGTCGCAGGGGGACATCATAATGTTGGGGCGCTGGTCATCCAGGTGCTTTCAGCGATACGTGAGAGGTGACGCGGAGGAGGCGCATGCGTCATCTTCCTTTGTATGAGTACTTACTGTTTTTTCTTTTTCAGGTTCAGTTGCTGGGCCCCGATCTCAAGCGGTGACGGTTTGGATTGTGGGGCACTCGTTCGTAAAATGGGCCCGGGTTCAGGCGGCCCAAAGTTATTTTGGAGAAATGTTGGGTTTCAATGTTCGAATGTTTAATATTGTTTGGAAAGGTAAAGGTGGGATGCTCTGGAGGGAACTGATTACATGCCTTAATAACGGTTTGGTGGGAGGTTGCTGCCCGGATATCTTAGTGATTCATTTGGGTGAAAATGATCTTTGCGCAACTAAGGGTGTGGTTCTGTTGCGGGCCATCAAGAAGGACTTGGCGCTTATTAAGGAGCATTGGGCTGGTTGCCATGTTTTCTGGACGGAATTGATTTGGAGAGGAGCAGTGAATCCTAGAGCGGTTGATCGAGCCAGGAAGAAGGTGAATGCTGAGGTTTCTAGATTTTGCCGTCAGCTTGGTTTTGGGAGAGTTTCACAGAGGGAGATACGTTTTGAGTCGGTAGAGTTCTTCAGGAATGATGGGGTTCACCTTTCCAGAGTAGGCATGGATTTGTATTTGTTGGAGTTACGAGAAGCTTTAGCGAGGTCTTTGTCGATGCAGCGGTGAATTTTGCAGGTTTTTTCTCTTTCCTTTTTCCTACTGGGGGGGCAGAAAGGGGGGGGTAGTTTTTCTCCCCCCCCACCTTCCTGGGTGGCGGGGTCTAGTTGTTTCAGGGCTGTTTGTGTCAGATTTCGGTGGTTAATGGTCAGGTTTGTTTTATCATCAGAGAAAGGATGAGTTGGTCATTGGTTGACCGTTTAGACGTTTTGGGGGGTTTTGACAGGGGTGAAGGGTCAGGCAGGTGATTGGTTATGGAGGGCCTGGTATTCAGAATGTTATTGGGGTTGTTGATGACGTAATGTTTTATAATGATGACGTATGTTTTATAATGATGACGACATGTTTTATAATGATGACGTAATGTTTATATGATATTGTAATGTTGTTGTAATGTTTGAAATGTTGTATTGTATGGGTGGGGGAGGGCCATAACATTTTAGGGGAGGGGGTGGGGGGCGGGGTTTAGGTTTAATTATTTATTTAGTGAGGTTTAGTTTTGGAAGGCTTTGCCAAGGTTTATTGATTTGTGATGTGCACCTGTTCCTAATAAAGCGGCCTTTTCCACATTCAAGCCTTTTTGGTCTGCTTTAACCCCCCCCTCGCCCTCCCTCCCAAGGGGGGCTTGGGGGGCGTAGCCGACCGCAGGGAGGTCCCCACCCCGGGCGATTTGGGAGGGTTGCGGGGGGGGCTTAGGGGTGAGTGCAGAACATTCTGGAAGGTTTTGGGCTCCTTTTTGGTAGGTTTGGTAGCCCTGTATATATAGGTCCTTGACTCCTCCTCCCAGCCACCATTTTAGGTTTGGTGACCTGGTGGCTGGGAGGTTAGATAGTAAAAAAAATCCCTCCCTCCCTCCCAAGCTTTTTTCCTTAGCGCAGAATTTTTCTTTCTCCTGTTCTTTATATTTTTCGGTCCCCCCCTTTTTTCCTTTTTTCTCTTTTTTCCTTTATCCGTTTGGCTTCTTGTTGGGAACAGGTGGGCAGGGGTTATTTCTTTTGTACTTGTCGCTGGGAACAGGTGCTGTGCGGGGTCTAGTTGTTTCAGGGCTGTTTGTGTCAGATTTCGGTGGTTAATGGTCAGGTTTGTTTTATCATCAGAGAAAGGATGAGTTGGTCATTGGTTGACCGTTTAGACGTTTTGGGGGGTTTTGACAGGGGAGAAGGGTCAGGCAGGTGATTGGTTATGGAGGGCCTGGTATTCAGAATGTTATCGGGGTTGTTGGTGACGTAATGTTTTATAATGATGACGTATGTTTTATAATGATGACGACATGTTTTATAATGATGACGTAATGTTTATATGATAATGTAATGTTGTTGTAATGTTTGAAATGTTGTATTGTATGGGTGGGGGAGGGCCATAACATTTTAGGGGAGGGGGTGGGGGGGCGGGGTTTAGGTTTAATTATTTATTTAGTGAGGTTTAGTTTTGGAAGGCTTTGCCAAGGTTTATTAATTTGTGATGTGCACTTGTTCCTAATAAAGCGGTCTTTTCCACATTCAAGCCTTTTTGGTCTGCTTTAACCCCCCCCCTCGCACTCCCTCCCAATGTGCACGGTTTGTTTGGGTCCCGCTCACCTTTGCTGCCTGCTTCACGTTGCTTGCCACTACTGGTCCCGGGAGGACCACAACATCCAGCCTGCCTGCACCTGTGGCACCCGGCCACCGACGCCATCATCAAGCACCAGGAGGCGCTTCATAGGCAGACGCGGGCTCCCGCAGCATGGGTCCCACTTGCCTTTGCTGCCTGCTTCACGTTGCTTGCCACCACTGGTCCCGGGAGGACCACAACATCCAGCCTGCCTGCACCCACGGTGCCCGGCCACCGACGACATCATCAAATGCCAGGAGGCGCTTCATAGGTGGGCTCGGGCTCCCGCAGCGCGGGCCCCGCTCACATTTGCTGCCTGCTTCACGTTGCTTGCCGCCACTGGTCCTGGGAGGACCACAACATTCAGCCTGCCTGCCCTCGTGGCACCCGGCCGCCGACGCCATCATCAAGCGCCAGGAGGCCCTTCATAGGTGGACGCGGGCTCCCGCAGCGTGGGACGCACGCGGACTGGCCTGTCTGCACCCGTCAGGGACCGAAGGAGGCCGGGCTGGGCCCCCCTCTTGATCTCTTGGTCTCCATTTTCCAAGGAAACTGTGAAACTTAAGGTTGCTGCTTCCAGATCTCGACCACAGAATTATTATATCCTGTATATAGGAGCTACAAGTAAGACGCATTCTTTCTATACTCTTTTAAGACTGGGCAAATAAGATGGGGAAAAGAAAGATAACAGCAAGTCATACATCAAAATCTTCGAGTAAGCCTAAAAATGCATATATAACTCTGCTTAACAATCTTACGGGGGCCGTAGGTGTTCTTGAAAAACAGATCTCATCAGTAGAAGAAACTTTAAATGTGGATTCATTGGCAACCGTATCTAATGATAAAGTAACTTCACTAGCTGACAGGAAGGTGGTTGAAAATCGCTTTCTGGGAAATAAGAATATTGAGCAAGTGAAAAATGGTTGCATCCACACTGTTTCAGATGATATTTCCATTAGCGATCTGGATATTGATATTCTACCTCCCTCTAAAAAACCTTGTAATCCATCGAGATTAGAGAGTCCCGATATTTCCACGAGTGGAACGTACACGATCCCACCTAGAACCAGAACGTCTAAGATTAATATAAAAATACAGCAAGGGCCAAAAGGCAAAACCCAGACTAAAACAGGCACAGAAAATGTGTCCTGTTTAAAAAATAAATGTAAGGTACCCCCTATTGAGATTGAGAATTGGCCTACCCTAGTAAAAAATCTTACTGAGTCTGTTAAACAGTCCATCACCGCCCTGACAGTTAGGTTGGAAAAAATCGAAGCAGGTATGAAGAAAATTCTTGAAAACCAGAGTTTGGTCACACAAAAGGGGAGTATATATAATATGGGGGCTTCTAGTATACCCCACAGACTGGGAGTTCAAATTTGACCAATACCCTGTCAGTATTAAAAAGGCAGACTTTTGAAAGGGACAAGGGAAAGGGGATTGGGACACATCTACAATAACCAGTAAATATGCACAATGTGACATCAATTAGGGGAGAAGTGCCTAGCCAAAAACCGATAGGAAGATCCAGAAACCATCTGGATGATAGACAGGCATGTGACTTAACATCAACATCATCAAGTTCATGGGCGATACAAAACAGCCAATGTAGCACACAGATTTTAAATTTACCGCCGGCTGCTACACCGTTTACGGTAATTTTAGCCACTGCTCCAGCACCTCCTCCGGGGGAAAACGAAACATGGATTTCATTGAGGAATAAAGCCATACACTATCTAGGGAGCAGAACCGGATTAACTAGCGTAATGTTTTGAGATTTTAAAATGGTGAGGAGGGTTGATTGGGTTGAAAGCAGTGGGAATGTTTTTAAAGGAGACTGTGTTGTCCTCTCATTTGGAACTCCATCCCTGGTAAGGGAAATTTTATTGCGAGCTTGAGATGCAAACATTACCCATACTAGCATTAATGTTCTCCCTCTGGGTTTTTTTTACCAGCCTTAGCACCCTGCATGCCAAAACAGAAATCATCCTTCCACACAGTCCATTGATTGTCTATTTTATAATTTGGAGGTGTCAAATAGATTCGGCCCTCTTCAAACACTGGATGAGAACAATTGACTATTTTTCAGACAAGATCAGAGTGCAATCACTAAGGGAAGCTCGTTTAACTGACCAAAGTAGTTCCTTGGAAATTAAGCCAAGGGAATTGGACTCATGTGGTGAAGAAGTTTCTGGATCAGCTCAAACAATTAGGGTTGAAATATAACTGGGCGAGACTAGTGTTCCTAGCTGATATAAGCAATCTAGGAATAAATAATTTTGCCAAATCGACTCTGCCTCTGGATTAATATCCCCAAAAACTGTTAGTGTTTTCGTTTGGAACATAGCCGGTCTCCGAAGTAAAGTGAATAACACAGTTTGGTTAGATTTCATTGACAATTTTGACATCCTATGTGTACAAGAGACTTGGGTAACAGATGAAGTGCATATAAACGGTTTCAAGGCATTCCATACACCAGCGATTCACTCAACACATGAGAGACTACAGGGGGGAATTTGATTTTATGTATCAAATCTGGGTGGGGCAACAAGGTCTTAAATGATAAAATCTGAAATCTATTATCAAATAGTATCGATACGTATAGATTGTAAATGTATCCTTATTGTAATCAATTTTTATAATAATGTTGAAAAAGAACGTCTGGGGGCTATACTGAAGATGCTTAGTCACGACCTTAGTAAACTAAAGGTAACCAGTGACATTGAAATGATTACTATTTGGGGAGGTGATTTCAATATTGGCTTATGTCCGTGAGCTGGACTTGGAAAATGCGGCCTAACAGTACAGGAGGATGATCCCTCGATTCATTTTGTGCACTCAGACAGGGGGGGAGATGTTTAACGAGATTCTATTTTCATATGAACTTGGTTTTGCAAATTGTTTATGCTCCCCTAGAGTGGATTTTGGGCACACCTTTATAGGCAGGGGCTTAGAATCCAAAATAGATTTTATAATTGCCCCTAACCGCTATGCAAATTATATCACAAGTTATAAAATCCACAAAAATGTAACAAGTGATCATCTGCCTTTAAGTATTAACATTACATTCCCAACTGTTATAGAAAGACAACACAACAATCAAGTAGTTTGGACTCAGAATGTACAAATGGGTAGACTGAATGGTTACACACTGCGTTGGTCCAGCTGCGATCCATCCGAGCTTAACAAACAAATTATAACCAAGGCTTACAACTCTATTTTAATGTGTCTAGAGGAATCTTCTTCCTACAAAAATATAGTGTTAGCATTCGCCCAAATTACATGAACTGTCCAAAACTTGCTTAGAGTTGAAACCAAGGACTATCGCACCTGTAGGAAGGGGTGGTTTGATTCAAATTGCTCTAAAGCCTATAAAAAGCTCAAAGAGGCCCTACATAAGACAAAGAGAGATTTAGGGGAGATTAGAGAATGTAGGAGCAATATAAGCCAGAAGGTCACAAAAAAAGGAAATAAAAGAAGAAGCTTGCCCTACATGAAGCCTCTATAAGTAAAGCTAGCTTTTCTTTCTGGCAGGCGGTGAATTTGTATTAAGACCAATGCCCCGACAATAGAAGTGGCAATTGAGGAGAAGGCCTGGGTGTATTTATTCTCAAATGTTTATAACTCGCAGGGGAGGACAGAAAGTGCAATAGATTGCGCGAGACAGCAGGGGTCTGGGCCCTTTGTCTCTTTACCTATTGATTCTCAGATTACACATAAAGATGGTATTGGGGTAATAAATGCAAGCAAAAGTGGTAAGGCCCCGGGACCAGATGGGATGCCAATTGATTTGTTCAAATCAACTCCATCACTATGGACACCACTGATAACACGGGTCCTCCAAGCCTGTTGTGTGAAGGGCTTCATTAGTACCTGGTCGGAGTCGATCATTGTACCGATTTTTTAAAAAGGGGAACGTGATAATCCTGCATGCTACCGACTGATATCTTTATTAGATTCCCTGATGAAGGTAGCAGGAAGGATTGTTTTAGATAGGCTGCAAACATGGGCTGAAGAAAACAACATCTTAAGTGATGTACAATACGGTTTTAGATCAGGCCTAGCAGTAAATGAGCAGGTCTTAAATCTTAGTATCTTAATAGGAAAATATAACCAGGCTAAAGCAGAGTGATTTAATTTGGCATTCGCCGACCTCACGGCCGCTTTCGACTGTGTCATACACAGTACATTGTGGAGCATTTTGACTGCTTTAAAGGTCGACCCGGTCCCGGTACAGTTCTTACACCAATTGTATATGGGGGCAACTGCCAAGGTTCGATACGGAACCAAAGCGGTGTGTACTGCATCATTTAACGTGGAGAGGGGGGTGAGACAAGGATGCGTATTAGCCCCTTTTTTGTTTACTCTTTACACCAATGCTTTGGAACAGGAATTGGTGGCCAAGACTATAGTCTCCCTCCTCTACGCAGACGATGCAGTTCTGATGGCACGTACGCAGATAGGACTGCAGAAAGCTCTTTTATCCTATACTGGCGCCATGGAGGACCTAGTGTTAAAACTAAATGCAAAGAAAACCTTTGTAATGACCTGTGGGCGAGGGAGACAAAAATGTAGGAGTCTCCAAGTTGGGGGAAATAGGATAGACTCCACTAATATGTTAACATATCTGGGAGTCCTATTTAATCGCACTGGTACCTGGGGCCAGGCAGTCAAGAGTAGGAGTCTTCTCTTTATGAAGTCGACCACTTCTCTCATAAATTTTTCAAAAAAGTTGGGTAGAAGGCCCCCGGAAATTCTATTTAAAATGTATCAAGCACAATGTGTGAGTGTAGCTATTTTTGGGGCGGGAGTTTGGGGTTTCTACGATCCATCCCCCATTCAATAAGTTGAAAATGCTTTTTTAAGATTTATTTTAGCTGTACCTGCTAGCTCCCCTGTTTTTAACTGTCACAGTGTGTAAGGGATACCATATATTTCAAACATCATTCAGGTTCAACCAGTTTTACTCTGGCACATAATTTGGACCTCCAGTTACAGGCCTAAACCAAGAAATAATAAGGGATTCTATGAAGCTGGATCATGCCACAAAGATTACCTGGTGAAAGTATATAAAGAACTTCATGCATGACCTGGGGCGTCTAGAGTATTATTCCACCCCAGAGTCATTAAATGCGATCTGCTGGAAGGAGTTTAAAGTAATCTGCATGGCCACCTTGAGACAACAGACGTATAATGGAGATGAATAAACCCGCGGTCGTCCAACATCAATTGACTTTAATATCATATGATATCCAACCACATATTCTACGCTATCCAGTGGGGGTATGACAGATATGTTTTAATTCACTTTAGGTTCGTGACCTTTCACCGATATATTAGCTATCCTGAGATGAACGATTAGTCCAGAGAACTATATCCATGTACCTGTGACAACCTCTCCCCACAAACAACTATTCATGTAATTCTATTTTGTAAATTGTATGTTAAGGAAAGAACCAGATGACTCTTACCCTTGTTAAGATTGGGGGGATGGAGACAATTTCGACCGACCTTCCTACACTTACACCTATTAGATAGTGATTACTGCATTTGAGTTATGGCTGGTTTTAAAAAAAGTATATTGAGAGTAAGGAAAAGTAACAAAGCTTAATGTTGTCCAAAAGTAAAATAGAATGTTCTAATCTTTGTAGGTCTGTCTTATTTATTTATAATTTGTATCCCTCACAATAACATGTTTGGATTAAGCCCACCTGTAAATGAATGAATTCTGGAACTGCGTACATCTGTATTTTAGAAAAAATTACGATTTTTTTTATCTGTTCACTTTGTGATTTTATATGACTAAAATCGAATAAACCTCTTTTTGATTTGAAATATTGTTTTAATTCTTGTCTCTAGGAACACAATGCCTCATTTATTCTTAAGGACAACACCATCCCCGACCTCACAATGGGTGCTTCAATCATACATATTATCCAAAAGATAGCAGCTTTAAAGATTAGTTAAGGTAATTGATCTACCCCAAGATACCATTTCCCCCATTCCACAATCTCTCTGCATTCCCTGATTTCCGTTTGGCAGATCCAATTTAGATTACTTGCAGTGTTCAAGAGCTGCTCCACGGCAAAGCAGTGTGAGTATAAGTAGAACAGAATGTTCTGAGTGGCAGTGGCACTTTGGTAGTGCATTGTGGGATTTGTAGTTTGAGAGTGCAGATTTGTAATGATGATTGGAATTAGCTGGTTGTAAAAAAGACTATAATGATAAATGGTAATCCAGAACACCAATATGTACTTCCTGAGTCCATGCTGCCTGCTGTGACCAAGTTAATCCATGGCCAAACTCTTGAAGGGAGAGATGGTAAGGTTTTAGAAAATATTGGCATAAGACTGGTTTTGAGCTGTAGTCATGATCTATGTCAAAGATATTTTTTTTAACTTTTCAGAAAATCAATCAAGGAAAGCAAACATTAGTGACCATGAGTCACATACAAGCCGGACTGGCTACCGGGAGTTTTTTGCTGGGGTGGCAGGGTAGAGTTCACCACTGAGGGGGTCGATTTTGTTGCTGGTGGGCTGCAAGTGCTTCTAAATGAACAATGCAAAAGAAATAGCTTAAAAGTTAACTTTTTAAAACATTTGTTTTGCATTGTTTATTAAGGAAAGCCCGGTAGCCAGCCCAGCCCTGGTCACATAGGAATGTCTGGGGGACCATTCACTTGGTTAACAGCCAGATTGTATTACTATTATTGAGGGAGCTGATCTATTAATGCAGTATGACTTCTTCAGTTTAGACAGACAGAAGTAACCATTTTAAAAACAAGATCCTAAAGCTCCTGTGTACAGCTGAACAAATTGAGCAAATGTTTCACCACTGTTACAGACCAGGGGACGTATTATGGTAAATACACATTTTTATTGTTTGCACCTGGCACACCTTTAAAAGGTGCACCGGGTGTAAACAATGAAAATGCGCCCTATTGCTATGAATGCGCTGCCCCAAGGGCAGTCGCAAACTCGTGCTGCCTAAAGGGCAGTGCATTCCTGTGAAAAACAGAGATCTGCTGGTTTACAGCACTCCATGTTATCACAGTGCAGGCAGCAAACTGCACTTTTGATGAGGATTAGAGATCCCCTTGCAGGCGGGTGTAGTTAGTGATGTCTGGGGGGTCCATGGGACCCCATTTCCCTCCTCCAGAGGGCTGCCATCAGGTGGCTCACTGACAGTGCTCCACTTTTTAGATGGCGCACTCTCATTATGTCTCCTGAGGGCATCTTTGCCTCTGCACCCACGTCTATAATAGGGATTCCCTCATTTGCATGGGGCACGCCCCTATGCAAATGAGGAACGCCTCCTGCAGATAGCGCTGTTGGTTGATGTGCACAAGTGCTATCTGTATAATAGAAGGGGGCGCACAAGCGTCTGCGGCCCCTTCTGGCATACCAAAGTGTCCCAGAGGCGTGCAAAGAGGGCGCAAATGCCTGTTGCTTAATGTAATACTGCCCCCAGAAGCTTCAGGTGTGGTTGAGAAAATGAACGGAATGATCAAATTCAAGCTAGCTAAAGTATATGCCTCAAAGCCCTTGAAACACTTGTACTTATGGGCATTAGAAACGCTATAAAGAAAAAACTGTCCCCTCTCCACATGACATCCTTTTAGGGAGAACTATGAGAATCCCATGCATTCCCTCAGCACCACTTTTATCGATAAGTGATGTCATTGTATTAGACTACTGTAAAAGCCTGGCTGATGTATTGATCTGTGGTGGAAAGCCCCCTCCATATAATTCTTGTTACGAATACTGTTGTGAATTATGCGGTATCCTACAGTGGAAGCATACCACTCACATGTCAAAAGTTAAGAGTGCAAAGAAGAAGTGGTGACAAAAACACTGATTCACGGTGTCAAGCTTGACTTTGCTCTGTGGATCTAGAGGGGGAAGAAGGAGAAGTTCCAGAGTGGGAGAAGAAACCAAGAATCATATCCAAGAAGAAGAAACATCGAACAGCAATATCACGAGCGACAAGAACGAGACTGAAAATCGAGGAGACATTTGGGCTGTATCAGTGAGAAGAAGCAAAATATTGCACTGGAATTCAGAGTCCATCGGAGAAGAGCCAGAAACAATTGAAGTATATTCTGAAAACAGAGAAAATGAATCACCTGTACTTAAAAGACTGACAAGAAAGACCAAACAAAAAGTATGCATCACCCGTGAGGACTTCTTTATCATCAGTTTCCACACATATTAAGAAGTAGATGTGGAAGTCTGTGAACTAGCAAATTGCTACTAGTTCATTTTTGAGGAATGTTAGAAATCGGGTTTCTGGTTGGCTAGGGCGTAAGCCTAAGCCAGGCAGAGCCCACCACTCTGGTCAGGGTAATGGATTTACAAACCCAATATAACCCCTGCTCACCCCCTTGGTTGCTTGGTAGGGCAGTCAGGCTAATCACAGAGGCAATGTATAAGCGTTTTTAAGCGTTTGCACAATACACACATACACCAGTGACACACTAGGCACACCACAAAAGAGACTGCACACAAAGTTATATAAAAAATAACCTTTGTAATATGTACACCTAAACACACATTAGACTATAAATCACTGAGTAGCATGTAAAACACATTTAGACAACATAACAGAAATCAGTACGCCACTATGTGCTTGTCATCACACAGATAGATCATGGCACATTTCCATTGATTGGTAATCACTTTGCCATAGGGCAACTGATCATAGCACAGTTCGTCATATAAAACACTTTTACCACCATTAGGCAGTTTCCAAGGATAACAGTATTTGCAGGACTGAAAAGCTATGCATAAACCCATCAGACTCCCAATCATATAAAACACTTGTGCCTCTAGGCACTACATAAAAAGGCATGTATCCACAGAGCATAATCACGGGAACTGCTTTGCCACTAGGCAGGGGTCAAGGTTACATGTGTAGGGCACTAATATATGGATAGACATATTGCACCTGTCCTTAGAACAGCACTGCTGTGCATTTAAAAATGACCAACGACCCGGACCCTGGCCATCAGCGCCCAAACCACTTGGCCCAAATCATGCAGCCAGTGAGACACCCACAGTACCTCTCTTGTGATTGCCGGCCCCAGGTATCGGAAGGGGGAAGTGCAGGGGACCCTGAACTCCAGTTAGGGGCCGATGGTACAGTTTTACGAAAGCCAGAATTCCCCCATGGACTGGGAGCCCTCACTAGGTCCCCCGTATCAGTATTCTGAATAAGTGCAGCAGCCCATGATGGCACTGAGGGGCAGCTGCAGCTAGAACACACACAGGTCTTCCCCGGCCTCACAGCACTCAGCGGCCCTGTGGGGAGACCTCGCTGGACCCTTGCAACTCCTTCTCTTCCCTCCAGGCCACGGCCCACTTCTGCGCAGGCAGCACCTGCGCCTGGCCGCCAGAAGGACTTTCCTCGCTGTCCCAGGGATAGGGCGGGTCCTTGCGCAACGCCCACTGGGCTCAAAGGGCTTTAGCCCCCCGTCGTGTGTGGCAGCCTGGGCTGAGACAGCTTCCCGTGCACACACAATGCCGCACCCGAGTACTTCACAGGTCTTTAAAAGACCATTTGATGAGGCTTTGTTGTTTTTCACCCCTTCTTAGAGCCCCTGCATCTCCACTCTGCATATTGCTGGAAGAATTAGCCCCCCCCCGAAATTTTTTCTTAGCCACCCCGAAATTCGACTCTAGTTGCACCTCTGGGTCCTTGCGCTCTTGCTACCATGGCAGCCGGCTGCCTTGCGGTGATGTCAGGGACTCCTGCGCTCTCCTAGGCATCGGGCAGGGCTGCACATGTTTTGGCGGACCTTCTTCTCCTCTGGTACGACACTGCCTCTCTTTCCGCAGGGAGGGGGGGGGGAGTTTTGTGGTGCTGTGCTGCAGAAGGGGCTGCCCACACTGAAATGAAAAGGGTTTCTTCCAGATTCTAAACTTGCATCCCACCCCTTTTTCTCTTTTCTTTTTCCAAGAGCATAGAAATAAAGCAAGGCGAATTGCCTGAGTTTTTTCCCAGAAATTCCTCATGAGATACACATTTGTTCTAAGAAGGATAAAAAGAAATTGATCCAGGCTGGAGAGGTAAAGAATGCCCAAAGATAATGAACATTTACTTTCATTTATTCATATTCAGGTTTATAGTAACATACTCGGCACATTTGGCTAGTCTGTTTTCACGCCTATATTGCATAGTACCAATTTTTTTTTCCTAAGCAGTGAAAAGGAGATCCCTGAAGAAGTCACAGGACCAGTTGCAAAATCTACAGAGGTGGCACAGTTTTAGAAAAGTTGCACCAACTATTTAGGAACCAATAAATCTGCCCTTCGATCCCAAGAATTGATAAAAGGAAGACATTTTAATTGTAAGGTTGCCCCCATTGGACCCTTGTGAGAACACAGTCTAAAATCTTCAAAAGAGAACATGAAGCAATTTAACCCTCTGTTAGTCACCAAGCCATAAATGACACCAATGGGCGTGTGTAGTTGATGGGTGAGAGACTACTGCACTATCAAAGTTCCTTTACGATAGATGCACAATTGTTGCCCTTTCCTCTCTCAAACTCCCAAACCAAGAGCTGAAGGATACGAGAAGAAATTGAGGTGGACTAGACACTTATTGTAGTAACCAGATAGGATCTACCACAAGACATATGGGACATCTGAATCCTTTAAAGTATCACCAGCACAATTACCACATTTTTCCTCTGAATCTTTGCTAGATATGGAAGAGATCTGGACAAAAGTCTTGACGGTGTGAGAGCCAGAAATCAACCCATCCTTCAAGACCCCACATCAAGGAACCTTGCACAAAACTAAGACATAATACACAGCTACCTAGAAACTTAATTATAAATGCAGACACCGTGAGATGATAGTCTGAAAACATTATCATATATTGCTATGTATTGCAGTGTTATGGTTTTATATATCATTATAAAGAAGTGTGTAGTGATATATTTTATAATTAAATATGAATGTTGTTTGTTATTGATTTGAAGTATTACTTAGCATCAAAAATCCTTACTAAGTTTCATGGCTCTAGTAGGTTCAGAAACCATTTTATTCAGAGTAGTACATTTACGCATTTCTGCAAAGTGTAACTTCTTTTCCAGTATTGGCAGCTGGAAGAGGGATTTTAGGAGACAACTGAGTACAGTATTGTTTTTATGAATCTTATATTCTCTTCAGGATGTCTTACGCTTCCTCTGGGAGATGAGTCTGCCACCTATTGGATACATTTTTGATGAAAGTAACAATTTTGTGTCACTGGATTAGATTTGCACTGAGAGAAAACTATATAAACTGTCCTAAATTTAGTATTTTACAATTATGCCTCCAACTGACCCTTTCCTAGCTTCAGGTCTGGTCAGTGTGAATGACATCTGTCTTAATTATTTACTGTGCTACTTGCTATTTTGCACTAAACAGAGAAGTTAGGGCCAGATGTATCAAGATGCTATTTTGTGAGTCGGTAATAGAAAATTTGTAACAATTCGCTATTATGGACTCGCAAAATGGAATATATGTAGTTTTCGCAAATAAAATTGCGATTCCTACGCATTCCTTATTTGCGACTCTCAAATTACGAGTCGTAAATAAGGAATGGCGCATAGGAATGAATGCGAAATTGCATGCTCAATTTGCGAGTACCCAATAGGTACTCGGAAATTGAGCATGCAATTTCAAGGGTGTCAAATGGACACCCCGTTGCACCCCTGAAATATGCATGTGTGCACATGTGGCGCACTTACATGCCCCAAGGGCATGTATGTACGCCACATGGCACCTAGAAAAATGCAAAAAGTGCATATTTCTTGGAATTTGCAAATTACCACCAATTAGAAGTTGGTGGTAATTTGCGATTCCTTAAAGCCAGGTCTCTATTTTATTTTTGCTTCCTGCGTTGCATTTAAGGAATTGCAAATTGCGATTCCTTATATGCATTATCAAAATAGGTAGTCGTAAAAACTGTGATTCCCCATTTTGCTAATGCCTTTTGAGATGATATATCCAAAAACGCTTTTTACCGTTCTGCAAATTGGCCTGTTTGCGAAAGGTAAAATGCTTGATATATCTGGCCCTTAGACTTTGGGATTCCCGATGTGTTGTGTTTTTATTTTTAACAATAGGAAGATCCAACTAAGCAGGTCCACCTCCTATTTCATAATAACCTTGACATGAACAATTACAAAACACTTGAGATTATTTTCTGCCCAAAAAGGTCCTTGGCTACCAGCCAGGGCCTGGGATATCTTAACTGGTACTTATTGGTACAGGGCATGGTGTTGGTATTGTCTGCACAAATTAGAATTTCCTTATCCTGGATATTTATTTGCAAATCAACAGCAGAAGAATTTTGCCCTGGAAACACCACAACATACTTCCGCAAGACGAGGTACACACATTGAAGGTAGTACAAAAAGAGAAAAGGGGCATCAATAACAAACGAAAAAGGACCATAGGAACATATAGCAACAAGAATAGTTATTAGAGTTCATCGTGAGATGAGTGTTCCTGATGTACTCCAATAAGGAACTTCCAATAGGCATGACATCAAAACCCTAGATACATGACAAGTGTCTCTGAAAGGTGCAGCCAGTGTTTGTCCTGTAGCACTATAGCCACGGTCCTTGTAGCACTACTGATGTACTCGTGATTACCCAGCCTCCATGATTGTTACTAAGAGGCAGTCAGCAAGGGTATATAGGAAGGCATGACATGAACAACTGGGAGACGCCTTTCATCCACCAGCCTCAGCACATGACCTAAAATCATGTGACTGTTGGGAACTTGCTATTTGGTCCTGTGCCTAAATCTGTAAATATGTGCAATGTAAGAGAACATGTTGGCACAAATCTAACTACTGCTGAATATCGCTCCAATGTAATGTTGTTATCCCTCCAGCACATTCCATTCTTTGATTTTTTAACATTGTTTGAACCAGACTCAATATGCACAGCAGTGTTCAAAGAAGAGCACCTCATAATAAGAGGAGCTGCTTTACTTTCTTACTGACAATTTCAGGTTCACCTGATACTATTTCTCTCTCCGGAAATGATTGGTCTAGGGGCAAGAGTTTACCTTTATATGATGGGCATTTGGTGAGGTTGGCCTAACTCCAAACCACAGCATTTATCTTTTATGTCCCATATTTCATTTTTTTCCGATCAATTTAATTCACACAAAGAACCCAGTGATGTGGATCCAATTTTCTCTATAATCTTTCCTCATCCATAAGATTTGCCCCTGCATTCACTCGGAGTGAGGCATCTCCCAGCCCATAACTAGTCTGTATATTCAGGTCTTCTTACTTTCGTTGAATCTCCTCAGCTTCAACAACAGCACCTGCAGCACAGAATAAACACCTATTCAGGTGTGAGAGTGAAAGGCTGATTTTCAAGATCGCATTTGTATTAGTGTTTTCCAACACTTATTATAAAGCATTTTTAAACTGGTTTATGACATGTTAGTGCACTCCAATATTACATTGCTTTCATTACTTGAAGAAGACCACTGGAGTGGATCCTCTCCATGGACTGAAACGTATTTGTCAGCACCTACAGTATGTCGTAAACACTTAAAGACAACACTATAGTGTCAGCAAAACTTCTGACTGCAGTGTATTACATAAAGAGGTGCTGACAATCAGAGGTCCATCCGCCATACCTGGGACTGGCATACTCAAAGCTGTTAGTGACAACCCTCTGCATGTGATGTATTGATAGATAATACTGAACGAAGGCATCTCTGTATCAAAAACAACATAATTATTGTGTGGATAGCCTTTACAGATTGTTTTTCAAATCATGCCATCGTCCGTTTCTTTATTAGGCTCAATAAAAAGTTCCTGCCCAGTATCACCTATTTCCTGCTATGATTAAAAACTACATTCATTCAGATGATTTCCCTAACATAATATTTGGGTGGGCAGATGCACCAAAAACTGACCACAATAAATGGGCGACTGAGAGGGGAGAAGACAGTAGTTCTTGGGACCAGGCAGTAGTCGGATGTGTTCTCAAATGGGACTTGTGTTGTTTTGGTTTTTTGAAGCAGCACTAAATTGCATATTAGCTTTTTGTGGCCATGTTTTAATTTTGCTATTCGACCTATGCTTTATAAGGTCACCTCTAAAATCTTCAGTCCCAGGGGTTAGAAGGCCTGCAACGAACAACAGACCACGATTCCTATGTTTGCATTCCCAAAATGGAAACTGTCTTTAAAGCAACTAGGGCCCCTTACAGGAACCAGTGCTGGTTAAAAAAAAAAAAAAATCCCATGTGTGAGCACATCTAGTTACTGCCTTGTCCCTCTCAGTCGCCAACACCATTACCAAAGAGGAAGCTGTCCAAATAAAACAGCTCTTCCTTTGTTGAAACTATTATCACCACTTTGAGGAGTCAGGAACTTTTCATTGATTTGCAATCATTGTTATATAGCATTCCTAATCGCAATAGAGAGGGGAACACCCCTTTCATGCCCCTTTCCTAATTAATTTTGTAATGTATCTGTAAACCCATTTTGAAAGTCTAAAATGGCTTTCTGGCTCACTGATTGGTTTAGTACATAATGAAAATACATGTTGCGGTTGCTATCTCTGTGAGTTTGCCATTCTTAAGGTTCCTGAACACAAAATTGCCTTGTACACTTCACCCTTTGTTTCTTACAAACATTTTTAGTTTCATTGTAAACTCTAATTTCGTGATTACTTTCCAGTTCACTGGCTGTGATTGACACCTTTGCTACTGGCACGAGCTTCTTTTTAACCACATTGTATTGTTTTGGGGTGTTTAAGGCAGTTTGTGGTTATCATGCATAAAACGTGACTATGATTTTTGCTTCCCACTATGCATCAAAGCAAAAATGAAAACAGTATCAAGCAACCGAAGGATAATAAGGCTCAGCTAAAGCTCCTTTGCTTGCTTTTATTACCTGCGTCACGTTAGGCCTCACAGGATTAGCACATGCTTATCCCAATTATGTGACTTGTTAATGAGGAAACAATGGTATATTTGTTAATCTTGTGGCTCTAATTGCCACCTCTGTATTAGAATAATCCGCCTAGGCTCATCTGCAATCTAACTCCACAGCACAGGAGAGAGTTCTCGTGCGATTTTGCACTTAAGTTTATTAGCGTCCTGTGTTATTGACTCACTGGAAGCACCATCTGAAATATAAATCTCCTACAAAAAGCATGAGGATGAAATGCTTATATGACTAAAAACTAGAGAAAAACAAACTATTTTTCATTAAAACAAGTGTATCTATTGTAAATACATATCGATTTGTGACAAAACAGAGTAGTTCAGAGTCTAACAGTCTGGTATCCCTTCTCCCTCGGGCGTGTACAGCGGTTCCCAGCTCCTATATTAAGATATTTTTATTTTACATGGAGTGGGGTCTGTACATTCCATCCACCATTTCCTGCTTTCATAGACGGCGGTGTCCAGCTGACGATGGACATTCTCTTGAAGTATTTATGCACTCTGTTTTGGAGAAACCTCAGTTAACTCTACTTCGCAAACGATAGTTCAATGATTAATATAACTGTAGGGATTTCTTTAGCCAGGCAGAATTTTATCTTTACTCTAGTTTAAGCTAGGTCTAAACCTCTTAATCAAGTCTAGTATGTCTGGATGAAATTGCATAATTTCATTTACAGAAATTGTACAAAATGCCCACAAAATTACGTTTTATTAAGTGAGAGCCGGCTTTGAAATTTTGTACTATTATTTTGCACAAAAAAAGTCCTTGCATCCATTTTTGAAGGAAGGATCATTTCAAGTCTAAAAAATAGAGCAAGAACGTGCGTGACGTGAACAACAGCCTATCGCGTTTGGTTCGTTCACGTTCTTCCCATGCTCCCACAACAGACATTTTTCCCATACAATGGCATAATCTGAGGCATTTTGCATAACAGTTGTAATGCAAAATGTCAAAAATCATGCAAGGTTAAACCGTCATAAATGAAGTTTTGCCAGCTTCTAGTTGTTAGAGGTGTGTAGATGTAACCACAGCACAAGCCCCAGATGTACAGTCCTAGGTCTTTAACTGTGAGGCAGTGCTGATATACATGGAGAGTGAGTGAACATAGGAAGACAAAATAATCAGTGTGTGGAGATTGAGTGATAAACTAAAAAAGAGCTGTTTACATCTATTCAAGGAGACAGCAGCCTCCTATCAGATAGGTGAGGTTACACTGCAAGCTTGGAACACTTTGCAACCTCTTCCTTGAGCTGATCATTGTGTTCTAGTGGCCCTTTGGTTTCACTAGCAGTTTGACCGACAGCACGTGGCCTGCATTACAAGGCCAGCCCCTAAGTGGCCTAATGGAAGGTTCCTCTTCTCAAGTGGCTTAATAGAAGCTGCATGGTGACTAATCATGTACTTCAGGTTCTGCGCTCAGTCATATTATGTGTACAAGTGCGGGTCTGCCATGGAGGAGGTCAGGGGATTATGAGCTGTTCCTTCTTGAACTGCTTCAGGCATTCCCCATACATGTCTTGAAGTGTGGGTGCACTATTAGAGAAGCATGTCATGGAGGAGGAAAAGCCAGATTGGCACCATGGTTCAGTGTGTCTCAATGCTGGTAGGAGATTGAAAATGGTTATGAGGAATACGGGTGAGTATGTGCATGTGTATGTGTTTGAGTAGACAAAAGCGAGAGAGAGGAAGCAAGAGAGCATACTGTCCAATGAAGGATAAGAGGGTTTCTGAATAAGTAGGCCAGAGTGAAGAGAAGCATTAGGTTTATTTCCTACACCTCAGCGACAGCATACCAACAGCCTATTCTGAAGCATGCAGGCTCCTTATTCTATGTTCTAGAACTTTATGACCGCAATGTTTCACTGTTCTAGTCTATTCTACAATGTTCTGATATTTTTTACAGTGCAATCAACATGGGTGACAGACAAATACCACACATCTCCCTTTTTTCACAAAAGATATTTTGCTCAGATTCCCATCCCAGAAAGCATGGAAACACATAACAGTGAATAACGCAAAATATAAGAATAAGTTAAGAAAGGATTTTCATTCATGGTTTCACAGAGTTGCAATTAGACACACGTATCACATTAGACCTCCAAAGATAGGAGGAAGTTAACAATGTAATAACTGTCACTGTATTACTTAACTAAGTAATCTTTTATGAAACTCAGGGGAGTCGCCCATCCTCTTGACCTTTTGTATCACAGAACTGTCTTTCATATGTCCACTTTCTGACATTGCTTTATTGTTGTTGACACAAGTCTCCCCATTGTGCCCAGGTCAGTAATGTTTACCAACCTCCTCAGATTCCATATTGTACCATCCAGTTTCTTGACCCCATTGTAAAAGAGCTTCACGACTTTCACGTGTTCAGTGAATTTTGACTATTGTTTGTCGTCAGTTGGAGCTTTCACTCTTACTCAATCACCCACTTTTTCAAACCTCTCATGGAGGGCTGCCTGCAACTCTAACTCCTTTTTCCTCTACTGTTTGCCAACATCAACCCTCACCCAGCCCTTGTGCCATTTCATCACCTAGGAATCAGTCTAGAATTGAGCTTCCTACTCTTTAACTGTGCAGAGGAAGTCATACCTGTTCACTAATGAGGAGTTAAGCGATAAACCTCTATTTCCACTCCACACCTATTTCCTGCTAAACTCATTAGCTCTTGCCAGCTGACTGCCCTGGTTGAGTGTTTTGATAAATCTTTATACTGTCCCATTGGTTTCTGGGTAATTCAGGGCACTACGTTTGTGTGTTATTCCATTGCATTGCATAAATTCCGTCACTTGTCAGGAGCAAAACCGAAAACCATTGTCAGTTAAAAGGGTGTTGGGTAGTCCCACTCATAAGAAGTTTGTGAAGATCCTAATGTGGCATAATATATTACAAAAAAACGTAATTGGTTGTGGCACAGTACCAGAGGACTACAACAGGCAAATCCTCTAGGGCAACTGACCACAGGTGAAACTTAGAGAGAAACGGGAAACATCCATCACAACGTAACTTTTACGACGCACTACCATTACAACGCAGGATTTACAACGCAAGTCATTACAACGACTTGCGCTGGAGGGCGCTGTAGGATAGGGAATAGTTTAATTTACTATCCAAAACCTTCCCTACTATCCACGGGGACTGGAGTTGGAATAGTAAATTAAACTATTCCACTATCCAGCACCCCCCAACGCAAGTCGTTGTAACGACTTGCGTTGTAAATCCTGCGTTGTAAAGGCATGCGTAGTAAAAGCATGCGTTGTGATGACATACATCCGAGAGAAACAGCTCCATGGCAATAGAACACAAGAGATCTTAAAGCAATACACATTAGCAGCATTAATACAAGAAAGAACAAGGAAGAAGTAATTATAACACATCCTACCCCTTAAAACAAAACATAAATTAAGCATAGTCCATCATTTTCACAGGAGGGTTAACAGCTCTCTACTGTCTTAACCCTTGAAGCCACAGATTCTGTGACAGAATCATCATCAACACGACCACCTGAATTCTCGTTACTGATATCACAGTTAAGACAACCATCACAAATCACAAACCTTTTTATTTACCATATTCTGGCTTCTAGCTTCAATGTCTTTACTAGTACAATTAGGGCACTTAACAACTCTCCTCACTTTCCAGACTGTTCCACACTGTTTATGTTAACTTTCACCACTTTACTAGGATGACTGTATTTTGCAATTCCTTTAACCTTCAAACCTTGTTTGGGTACTCTCACTCTCCACTTAGTGTCATATGCTTCTTTCATCTTCTCCTGTTTCTGTTTCATCCTCATAGAGATATCCTGCAAATCATGGGCCTTAGTTTCAGGTAGTTTCCTTTTGATCCACCATGGACATAACTTAGGCACAGGCTCTCTTACTCTTACTCAATTCCGTAACACAATGGGGAGTGATGCGATACATCCATAACCTCTCCCTCAACACACCTTTCCACTCTCTACCTTATTTCCTTGCCCATTCCACCCCAGTTAAACCTCTCAACCTGGCCATTACCTTGTGGTCATACAACGCAGTAGTAACATGTTTAGTAACACAAACACTCAAAAACTCCTTCATCTCACCTGACTTCAATTGCACACCATTGTCTGTTACTTAAATTCCAGGGCTGCCTTCATGAGCAAAGACTTCTTTCAAAAATTCTACAACAACTCTTGAAGTGACCGGGTCAAACAACTTAATTTCTGGCTATTTGTAATGGTAATCAATAACAGCTAAAGCAAAACGTGCATCCTGAGGCAAATAGTAGTTAGGACCAGAATTGTCAAATGCTACTTTCTGCCATTGAAATTGTTGCCACGGCACAGGCTTCAATGGAGCAGGGAACGGCTTCAACATCTTGTCACTCCTAATGCACTCACTCACTACACTCCCTCACAACACTGTCCGCCATCCTATCCATACCTGGCCACCAAAAATTAGCTCTCACCAGTCTTCTCATAGAGGACATACCAGGATGATCCTCGTGTGCAAGTCTCAAAATTTCTTCTAGAATATGTTTAGGAGATACACCCTCCTGAAAAATCAACTCTCCTTCCACTTCTAAATCACACAAATCTTGCTGGAAGGGTCTCAATTCAGAAGGTACTTCTTTTCCCTCGGGCCAAACCTCAATGAGGTACCTCTTGAGTAACTTCCATTTCTCATCCTCATTGGCACAGTTATTCTACTTTTCTTCAGAAATGCTGCCAAACTCTTCTGCCACAAAATTAAAAATTGAGGCCACTATCTCAACCCTATCATCACAAGTTTCTGAACTTGTTGGAACTCTGACATGGAAGACGAGAAAGGCAATCAGGAGTTATATTATATCTCCCTCGAACATACTCCACACAAACACTATACTCTTGCAATTTGGATGTGAGTCTAGCTATGCCCATCCTGCTGCTCAAGCAAACTGCCCAACTCACTAGAGCTATCTAATAGGTTAGACTTGATATTTTCGAGTTTCACTACATCAGTTGTGACTCAATCCCATTTGACTCGCCTATTATCATTTGAGGGGCAGATCTCCCTAGTTATAAGAGGAGTATTTGAGACAATGGGATGTTGTGGCCCAAAGTGGAGACATGGTGAACTCAAGGGGATTATGATCGCTGTCGGTAGTAGTTCCAACCACCATATCCGTCACCCCAGACCACAATTTAACATCTAATAAAATATAGTCAATGCGACTCATGTTAGCTGTTCTATTGTATGTATCTACCCCCATTCTGTCAGACTTCGTACATCTATTTGCTGCCCTAAGCCCATATTCAAGTGTTAGTGCATGTTGCTGTATCGCTGTCCATGCCCATTTTTTAATAGGTGGTAAATCAAGCAGAGGGACATGCCATAACTCATCAAGCTTGCCACTGTCAGTTATGTCCTCTGCGTCTAAAGGTTCATAGGTGACGTTGAAGTCACCTGCTATTATTAATGGAGCTACGGACTCCCTCCCCTCTAAACAGTCTTCTAGCATTTGGATGGTAGATGACCTACAGCCAGCCTTGCAGCCTCGGCATATACATCGAAAAGGTCTAGTCCTGCACCATTCCTGCACCAATATGAATAGCTAAAATGTCTGGACTATTAATCTTAATCTCCTGTATGGTGTAATGGAGCTCAATTTTGACCCAGATCAATGGACCTCCAGTAGGCCGACCTTGATTTTTAGTAAGTGCTGGGCGACAAAAGGTCACATACCCAGGAATAATAACTGGGGTAGTAGACCATGTTTCCTGCAGAATACATACATCAAATTGTTCTATATATTGAATCCAGTGTGCAAGCGCCACCACTCCGGCTAAATTCCATAATATCATACTAAGCTTTGATGCCGAACCTCGTACTGGTGGACATGAGGGGTAGATCCTGTATGTAAAACAGCTTGGCCGCAGGTCTGCAGTTGCCTCACGTAATAGTACCAGTGATGGTTTGTATATGGTCTTAGGTTCCCTTCACTTGTGCATTTTGGGAGTGATAGATTGTAGTCGATAAGAGGCCTAGCTTTTTGATGTGCCAGTCAATCAACAGATACAAATGATGAGTCAGACCCCATTAAAGTGCCACTTGGATTAATTATTTGTAGCTGTAGTAAGGTAGAGGGTCTAAATTTTAATAGAATGCCAGTGGGAGTAGGTGAACAAGATATCTCCTCTAGAGCTACCAGGTTACGGGTTATGTTCCCATCCTTAAAATGTAACTGAATGCAGTCTGAATGCAGTCTGTTTGAGACGAGTGGTCGAATTATCTTTTAGCCCATGAAATATCCTACCTGATAACTGATCTGCACCCCCTCACTTTGCGAATCCAGTGTATAGATTTGTTAATCAGGGAGTCTTTGCCTTCATGTTTTGTATGTGGGGGAATTTTGGGCCCGTTTGTCATATATATACTCCTGCCCGGGTTTTGGACCTGTTGTTGGCTGTAGTTCAAGGATTGTCTGCTAACAGCTTGGGTTCTAGCATTCTTGCTTATGGCGGAGACAAGGGGCCATGTAGGTTTGGACATTAAGGGAACTATGGGGATTGGGGCAATACTAGGTTCTTGAGAACAGCCAATTTCCGGCTTGGAGTGATATATTGTGGGGATGCTTCTTTCTTGGAGAAGCTTAACCTGGTCCGTAAGGGCTACAATGAGTGTCTTCAGTGAAATAACTACTGTCCTTAAATCTAGCACGATTTCAGCCATATCCTGACCCCCTACTAATGCCCCATCTGGAATACCCTTAGCCCTTCTATCAATTAATCTTTCGTCTGCTGGGGCAAGCCCTACATAAGAAGTGCTCCCCAGCTCAATCACTTCACCTTGTATATCACAGAGCATGTTCTGGAGGGGGAGGAACCTATTTGTTAAGACAATGTTGGTATCAGTGATGATATGCGTGTTGTCTATGGCTTCATCTATAGCAGTCGTAGAAGTGGAGGAGGCCCCTTCCTCCAATGCGTCAGTTATGGTTAATTTCTCCATGCCATTTAGGTGGCTTGGGGTGACTGAGGGCGGATTTTTGTTACTGCGTGTGTTCCGGTTGTTGAAAATGGCGGGTACACGTCTCGCAGGGGTAGGAGAAGGATTGGGATCAAGAGTAGGGTTGGGATTTGAAATTCCATTGGTTGGACTCAATAACTCTACAAAGTGACTAGTGTAGCTGGAGGGATGGTGGAAGCTCAGATCTCCTCACATTCCAATAGTAGATTATCGATACGATCCAAAACACCATTGTTCGCTACTGGTTTACGAACTAATTTGCGTCTGACGGCCTTCGAGCTACACCCTTCAGTACCACCTCCCCCCTCACTCGTTCCGAGTTTATTTTTGCCTATTATTTTAGGAGTTTTTGATGATGTATAAGTAGGCAGTTAAAAATATGGATATGAATTTATTTAAAAAATAAAATGCAATCAATACAGTGGCAACGTCTACAGAGGGCCAACAAGTATCTTGCAGCTGCCGGGCTAGAAATGGATAAATTACACTAAATGTCCAGGTCCAAGTCCACAGTCCAGCCTCACTGACCGGGGTGAGAGAAAAAGAAATAACATTAATAAAAGTAGGGAAACTCACAATTAGTAGTATCCTAGACCACAGAGCCAAGGGAAATGGCCCTGCCCTGCCTCTTCCTGGCAAAGTCGGGCAAGGACGGGCCCGCCCTTGGCCTGGGTGCAGCCCGCTATGCGCCCACTTGCGAGGGAAGGAGTTTCCAGACCATCAATGAGTCCTGGGGGCTGTGGTTTCCGTGCCCCAGGTCAGTTTCAGTGCGTCCCATGCAGCCGGGCTTACCTGCCAAAGATATGCACCTCTGACCACAGGAAGGAGTGTCAAGACCAGCAAAGGCTCCTGAAACGCTCCTGAGAAAGGCTCCTGAGGGCAGTGTTTTCCATGCCCCAGGTCAGTTTCAGCACGTCCCATGCAGCGAGACTTTCCTGCCGAAGAAATGCATCGCTGTCTAGTACGAAATCCATATCTTTTAACACGCAGGAGCTGCGGAGAAAAGAACATGCCATCAATTCACTGGCCCCTTAGGTGTCTCAAACGGGTGTCGAATCCAAATGAAAAACGCGTACCTAATTGACGTTCCGATTTTTCCACAGCTCCTGCGTGTTAAAAGACATGGATCTCGTACTGGACAGCGATAAGATTCGGACACCATTTTGCTTGTAAGTATATTGTGACATCTGACTGACGAAAGCCACATTTTTGTTTGGGACATCATTTGACATTTCTATTTATTCATTTATTTTGTTTAAACACTTTACACAGACTATTTGTGCCTAAGGACATTGAGAGCATTAGGCCAGTCCAAAATAAGTAAAGGTAAGCTGGTGCTCACTCGGGGTGCGTTGAGTATTGTTCTTTCTAGCACATTATTTGTGTGTTGGACTAAAAAGTAAGAGATGGTATTTCTGTTTGTTTTTTTCAGCCAATCTGGTCCTGAAGAGAACCCTCAAAAGGAAGGGGGTTCGAAACGCGTCAACCTTGCGTTGTTTGCCAAACAAACGTGTTGTAATAATTTAGCTTTTGGTAGCACTGTAAATATTTTTCACTCTGTGAATTTTTTTGTAAATTTTGTACTTTAGTGCACTAGAAAGACTAATGTAGGATGTGCGCCGATGTTTTGTAGTCCCCTCTGGTCTGTAAAAACATTAAATAGGATAGATTAACCAGGAAGGGTTATTGTTGTAGGGTTGTTTTCTAGTAAGGGTTATAAATGAGTTTGAATGTAGATGATTGAATGTAAGAAATGTATGATAAAGTGAGAGTCTGGTGTCCTTAGATAGAAAAGCCCCTTTAGGTATTGTATTTATGTATAAGCTTGTCCTAAGAAAAGAAAAAAGTCTCTTTAAATAAAAAAGAGAACAAGAGAAAAGAATTTCAAAAGAAATCAGAGAATTTAATGAGTGTTTGAGGCTATCTTTGATCTATTTCTTTGATTTGACAAAAAATAATAACTAATTGATGATCAGTATTGGCATTGTTAGTTGGTTTTGTATAAGGGCTCAGCCTTACTGATTGGAGCCAAGACCCATTATTGGTTTGTCGAGACAAGTAAACAGCAGCCTAAGGGGCCCATCCTCAGGCTTTCTTGACCTGAATAGGGCTGTGCATGTCCCCACACAAAGAGCTGCAACACTCCCTGTAGTAAGTCTAGTGCCAGAGCAGGAAGGGCAGGGACCTTGTGGACTTCAATGGTCTCTCTTTGAAGTTTCTCCCACATCAAAGGACCTACTGAGTACTGGACCCCTGACACTACCAACTCAGTACACTTCTGGATCTGAGGACATCCTGCCAGGAAGAAGGACTGCTGGGCTGCCAGGAGGGACGTTCGCTCTGCTGAATTGCTTTGCTGTGTTGCCCTACTGCCTGCTGACTCTCGCCATGGAGTTAGAAGGACTGGACCTGCATCTCCACATCCTAGAAGAACTTAAGTGACTCCAATGGCTTGCCTTCTGTTTTGGAGTCTCAGGGCAATCAAAGACATCCTTCTACTCTGCTTCAGCTGCTGGACTCTGCCAACTGTGAGTCGTAACCTGTCAAAAGGTGTCAGTCCAGTTCTGGGACTTGAAAGTGGGGTCTTCTGCCGTGCGTCAGTCGGAACCGACGCATTTGCCTTTGACATCGAGTCTGCGCCACTTCCAGTGCATCCCTGCGAGGCTCGATGATGACGTAGGAACCCGACTGCGAGGCTCGATCACGACACAACTCTTTCATCACAAAGGAGTTCAACAACGATCTAAGATCCACCTGCAAGACCCAAAAACAATGCATTTACCCGACTGCGCAACTTGATACCGACGCACAGTGCTCTCGCAGATGATGCATCCTCTGGAAAGGTACTTATTTTAGTGGGACCTACGTGTCTTCTGTATCTGAACTGCACTTTATAGCGGCCGGCCTGAACTTTTGGATCTACCCTGCTCAAAGGCGACCAGATAGCCCTGCTTTCAGTTTAATCTTTATAAATGAATATCCCGAGTTTGACTTATTGGTTGTTTGTCTGGTTTTGGTCTTGTTTTACTCCTAAAATATTCTTTATTTTTCTAAAATGGTGTGGAGTCTTTTTGTCGTCTTCTCACAGTGTGAAAGTTTCACTTAACAGAGTATTCAAAGTAACTCAAAGATTGTAGTGAACTGTAAGTGGGGGGAACCAAAGTAGGAGGGTTCCCTCCCAAATCAACTAAGTTCTATATTGAGTTCTGGTTTCTATCAGGTTGACACATCAGATTTTACACATACATGCTTCTGCTGCCTGCTGCCTGCAAGAGCTGAATATAGATCCCTATGGTAATGAGTTCCACAGGTCAGCATTGATGAAAAAATAAGTTTATTGGATCAGGTCCCCAGCAGCAACCATGAAGTGTTGACACGTCGAGGAATAGAAAACAGCAATGGGAGAGTGTGTGTGCCGTGTTAGACAAGGAGCATGGCCATACGAGGCTCCAAAGAGACCACAGCTGGGAGTCTGATGAGAAGACGGGCAGCCCCAAACACTTGATGAGAAGACGGGCAGCCCTACAAACGTACATACTGCAGGACTAGGAAACAGACAAGAGACAGCTAAACTGTGCATCAGAATGTGACTGCCCTGGGCAAACCTTGTGTGTTTTGTTCTACGAAAGGGTTTGTAGCTACCAAGGCCAGAAGAAACCCCAGAAAGCTGATTTTGTGAAGGAGACCAATTGGCCAGTTATATCTTGTCTAGCACAAGTTTTGGTGAAAAATCTTTGTTGGTATTGAAAAGTGAGTGACAAAGCAAACTTACACTCACAGCGAGTTAGTATCCAGAAAGAGGGAGGTGAAGACTTAGGTGACAATACCAAGGAATGAGCTGGTAACTGAGAAGGATGTGGTACTGTTAGAAATGGGGGTCTCTAGTTGGCAATGGTTTGCACCATTGTCCATGTAGGGACCCTTCTTCCTCATCAGGGAAAGGGGGATACACTTCTAAATAACCCCTGCTCACCCCCTTGGTAGCTTTGCACGAGCAGACAGGCTCATCTCAGAGGTAGTGTGTAAAGCATTTGTGAACAAATACAGTAATACAGTGAAAACACTACAAATGTACACCACACAAGTTTAGAAAAATAAGTAATCTTTATCTAAAATAAAAAAGATCAAAACGACAAAAATCCACATCACAGTAATAATGACTTTTAAAAGGTAGAACCAGTTCTGTTCAAAGCAAATTGCAGATGCGACACTGTCAATACAAAGTACCTTGGATGCGTCAAAATCAAAAGCAAGAACTGCCACTGGGAAGGATATGTGTCAGTTCCTTACATGCAGGGAAGGTGATGCGTTGGTTCCTTACTCCAGGGGAGGTGATGCGTTGCTTCCTTAATGCCACTCAAGGGAGGTGATGCGCTGGTTCCTTACTGAAGAGGAGGTGATGCGTCGGTTTCTTACTGCGGTCCCAGCGGCCTTGTAGAGTTGATGCCTCAGTGGGCTGTGTGAGGATCGGGGATGCAGCGGTTCTCGATGTAGCAGCAGCAACGCCACTTGCGTTGGTTTCTTCAGCCATGGTCCCACAATGCATTGGTTCTTCTAGCCGCACAGCAAGGGAGGCATTGGAATCGGTACGGTGATCTTGGCCTTCGTAGATCGGTGCACTTGATGTGGTGTGCAGTGACTTCTCGAGCCGCTGTGGCAGGCAATGCATCGGTTTCCTCGGCAATGTGTCGAAAACAGGTACGGATGTGTTTTGTGCTTCTCCTTGTTGCGTTACCTTTCCAGCTCCCAACAGCAGAAATAACCTCCAGAAGCCCAAAACAGCAGCATGCACCTCTTAGCAGGTCAGAACTCTCAGCAAGGGAGTTCAGGGGAGCTGGGGGTGAAGTCTTTGGATCCTTGAGACTTCAAAACAGGAAGCAAGCTCTACTTCAAGCCCTTAGAGATCTTCCTCAAGCAGGGAACACAACACATAGCAAAGTTCTTGTCCTTTTCTTTGCAGAAACAGCCACTGCGATGAGAAACTACCAGTCCGCGTTGAGAAAGCTGCCCCTCTAGTAGAAATCTACTTGAGCGGCAGAAAATGATCGCTTGCACTGTGCAAGATGCAGTTTGTATTGATTGCACAGTGCAGACAAGCACCCGGCACTGTGCAATCAGTGCGAACAGCATTTTGCACAGTGCACTACGCAGTTTGCTACTTCGCAAACTACGCCCAGGGTTAGTTCTCGCCCCTCAGCTGCATCAACCATCTGAGGGATCTGTGGTCCGTCTGAACCCAGAAGTGAGTCTCAAACAAGTAGGGCCTCAGCTTCTTCAGCGCCCAGTCCACAGCAAAAGCCTCACGCTCAATCGCACTCCACCTCTGTCCCCATGGAAGTAGCCTCCTACTAATGAAGGCTACACGTTGGTCTAGGCCCTCCACATTTAGTTGTGAGAACACAACCCCCACACCATGCTCTGAAGCATCAGTCTGCACCATGAATTCCTGTGAGAAGTTGGGTGCCTTGAGCATGGGTGCTGTGCACATGGCAGATTTCAGGGCATCAAAAGCTTTTTGAGAGGCGTCAGTCCAGTTCACCTTCATGTGCTGCTTCCTGGAAGTCAGCTCTGTCAAGGAAGCAACAATGGTGCCATACCCTTTGACAAATCTCCTGTAATATCCAGTGAGGCCTAAAAAGGCTCTCACCTCTGTCTGGGTCTTCGGGGGGGTTCCCAAGCCAGAATGGTGTCAATCTTAGGCTGTAGGGGTGTCACCTGGCCTCTCCCTACCTGGTGTCGTAAGTACACCACTGAACCCTGCCCGACCTGGCACTTGCTGGCCTTGAACGTGAGGCCTGGCCAATGCAGAGCCTTCAACACTTCCCAGAGGTGGTGCAGATGTTCCTCCCAAGTGGCAATGAACACTGCAATTTCATCCAGGTAGTTTGAACTTAAATCCTCCAGTCCAGCCAGCACATGGTTGACCAATCTCTGAACGGTGGCAGGGGCATTCTTCAACCCAAAGAGCATCACCCAGAATTGGTAGTGTCCCTCTGGGGTTGTAAACGTGGCCTCTCCTTGGCCCCATAAGTTAAGGCAATCTGCCAGTACTCAGACATTAAGTCAAATGTACTAAGGTACTGGGCAGCTCCCAACCAATCTATGAGCTAGTTAGCTCTGGGGGTGGGGTGGGCATCAGTCCTGGTGACTGAATGCAGCCCTCGTAGTCCACACAGGAGTTCTGGTGTGGCACCGGGTGCAGCAGCCTTTGGGACCAAGTCCACTGGGCTGCCCCAAGAGCTGTTTGAGGGGTAAATCAAGCCTAGCGCTAACATCTTGGAGACCTCCTCCTTGATGCAAGCCTTGACCCTGTCAGTCACTCTGTAAATTCTATTCTTCACAGGAGGACTGTCCACAGTGTCCACATCATGGACACACCACTGAGTGATACCAGAGGTCAGGGAGAACAGAGCAGCTAACTGTCCCAACAGTTGGCAGCAGTCATTTTGCTGTTCAGGTTCAGAAGTCATGGAGGGGGAGAGGGTTACACTGTCCACTGGCCCATCATGTTCCTTAGCGAACAGGAGGTCAGGAAGAGGCTCAATCTCCTCCTCCATTCCAGCATCTGTTGCTAGGAGCATACCCACTTCGGACCTCTCCAAGTAGGGCTTATGACGGTTCAAATGCAAGACCCGCAAAGGGTTCTGTGGAAATTGCAAGTCCACCAGATAGGTGATGTTACTCTTGCGCTCCACCACCTCACATGGCCCAGTCCGCTTGTCCTGGAGCACAGAAGGCTCCACTGGGGCAATGACCCACATTTTTTGACCAGGCTGAAACTCGATCAGAGTGGCATTCTGATCATACCACTGTTTCATCTCTTCCTGGCTGGCTTCCAGATTTGTTAGTGAGTTGCCTGAAGCATTAGACCAGTTGTCTGGTTCCTGAAAGCCAGCATGTAGCTATATACATCCTGGGGAGGTTAACTTGGAGTTTTCTCCTGGCCTTCTTTGGCCAGGTTCTCTAACAGGATGTCCATACAGGAGTTCAAAGAGACTGAACCCTAAGGACTTCTGCGGTACTTCCCTCTAAGCAAACAATAGAAGAAGATAAGAAGACGTCCCACTTACGCCTCATGGGCAAACCAAGACCCATAATCCTGCCCTTCAGGATCCGGTTGAATCTGTCAAACAGCCCTTTACCTTGGGGTGGTAAGGAGTGGTGAACTTATAGGTACCACTGCACTCCTGCCACAGGGGCTTCATATACGTGGACATGAAGTTTATATCTCGGTCAGACACCACCTCTCTGGGGAATCCCACACAGGAAAAGATCCCCATCAATGCCCGACCTACCATGGGGGCCATCACAGTCCGGAGAGGGATGGTTTCGGGGTCCCAGGTGGCATGGTCCACCAAGACCAGGATGAACCTGTTGGCCATGGCTGTCTTAGGATCCAGAGGCCCCACAATGTCAATACCAACCCTCTCAAAGGGGGTACTGACTACAGGGAAAGGTTGGAGAGGATCCTTGCACTACCTCCCACTCTTACCACTTGCCTGGCAAGTGTAAATGTAAATGTAATTTGCACTTGTATAGCGCCTATCACCCAGGGGTCTCTAAGCGCTGTACGAATACCGCTGTGGAACCCTTCCTGGCCTGTTCCTGTGAGGTGTCCACTCCTGGGCACCCCAAGGTGAAGCCAGGCATCCTAGCGTTGTTAGGGCCGGTGTGGAGATTTAGCAAGCTATTGCCCAGAGTTGCAGAGTGGAACCCATGATTAGAGTAGGCACCGAGGCGAGAATTATCGGGTCCGAGGACATTGAGCCCAAAACCCTGCCGCGACGGGGATTGAACTCTGGTCCCGGGCCAGACCTCTGCCTCAGGTTCTGCCGCTCTAATCGGTGAGCCACACTTCTCCACTAGTGTGGCAAGACCTACAATGTGTGTGAGAGTTCTTATGCATTTGGGGCCAGTAAAAGTGGGTGACAAGCCTTTCAAAGTTCTTGTGTTGTCCCAAATGCCCTTTCAAAGGCACATCATGATCCACCCCCTGTAGGAACGCTCTGAATCGCTGTGGTACTACCAGCAAATGGGCTGACCCAGGCTCAGCAACTTTAGGCTCACTATACAGGAAACCATTATCCCAGTAAATCCAAAATGATCCAAAATGATCGCCGGCTGCATGGTTTGCAGCCTGCTGCTGCATACCAACAAGAGAAGGGCATTTCTGCTGCTCATGGCAGAATTCATCCCTGGAGGGGCCCCCTTCCTGCTGCAAATGAGTCAGCTCAGGCAGGTCCCCTAGTTCGGCCACTTGATCCCCTGTAGGCTCCAGGGTACCCCCTCAAGGTTTGCCTCCTCCTGGACTGTAGAAACTTCAGGGGCCAGTTTCCCTCTTCTCTTTCTGGTTGCCACCTGGGTCACCCTTTCAGGCTCCAGGTCCTCTTGATGGCCCTACTGGCTGCCATAGACCGAGTTGTCACACACGCCCACTCAGAGAGACCCAACATCTCCAAATGAGACACACGCTCCAACTTCTTCCAAGGTGGACTCTTCAAATCATTGCCTAACAGACAGTCAACGGGCATGGCTGGCCACACAGCTTCTTTCAAGGTACCTGAGACGCCCCCCCACCCCCCAGTCAAAGGGAGGCTATGCCACTTTGCAGAGGCACTCTGAGTTGTCAGCAGCAACTACTGGGTAGAATGTGTAGGGGACCACCTTCTCCTCAGACACTAGTCGACAACTGGCAGCTGTCACACTGGCTCCAGTGTCTCTCTTAGCTACCAAACTATTGCCACTGATGGTCACCCACTGCCTGTTTTTTTAGGATTATCAGGCAGATGAACCCTTGGGACCATCTCACTGTCTGGTAAAGTGACCAGGGTCATTTCTGTGGGCCCCCACCCCTCTTGGGAACCTGCCTTCCCCAAGGCTACACTAGCCAACTCACTGGGCGGAGCACCTGTGGATGCAGTAGTGGCTTTCTTGGGACACCTAGGATCCCCTATGAAGTGGCCCACCTGACCACAAGCATAACATGCCGGGGGGGGGGGGGGCTTCTGGGTAGGCTTTCTCCCGGGACCCATGGCTTCTTCTCACTGGGGGGCCGGGAACATTTCCCTTGGGAATTACTTTGGGCCCTTTTTAGAAATCCTTCTGTTTACCTTTGTCAACCCCACTCTTCTGCTGGGGACCCTGACCACCTTTGGCGGAGTCTCCCACATAACCTTTGTGGACCCTGGTACTGACCCAGCAGTCCACCTCCACAGTAAGCTTCCTGGGGTCTGTCAGCTTACTGTCAATCAAATGTTGGTGTAGCTCTGGCAAACAAGTACCAGACAAGTGCTCCCATGCAACCAAATCATAGAGCCCCTGAAAATTATTTACCCGGCTACCCTTTACCCAACCATCCAGTGCTCTGCAAAAATAGGACACATACCCACCCAAGTGCTTGTCCCAAGCTTCTTACCGGCCCTCAACTGCTGCCTGTACGGTTCTGGGGTCAAACAATACTTCCTGATTAAGCTTCCTTCAAGTGAGCATAAGACATTTGCTCTTTGCTTGGTAAGGCTAACAAAGTGTCCTCCCCTCTTTCACGAAGCGGTTCCAGAACCCCGCTCCCCAGTCTCTCTCAGGGATTCTGTGGGACCTCATTGCTACCTCATATGCCTTAAATGACGGACCAATATCCTTATTCTTTACAAAATCCTTAACCACTTCCTTGGGGGTGTATAGCTTCCCTTCTTCAGGCACTGGCAACATGCTGCCACCATTGGAGCCGGGCGCTACACTATTGGCCTTTTTGTCCAGTTCCTTCAAACCTCTCTCATGCTCTAAAAGCATCCTCTTTTCCTACATGGTCAGTTTCTGCTTTTCTGACTCCAATTTCTTACTCTCCGTGTCACAATCCTTCCCCACCCTGAGCTCTGTAAGCTCCAACTCAATCACACTCTGCTTCTCTTCCTGTCCTCCAACTCCTCTGGTGACAGACCCTTTGAAGACACACTGTTCCCCCCGGACGGTAACTTCCCTCCAGGCAGACCCAATAGCCCATCCTGCTGCCCGTCTAAATTCTCATCCTCCACCATAGGCTCCTCGCTGTGCTCACTGCCATTCCTTGATTCCAAGCAGACCCTCAGCCCCTTTTGATATTCCTCCTTTTTTTGTGTGGCCTCTTACTGAGATTTTAAATTTCTTGCCGACAGCTTTCAATTGTGGCACAGTGTAGGTTTCAACCCTATCCTCTTCAAATTCAATATCCACAGATGCAAGTGATGCTGGTTGACTCATGGTGAAAATTGGTAGTTCTCAAGTTGAAAAAAGTTCCAAGAAGAAAAGTTCCATCAATTGTATGTGGTTACATAATGGTCTGCACTATACTAGTAATGTACACCAACCACTGTATGTAAGGCACAAATGCAGGCCCAGATTCTCACCGCTGACCACCACTGTTAGAAATGGGGGTCTCAAGTTGGCAATAGTGCACTGTTGTCCAAGTAGGGACCCTTCTTCCTAGTCAGTGAAAGGGGGATGCACTTCTAAAATAACCATTGCACACCCCCTTGGTAGAGTGGCAAGAGCAGACAGGCTTATTTCAGAGGCAGTTTGTAAAGCATTTGTGAACACATACAGCAATGCAGTGAAAACACTACAATGGACACCAAACCAGTTTAGATAAATTAGTAATCTTTATCTAAACCAAACAAGACCAAAACAACAAAAATCCACAATACAGTAATACAAATATGACTTTAAAAAGATAAAACAATTTTGTTCTAAGCAAATTGCAGATGCAATACTTTCAATACAAAGTACCTTGGATTCGTCAAAATCAAAAGCAAGAACAGCCGAAGGGAATGTGATGCATTGGTTCCTTACACGCAGGGAAGGTGATGCGTCGGTTCCTTACTCAAGGGGAGGTGATGCGTCGGTTCCTTACTGAAGGGGAGGTGATACATCGGTTTCCTACTGTGCTGAGAGGTGATGCGTCGGTTTCTTACTGCAGCCCCATCTTCCTTGTAAACTTGGTGCCCCGGTGCGATGCGTGAGGATCGGGGATGCATCGCTTCTCAATGCGGTGGCGGCAATGTCACTTGCATTGGTTTCTTCAACCACGGTCCCACAATGCGTTGGTTCATTAAGCCGCACAGCAGGACATGCATCGGAATCAGTGCGGAGATCTCGGCCTTCGTAGATCGGTGCACTCGATGTATAGTGTGGTGATTTTTTGAGCCGCGGGCAGGCGCTGCATCGGTTTCCTCAGTGATGCCTTAGAAACAGGTAGGGATGTGTCGCGCTTCTCCTTGCTGCTGTACTTTTCCAGCTCCCAACAGCAGAAACAACCTCAAGGGGCCCAGAACAGCAGCAGGCACCTCTTGACAGGTCAGAACTCTCAGCAAGGGAATTCAGGGGAGCTGGGGGTGAAGTATTTGTATCCCTGAGACTTCAAAACAGGAGGCAAGCTCTACTTCAAGTTCTTGGAGATCTTCTTCAAGCTGGGGACACAGCACACAGCAAAGTTCATACACTGCACCCTGGCCGCAGGGGTACCTTGGGCCTATCTTAGGGGTGACTCACATGTCATAAAAGGGAAGGTTAGGGCCTGGTAAGAGGGTGCGCTTGCCAGGTCGAAATGGCAGTACAAAACTGTGCACAGACACCGTGGTGGCAGGTCTGAATTACATTTACAGGCTGCTTATGTGGGTAGCACAATCAGTGCTGCAGGGACTCTAGCAGCATTTGATGTACAGGTCCTGAGCACACACAGTGCACTATACTAGGGACTGACTAGTAAATTAAATATACCAATAATGGTATCAGGAATCTATAACAACACTTTACAGGGAGCACTTGCACTTTGGTACTGAACAGCAGTGGCAAAGTGCCCAAAGCATCTAGACCAGCAAACACAAAGTCCAGCACACAGCAAAAATAACATGAGGCAAAGGCAAAAATCCAGGGGAATCCCACGCCAGGGCTAACAGGTACCAACTCCTGTCCTGGGCAGATTTGGAAGGACTGGAGGCGACTCTGTCTGCCATGGAAACACAAACAAGATACATTCCTCTAGAACTCTGAAATGTGAATGCTGTGAGCTGTGCCTGATGTTAAGAGGCAATCTGATGCTTGCAGCCATACTGTGCAACTGGAGTAGGAAGAAGCCACCAGAGTAATAGAAATTTCATGGACTGCCCATGCATAATGGAGAAGCCATGTAGAATTGCTACCTTAAACAATATGGGGCCTATTGTCAAAGTTACTTGTATACTTTGTAGTAAATTTACTACTTTGGCTTTTCACCATTTCCAAGAGTAAATGTCACAAAGTGTTGACTTAAATGTCCCTGGAGCCACATTTACAAATGTAAAGTTACTACGCACAAAAAGGACACAGTAGTAAGTCTAGTACCACACATACCAACCACTGGTATTGTACCACTGGTACTGCCTGACTGACTACATAATAAGTAAATATAAACTTTTTAGTTTAGGAATTTTTAAATATATATTTATAATGTATTTTAATCGAATTTAATATTTTTAAATTAATACCATATTTAATTTAAAATTAAGGTAATAGAGGAAACTTCTCACATGTAGGCACAGTTCTCCACCATCATAGATGAGATGTCGCTATGGTAAAATGGTAAATGTTTATTAAACTTTTTTTCTTAAAAATAGTAAACATATTTTATATTAAATATTAATGTAAATTAATTCTATAAAATTATTTTATATTGTTCGTATTTTTATTATTTTAAATGTAGAATAATTATATTGGCACAGGTTGAGAAGAATCAATATGAGGTCTGGCAATAATAGCATCAGTTATTTCAGGATGGATATACTGTTACAAGCAGGGACAACCTTGTCCTCCATGTCCGCCTTTGAAATGCTGCATAACTCAACTCCAAAGGTGCCTTTGATTGATTCATCAGCGATCCAACCGAGTTCTCAATTACAACCAAACAAGAGGACAGGTTTCCAATACACCTTTGTTTATAGTCATCAGATTTTGTAATTTTAGAGTGGAAAAAACAATTCATGTAATTACACAAACCTTTATAGCTAACGTTATCAAAAGAGGCTTGAACAAGTGGCTTTGGCAGCTGTTTTGAGGTATCTACTGAACTCTTTTTCGTTTTTGGGGCAGGTGGGGAGCCAGAATGAGAATTCCCATGCTGGCGAAAATGAATGAGATGTAGAAATAAAGGGGTTACCCAAAGCATTATGACTAATATTTCTTTCATCTGTGTTCAATATAACCACCATGGAAAGTCTTTTGGTTGCCAAAAAGTGCTGTCCAACAGAAGTTAGGGGCATCTTATCAAGGAACGGCGTTAAATTTATCGCCGCTTTAGCGGCAGGAAACTGCCGCTAAAGCGGCGATAATGGGCTTGATAATATGCCCTTGAGAATTCCAATAGAAGCCCATGTTCTGGTGTTAGCATGGGCTTCTATTGGAATTCTCTACGGCATATTATCAAGCCCATTATCGCCGTTTTAGCAGCAGTTTCCTGCTGCTAAAGCTGCGATAAATTTAACGCCGTTCCTTGATAATATACCCCCCAAATTCTTTATTTATCATCCCCGTAGCACTGGCCAAAAACTCTAAATCGATTTTGAGAAAGGGCAGTACTTACCAGTTGATGAGGAAATTATGTTTTTTCTTTTTCTCAGTTTGATGAGCAAAATAGGTCTAGTGGATCCGGGGGGAGGAACAGGTCTGACCTCTATCAGATGCTGGCAGGCGCAAACAGGCCTAGTCTTTGTCCAAGGAAATGTGGTTTAGAGAACTGCCTCCAGCCTCCTCCTGTTTTCATTTAGCTAACAGTAGCAATGTAGCTGGAAGGTGTACTTCATCCCTCCCAAGCAGCAGTCTCAGGTGTAGCCTTCCTGATATATATTAAAGGTTGTCTTTTCTTAAAACTTCCTTCGTCCAGTGTATGATCTAAATATCCAATCGATCTCCACCTTATTCAGTATTAAAAACTACAAAAACGTATATATAAAATCAATTTACAATTTACATTTATTTGTTTCAAAATATAAACTTTGCTTATTTTTAAACTTAAAAAGCTATCCCCCAAAAATATATATTTAACATCATATTAAATGTATATATATTTTGAAAAAGTTTGAATAAACTAATTTATTTTGCCATTATTTTCTATGGGGTTCCTACCTGCATTATTTTCTACGGAAGGGTGCTGCTGTACCAGGTGTTGGCTATGTGTGGTGCTAAACATACTTGTGGTCTGAGCTGGCGTAGTTAAACTTACTACAGTTTTGAGTCTTTTTTGGCTGTAGTGAGCTCAGAAGCACTGTTTTAAACTAGAAATGGGTTTACTCTTTTGTAGGTGGCTATCTGTCCCTCCATAAACCCCTCCCTAGGGCTCTCTAAAACCCTCCTAAGGTCTCCCTGAACACGTCCCGTTAAGTAGGTATTTCCGTTTCTCCAGCCATGCATCCTTGTACCTCCCGGAGTTACTACTAAGTATTATTCTTACATGTGTGAGATTCATGCCATAGAAATAGGAGTGGAGGTGAAACTTAGCAGATATACATTTGTGAATTGCATTTTGTAGAAAATAGTGTTAATGTTGTAATACTTTACACACTACAAAATGTAATCTGTGCATCAGGTCCTATAGGTTTGCATGGACTATAAGTTTGCATCTTTGTCATTTTGGCCTTATTTTAATCATAAAATACTTTTTGATTTTACTATATCAGTCTGGGAGCTTGGCAAAGTGTTTTTTTATTCAGGTGTTGTGTTGGTACTGCTGAAACGTAACACACATTCTCTTTCATCTCTGTTGTGTGCTACTAATTGGTAGATGAGACTGTTCTCGAGTAGCAGTGTTTGCAGTAAGAGCAAGGTTTGCATTGTGATGAGAAAATGTGCTTCACTGGGCAACCCGGCTTCCTACAACAACCGTGAGTACAGTTAATTAATTCTTTCACATCTGGATGTCCCTTTACTTTAATTAAATAAAGCACATAGGGGTATACTTACAAAGAAGTGGTGGAGTGAGACGTTAACCATCATGGCTTAATGCCTCACTCCGCCACTTCAGAAACGCAAGGTTGCACCATATTTCCAAGGATATGGTGCATCCTTGCGTTTCCCCCCTGCGCTGGCGCTACACTTAGCAGTGTAGCTCCAACGCAGGCACCCTTGCACAATAGTGCAAGGGTGTCTGCTTGCATGGGAAGATTGTTTATGTGTAGGAAAGTGTCCCTTCCTGCACATAAACAATCTTTAAATGCTGTTTTGTCACTTCTATATGTACTGCTCAATGCAGCACACATGGAAGTTACAAAATGTCATTTTTTTAACCCCTTCGCCGCGGGGCTAATTCCCCCGCATCACGGGGGGAGGGGGCCGCGCACGGCGCCGCGGTGCTTGTGACGAGAAAGGGGTGGGCAGTGATTGCTGCGGTGGGCGCTGTGCTCATGATGAGCTGAGCTCGTCATGACTCCGCCCACTCAATAGAACGCCCTGCACAGAAGGGGAATTATCACCGCCTGGGCAATCCGCTGCACAAGGCAGCACACATGGAAAAAGCAGAAACGAGGAGCAAGAAAGTATTTCTCTTCTTTTCGCCGAGTTAAGATCAGGTTTTCCCTGTCTCAATTTTGACACTTGCTTCTATATACGCTGCCCTTGTAAATAGCATCACAATCAATGGGTGTTGCGGTGGAACGCCCACCGCAGCAATCACTGCCCACCCCTTTCGCGCTAAGCATAGCATGAATGGGGGTCTTATTTACAAGGCAGATTAAGCCACGAACGCTGCCTTATAAATAAGGCGAGGCCCCCATCACAACAGGAACGTTGATAAAAGTGACCTTCCGGGGGTGATAGGGGCATGTACATATGCCCCATAGTCTCCTATTTTGTATATTTTTTATACCTTTTCTACAATTCACATTCACCGGTACTCATGGCAAATAATATCTTTAAAATTCAAAGGGAGTGCCTCTATAAAAATTACGATAGCTGGAAATAGGAAGCAAACCCCTTAAATAAATTGTTCCAGCCATTCCTTTAGTATAAAGTGTGTTCTGTTCCCATAAATGTGGAAACTAAAAGGAGGAAGATACATTAAGGACACACCACTTAGCACTTCCTTAATAATTGAAATGTTTCACCTCTCCCCTTAGTCTTCCGTTCTGCACCTGTTTTGCCTTGACTTTCTTAATCTGTAAAGTACTAGACATCTTGGGTTATACTAACAAATTAGATATTATTTCCTGCATCACTGCAAGAGGTCAAAATCATCATGCAGCATCACAGTGCCTTTTGGTACTGTCAGAATGGCGAATATCTTGAGGGCAAGTATGACTCTGCTTAGCTTCCTGCCTGAGGCTATTGTCTTACTTGGTTATTTAGATGGAGACAATGCACACCCTGACTGGACTGCATTGTGTGCTGGTCTGACCCTTTCGGAGTCTTCTGCTGAAGAAGTACTCACATGCAAAGTTAGTCGGCAGCTTGCCACATGACCATGACAACACCTCGGTCTAGTGTTGGCTTACCCCGGGAATACACTATGCATAGAGCTACAGCCCTCTTCCACTGACCCGTTGTTACTGATGAGGGCAGGGGTGTAGCTTCTGGGGGAGTGTTTGGGGTTTTACACCGCCTAATAAATGTATTTTATGCTAAATAGTTGGGTACGGGTGATTTCTATCGAACAGACTGGGTTATCTGTCAGATTTGTACATACACACAAAAAAACGTACACACATTCTCTCCCTCTCACTGTTTCGAAAGCCTTAAAAAATATTACTTATTTTACAAAATATTGTGTTTTCTCTTAGTACCCCAACCAAATTGCATTCCTCTCCATTTCCACTACCACCTAAGCCCCTCTCACACACTATGCTTGTAGTATAATATATTTTACAATTAAATGGCAGCGTGATTGTTGGAAAATCTGAATCTCACCCACCCCAATCTTACTGACTAAGATACACCCGTCCCAAGGAGAGGGCTCAGAACAGACACTCGGCCCTAGCTGCAGTGTGGTTTGAAACTGTCGTCACACTGAAACAGGCACAAGTATGAGTCCCCCTCGACAGCCCAGCTACTGCAGTGTGGCCATGGCACACACTGGCCGCACGTGACACAATGTTTGGGACGCAAGCACTCTGTCTCCACTCTTAGCTTTTTGATGGCCTGGCACAGATTATAAAATGATATGCAATTTGGGATTGACATGCAGTAACTTCCTCATTCCAGCTGTATGCTGGCCATATGTGTGTATGTATGATAGTGTATGTTTGTGTAAGCATGCGTGTGTGAGTGAAAGTAAAGGTTAAATCGCATGTGATGTCACTTCCACCACCCCTGGCATATTTGTGAATTGACATTCATGATCTGCCACCCCCCCCTCCACCTCTCCCCTCCCGAATTCAAATAATACTCTAGGAGCTTTAAAGTAAGAGATTGTACATAAACTCTGTATGATAAGTGCCTGATTTAGAGTTAAGTGGAGGGTCTTCTCCATCACAAACATGACAGATGTCCTCTACATCTAAAAAACACAGGATGTACTGCACATGTAACAAAACGGACATGATGTCCACTATGTTTTTGACAGAGTATCATGGCTGCCAAACTCTAAATCATCCCTATGTTGAGATCTATACTACTATTATAAAGTAAGAACTGGGAACTGTGGAAGAGGTGTGGCGCCGCGGCCAGGGCGACTGACGCTGGAATCTGGGGACCACGGTTCGATCCCCGGCTCCGGCGGCAGGTTAGCCCAGCACCATGTGACTCTGGGCAATAGCTCGCTTAATCTTCCCGATGGCCCCCAGCGCCTAGAGACCCTTACGGGTGATTGTGCGCTTTACAAATGTGGACTTTACTTTACTTTTTGAGGCGGGTAAACTCGGGAACCACAGCGCCAATCCAGACACCCAATACATCATTGGAATTGGCAGGGTCTGCAGAGTGACATAGGCTATATAACCCCAAAAAATATACGTTCTTTAAAAAATATACCTTACAAAAAAAATAGTCCCTTGGAAGTAGCGCCGGCCGTGTGCGCGAACGTGCTGACATCATCAGGAGCGCGAGGAGTACAGCCTTGGGGAGGAAAAGTAAAGACGGCGCGGAACCGACATCCGGTTCACTGAAATGTGCGGAGCCGTGGGGAGGAAAACTAATGCGGCGTTCGGCGGGAGGAGCACGGAAGAGAGCGGCGGCGACAGTGGGGACGCGAGGTAAGGGACTTCCTGGAGCGCGGAAAGATAATTCCTCACTTTGCACCTTAAATAAGTGTAAAATGCCAATGCCTCCGATACCCTCTTCGGGTGCAGTGCAACCGTTGCAACTCTCGAGTTGGGAGCTGTTTCCTTTGATATGGGCCCCTATAGAGAAAAAAGTCAACATAATGGAAGGACGGTCACTGAAGCAACGCGGCCTGGCAGCACATTCAAAGACGCAATGCCGTGTGAGCGTGGTGATTGTTTCCAGAGTAGTTTTGCCAGGCCCCTTTTGATTTAAAAGCAAGACGGAGGCGCGACGCTGCGTTATTCAAGGTGGTCGTGTCCCCGCTGCTTAGTTTGTTATGGCATAATTTGGTGGCAGGCACAATTGCTGCACGAAATAAGAACTGTGGCGGGTGTCAGTATTGCAGGGGGCCCTGAAGCAGCCTTAACGTCGGGACGGCCGGGGGCCCAGAAGTAGCCTTTTGCTCCCGGACAACGTCGGGACGGGCTGCTAGTAACCAATAAATCAATGAACGAAGTTCATTAAAAATGTGGGTCACTGTTTTGAATGCGTACTGCTGATGTCGCCTGACACTTGAAGAGCACGAGTACCAGTCCCAGAAAGTCCACAGCAGCCTGCTCTCCTTCTATGGTGTTAAACTGCGGTCAGTATTTGGATAACAACGGCACCTATTATATATAGTATATAGAACCATAAAAAAGCATTAGGGCTGCACATTGATATCCAGTTAGGCTTAGAAGTAAAGTGGATCGAATCATCGACCTGATTTGAGGTACCTGACTGTCAAAACGTGAACAGGGATCAGAACAGGAGCATCATACCTGTCAATTATGATTAAAACAATACTTAAAGGAGACGCGCGAGCGCGTCAAACAAGATGGCCACCATTACCGGAGCTCCGTAACTCCCTCAGCCCGACTTCATTGTTAACGCCGATTTTTGTGTCAGAAAGTCGGCGGAATTGATGGCGCTTACCTTATTAAGTGCTTGCTGACTTGTGGAGTGATTTTGGGGCATTTTCCTGTGGAGGAACGTCGATTTCTGGCTCCATGGTTCTGGACCCCGGTCTCTCCTTCAGGTACTGCCGAGATTGAGTGCATGGGGGCGGAGCAACGTTTGTGACAGAGCCTGGCTTGGGCCTAGCCACGCCTCCAGTATACTTTAGCTGCTGCACCTGCTACATTTAAGAGCTTGTTGGTGTTTTTGGTGACAATTATCTCATTTCTCCTGCATTTTGAGGCTGTTTTTCATCTTTTTAACAAATTACACATATTGCAGAGCCTTTACTTCACCTCAAAATGGATTCTAAGAATTCCAATGCTATTAAACGCAAGCAGCAGGTTTCTCCTCCTCCAGCAAAGTCTAAGATGGTAGAGTCTTCAGACCCTGCTTTTGCTCTAATTTTGGAGGAAATTAAAGCACTACGCTTGAATACCGATACAATTGCTTCAGACGTCAAAAATATCCGCAAAGATATGGCCTCTATGGCAATGAAAATTTCTGACAATACCATTAAAATTCAGGATAATAAAACCAAAATTGACACTTTTACACCTTTGATGGCCAAAATTATTCCAATGCATAATCAACTGTTGGACATGGAAAATCGTAATAGGCAATACAATCTGCGCATTTTCAATTTGCCTGAGGAAGTTGAAGGGACAAGCTGTCGTCTATATCTTGAATCTCTTCTGCCGGGCCTTTTGAATATAAAATTCGCAGAAAAATTTGAGATTGATAAAGCCCACAGAGTCCCTTCCCATCGAAATCCTAGACATACCAAACCCAGGCAAATGATTTTCAAGGTTCTGCGTCATCATCATTTGGTCCTCATTCGCAAGGCTGCAAGAGAAATTCCTTCCTTATTAGTGAATGGGACCAACATTTTTATTCACCAGGACTTTGCCAAAGAAACTGTTGCTATTCGCAAAGAGTTTTCTGCCTATCGTCCACAGCTGCGACATCTTGGATTTAAATATGGTCTTTTTGATCCTTCAACGATGCGTGTCTGGAAAGACAATGTCTCCAAATCTTTCCAACGTCCTGAAGATCTTCGTTTGTTTCTTGAGCAGCAAGCTCCTCCATCTATGGATACTCAGGATCCTAATACTTGACTTCGAGTAGCCTGATTTTTCTTGTCACATCTTTGCATATTCTTATGATTATGGGCTCCAACGGTTTCTGGCCATCCTTGTGGAACGGGTGTGCGTTTCTTTGTCCTTATTTATGTTCCTTGTTTGTCTCCTTTCCTTTTTTGCTTTCTTCCTATTGTTTCTTTCCTTTTCTTATTCTCTGCATAGAGTCGCTCCTTTTCCATGGCTGTTTCTCCATTCTTCTTTTTCTGTGTCATTCTTTTATCCTTTTCTCTTAATGCACAATGGCTAATATTCATAATGTTAAAATTGTTTCTCTTAATGTTAAGGGTTTGAGACATCCGGTAAAACGCACTAAGATCTTAGATTACCTGGGTGCGTGTAAAGCTGACATTTGTTTTATTCAAGAAACGCATGTTGAGGATAAAACTCTCCAATATATGAAGAAAAAATGGGTTGACAATATTGTTTCCTCAGCTGCACAGGGAAGAAAAAATGGGGTTGCAATTCTTTTTGCAAAACGGTTGCATTGTCAGATTCTTAGTAAGTTTACTGACTTAGAAGTTAGATATATAGTGGTTAAGGTTAAAATTCACGACTCAATTTACTTTTTGCTTAATGTTTATGGTCCTACGGCTGACGACCCTTCTTTCTGGTCTGCTTTAACTTCTGAGGTACTGAAGTTGGGGCAGGTTCCTTTGATTGTTGGGGGGGATTTTAATATAATTATTGATCCGTTATTAGATAGGCTTTCCACTACAAAATTCCGTCCTCCTAAAGTGTTTCATACCTTTAAATCTTTCCTGCACACAACCAAATTAGCTGATATATGGAGGTTACACTTTCCTACGGAGAAATGGTTTTCCTTTTTCTCTAATCCCCATAATTCTCATTCCAGAATTGATTATTTTTTGCTTTCCCCTTCCTTACTTCAGTCAGCCACCAACCCTGTTATAGGTAATATTGATGTTTCGGACCATGCATTGATCTCCTTTGTATTAAATGTTTCCTCTACTTTTCCTAAGCAAAATCGTTGGCGTATGAACACAAGTATAGTTCTCAATGATAAACATAAGTCCAAACTTTTACAAACTATTCAAGACTATTTTGCATTCAACCCAGAAGGCTCAACTTCTGTTGTGAATAGGTGGGATGCTTTTAAGGCCGACATTAGAGGTGCCACTATTTCCATTATGGCACATGAAAATAAACAATTTAACGCTAATATTAAACATTTGGAAACACAAATTGCTAAATATGAACGTTTATTTATTTCCTCTAATGACCTTCAGTACAAATCTAAACTGCAGAAGCTTCGTTATGAATTTAATGCTATACTTAGTACTAGAGCTGGAATCCAACTAACAAAATCTAATGCTAAATTTCGCTTTAACACCAATAGATCTGGGAAGCTTCTTGCAAACTATTTACGTATTAAGAGGGACAAAACTCAAATAACATCGATTCGTAGTCCTAATGGTCGAGTTGCTATTTCCCATAATGATATTGCACAAGAATTTCTAAATTTTTATTCCCATTTATATAGTAAACCAGTGCCTTGTGATGACTCTTTAATTGATTCCTTTTTAAATCAGTACAAATTACCTCAAGTCTCTCCTTCAGACAGATTAAGTTTAGATTCTCCGATTACTTCTGATGAAATTTTACTTGCTATCAAATCACTTCCCAAGAACAAATCCCCGGGCCCAGATGGTATCCCTGCTGAATTTTATAAAGAATTTCAATCGTACCTTTTACCTTATTTAAGTTCACTTTTTTCCCATTTTGGTTCCTCTGGCACTATTTCAGGCTCCTTTACGGACGCTTTAATCATTGTTTTGCCCAAACCTGATAAGGACCCTACCCTGGTGGCTAACTATCGTCCTATTTCCTTAATAAACCAAGATTGTAAACTTTATGCCAAAATTCTTGCCACTAGATTAGCTCCCATCCTTCACTCCATCATTCATTCAGATCAATCTGGTTTTATGAAAAATAGGTATTCAGCTAACAATACTAGAACAGTTTTACACGTTATTGAACAGAGCTCTCATCTAACTTCCCCTGCTGGAGTAATGGCTTTGGATGCAGAAAAAGCTTTTGATAAAATTCATTGGCAATTTTTATTTAAAACTCTATTATCTTTTAATTTTGGTGCAGATTTTATTCGTATGATTTCTGCTTTATATTTTGCCCCTACTGCTCGTTTGTTTATTAATGGTCAAATTTCCAATCAATTTTCCCTCTTTAGAGGTACTAGGCAGGGTTGCCCCCTTTCTCCACTATTGTTTTTAATAGGAATTGAGCCTTTTCTTAATTATATCCGATGCAATGATAATATTCAGGGGATTGCGATAAATGATGTCATGATTAAAACTTTGGCCTATGCTGATGATGTTTTATTGTTTATTAATAATCCACTTTTTTTCTGTTGCCTCCCTCTTAGACATTATTAGAAAATATTCAGTAGTTTCTGGTTATAAATTAAATGTCAGTAAAACTGAATTTTTTCTCCTGAATGCTTTTTGTACCCCGGATATGCTACCAAACACAGATATTATTTGGCAGAACAGTAAGCTGAAATACTTAGGTATCCTATTTACCTCCTCATTGCCTGCTACTTTAAAACTTAATGGTGACTTTATACTTGATTATATTAAGAACAAAACGTCCAAATGGTCTCCCCTTTTCCTTACCTGGTGGGGTAGAATGGAAGCTATTAAAATGACTGTTGCACTAAAAAATTTCGACTCATTGGCCATGATTCCCACTCAGTTCCCTCTTAAATGTTATAAAGATATTGACAGATTGTTATCTAAATTCCTTTGGTCTAATAAGGTTCCTCGTATAGCTTATAAGAAATTAAAACTCCCTAAGTCCCAGGCTGGTTTTGCTATTCCGGACTTTTACCTCTACCATAAAGCTTTTATTTTAAAGCAAAGCTCCTTATGGTTCACATCCTCTCATATGGTCAAACCTCCAATTTGGCTTGATATTGAGTCTTCAATTGTTCGTCCCTTTTCATTGCCCTCTGTGCTGTAAATGTCTTCTACATCCAAGGTTATTCACAAGTCCTCTATCATCAAATCCTCAAGATTAATAATTAATGATTTGGATTCTAATTTTCAGTTACCCTTACTATCCACAATCCACTTGTCTTTATGGCACAGTGCTTTACTTAAACTAAATAGAAACATTACTTTTTGGTCCTCATGGATTTCAAAAGGAATTTTTTATCTCAAAGATGTCTTTTGTGGTACTGCTTTTATTCCTTTTGAGCAACTGCGGTTAAAATTTGATATCCCAGCATCTGATTTTGTTAAATACCAAGCTTTATGTAATTCAATTTTGGACTCTTTTCCCAATGGTATTCCTTCTTCCACCACTAACGACCTATTGACTTACCTTGCAGCTGTTACGTCATCCCGCAAAGCTGTCTCGGTATTTTATAAAAAATGGACTTCTTTCCAGGGCTCCAATGTTGGTACAATATCATCTTTTTGGAATACTGAATTGTCCATCTCCCTATCAGATGACATATGGTCATCTATATGGCTTAACAGTATTTCTGGTTGGCTTCCAGTGTCTTTGTATCAAACTAATGCTTTTATTTTATTTAATGCCCTATGGACCCCATTTCGATTACACCATGCAAAATTGTTACCATCTGATGTTTGTTGGCATTGTACTTCTAGCTCTGGATCACTTCGTCATATGTTATATGATTGCCCAATTATTTTGACATTTTAGTCGGATGTTTGGATTGTAATTTCAAAAATTTTACCTGTACAAGATGATATTTCTTATGCTATGTTAATATGTAAATCAGTTGCCCTTTCCCATCCTCTTAGTGAGTCAGAAGCTAAATTATTTAATTTCTTAATTACAGCTGCTTTGAAATCCATTACTTTTTGTTGGAAAGATGCTTCTTCTCTTTCAGTTCATGCCTGGTGGTCATGGATTATCTTTACTAGAAAAGGAGCACAGTTGTCTCTTAAAGGCGTTGTTCATAATTCACAGTCATTTCAATCTTTTTGGTCACCTATTGATTCGTATGTTTTGCAGTGATATATGGAATATGTACTGCGATGACCGCTAGTTCTATGCTGTATTTTGTTACTTTATTTCCCCTATGTTACAGGCCTTTAAAATTTATTTCAATTAAGACTCTATTTTGTTGTATTTTTCGATACTATGATGTATCCCCTACCCCGTCCCTTCCCACCCCTTTTTCTCCCCCTTTCCTTTTCCTTGGATTATTGCATTTTATGGTCGCAATTTCATCTTTTATGCATATGAGAATTATTCTTTTGTATTGTATGTGTCTAATTTCTCCTGTTTGCATTTTGTTTCAATAAAATCATTCTGAACTTAAAAAAAAAACAATACTTAAAATTGGTGCTATGACAATATATATTAACTGTATATGATGAACAATTTTCTGACATGTGTTTTATACAATTATTATGAGTGAATGGGGTGACTAATATAATATGTCTTTGAATCTACAAAACATATTGGAAAGAACCAGGTATGGCGAGGTAGTAGAATACATGATTGTTTGTGTTAAACGGGCCTCTCAGCACTCTGTGCCCCGGTGATACTCTATCTGCTGAGCCAGTGGTAGCTAAATTGCCTGTCATGGCCTAAGACTCTGAGAGGCACGCGTATAAAGCCGGAGCTCCTCCCATCGCCTTGAAAAAACATGTATTATCCTACCTCCAATTGTGAAACCGACCTTTAAATGTGTATCTCACAATTACTTGCCTAAAGATAGAGCACAATTGTATGTTCCTCTGAGAGTGATGCTTTGGCTGGAATGGTGCTCGTCGGCCTCCTCCCTTCTCCTAGACCTGCCCAGCAGCCGATGGTGAGGAGATGGCAGACTAAACAGAGGGAGCCTGTGCCAATGACCTGCCACAGATTTCCAGCGCACACTGTGGCTGCTTAATGGGGTGACTCAAAGAGAGTGGAGATAAAACTAGGGGTGCGGTAGATGCAGCAGCACCCTCATAAATCTTGGAAGAGTTTAGATAGAGAATGAACGACAAAGGTTTTACCTGGCAACATCCACACATTCCCTATGACTTTACTGAGATTACTTTACTGGGCAGCATTGTTACTCCCATTGCTTTTGGTTGCGCAGGCAGTTGAAGACAGCGCAGGGGAACACCAATGCCCCATATTTCACTGGCAGGGCCTCCCTTATCCCCCTGTGGGCCTGTAACCTAAGTAATATGAACGCGCGGTCGAGCTGAAGCCGGGCTATGTGGCTTGCATTGGCCCTAGTGAGTGCAGATTTTGGTTTCAAAATCTGAGAAGAGCCCTTCTCCAGAGATGGCAGGGGGAGACAGTTGGGGCCTTCTGTTGATATTGTTATTTTATTGCTAATGTATTGTTTTGGATAAAGGAAAACACGATGTTTGGGGAAACTTTGATGGCTTCCGGGGAAGTTGGTCTTTTATGGTGAGAGCTCTCTGAAAAGTGATCAACTGGGTCCCCTTGTAGAAGCATCTCAAACTCAGACAGCTGAACCTACTGGCAGGGTTGCAACAAGTGGGCCCTTATAAGTAAGTCAAAACTACAGAACAGCTGTAAAGTGAAATAGGGAAGGATTAAATGTTATGATGACTCGCCTTCTGCCTTCTTTGTTTGTTTGCCCCCACTCACGGCAGCCTAACTTACCTCGGTGGGACAGGGGTCCCGAGGTCTCCATTACAAGCACTCTGCCACCAGGCTGCTGCTCTGTCCAGGGGGGACTACAAGCCCCAGAAGCCCCGGTTGCCCAGCTGCTGCTGTTTGAGAGGGGGAGGCGCCACCACCGCGCTATTTAGCGCTGCCTCTCCCTCCGCAGCACCGGACTCGCCTTCTGCCTTCTTTGTTTGTTTGCCCAAACTCACGGCAGCCTAACTTACCTCGGTGGGGCAGGGGTCCCAAGGTCTCCATTACAAGCACTCCCCTCGCAGCGCGGGACGCACGCGGGCGGCGCCCGGGACAAGGGCGGGCCAGTCATCGCCAGGAAGAGGCAGGGCAGGGCCCCCCCCTAACATCTAGAACCGGAACGAACACTGGGACTAGAAGTAAGGTTTTGAGCGTACTAATTACGGTGCCCACCCTGCTTTGTGAGTAATCAGCGGTCCTCAACCTCTCTCTGACTTATCTTAGACACTGGTGACACTATTCCCCCTGAAGTTGGACCCTAAAGACATTAACGTCGTGAAAATACCCTTGGATCACGCAGTGTTTATGTTAGCTTTTATCGTTTTACCAGCCTAACCATTTTATTTACATATTTCATGTGCTTTTAATTGTATTGCTTCCTGTTTTTACTGAATCGTATATTTTACTTTGCCCCTCAGTTAGTTTGATTATTGTTTGGCACATGTCACTTTACTACAGGTCGTACTATATTGCACTTTATCGCTAGCAGCAAAGCACGTGTCACTTTAACTTTGGCCACTATATATTGCACTTTCAGTGTAGCACGTGTCACTTTAACCTTGGCCACTATATATTGCACTTTCATTGTAGCACGTGTCACTTTAACCTTGGCCACTATATATTGCACTTTCAGTGTAGCACGTGTCACTTTAACTCTAGCCAACTTAGATGACATTATAGTGATAGTGGTGAGGCCTCTAATTAGTATGCCCTCTACATATACCACCATGGCAAGAAGGAAGCTCGCTAAGCTGAACATTGATAGATCTTGCACAACAATTGACACATACTTGGTCAAAGCCGTAGGCGCCCTTTCAGTAGAGATAGATCGCACTGAAAGATGCCTGTCCATGGGGTCTAGTCATTTGGGGGTAGATCAGGGGCCCGAGGTCAGGACTATTCCCAGCCAGAAACTGCTCGACAATTCAACTAACCACACCTTGTTAGTGGCGGAAACAGTTTCTGACGACCATAGAGATGAAGGTACTGCTGGGGATTATACCCGATTATCTTCGACCCCTACTTTGATTATCACGGGTAGCCCTGTACCCAAGAAAATGACTAGGGGCCGTAGGAAAAATCACATAGAACCAGAGAAGACCAATCATAGGACAAAAAAAAGTTAAGAAGAATTCTACTATTGAGAAAGTATGTCCCTGTGTTGCCTTAGATCCCCACCAATGTGGCCCATCCTTAGCGGATATTTCAGAAAAGGTGATAGAACTATTGAGACCACTTTACGCTAAGCTCGATGATTTAGCTACAGAAATACATAAGATTAGTGGATCCCTGGATAGCATTAAAGATAGATTTCAAATTGAGGTGAATAGACTACTAGAGAAAGCTGCTGTTGTTGGCCCCTTAAATCAGACTATTACACATGACGGCAATTATACCAATAACACCAAGGAAGGGAACAATACGGTGGAGGGTGGAAATCAGGGCAAGGATGCTAATTCAGGTAAACATTCCAACAATCGTTGCAGACCGACCCTGAGACAACAGGCAGGTGCTGAAATTTAAGCCAGCCAGCCCTACCAGACCTGACCATACTAAGTCTGATAACCTCAGAGCCATAGTCCGAGAGGATGGGAACCCTGTCACTTTCATAAATCTACCCCCTGAATGTAGTGCATATGTTGCAATATTGGCCAATGTACCTAGACTCCAACTGGGTAAGGTAGAGGACCATGATTCACTCATGAATAATGTAGTGTATTGGTTAACAAATAATTGTGGCTTTCCTATGGAAGGGGAAAGCCAGATTCTGACTACATGTAGAGTGGGTTGGATTGGGCCCCTCAAGAAATGTTTTGAAGGGGATTGTATTATTATCAATTTTTGGGCCCCAAGTTGGGCATACAACTCACTCATGAATGCCCCATTACCATCATCACTGGAATGTAATACTACTCTGCTTCCTTTAGGGTATTTCTATAGACATGTGATGGCGATGCACGGAAAGGGCAACTGGTTTAGGAATGGACCTTTCACAGTTCCTGCCCCGACCCTTGTCTTACCCAATTTTGCTATCCCAGTTGCCAATAGGTACCAAGCCCTGAGTAACCTTGACCTTAATGATTGACGTAAGGGGTACACCCAGTCCCGGCAATTAGCCCAGGATAGAAATGCTCTAGGTAACTTCAAAAGGGGTAAAAGGCCTAACGGTAATTCATTTGATATGACCGAATACTGTCTGATTGAGCAGGGGGCGGTGCTACTAAGAAATGACACACAGCCCCTCAATATTTATAATGCTCTAGCCTCCGGTATAGTAAAATTACCCATTATTAGTGATGGGGAGGGCCGTGTAGTGTCCCCCCTGGATGTTAACGAAATTAATATGTGTAATGGATATCAAGTAACTACCTGGAATCTTTCCGGTCTTAAAAGTAAAATAGGTACACCTTCCTGGTCTGATTTTTTAGCGTCACAACATGATATCATATGCCTACAAGAAGCATGGAGTATCGATTCAATCTATGTCGAAGGTTTCACCTCCCACTGGCTCCCAGCCCAGGCATCCTCCTCAAGTCGAGCTAAAGGGGGTCTACTGATCCTAGTTTCTACCTCTCTGACAAAATGTAGGATTAAGAGATGTATTAATGTTGGTACCCATTCTCAGATCATGTGGTTGACATCTAGTGTGGGCAAGGACGTTATACTGATTAATTTTTATAATAATGTTTTTAAGTCTCCAAGAGTGCAAGTTGTTCATGCCCTGGAAAAGGAACTCGATAGGTTGACTAACACCATTAAAGACCCGATTATTTTCCTCTGGGTAGGATATTTTAATATTCGTGCATGCCCATTTTCTTCAACTAAAGTCTGTGGGACTAGTAGAGGGGACTTTGATGATGATAGTTATGTGCATTTCCCTCACTGTGAATATGGTGTAGCTTTAAATAACACAATGGAGAAGTGGGACTTGGAATTGATTCCATGCGACACGGATAAACAACAGGCGAAATGCCCCACCTTTACAGGAAGAACTGCTACATCCAACATCGACCACATTATTATTTAATGTAATAGTTCACCCTGGTTCTCCCTACCCTGGATAATGACCCAACCATCTAGTGATCACAATAGTGTTTCTCTCTATCTATCTTTTTGGGGTCCTAAAACAGTAACTGAGGTTTCTATCTGCCCGCCTATAGTCCCTACTAGACCGAATGGTGTTCGAATAAAATGGGCTGGTCTAGATCCCATAGAAATTCAGCATGATGTCATCAAATACTGTCACAGTGAAATACAAGTATGCCTAAGGGACGAGGTTGACCCCCGATTGATTCTTGCTAATTTTATTAAGATCAACAACGCAATTGAGGGCTTATTGACTAAACCAGCCCAAAGGTGCAAAAAATCCAAGGTTAGCTGGTTTGATATCAATTGTACTTTGGCCCTATGCCACTTGAAAAAAGCTCTAAGGGGGGAACATCATAATCCCGACACCATTAAGGTTCTACTTGCAGCCTATGTTTTAGCTACTAAAATTAGGAAAGCGGAGCTCCAAGAAATAGCATGGGAAGACCTAAGTCAAGCTGCTGAAACAAAAAACAGTAAACTATTCTGGGATACAGTTAATAGCCCTTTCCTAAAAGATGTACACATACCAGAACTTAACTCCCACGTTAATTGTAACAGTTGGGTGGAGCATTATTCAAAAATGTTATCCCATTGCCAGAGAGGACTCTTTGGTCGCCAAACCTCTAATGGAATGGCAAACTATGCTGTTGTCAATTAAGATTGACAAGGTTATTGAGGCTATAACTAGCAGTAAGGGGGGGAAGGCACCGGGACCCGGTGGGGTCCCGATTGACCTTTATAAAAATGAAATGGCCCTATTGCCCCCGCTTTTAACCAGAGTTTTTAATATTGCCGCAGAGACCCAATTTCCTTTATCATGGGGTCAGTCAACCATAATACCTATTTTTAAGAAGGGGGATAAAACCGATGCTTGTAATTATCGCCTGATTTCCCTCCTGGATTCCTCTATAAAGATTATGAGCCGGGTCATGCTCTTACGACTTGAAGCCTGGGTAACCGAGAAGTCGATCCTTACGAATGTACAATATGGTTTTAGAAAAGGAGTTGGCACATTAGAGCAGTGTGTCAACCTGGATCTATTGATTGGTAAATACACCATAGCTAAGGAGGGCAATTTATATCTATGTTTTGCAGACCTTAGTAGTGCATTCGACCTGGTAGACCACTCGATCCTATGGCCTCTATTGCAGGAAATGGGCGCACCAAAAGAGATAATATATTTCCTGGCAAGATTATATGAGGAACTATCCAGTAAGGTGAGGTACGGATCTTCAGGCGAATATACTCCTCCCTTTAAAGTTAAAAAAGGCATCCGCCAGGGCTGCGTCCTAGCCCCACTACTTTTTTCACTATTTATTAGTGAGGTGGACGCAGCTCTAAAACAAATAGTGGCGGATGCCCCGAGGGTGGATGGTAACCCTATCCCTAATCTCTTATATGCTGACGATGCGGTTTTACTTTCTCGCACCCCCATTGGGTTACAGCGTCTTATTGATAATTTTACAGTTTTTATTGCAAAAAGGAAGCTTTTAATCAACAAATCCAAAACCTTTGTAATGGTCTGCGGTAGAAACCCGATTGGATCTAAATCCCATTTTATAGAAGGTTCTAAGGTAGAAACGGTTAAAACTTTCTGCTACCTAGGTATTACTTTCGCAGGGAGCGGGTCATGGGTACAGGAACAGGACAACGCCCGTGCAAAGATGCTGAGGAATATAAATGGCATATTCAGATTTGCTATTAAACTGGGCAGTCGCCGTATCAAAGATATGATGACAATTTATGAGACCCGATGTGTTACAGCTGCACTTTACGGTGCCGGGGTCTGGGGTCATTGTCATGGTAACTTATTATTACAAACTGAAAATTATTTTTTAAAACACTTGTTATGTGCCCCACGATCGGCCTCCACGGAAATGATCCACCGTGAAGTGGGCATCAAATATTTCTCGGATCTGGTTTCACTACGCCCTCTTTTATTATGGAAATCTATATGGTCAAAGGAAGAGACAATGTTTACACAATCTGTAATACGGGACTGTCTTAAGATGGCGAATTGTTTAAGAATCCCCTGGCTTAATTATATCTCCCACTGGTTTAAAGTTCTGTTTAATTGTGACATTCAACAAGACCCTGAATGTATGGATTTCACTGCTAGAGGTGAGGTCAAAATATCCCTGTTAGCCCATAAAATAGCGGATCGTTCCCGTTCCCTTTTGACCCAATCAACTTATATTTTTTAAATGCAACTGGATCTTAAACAAGGGTTCCAAAGTTATTTGTCTGTTGTAACAAGAGAATCACACCGTTATGTGTTAACATGTTTAAGGTTGGGTACCATACATCACCTTGTCAATTTCCCTGTTATGAAACAAGGTTCCACCCAACCCTGTCCATGTGATGGAGTTTCCCGCCAAAGTTGTTGTCATATGTTATTACTCTATAACTTGTATTCTAATTTTAGAAAAATCAATTTTAAACCGTTTTTCCTACGCCCTAATATTAGATCTACCAAAGACGCAATGAATTTGCTTTTAATATTAGAGGACCCAGGATTGTGCTTTCACACAGCAACATTTCTCTTGAAAGCGATTCATATTAGGAAATCAATGATCTTTGACTTTTGATTGTATGATCCATAGGGCTTTTACGTAATTTCTGCACTTGCACTTTCTGGATATGGAGTATTTAAGTCCATACCGATCCAGGGGGAGCACATGAATCATGTACCCAGGCTGTATTATTCCTCTTGTAAGAGATTCATATTAGGATATTAATGCTCCTTTGATATTGATTGTATGATCAATAGGGTCTTTTAAGTAATTCTTGCATTTGCACTTTATGGATATGGTCTACTCATGTTTGTATAACACACACTACATAGAAGGGGGTCCGAGGGCTATCTTAAAGACTCAAATTAGATACATGCCCCTAATTACTATGTTTATACACAAAAAGAGTATCTAAGAGTCTAACAAAAAGGGGAAAGAAAAGAAAAGAAAAGGAACAAGCAACAGTTCAATTCATCAAGAAGCCCATGGCAAACCTCTAAAGATAAAACACACCACGTGATATAATAGAAATCAAATTGTGCGTGTTGACTGGGGAAATCAGACCCAAGGGTAGGTGGAAATATTCCCATCAGTTATCACGTGGTGTGTTTTATCTTTAGAGGTTTGCCATGGGCTTCTTGATGAATTGAACTGTTGCTTGTTCCTTTTCTTTTCTTTTCTTTACCCTTTTTGTTTGATTCTTAGATACTCTACTCATGTTTGTACCAATCTAGGGGGAGCATAGGAACTATGTATCGGGGTCTATTGCATTGTTCCCGCCATATTTAAGATTTTACTTGATCAATATTTTAGCATTGTATGTATGGGTAATTCCTTTACTAATATTGCGTATTGTTGCGATTCATGATGTATGCTGTTTTTGCTTAAATGGATGATTCTATTAACCGAATAAAAGCATTCAAATCGAAAATGTTATGATGATGGGTTGCTAAGCAACCATATACACAACCTCAAGAAGGGAACTGTGATTGGAGCTTGCAAGCCGAGCAGAAAGAAACTGAGTTGGATCAAAATTATTTTTGTCTCTAAAAGAGCAGACTGGAGTAATGTAGGTTTGACGAGGGAAGTGCTTGATCAGTGAGGCCAACTGTATGTCTGTCTCTACAGGGAGAGGCTTCTTCTTAGTAGTTAGGTCTGCCTAAAGTGTGATTTGTCTCTCTAATGTATGATTTGATGCAATCAAAAGCAGTCAGCCATCGTGGTACATTGTGAGATACCAATGTCAAAAGCCAGGTATCTTCTGTTTGAATACTGTGAAAAACCCATGACAAAGTCAATTAGCTTCTATTATTGAACCATTTAATAATGTAGGCAAATATTTTGTTTAATGAAATCCCAATAGTGTTGGTTCTGCTTCTGGCAAACTCTTGAGATAGAAGATTTGTCACTCTGTTAGTCCTTTTAGATTGCGTGGGAGAAGTTGAATGTTATTTTAAAACCTACAGACATTTTTATTTTTGTTATAATTGAAGTAGTGTTCAGCTGTTTATGCATTACAGTACTTTTGCAATTCTAAAATAAAAGCACTGGCTGGGCATTCATTTATTGGCGTGCCTTGCTGTGTTCTAAGCTTTTAGCCCCTACACACTCCTGAGTCAGTCTCCACCACCAGGATAATTAAATGCAGATTTTCAATTTGAGATACACCATATTAATTATTGCACTGTTAGCGATGTATTTACAATACGTCGCTACATGGTAATAGTAACGGCTATCCGCGGTGAAAACTGCCGCTAACACTAGCGTCAAGGCGATAAAAATGTTGACGTTAGTGAGAGAAAAGTGACGAAAGGCCCAGTAGTGGCAAAAAAACTCACGTTAGTCAGCCCAACATGACTATTTTTGCCTCTCGAGGCAAAAATAGCCTTTAAGTCCACCTCCAATGAAAGACAGGAAATAAAACCAATGAAATGCAGAATGTAGCAGCCAGGGCAAAATGTGGCACAGATCAACAACCCCTCTAACCCCCGAACAGCCAGGATGGCCAGCCAGAGTACCAGGGAAAGAGGAAATGCGAATTCAGGGCTACAGTTATGAAACGTGGCGCATCGCTGTGAAAAATCAGTGATGCATTACTTTTCATAACGCACTCCTTGCAACGCCATGGCAGCCAAAACCTTGAAAGCGGGGACAGTCCCCAGGCCCGGAGGCCTCACTGTGCCTGCATCTGTGACCCGGAGTGGGAGGCAGAGGTGCTGTGGAGTAGCTGGGCCATGGTTGTAAACATTGAGGCATCGGCCATCGTCCTTACCTGGTGGTGAAGTCTTACAGGTCGCATTGAGGCATGTTGCTGACCTGTGTGAGAAGACCACCTGGAGCACCTTGGAGCTGTGAATGGTAGAGGCGCTCCTGCGCACCAACGGAGAGAGGTCTGCATCGCATACCAGGCGCCACCACTACAACCGAGTGCCGGGAGGAGATTACCAATAGTGGGCAGTGCCTCTCTGCACCACAGGCCGAGGATATTGTGCTGGCCATAAGCTACAGAGGGTGCGCCCCTGAGCTGCGCCAAACTTGTGTTGTGGGAGCACTGCAACTTCACGCTTAAGGGGGGCCCGTTTGCCTCACCGGAATCGGGAGGTTCCCCAGCAGACTTTGCAGCGACTTATGTACCCAAGCTTGTGAAATTCCACCTGGCTGAGGCTCATGCTGGCTGAGCCACAGATTTAGATAGAGTGCAGTGCATTGAGCCCTGGTGAAAATGGACAGGTAAGGAGAAGGTGGGATGCATAGCGAAGGAGGCCCGGGGACTAAACGGGTCCAGGTCTAGCAACTGTGGGTGACGCATACCCCATCCTGAGCAATCCCTGCGCTGCGGCTGAACCACATCACCTAGGGCACCGCACAAGACTGGTGGGGGATCCACTAACTGGATCAAGTTGCTGAGATCGGAAATTGGTGGCACGTGGGCTGGTTCTCCAGGCTCTTGGGTATGCAGCTTGATCTGCCGTTACTCGCTGGGGAACTGGGGAACATGGAATATGGTCGCCACTGTTAGATCAGAAGAGGCAACTGGGTGGTGCTGCCTTTCATTGCCCCCAGTTAGTTTGCTTTTGGGTGTACGGGGGGCCAACCCTTAGTGGACTTCCTCTTCCCACAGTGCTGTGCCGTCTAGTTGCTGCTGCTGTCCCCATCTGATACTGCTGGTTCCTCTGACCCGGAGGTCAGGTGTTCGAGTCCCTCCTCCACCGCAGGCTCCTGCCTGCGCCTCATCCCTGGCAGGCCAGTGGTAGAGCGTCACTGCTCTGCAGCTTGACTACCCTCCTGTCCCTCAACTCTGCTGTTCCTGTTCATCTTTCTGCTCTTCTTCATTGCCTTTCTACCTTTGTCTTTTTTTATCTTCGCTTTGTTTGCCTTTATTTTCCCTGTGCTTTTTTGCAGCTCCTTTTTCTCTAACCTCTCCCTCATTGCCAATGCAATCCCCCGCATCCCCGCCCCCTCCAGTGTCCTTTCCTGGGTTTCCCGCCTCCAAGCTGTCCATCCCACCTGCAGCAATACTTAATAGCGGACACTGTGCGGCCAACCGCAGCGAGTGTGCCACTGGTGCTCAGAAGTTCACAGCTTCTGCTGTGAAAAAAGGCCTCTCGGACTCCGAGGGGATTTCAATCGCTCGAGAAGCCTTTGTTTTTAGTAATTAGAACATTCTGTCCTCTAGGGGCGGAATGTTCTAATAGCCTTAGGCTCTTCTGGCCATTATAGGCCTGCTCCATTGTTACAGGCCCTTGGCTTTGGCTCGGACATTAACGCTGGGGAGGGCATTGACTGGCTGGTAGAGCTAGATTGGGCTCTGAGCGTATAATAGTAAGGCAGAATGAAATGAACGCATGAAAGCATACATTCTGCTTTGCTTATAGGGCCTTTAGCTTGTCTTTAGAGGCAGGAAATTAAAGGGGTTGGAATAAAGATGTACAAAACAGAACATATTTTTTTTGTTATACGCTGATGATATGTTGATCTACCTATGGAACCCCTTAATTAGAGCAGTCAGGTTGTAACATATATTTGAACATTGGAAAGTTGAGCACTCCATTGTAGACAATGAAGTGCTCTGGGCTTCTACAGGCCGGTAGAAAACTGGAGAGCAACATTGCAATTTTGGTCTCCTTTCACAGCTGTTGCTGTGAACAAAGGCCTCTCTGAGCCTAAGGGAATTTAAACCCCGTTGGGCTCTGAGAGGCCTTTGAGTTTACTTATTAGAACATTCTGCCCTCTACGGATGGAATGTTCTAATAGCCTTAGAGCCCTCCTAGCGGGCTCTACCAGCCATTAAAGGCCCGCTCTGTTAATGGCCGGTAGAGCCCGCTAGGTTGGGGTCTAAGGATATAGTGAAGAGGTTTAGGGCAGTATCAAACCTAAAACTAAATTAGGATAAATCAATCTTTTTTCCCTTGTGCACAGAAGCACATTGAGTATACAGAGTTACCAATACTCTGGGATACTGTGGAAACTGGAATGTTTTTGGTACTTGAGAATTATAGTCAAACCTGAGACCTGGATGCATACGCTCCACTTAGAAGGATGTAAAGTATCCACAGGTATATGGACTTCTATGTGACTCCGCTTTTGTTTAATGGGAAGGATTTCCAGGATAAAGATGTGATGGAGCAGATTTCCTCTGCAGTCAGGCATTGTTATATTTTTTTCTGCTTCAGACAGACTGCATTTAAATTGCCACGCACATTTTGGTGCAAGTTAAAAACATGGCACATGAAAAACATGAAAGTGAGGTCTATTCAGTCTGAAATGCTTTTGCTGAATTAACATGTGTGTTTGCAGTGTGGAGAAAAACTTGTGATAAGTGGCCTTTTTAGCTTTGAAGATTAATAGAATGTGTTTCTCTCTTTCCAGCTCATCCCTTGTAATCTAAATTCACTATTTCTGTCTTAAAAGACTTTGACTTGTTGCATATTTTGATAAATATTTTCAGGAATAACACCTCTTTTTATAATGTGTGTGAATTAATAATGCACCAAACACTACACATGGGACTAAATGCTTTTTTGCATGAAGAGCTACCTCAAACATTAAAGCATGTTGCTGTGTGCGCTGTATTAACTGTGTGTGCTTTTAAATTTTACACTAAAGCATAAAAATGCTATGTTGCACATTGCACATTTATTTTGCATGTTGTCATAAATAATAGAAAAGCTGCTTGAAACTAATAGCTTGGCTAGGTAAACATTTATAAGGGGTATTAGTATGGAGTTGGGAAACATAATGGGCTGATTTACATGAAATTAATATTCTCTTTGTGTTTGTTTTATTTTTGGACCTACCATTAAATGGCTGCCTGTGAATCCAGCAAGGCTATGGCTTGCTTAAAAAGAAAACAGAGCATGCGCAGACACCAGCTTGCCTCAAACTGCGGAAGGAGTCAAGGACACTTTGAACTGGACATTCTTGTGATTGTGCCAATGTACCAGTTAGATAAAGTATCCGTCCTGCTGTGCTGTGAATCAAAAGAAGGAAAACAATAGAAACATTTTTCCTAGTTAATGTTGCAAAAACAATATAAATGTATTTATTCATGTATGCTTCTTTTGTTAAAACTGGTATAGTCAGGATTTTAGAATGAGACAGGGTAGTGAGAACTATTGCCATCATGACTGACCAATCACGTACAGGTTTTCCTGAAGATGCAACATTTTTGTGTAGACTGCCAAGAGTTAGAGTATAAATAATGACCTCTCTGGAGGCGTGGTTGGCTTTCTTAGCTCAGCTGGCTTCTTGCTCATTTTGGCTTAGGCTTTGCTTCATTCTAGGGGGTAGGTACGAGATCGTCACAGGTGCAGCCTTGGGCGTCCGAGGAGAGTCAGGTGGGGGGTTCCCTGGTGATTTTTTTTCCAAAGTCCTTGCACATCATATTTTGGCACTGCAGGCCACATTCCTTTGAGGCCTTGTGAAGGGCGGGCTGTTTCGCTCTTTAGACACAGACAGATGCAGTAGAGCAGCAACATATAGAATGGCTTTTTATATTTAGATGCTAAACTTTAAGTTTATACTTTGACTAATTAATTAGGTCTGAAAAGATGTATTTGACTTATGCATTTATTTCTCTTAATGGGAGATTTTTGCAAACTATTTGATTTTTGATTAGCCTTGCAAGACTATTTTTCTTAGAAACTCTTTAAGAATTTTGACTGATATTTTGCGCCACATTTTCTTTCCTACATGTAATGCTTATATGCAGACTGTAATGTGTTCTGTTTTAATGCTATTTTTCCTGTTTTCCAAATTCTGTAACCTGATTGATATTTTACTAATGAATAAAGGGTCAGAGAAAAATTAACTTTTGACTACAAAATAAAACCCTTTAAAATACTCAACAACTCTCTTTATTGGCTTAAAATAATAATAGCATTTTTGACTGTTCATCTTTATTTTAAGTCTCCTGAAGGTAACACGTGGTGTGAAGGGCCCAACACCTTTTTCAGCGGTAAATTAGAGGTAGCATGAGGGTTTGCATTGAGAAATTACCAGAAGTAATTACCGCTCCATCAGATGCTTGTGCTACATCGCCCAGGGGTGCATGGGTATACTTATTATGGAGGCGTTCCTATGCTAGATGTCCTGATGAGATGGCTCGTGGAGAGAATATAGGAAAAGGCTAAAAATTAAGATACTGCAAAGGGAGGGCTCAACATCCTGCACTTCAAGGGTACTATTTAGCGATGAATTTGCAGCATGTAATTAGCTGGTTTCATGATCTAAAAAAACACACAGCACACCCCTCCAATTTCGTATCTTTATTGAACACAAGATATACAGGTGTCTTTACCTTACATTGATTTGATTGGGGAGGTGGATGAACGTGAACACAGTTAAAGTACAGAAACTTTACCTAGAGCGTGGATCAGTAGCAAGGTCAGTGTGCAACTCTATTTTTGGCAAAGTATTTTTTCAGTTTAATATTGCACAGAGGCATAATGCTACCTAAACATTTACACATCACACAAAACATGCATTGCATAAAGTCACTCAGATCCATCTTACATTGACAACACTTAAAATATGGTACTAATGTTCTCATACACCATCTTTAATTAATAACTGGGCTTCCACATAAGCAGAATGCTGATTAGCGTTTCCGATCACTTGACTCTTTGCATACATGAAGCTGATTAGTGTAACCATTGTGGGCCATCAAACCAATATGCTGATAGGTATTCTCTGCATTCTATTATAGTCTTTGCTTCTTTTCTAGGTCAGCTTTTGCTTTGCGACCCATCCTTGTGCTTTGGTCTTGATGATTACATTTGTCAACTAGTTCCTACATTGACTGGTAGGTTTTTCTAGAGCTGACCTAACAGATAATGACTACCTGCAGTCAATGATCTGCTTCTCATGCATTCAATAGTAGACATCTTCAGAATCTTGGTTTAAGACAGATATGTCCACTGTAGACCCATGTGGGCCAGAACCATGTCAAAATGTCAGAATTGCCACATATCATAAGCATAAACACCAAACACAATGAATTTAGTAGAACTCGTTACAAAGTCAATGCTCATGCCCAAAATTTGGAATGGATGGAGCCCTTCAGGATCTACGTTGGACCACCCTGGTTTACCTTGTTGTGCCACCTGTGAAAGAAGAGCTGCAGCAGACAGCTAAGAGACTACTTTCTGATCCATTTCGATTTGCGTTTCAAAGCTAACTTAATTTTTCATACTTTTTTCACCTTTAACAGATCTTAATCTTTAGGGGCACCTGAGAGAAAACAAGTGAAAGGTTTATTTCTGAAATAACCATCTACTTCTACAAGAAATTGATCTTGCCTGCTTTCCTTAGTCAGAAAGTCAGCTAATTGTAATTTGTAAGAACGTAGACTAAATAAACATAAAAAGCAGAAATATATACTCCACAATATCAACTACCACAGATAGGGACCATGTCTGAAATACCCCCACAACAGTTTGACATATGCCTTAACCCACTCACTCTCAGATATGCTGCGCTTGGAGGTATACATGTGAATTGCTCCAGTCCTCCAACAGGCGGAAAATAAGTTTGGCTAGTCTTAGGAATGTAAACAAGGTTGGCACTTCTGGAAGGAGACATTTCTAAATGGTCGATATTTTGGCGACCTATATTTTTGAGCCTGTGTTTGTACAGCCTATGCTTTTTTAGTCTTGATGTTTACATGGGTCCTCCTGGGATCTTTTGTGGCTGATTTACTGCCATTTTTAGACATGGGATGGCCTCTCCATCTACTTTCTGTGCAGTGGACGGGCTGTCGAGAGACTAGTATGTACAATGTATCCACTGCTACACAGTAGCGTTCTTCACCTGAAACTATAAGTGCTGTTAATTCGTATCGCGCATTGTCTCCTCCAACCTCTACAGATGCCACCTTCTTGCTGCGGATTCACTGCTCGATGCTGAACTAAGCACCACCATTTAGTGTGAATGTGTTGATGTTTCTTGTTTTGTGATCACTACATGTTCTGCTGCCATAAAACTGTGTAGCGGCCAGGACTGCTTTACCTCAATCTCAGAGATCATGGATTAGCTGCAGTTGTAATTTATGTTTGCATGTGATTGTGATGACACCTGAAGTACTTAAAGAATTAAAATCGCAAAGTGTGCATTCACCAGTAAAAGAAAAAAATAAAGATTTCAGCAGTGTGACATACACTGTTTTACAACTGGTCTGACCATAGTTGTGCGTTGCTGATAGAGTGAAGGTTCTCTCTCTGAGAGAAATATTATTTGTTCCAATCACAATGGCGCCTAGAAACTAAATTTGCCTTTTCACACTGGGACATGGACTGAGATCCACAGTTCGCCAAATTTCAATAAGAAATTGCCAGGAAGTACACACACTTTTGTACAATGCTGTCAAGAAAGTATTTAAATTGATGACCTCAGGCATAAAACAAAGTTGCATAACCATGAGCCAAACGAACAAAGTATTAATTTTTGTTAATGCTCTTTTTGGTGAATACCCTATCTAACCACTAATTCCTCCCAATTTGAATACTCCCAGTCATAAACTGGACCAAATTATTTTCAAGCAGTACCCCCTGTGCATCATGCTGCTCTACACCAACTTCGTCCTGTTCCAGAAATGACATGTGTAACAGCATATAAGCCCCACCCATCTGCCCTGACGTCATTTGCTTTCGAAGCTGTCCAGACCCGCAATCGCGGAGCACAACAACAGATTGGGCCAGACCAGAGTCCAGTTCACCAAATGGTGATGAGGGAGGGCCAGTAAGGAATCTGTGGTTAGATATTCACTAGAAAGAGTGTTATAGAAGGTAAGTAACTTGCTCCTCTGATTGATACGTTTAAACAAAGATTACTCAACTTTTGAATAGATACCAAAGCAGTACCTCCTTGGGGGTGGGTCTGTAAACTGGCTCAGACCAAAAAGCCCTTCCCGTCAGACCTGTCTGTCCAGACAGAAGTGCTTTGTGAATGTATGAAGAGACACCCAAGTTGCAGCATGACAAATGTTCAGGATGAGCACTACGAATGCCAGCCCAGTGGGAGCAGCCTTGACTCTGGTAGAATGAGTCCACAGTCAGTGCAGAGCAGATTTTGACGCAGAGAAAAATCCACGGAAAAATAGCCCTCTTCTGTACTGCTTTACTACTTTTTGCTCCTGCAAACACAACAAATTGCTGATTGTCCACATGATGATCCCTGGTACGATCAATGTGGCTGCTGAGAGCTCTTTTGGGATACAGCCGCTTACGTCTCTCCTTCTTAAAAGGGTTGAGGTGGAACAAAGAATGCTGGAAGGGTGATGTTTTGCCCAACATGAAAAGGAGTAACCACTTTTGGGTTAAAGGATGCTCTGAAGCTCAACACCAGCTTGTCTGGAAAGAATATTTTATATGGGATGGGAGGAGGTTCAGAGAGGGCATGTAGCGCACTCACGCACCAAGCGAATGTTATGTTGATGAGGAAGACTGTCTTTAGAGTGAGGAGTCACAACAGACAGCTATGCAGTGAATTTAAGGGAGTGAACATTAGGAATGTGAGAACTAGGCTCATGTCTCACTGAAGCATAACGAAAGGTGTGGGCAGAAACAGATGCTACAAACCTTTAAAAAAACGGATCACAAGAAGTGAATTAAACAAAAAGGGCTGGACCGGCAACTGCAAAAATGCAGCACGGCAACAAATAACCTTTAGCCTCTTACGTCATAATGGGCGTGTGCGGAGGACGGCCAGGAGCCGTCCAAACCGCTCATGTGTAATTTTTTTCCGCACTGCGGCGGAATGTCCACCACGGCGAAGTGATTAACTGTGCCCAAAGCATGTCCCGGCTGGGCTAAGGACAACATAGAAAGCAACATTTCAGATAGTTTGGCCTATATGGGCCAATCTGCAGATTGCTGCACCAAACCAGAAACTTGTCCCAACGGCAGGCATATACCGAGTTCGTGAAAGGATGCCCTGGCTGCCAGAATGGTGTCAATGACTTCATAAGGGAAGTTGAATTAAGTTAACTGCCGCCACTCATACTCAAAGCATGGAGATGAAGATTGTGTAAGCCTGGGTGCAGGACTGTGCCCTACTGTTGCAACAGATGATCCTCCCAAAGCAGCAGTCTGATCAGAGGACAAAAATTCATTCCCAGGAGTTTTGTGTACCACTGTCTCCTTGAACAATCAAATCTGATGCTACTAGGATGACTTGGATCCAGTTGGCCCTGATCTCTAGATCCTGGGGCACAAGAGGTAGCAGAAGACCACTGCAGCTTGCACTGCTCATTACCCTTGAAAGCGCTGCTAATGACAGTTGCACAACTACTAAACATCACACTTCTAAAATTGTGGCAATTCAGACTATTCAAGGCTCCCATAGCTATAAGAATAACTAAGGCGGTAGGTATCAGTCACTTTTAATGTATATTGAACTAAAAACATATAGTGTAGTGCTTATTTTGAAAGTAGCCAAACATCGCAACCATCTGGCAAACAGTAATAGGTGCAGGTGCTGACAATTAAGTACTGGTGCCGAGCACCAGAAAAAAATGGCTTAAATTAAGCTCTGGAAGCAATGCTCCTCCAACAGGGAGCCGTTTTTGAAAAACTAATGTGCAAAAATGCTGACATTGCGCATTGTCCATGGTGACGAAAAGATCAAACAAAGATTCCCCCCATTCGTGGAAAAGAGCCTACGCCACATCCAGGTGTAGGGTCCGTTCGTGATTCACTAAGCGTTGGCGGCTGAGTTTGTGCACCATAGCATTCAAAGATACCACCGGAAAATCACATAGTGATTCCATCACTTCTAGAGATGCAGTCCTCCTGGCACACAGTCCATAACCCCACCCCGCCCAGAATGTAGTAGTACCATATTGCATGGTGCTGGTGTGGCCTGTGATCACCTTCACCAGCCTCCCTTTCATGGATGGCAGGAAGGCTTTCAATGCCCAGCGGATGGCACTCAGCTTCAGCAGACTGATCTGAAGCAACGCCTCCGCTGGAGACCAGATGCCTCTGATCTCCACCTCTTGCAGATGGCCCCCAGCTAAGAAACAATGTGTCTGTCAGCACTCCTAGCTCTGGGTGCGGCAAAGCGATAAGGAGTGAGGTGTAACTAAAGCACATTGATAGTAAACCCCAACAATGTTAGGAGGTTCGCACAGTCGTGGCCGGCAGTAATCGCGGGTGGTTGGGCGGGGGGTTAGCTTGGGGAGGATCGTGCGGGGATGAGGGGGGGGGTTAATTCAATAATTTCTTTTTTTAAACGTGCCTGTCCCCCGGCTGAGTCCCGTGTTTTCTCAGCACCGGCTCCTGCTCTCCTGCCTCCAGAAGGAACAGGAAGCAGGCAGCCTGCCTCCCCTACCCTAAGCTAATCAAAACGCTGGAATGGCAGCGCTGTGATTTGGTGAGGACATAGCCCAGCCAGGGGATTACAGGGAGGCCATTTTCTCCATGTAGGGAAAGCCGGTAGGACCTGGGCCACAGAGTCCCACAGAGCATTGGAACAGCTGCCAAGTAAACAACCTTCAATAACTGAGCACAGGGCAAGGCTAGCAGAGGAGAACATGCACTTACCAAACCCCTCAATGTGCATAGATTTACTGTCCAGCAGAGTAGTGGGGAATGTGTTTGGGTTGACCCTACAGGTGTATGCCTGCACCACTTAGATTTCCAGAATTGGATGCTGAGTTAGAAAAGCCAGATCCCCTGGAACAGGGTGATGGTGCTGGGCAAGCGTCTGAATGACAGGGAGTCCAGAGCATGGCTTCGGCCATGGCCTCAGTGGAGTACTCATTAGGCCATCATTAAAAGGAAGCAGAAGTTCTGTGTGATGCTTGCCCGACTGAAGAACCTCAGTCAAAACATAACTTTTTTCGTCCATGTTTGATAACTGGAGGTCTAACACCTCTGCAGTGAATCGTATTACCACAGCAAAGGAGGCACTTTCTTCAGTGGAAGGGCCAACAGGAGAGCTGAATACAGAGCCTGGCATCCATTGGCATCCTGCAAATCCTCATACCAATGGTCTTCAGTGGATGGGGACTCCAAATATCCCCCATCATCATGTTGCTCCTTATCTGAGTCCATGCCAAAGAAATTATAAGGAACCTGTGCTCGGTAATGGGAATAAGGCAATATGTCAGGTTTGGATGGCTTGCTGGGAGGCTGGTGCCTGGAGGGACCGGGTACCACCCTCAGCCGAGGTCTTGATGAGTATGGCTCAGAATCCAACAACACTATGTGTAGAGCATCATCATCTGGCATTGACGGCTTCAGCATCTGTGTCCATGCTTAAGGGCCCAGTAAGGATGGTGGCGTCAGGACCAAAGTCAGCATTGGAACCTGTGTGAAACCTGCAGCAGGTTTAGAGGGTCAAACGAGCACCAAGGGAGGGCCTGTCGGCAAAGTCCCAATTGGAGGTATTCTTGGTTCCTTGGGTTCCGGAGGCAAACCAGAGTAAGCTGATAGAGTCACAAATACATGCAGCATTGCTTCACTGAACTGATTTATCAGCTACAAGGCAGCTGATGAACCTAGAAAGTCAAAGAGAATTGGGACTCATTCCGAAACAGTCTCTGAAGGAGATCGAGTTTAGGAGAGAGACCAAAAGGAACTTTTATGCCCGCACAGCTTCTCTGGATTTCAAGAGTGGCTTGAACTTCTTGTGTTTCTTTTTTGATATACCCGAAGACTTCACCTGTGACACTAACCTGCCATAGGAACGGAAGCAGGAACAAGACCTTCCTTTCAACCTCGACCAACATGGTGTTTTCTGGTGTTTGGTGATGTACAACTTTGTTTCACAGTCCTGTATGGCTTTTGGGTTCATCTAGGTACATGCTTTGCCGGCAGTGGTATCGTGCCCAATCCCAAGCACTAAACACACTTGGGGTTCTGTGACAGACATCTGTTTTTGACAGTTCCTACAAGGATTAACCTCTGTAGGTTTCGGAGGTGACATGTTCCCTTGCCCACTGGATTTAAAAAATAATTGGTTAGGAAATCTGGTAGTGTGGAAAGAAAGGACCAGACATTAGCATGCATGGTTGGCGCTTACATGCAACTCTGCACGTCACTTCCGGAGCGCAACAATGTTGGCATGGAGCCGCATGATGCAATGTACCGGTGCTTTGGGTGTACTGCTTGAAAATGTGCAGATTGTGTCTGGTGAGGAATCTACAGCTAGAAGTATCTATCAGAATATGAAATTATCAACAATTTAGTGCTCTGATGGCCAATGCTTTCCTACTTTGCATACTTCTGTTCTTAGATACATCCAAGAAATTTCTGTAAAGTGTTGCCGTCCTCCTTAAAGAGGATGCAGTTCACTCTAGTAGATCATGATACTATGAGTCTTCGCAAGAAGAAACTAGGCCTCTTTGAGTAAAAAGTTTAAAACTAAATAGGAAAATAAATATATATTTGAACTAGTTGTGAATCAGGTTTGGCCCATGCTCCAACCTCCCTGCCCTAGTCTGAAAATAGCATTAAGCACGCCACTCCAAAAGTTTATTTTTTGTAATAGGGACCTGAGCCTAGGAATATAGACTGCGTGAAAGGCTGGTTTGAGAGAACCGGACAAGGCTGGTTAAGAGCATTAGGAACATCAGCTTTTACCATCCCAAAAGCAGTCAGGAGGGAGCAGGGCACAATGTTCGTGTAGGCACATAAGGATATAACTTGAGCAGTCAGATACATAGTGCAACACTATGAATTTTGTGGTATATGTATAGCACTAACTTAGCCAGAAAGCAGTGGGGCGCTGTACTGGGTCAAATGTACCGATACCCTCAAGGGGTGATAAGAGGGAATTCTGTGGGGAAGTGGAGGACTGTTGCTATCCAGTGCTTCCACCCCTATCCCAGCCTCACTTCTGCTGAATTCTATCAATGGGTTTAGTAAAAGTGACACTCCAAGACTTGGCAGAACAACAAGATGTTCCATTGAGTTACAATCCATTAATTTTGCTGACAAACCTGCCACTCAAAGAGGGCTCTTGTGGGAGGACTTGGAATGTGCATGTCATCTTCACTAGACATCTTTGGGTCAATCATTTAAATTGCCTTAAGAGCTGGAAACAATTTGACCTTACTATGACCGTCTGCAATGACATTAATCTCTTCCATATGCACTTCTAGAACAAGCGAAATACCAGAATCTAAGTGCTAGAACTACTCCATACAGAATCCAAAGACGCAGAGTCACCCTGCTCCATGAACCTTGTTTACCAGGTTATACGTTTATGTGGTATGCGTTTGTGGCTGGACATGTAACAACTTGTGTTTGAGATCTCTTTCTACAACTTTTGTTATAGGGGAGTATCCGGATTGACCCTCAGCGACTTTATATTTGCAATAAAAACTGGAACATTAGACCAAGGCAGACAGCTGAACACGACCCTGTTCTGTTTCAGTGTTCAGTTGTGAAACTACATGGGGGTGAGCAGAGTATTTCAAATGAACTTTCAAATGCTGGGCCTGTAATGGCCATCACTGCACAAGTGTGTCTCTTGTTAGGTTTCAATTGAAAGTACGCAGCAACGGGTCTCTGGTGAGCAAGCTAATGTCGCGTAGTGTCCCTCAGGTTGCTCGGAGTCTTCCTTTGCAGGGACTTCTTAGACGGGAGGCAACCTTCTTGAACTCGGAGTAGAACTGGCGGTTCACCGTGGCATAAATGAAGGGGTTCAGGGCGGCCGGCACGCAGGTCAGGGCCACGGCGAACGTCTGCAGCTCCAAGATTAGCGCGTTCTGCAGGAAAGACACAAAGAAAAGACTGAGCATGCGGCCAATGTGATGCTCCTCCGCTAGGCTGCTACTAGAGCATGCCATGCTTGCTAACTGTGCTGTCTTCAGGGCACAAAATACAAGATGTCAGTCAGTCAGATTTTCTTTATTCGATTTGCAATAGCAATCATGAAAGCACAGTATAACTAATTAAAACAGCTAAAAAAAATTAGAAAATACATGCACTATCCAGAGGCTACAAATTCATATATAAGCATGAAAAGCCCCTTCTAAAAATCTAGATGAATAGCAGCATACATTACAATTATCTTAAAATAGAAAAATGAGAACCATCTAATAATATGACGCAAGTGGTTGTAGGTGAACTGTAAAGAGGCTCATCCTAATAAAACCTAAAAAACAAAAACCTCAATTTTAGGGTCCGCTATGTTGGTAGGAAATAAAGGGAGCCACCTCGATCTATTAATCTAATCATCATCATCATAAAAATCTTTATACAATTTGCGTAAATAATCTTGAAGGGCACAGTATTTAGAAAACATATTATTAAAATAACATTGTAACACAGAATTAATAATATTATCACAAATTAGCAGAGTACAGCCGAGCCAGAAACCAAGATGTAAAAAGCACCAACATAAAACAGAATGTTAGAACTTCCTGCACTATTTATTTATTGTTTAAGTATTTGTATCAGGCATTTATATGTTTTAGCTTGCATCACATTTAGTGTTAAAAAGCACAAAATCAATACAGAACAAAGTTTTACAGAGCATGTTATATCTATATATATAAAAACGAATGTATGTATGTCTGTCTGTTTGTCCTTTATGCATTACTACACCATTCATCCGATCGCCATGAAACTTTGGGAAGTTGTTGAGTACACTCCCGCAAAGGTTTCTGGCATAAATTTGTTTTAAATATCGGCCCCCAGGGCCCTCATCATCTTTCGAACACTGATGTACGCACCAGACGGAATAACAACAAATTGTGTATCCACAAGCACTCAAATAAATAAATAGAATTAAAACACCATTCATCTGATCGCCATGAAACTTTGGGAAGTTGTTGAGTACACTCCCGCGAAGGTTTCTGGCATAAATTATTTTTAAATATCGGCCCCCCGAGGGCCCTCATAATCTTTCGAAAACTGATGTACGCACAAGACGTAAAAACAAAAAATTGTGTATCCACAAGCACACGAATAAATAAATACAATTAAAACTGCATACATCCGATCGACAGGAAAATTTGGGAAGTTGTTAAGTACACTCCCGCGAAGGTTTCTGGCATAATTGTTTTTTAAATATCGGCCCCCCAGGGCCCTCATAATCTTTCGAATACTGATGTACACACAAGACGGAAAAACAAAAAATTGTGTATACACAAGCACTCGAATAAATAAATAGAATTAAAACAGCATTCCTCCGATCGCCAGGAAACTTTGGGAAGTTGTTGAGTACACTCCCGCGAAGGTTTCTGGCATGAACATTTTTAAAATATCGGCCCCCCCAGGGCCCTCATAATCTTTCGAATACTGATGTACGCACCAGACGTAAAAACAAAAAATCGTGTATCCACAAGCACTCGAATAAATAAATAGAATTAAAATGACACTTTGAATTATTTTCCATATTAAAATGAATAAGTTTCAATAAAAATGACACAATGTAAATTGAATATTATCATAACGAGTTTCCTTGAATTTCCGTTCTTCGGAGATCGCAGCAACGCGCAACGGGTAAGCTAGTTTCCTATAAAATAAAGTCATTCTCTGGTGAGTGCAGAAACCTGGAGAACTGGTCATTCCAACATGTGGAAATTGATTAACTATAATATGCTCTGTTGAAACACATGAACATTGAATGACCCTAATATTCTCTTGGCACGGGCACCGCATCTAATATTGAACATCGGCTTCATTTGAATAGTGTGTTGTACCACACTTGAAAAGACTGTACTGTCAATGCAAAAAGATTGGGCAACCTCGCTTGTTCAGTGATCACAAAAGACACACCCTTGACGAAACCCAGGGCTTGACTCGAGGGTCGACACCTTCTACCCACTATTTTCAAAGGGTAGACACTGTCTACTCTGCAGCAAAGCTGGCCACTTTCTAGCAGAGTGCCAGATTCCTTTCCTACTTCTCCCGGAAATCACAGAAATATGCTGAACTCGTCCGGTGTTATTTTTTGACACCGGGACACATTCAGCAGCGCCTGCACATTGGCTGCTTTTATTCGAAGCAGCAATGTGCATGTGGGGTAGGGACTTATCAGATTCCAGCTTCGCCCATACGAAAAGTTTAAGTTAAGGGACCATTAGGCCTCTTTATGTTGGAGTATACTGGCCAGGAGATATTGGGAGCCTCACATCTAGATGCAATGGAGGGGTAACAAAGGCCCACAACTTCTCACTTCAGAGGCACTTAAGAGAGAGATGATTTTGACTGTGTTCAATCCCTATATATAAGAAATATGCAGACACTGTAAGAATGTAAGATGTGGTGGTCGCCTCGGTATTTACACAAATGACAATTTAAATACCACTATTTTGGCTTATTTATTTTATAACGCTTTAGCACTACCCATCCTAATGCAGGGTGTCAGAGTGCTTTACATCACACATACAGATTATACATTGACAATACATCATATGTATATAAATCAATGTGTAGGATGTATTACATAAGACAGTGAGGGTTACAAGGTGTAGAAGCCACCTATCCTTCATACCTCACTGTGCTATATTAGAAGGATTACAATGTATGAACTGCAAATAACAAAAGGATCTCGGTCTTAAAAGCAGTAACCCACTTACCCATTTATATAAAATAAAAATCTGTCATCTGCACGTTACATAATATGCTTTGCAGGAGACATATGAACCCTCTATGCTACTTTGATTCAAAAGTAGGACTAGGCAAAACACAGATCTCTCCAGCAAATACGTTATCCTTATTACTCCCTGAGATTTATCTGGCACTCAAAGATCTCTGCAGTAGGTGCCTTAACTCCATAAGATATTTTAAAATATAGACATTGCAACCAATTAAGCAAAACAGTTTTACTGCCTTATTTCTCCTGATTGCCAATTTCTTTGTGGCATTGTTTGGAAAAGCGTCAATGTATACATTGAGGCCCAGATTTTGCATTAGGTTGCATCAATATTTTGACACAACCCCAATGCAAAATCTCATTTGTAAAGTATTGTAATGCGCTCAAATGTACTCATGACAGACCTTCTAATCATATGTGAGTTCTTAAGATCTGATGTCACTTCCTACGAGGTCATGTGTTTGGATGCCACTTCCTGTGTTGCCACATGCAATGTCACACGCAGTAATGCCACATGCAATGTCTCTCCCGGTGATGCCAAATGCAGTGGTGTCACATCAATTCTGCCAAACTTGGTGAGTTCCCCTACTTCTGTTTTTTTAGGACTTGAGGCCTGATGTCTCCCAAACATGGTACTACTACTCATGCACTTGCAATTTTCTTTCAATGGCCAAATGTGTTTTAAAACTGTGTGTTTTATTTTTCGACATACAAATAACAATACCTAAACAAGCATGGTGCGCAAATTATCTTATCACTCATATCTGAAGGTTTTAGGCATCCCGATAGGCATTTTGTGAACTGCAGTGGAAGTCTTCTGCCTCTAGAACAATCAGGCTGGCACCTTACACTAGCACAGAAGCCACAACTTAAAATCTCCCATGTGTGCACGCGTGAATCTAGGTCAGACTCTTCAGGAGTTTGTTCTACTCTCTAGTGAGGCTACTATTAGCGGTGTTCATTTCTGGAGCTAAAAGGCACTGGAGAGCTCCCCACAGCTTGGGTGAAGATTCATTGTTTTGAATTTTGGGATAAAGATTCATCATTTGGCATTTTGGAACTTTGGGATTGCTTTGAAGCTACAAAGCAAGTACCCAGGGGAGAAGGTGAATACCTTTGTGGAAGACTGGGAAATATATCCTGGGAAATCTATTAAGATGTATTAAATCTCACCACCAATTACTGACTGGTTCGCCTTAGAAAACACCCTGCTTGGCCTACTCAAAGTAGAGAATCTGTCAGCAACTGAAGTGGAAAATAGATTTCTCTGTTTCTTTCACAGAATAATTCCTGCCTGCCTAACAGATTTCATTGGAGACATTTGCCTTGTGGTTTGCCAAATTTCTGCTTCCACCATTTTGCCCCAGGACTGGTGACACCTTGTCTTTCCAGTGAATGATGTTGGCAGCTATCGAACATCCTTCCTAAAGGTAAATGGAGGAGAAGGTCCCAAGACAGAGGAAGATGTCGCTTACTTGACCGAATTCCAGCTGACCAGCAAGGACATTTTTGAGGGACCTCAAAATTGTATTGTCATGACCACTTCAACTGAGCGAAATGGAGTGGTCTGAGAAGATAGCTCTAAATAGCTGACCATTTAAGAACCAGAGCAGACAGAACCTGTAGAAAAACTCTAAATTTTGTTAAAAAAAAACTTCCGGTAGAGGACCTCGGGCAAAATACAAATGCTCCCTGAAAAAAACTGAATTCTTTATGAAAGCCAGGTTGCTTTGCGGTTGAGATTGTTTGTGCCCTGTGGGGGCTCTGAACCTCACTCACTGTTTCACAATGGGATAATATTGAGAACCAAGCATAGCATTTACAATGTGTTTGTTCAACACTTCTATTAACTGCATGAGGTTTAAGGCTACGGTGGGATTTCCTGAACATTGTATTCAGCTTCTTGGATACCTCACAGGCACAGTCTTCAAAGTTGTTCCACTGCAAGATTTTTCCTTCAGTTACCAGGAATTCTTCATATATTCCAGGTTACCACTGCTGGTGAATATTGTTTGTCTCCTGTGGGAGTTCTGTTACAGGTCACATGAAGACTGTGGCCTCATAAGTTGTTTCCTAACACGGACTTCCTACTCCTAGGCTACATAATCAGACTGTTCAACAATGAGACAGCGTAGTACACCATGATTATTATTCAGAATGTCCTTGTCCAGCAGAGGCATACTATTTGCATGCATGTTAGTTTTTAAACTTTAATTTTTAAACCGCTGCCGGAGGAAGACATAAATAGTTCAGATAATGAGGAAGAAGGGGATTAAGATAGGGTACTTGAGTGGAATTGTAACTGATGGTGAAAGGGATGTATTACTGCCTCTACAGGAAATGTATATTTGATCCTATGTATTTAAATGATCGTAACATCAATGTATGATTAATGTCACAACTGCCAATGTGATTGTTTGGTTCAATAAAAATCTTTAAAATATATATATATATATATATTTAATTTAATATATATTTAATTTTCAAATACAATAAATGTACAACCCAAACCCCCTACAATCAATCTGCCTTTCTCCACCCCTGGCTATTTCGCTGACAATTTTCTAATCCTAACTACTAATCTGCTATCGACAATTTGAACCGATTATCTGTGCATGCACATGCCATACAAATCCAATCAACAACGCAATGTTTTGTATGTCATAACAGGGGAATTTACAACCTATAATGTCCAAAACTAGTACTCAAGAGGAACGTCTGGGATTCGGCCTTTTTCCTAGGCATCAGGGGGCATATTACCAAGCTATAGCGATAATTATCGCTAAGCTTGGTTAGCGGGTATAAAAATATCGCAGCACTCCGACGATTTTTACCGCTGAGATACCTTGATATTATCAAGGTTTATCTCAAAAGGGGTAAGAATCGTGGGAAATGCATGAATATCGCTGTAAAATCAGCGATATTCATGCATTATCGTGACAATGCTCTTAGCCATGTTATCCACCTTCCATTGGATAACATGGCTAAGAACTGCTCTGGCAGGCATTAGCTTTTGGAGATAATCGGGCTTAGCGCGATTATTTCCAAAAGTTGGTAATAGGGGATAGCGATGTTAGCGACTGTTTCCAGTCGCTAGCATCTTGGCACGCCCACTTTGCATGTCATTAGCGATAATTATCACTGACATGCAAAGTGGGCCCCTAAATGCCCGCTATCGCCTATTAGCTGTCGCTAACTGGTGTTAGCGACAGCTAGGAAATAGGGCGATAAAATTATCGCCGCTTTAGCGGGAAAAATTCCCGCTATAGCGGCGATAAGGCCCTTGGTAATATGCCCCCTGGTTCCATATGGAAACAAAAAGGGCAAAACCGTATTTCGCAGATTACACAGTTTGTCAGAATTTTGACTTTAAATAAATATTTCCCTTCAACCTTTTCAATCAATAATGAATTCCCAAATAAAGCCAGACCCGCCCCTGCAGATTTTAGGACTGGGATGATTCTAATTCCATTCCTGGAATATAAGGGTCATGTTATCCTGGAATATCCGAGGTCATGAGATTGGTAGTGGGACACATGCAGATCTTACTTTTTTCAGCGATATATTTATTTAAGGTCAAGATTTTAGTGGCCTACGTGTTGCAGCGTATATTTGTCAGAAGGTGTTTTTGCAGTGTGTTGTTCAGCTCTGCCAGGCATCCATAATTGATCGTTAGAGAAGAGAACTCCTGAAAGAAACTGGCAACTGATAATCATTAAATTGAACCATTACTACCGGGATGACACACTCTCTTCCTTTTGTCAAAGTGCGTTATTATAGGAAGCAGCATGCAGTGCGTGCTATTTCACCATGTTAAAGAAAAAAAGTAAGCAACGCCCAGCAGGCCGCCTAATGGAAATTAACGACGTCACGTGAACCTAGTAGATAATATTGGGTGACGTAATTTTAATAAACACAAAGGCGCATTACCCAATTACGCTACGAACGATACCTGCCACGCAATGCTCATCACGTCTCCTTGGTGACAGCACGTCAACCAGCGTGTTTACTCCCATTTTATTTATTATTGGTGACGTCTATGGTGTCTAGAGGTAATAAAGATGCACCCTAAAACTCATGGTAAACAAGCAAAAATGATTGGTTTATACACTTTCCCCGTGATGCTCTTCATATAAAACCTCTATTAAATAAATTATCTCCTTCTTTCATAGTTTCAAAACGTTGTTGATGTTGTTTAAAGGCAGTTACATTTTTTACAAATAATAATCCTGAAAGATGGGTTAAATTCATTCCTACAGCTCCTGGAAGCATCATTAGGTTTAATTTACTGGTCTTTGGCATGAACGCAGAACTACTCCTTGACCAAAAGGCATATTGTGAGGGTGTGAGTAACGGGGGTGGGTGTTTCACAGAGTACACACAGGGACCATATCTTCGTCATGTGCACTGGCTCAACATAGAACCGAGCAACTGTTTTTTTGCATCTGAGGCGTGTAAAGTTCATTCATACATATAACTCAGAATTTCTTGAACTTTAAACAGAAGAAGCTGGAAACAGTGAGCTGAGATGCAATATTCCCTCATCCAAAGAGTACAATACAGTGAAAAAGGTAGTGAGAGCACAGATAAAGGAAGAGTACGACACTACCACAGCAAGATTTTCTCACATACAAAGAGTATGTGCCATGAGCCACAGCAGGAGTGGAAATATCAGTGGTGGCTGCCACAGAATAGTATGGGTGGGGAGTCAGAGGGTAGAAAAAAAGAATTCACCTACCTGGCTGCTGACCACGGTCTCTTCTCCGTCCTTTTCTGTTGACGCATGACGTTGCTTGTTAGGAAGCAAGGGACCCCTATATTGTGACTAGCTAAACATAGTGAAGTTGAGCCAAGGGGAAAAATAATTTAGCTAGGCATTGGTTCAATACATATTATCTCTGAGGTAAAAAAACCTCGAATCTAGCCGCGTCCGGGATCTGTGCTGGAGTCTTTAATTGAGCAAATCCCGGTCTCATGGGAGACAGGGTCTTTTTGGTGGAGGCAGGTCCTCTGAGTTCTGGATGGCTGCTGGACACGTCGGTGTTTCGCTGGGTGCAGGTCAAAATCGAGACAGATCAGTAGGGGTGGGGAAAAAACTGTTGTAGTCCTATTCTTACTTGTTCTTTTTTTTTTTGTCCTCATTGTGCAATAGTGTTAATAAGGAGTTGTCGGGCCCCTTCTCTCTTTGTCCTGGTCCTTCACTGCCAATATTTCGCATACTTTGTCTGGGCAGTTTCCCTATGACCTAAGAGAAGATGGGATCCCCTTATTTCCATTACTATTTTAATAACTTTCTCCGAGGGGGTTGAGCTAGCCATCCTGGCTACTCGAATAGGCTTTCGCCTGGTCTATTATTGCCATCGCATAATCTTTGGACATTGAAGTAATGAGCAAACCATGACAGGTAGTTTATAGCATTTAAATGGCTTGAGAGCGTTAGCTAGCTTGATAGTCTTCCCATATCTCCCAAAAATTATACTTTTTACTAGGTACCCTTTTTCTATCCAATTTGTATATTCTTAATATCGAGGCCAGCCACTCTCCATGTAGAGGTGGAACCGGGCTTGCCCACTTAATACAAATCTCTCTTCTAGCCAATAAGATCAATAAGAAGAGCAGGTTCTCTTGCTTTTTTTTTGATAATTTTTCTGGGAAATTAGAATCCACTACCCCGAAAATAACTAAATCAATACTTACAGTCAGGTGTCTTCCTAGAGTCTCATTTAGTGTCTTACCCACTTCATACCAGAAACCTTCGAGCTGAGGGCACTGCCGAAACATGTGTAGATCATTTGCTTTTTCCAGTCCACACTTTGGGCAGTTCTTCACTTTGGCCCCGTTGAACTTGGAAAGCCTCTTCGGCGTCCAGTAGGCTCTGTGAGTGGTAAATAAATGATTCCTCTTTAGGGCAGCAGATGTTACAATAGACCAACATTTATCCATAGATACTTGCCAAGTTTTTTTTATATCCAGCGTCGGCATTTCTTGCCCCCAGGTTCTCTCCGGAATCTGGAAATCCTCCTCCCCTGCTGAAATGAGGGCCCAGTACCAGTGGGAAATGTCTTTATGAAAGGGTTCCTTCTCCCTCATCTCAGTCTCTAGAGTTAGGTTTCCCTTTTTGTTTACTTTCAGTGATTTTACCCAGCTTGAGAGTTGGTAAAATTTGAATTTTGCTAAGGAAGCGTTTGTTGTTGATGATAACTGCTCCCAATGTATTATTTTTTTCTGCGACATTAGTTGACCCCACTCCTCTATCTCAGCTGTTTTCAAGGGGAGTGCAAGACTGTCTTTAATGCAGTCTGCTGTGCCTGGTGACTCCCATATTGGGGCTAGTTCGCTGAAATATGGTATATCCAGAGTTTTCCTTATGTGATACCATAATTTTGCAGCGGATTTTAGAGTCTTTAGCTTCACTGTTTTGAAATATTTCGGATGACCGAATTTATACAGGAAGTGACTGGTTCCTCTGGTCATTGCTTGGAGATATTGCGGGTAATTATCAAGCGTGTTCAAAAGTGGCCTACTAAATTTAAATTGGAAAGCTGTGTAGTACTCTAGGAGATCAGGACTGGCAATCCCCCCTGCTCTTTTCTCCTTCTTTTTTTGCTCCACGCGATTCTGGATCCTTTCGAAGACCAGATAAAGCTTGTAAGTTCTCCCTGGATTTTCTTTATTGTATCTCTCTTAAATTCTAGCGGAATGGCACGGAAGGCAAAAGTAAATTTTGGGATGATTGACATTTTGACTATATTAGACTTTCAAAGCAGCGTCAGTGGTAGGCCCCCCCATACCTTTAGCAACTTTCTTACCTCCCCTTCAATCCTGTGGATATTTATTTGTGCCACTTTGTCTAGGTCTTTGACAAGATCGATACCCAAGTATCTAATTTTCTCCTTATTATAGGGGCTGTTGGTATGCTCATTCTAGCTCATGGTTTCTGTTTTAGACTGATTGATTTGATAGCCGTAAATTTTCCCAAAATGGTGCAGTGTGTCTTCAATTGCACTGATGGATCCATTCAGGTCCCAAGTAAAGATCGTCTGCATATAAAGCGACCTTTTTGTGCCAACCTTGGCATGAGAAAGGAGATATAGAGGGATTATTTCTAAGTCTGTCTGCCACAGGTTCAATATATAAATTGAAAAGTAGGGGGGAAAGGGGGCACCCCTGTCTTGTTCCTCTCTTTATTTGTATATTTTCCGTTAGGTTCCCATTGATTAAAATTTTGGCCTTGGAAATTTTCAACCAGATTACATTTTTCCAAGACTTCGTTTAATTGTGCCCAATTAAACCCATCAAACGCTTTAGCTGCGTCGATGGTGATTATCGATAGGGGAAGATTTTAATTAATAGCTCAGTCGATTGCCCCGATAAGTTCATGTGTTAGATCTTGTAAATGTCTTCCTACCACGAAGCCTTTTTGGTCGATGTTGATCAATGAACCAGCTAGTCGCCCCAATCTTTTTGCCATAATTTGTGTATATATCTTGTAATCACAATTCAAGATAGAGATTGGGCGATAAGATTCGCATTTTCTGGGGTTTTTGCCCGGTTTTAGGAGGATGGATATAGTAGCGTTGTTCCAGGAGTCTGGAGGTTCGCTTTTTTTCTATGAAGATTGTATTTAAAAGAGCTGTTAATGATGGAACCAAAGAATCTCTCAGCCTTATATAGAACTCGTTCGGAAGCGAGTCTGGACCTGCTGCTTTTCCTCTCTTAAGACTTTTTATAGCTTCTTCCATTTCTTTATTTGTAATTTCAGCATTTAGTTCTTCTCTCCCCACAATGGATAAGGTTGGGAGGTCCTGAGCGTCCAGGAAAAGCTTTATTTCCTGTCTTGTTGGATTACAATCTTCAGTATAAAGATCTGCGAAGAAGGCTGTAAACTCTTGTCTTATTACAGCATCATCTGAGTTGGGACTTGTGGAGTTACGGGGATCGATGCTGGCTATTTTATTTCTAGACTGGTCTGTCTTGGTTTTCCATGCTAGCATCTTTCCACATCCTTCCCCGTATTCATAGTGGGTCAGCTTGCTGGATTCCCATTTTTCTCTTACCCTGTCTTCAAAAATTTCTGTAAGAGACTCTCTTTGTTTTAATCTGTCTGCCTTCAAAAGCCCTTTTCTAGAAGATGTTATTTCTGCTGATATCTGTAAATCGAGTGATTTAATACAGCTTTCTAATTGGTAGATCTCCTGTTTTGTCCTCCTAGATTTATGCACTGCTAGGCTAAGAATCTTGGCCCTGATTACTGCTTTATACGCATCTCATGCGATTTGTACTGAGACGCCAGCTTTATTATTTTCGAAGTAAAACTCAGACTCTTGCTTAAGCTGCTCAATAATCTGAGGATCTGAAAAGATGGTTCGATCAATGGTCCACCTTGATCCTAAGGTGTTATCATTAACTTGCATTGTAATTTGAACAGCTGAATGTTCGGAAAGGTGTGCTGGAATATGCTCCACCTTCTGTGTTCTTTCTACTAAGCACTGGTCCACCAAAAAGGAGTCAAATCTGGGTTGTAGGCCAAGTTTTTTATTCTGAAATGTAAAATTATATTTCTTATCTCCTTTCTCCTTCCAGATATTCGCTAGGCTCCGATCTTTTTTGCAAAGCCCCAACCATTCCCTAATTTTTGGCAAGCTTATTTGTTTTCTTCGGGGGAGGCGATCCACCTTTGGGTCGAGGATAATATCAAAAATCCCCTCTTCTTACTTGTTCAGCTTGGCTCTTCAGTCTTTCATCTTTCTTCTTCTCATATCTGAGGAGCAAGGTTCAGGGTCACCCCTAAATACTAAATTTAGGGGTGTTTACAGGGGAGTGCAGGTTGGGACCAATGTATCCCTTCCTTGGGGTGAGTACACTTCCTATTATGCCACCCTCCAGTTTGAGGGGCACATGAGCCTCTCTTTGATTGACTTTGTTCCCTCATCTTTAAGATTGAGGGGACTGAGATGTGTGCTTCCCCTCCCCTCCCCCACCAGAGGGGTGGGGTTGGCTAAGGTGGGCGCACTCTCATCCTGACTTGGTTTTCCCACCAATTCTCCCACCCAAAGTGGTGGTCAGATGCCAGCTGGGGGCAGCAAAAGGCAGGGCTAGCTAACAAAGGCAACAGGCTTTTAAAGCTTCCCGTTTGTGGACCCAACCCATCAATGGGGAGGAGGCATGACACCTCTGCTCAGGATGGGCTTTGTTTCTGGACCACAGAGTGGAGGCCCTCTGCCCATGGGTCTAAAAACCTGTCTGGTGGTGGCAAATATCGGGTAGCCATTCAGGATCCACGCCAGGGCTGGTTGTTTTTCTGGGGGCATCTCTAAGAGGCCCTCTAAGTGCATTTTATATGACAACCCACACTGGCATCAGTGTGAGTTTAATGTGCTGAGAAGTTTGCTACCAAACTTCCCAGGTTTCAGTAAAGCCATTATCGAGCTGTGAAGTTCGTAATGGCCAACTCTTTATGGATTTACTGCATTTACAATGTCTAAGAATCGACAGACTCTGTAGAGGTACACTGTTCCTGCAAGTGTACACTCACCTGTGGCCTAGTGCACCCTGCTAGATGGGTGACCTACAAAGGCCACAGGCAGTGGGTTGCAGGCATGGTACACATGAATGTGTGTCATGTCGACTCTGCACTTTTCTCTGCACCAAAACACACAGCCTGCAATGGCAGTGTGTGGGTGTTAAGGGGCAGGGTCTCTAAGGTTGGCACAATGGGTGTTGCAGTCCTTTGAGGCCTTCCCTGGTCACAGTGCCCTTGGTACTCTTGGTACCATTTAAAAGGTGCTTACCGGTGGCCAGTGATGTGCCAATTGTGGGTACAAAGGTACAGTTTTTGGGAAAGAACACATGCCCTGGGTATCTGATTGACAGTGACCCAGGGCACATAAAGTCAAAGTGCATCAAGTGTCAGGCAAAACGTGGGGGGTAACAATGCAAAAAGTGGCACTTTCCTACACATGATCTCCACCCAGCTGTGCAATGTAGCTGGGTGGAGAAATTGCACATGCCTGTTTGGCCGGCCCAAGACGGCCTCCCAAACCGCCATGTACACTTAAGTGCAGCAACCACTCCTCCCCTCCTGGCTATGATGACAGCCCAGCCCGCCACGTAAGGTAAACAAAACTGCCTCAGTACGGAAAATAAAATGTTAATAACGTGTCATCATTTATTTTTCCTTTTTGTACTGCTCAAAGAGCAGTGGGGCGGGGCTCATCTGCCTTAGTGGAGGAGCCGCCACTGGGAAATTTACATTACACACAAAGAGCAGGTACAGCAAAGGAAGCAGCATTGCAAGCTTCACCTATCCCCACATAACAGGAATGGCAAAAGTGCAAGATTCATTTGGCCTGAAGTGCTTTAAAGTAATCATTTTGAGCTTCTCATAGCGGGTAAACAAATATGGCAAAACTGTGGGCAAATGATGTGAAGAGGGAGAGACATAACAAGTAGAACAAGCTTTGGTAAAGACAGTAGTTCCCAACTATGCGATATCTATCGGCTTTGTCAATGTTTTTGTAGCCATGTTGTACAACAGCGTTGCTGCTGTGCAGCATTGTTGAAAGATGTTTTTTTTTAAAGTGCTTAGAGCTATGATGCACAGCAGCCATCTCCTGTACAACGTGGTTAAAAAAACTTTGACAAAGCCAATCTCACAATGGTTAAACCTACTGGCTTTGCCAATGTTTTGTAATGCTGCATTTCCTCTCCGTGTAAGGTCTACCTGTGTTACGATGGTGGCATAGTTTCCATGGTCTTGTTCTTAGGTGACTGTAATCTGTGTTCTGGCACCATATGTTTAGAAGGGCATACGTCATTTGTCGATAATGTGGGTCACTCAGTGCTTGTACAAAGTGAATAGAATAAGAAAGATGACCCATGGGGGACCATTCAGGTTCATGTGTCAGTTATTAACATCCACGGTGCATGACATGTTTACATACCCTGTAAACATACTGTTCATAAGAGGGTTGTTGGGCCTATAGGAGCCTTACACACATATAGTTCCCTCCTAGGCTTCCTTTCAACCACCCTCTCTCAAACTCATGCTCTGTCCTGCAGCCTATAGCTAACAAGGTAGCAAGAGCTGCTGGGCCACACGAGCTGCAGAATGTACTTAAGCAGCAATGACCTTGTACGTCAGTACCTGCTGGAGTAGGAGGATGCTTTCTGCTGACATGCTGCTGAAAAGTCCAGTGGTTCTTGCTGCTGGTTGACACTCCGCTAAGGCTCTCAGTTTAGTTTTTCACCTAAAGCCAATCTGAAACCCCATTGTCATATGTGTAGCTGTTTTTCATTGCCTGTGACTGGCCCTAGGTGGTCAGGGATTCAATGGTTTGAATGGCCTAGTACTCACTGGCACTTGATCATTTTCCCCGTTTGAGTAGCGGAACTTCTCCTCTGCTGAGGAGGGTACCAGTACTTATAGGGGCAGCAGGTTCAGGTGAGCTGGAATGTTCTGCAGGTGCACTCACCTGCTACAGATGAGGTTGACAGACTGAAACGTTTAAGCGGCACACTAACAGCTGAGCACCAGTGCAGCCCTATGTACTCTAACTGTGCACACATCTTATCTGCCGCTCTCCCTCGGCAGATGCAACCGCTCATCTGGTCCTTAGTGGTGACCAAAGGTGAAGCAAAATGCATTTCCGGCAGTCAATAATGATACAAAAAGAGCATCTGCTCAAGAAAATGCACTACACACCTATCCTTTATAGACTCAGAAGTGTGGGTGCATAGTGCTTTTTCCACTAACATGGCCTTCTACCTCTCTAATCACTGAGCCATGGTACTCGAATTACTAGAGCTCCACACTTGACTTGCCATGTCTACTTTGGTGTATTAAGTTAACTGATTTACCAACACATTCTGTAGAGACATTAGAGACCAAGTGCAGGCAAAGTCAGCCCAGTACCGGTAGTATCTGCACCATGCAGTCCACTGTAGTTTCCAAGGTTCTTTTGAGTAGTACCCAGGGGTGGCTCCTCCTCAGGAGTGGAGGAGCATCGGCCAGCCTGCTCACGTGCAGCAGGCAAACACAAAAGAATAAAACGGCATGTCAATGTAATTTACTTTATTTGCCACCACACCAATAATATAGTGTACAGCGCAAGGGTTGGGGCGGGGCTGAATCCTGCAAATGCAGGGTGGCAGCACTGGTCTACAGTGTGCAAGTCGGATTGGCTGGCTGTCCCATCCTATCCGACACGCGCACCGGAGACCCAGCAATTCAAAGGCTGTGAAACAGCCTGGGGATTAATGGCACAGGCCACCAGCCTCAAAATGAACACTGGGTGAGCCTGCTCCCACCACTCCTGGGGCAGCTTTCACAGCATGAAAGGAGCTCCAGGATTGGTTGGAGATGCGTTCCACTAGCAGGAAGGAAGTCCTTCTTTTTCCTGCTGTAGAAAGTGAAAGTAGTGCCACCATTCATGCTACTGAATTTATAGTGAGTCGAGCACCTGGTGAATGGTGTACTTTTCTCCACGATGTAGCAGGTGGTCCACGTGTGATGGCTTGCCGCTGTTCATATAAGCTGCAGGTGAGGGAGAGAGGTGTCCCCTTCTGGGGTTGAGGGCATAGGGCTGTGCATCCCTGCTGATTTTTTTATTTAATATTTGTTTATTGGCATTTAGAAAAAATACAAAGGATCATTGTTCATATGTATATAGCCTGATGTCATAAGGAGAGAAAACAGGTATAGCATAACAAGTCAAACAAAACCAAAGCAGTGGCATCATCGTTTGAATATGCAATAGAGTGAGATACTACATTTCAAATACTGAGAAGCGACACATTTGTATATGCATAATTTGCAACCTGTTGTCAGTTACATAGACTGTACACGAGATATGAAATCATTCTGTGACAGTAGATACATCTTGGGACAACCCATTACTCATTGGCTGTTGTTAGAACATCTCCCCGAACAGGTGAAGCAGCAGGGGTAGGAGCAGTATTTAAGATAGCAAGCCAGGCAAGAAAAGGACCCCAGATGCCATTGGGCCTGGAAGCTAGTGGTAGTAGCTCCAAATATATGCTCAGTTGTTCCTGGCAAAATGTAATGTCTAAAACCCAGGCTTTAATATCAGGGGCTTTGTTTTTACCCCAGTGCAATGCAACTCTTCGCTTGGCTAGCTGTAGCAGCATAGCAAGCAATCTGCGGTGGCCAATTGGGGCCTCCTTAACATATCCCAAAATGCCCACTTTAGGCGTGGGAGACATGTTAGTTTCCAAAATCACATGTATTGTATTAAATATTTCTGCCCAAAATGTTCCCATAATCGGGCAATTCCATGCCATGTGAAGGAATGTAGCGTCGGAAGTGTTGCAGCGCCAGCAATTTGCATCTGGGCGAACTCCCAGGCGCTTAAGTTGCATAGGGGTTCTATGAATGCGATGCAGGTATTTGAAATGTATAAAGCGCAATTTATAATTGGATGAGAGCATTTCTAATTGCCCACAGCAGAACTTCCATTGGTCGTCCGAAATAGGTTCGTCCAGTTTTTCGTTCCAGCCTGTTAAGGCCTTCGGCTGAACGGCTGGATACGAGCTTTGCATGGATCTACAGAGACGGGTAATGAGTTTGCTGGGTGAAGAGTTTGTGAGCACTGACTGCAGGGTCGTAAGCGTAGCTGCGGGGGAGAGACATGTGTTGAGTAGTTTGCGGCAAGTACTCCTAATACTGTAGTATGACAATAAGTCGGAAAATCTGTATCTATCACCCGGAGCTGCCGCAGGAGGGTCTATGAAATTATCGTTGGGATATAGATCAGCAAAAGTGTCCCAACCTAAATTGTCCGCACGTGCAGAATTTTCTTTGTCCTGCAGTATGGGTAACTGTGGATGTTGCACAAGTAAAACGGATGGAAGTATAATGTTGACTGTCCTGCGCGTAAGGGGAGTCTATCCCCTTGCGTTTATGGGAACGGTATAGAGCCACCGCTAAGGGAAACAGGGCCTCCCTGTCCATGTCAGCTGCCACATGAGGTTGAAAGGGGGTTGGAAAGATCCAGTAATGGAGAAACTGCGCCTGAGCGCAGAAGGCATATAAGGCTAGTTCCGGTGCACCCAGTCCGTCTTGAGGTAATGGAAGCGTGAGCACTTCCCAGGATATAAGTGGTTGTTTCCCGGCCCATACGAGTGAGATCATTAGAGATCGAAGAGTTTTCAGGAAGGATTGAGTTAGTTGCAGTGGTAAATTGACAAATAAATATAAAAATTTGTCAAGACAAGCATTTCAGGGATAGCTGTGTGTCCGGCTCAAGAGATGGGGAGTTTAGACCAAATGACTGTTTTATCTTCTAGCCATGTAAGTGTGTGGCCAAAGTTCATGTCCCAGAGATCTTGAATATTAGTGCTAAGCCAGTTACTCAAGTAGCGAACTGGGCCCGTCGCGCCCATTGGATAGGGTAATCTAACTCGAAGGAGTCCATTGCATCAGTGAGCGGAAGCAAGTAGGATTTGGACCAATTAATGTGAATGCCAGAGAGACCTTCGAACTTAGTGAGCTCGTGGAGGACTGGGTGCAAGTTAGCAAGTGTATCTCTGAGATAAAGAGTAATATCATCTGCATATTACCTACTGGCGGTCGCCAGTAGGTAGTTATATTTAGGACCTAGTTACCATAGGAAAATTGCAACATTCTATTCCCAATTACTTTGGCGCCGATTGACGAATCTTCGCTAAATTTTCAAAACCTATGGCCCGCTTCGGTCCGCTCCTATCTTGAAAGTTTCAGGGTGATTCGGCAAGCGGGGGCCAAGAAAAAAGGGGGTCCTAAAACGTGTTTTCTCCATGCAATTTTCCATAGGAAACTTTAGACACGGCTAGAACCCGAACTGCTGAACGGAATTACAGCAAATTTGGCAAAAAGGTAGCCCTTAGTTTAGAAAGAGCCCTTTTTGTTAAATGGTGTAAATCCGTTCAGTAGTTTTTAAAATATTAATGGAAAAAGAAATATATATATATGGGCGGAGCCTAGCCACACATCTCATCGTGAGATCGGATTGGCTGTCAGCACTTCATCCAAGAAGTGTTGGCAGCCATCTTGGAACCAATATACATGATAGCACCTCATTGAAAAGCATTGCAGTTAATAGAAGGTTTTAAGACTTTAGTTACATTATAAATCATTTGTTGATGGTCCCATACTCATTTTAGGAATTGTGGTGTGTTCTAATGTGATTTTACCATGTGAAAAAGCCTTCTGCTTGGATATCATGAATCATGTTTGAGTGAAAACTATTTTCCCATTCTTTTCCCACAGTGGTTTGGAAGGTGATCTATAAGCTAAACTGAGAGCATATTTTCCGTAAATTCACATTATCTTTCTCAGTCATATGAGAATGAAGTCTGACATTCTCAGTAAAACATGTACATCCAACAAGGACAGAGACTGTCAGTTGATTCCTTTGTGTTCTACTGCAGTTTCCCAGAGTGTTCTAAAGAACAACTAGAGAGCTAACATTCCTACTTATGCCAAATGCAGTCCACACCTGAAGCCATCTTGATTGGAATAAAGTGGTAACTCTTAAAACATTTAATTTAAAAAGGAACAAAATGAGGGGGATCATGTTGCCATAGAAAGTATGATTAGTGCTGCAGAAAGAAATCCTCTTCTATTTCATTAAACAATTCTGAGATGCAGACTGAAACATGCACTTTCAATGCCAGCAGCAGACTTCCCTGGTGAGCAGTAGCTTTACTACAGTGATCTAATAAGCAGCTAGAGTGCTAACATTCTGAATTTATGGCAAATGTGTGACACATCTGAATGCCTTCTTGATGGAATAAAAGTAAAAAACTGAAAGTATTTCCTACTGAGGAGACTGTAGTAAATGAGCAAATTCTAGAAATAAGAGCGGGACCCCTTAAAAGTGTGAAGGAAAGTGAGGTACAGACCTTAGCAGAAAAACACAGTTCCCTTGGCTCAAGTGAAATTTTGAATGCAATAGTCAAACAAACTTTAGAAAATAAAATTTTCACAAAAGTAAAATTCCTATGAAATTGTTACATTTATTCAAAAAATAAAAAGAAAGGAAGAATAACACCTTTCCATTATACAAATAGTTAAAAACATTTCATATTGTACATTTCATTAAAACACAATGTATCTTTCCACAAATATTCCAATTCTAACACAGAGAAACTCTACAATAATGACTTTCCAATTTCTAATTATGACCAGCATAAAAAGAAGAGACAAAATGACAGTATGACATGACCCTTTGTCAATTACTAATACACATTCCAGACATATTGTAATGAACCACCTAATCAATGTTTTGATTTCATCAAAATTCAACCAGATAAGGTTAGTCGTTGAATTGTGTTAACCCCAGCGTCGATGCGTTTCGATGGTATTTTGCTTATACTTCCATCTTTATCAAGACCAAAAATATTTCTGTCTCCTGTTCTTATGTTCCAAATAGTTATTTTCTTTAATCCTTATTGCCTAGTTTGAGTTTATCTTGCTTCCTTGGCAAGGTAATCTGGTGAATAACTTTTTTTGGGTTTTCACCTCGTTGGCCGATCTGTTTGAGACTTTCCAACTACTTTTTGAAATATATTCCCGGAGTATTTTTATTGAAGATGCTCCTCTTCTACTGTTTCTGTTTGTATTTAACATTGATTCTTTATTGTATTGATTTTGTGAAGCGGTGTCGCCGCCTATTTTCTGGGCGTCTTGGAACGCGGCTATATTTGATGTACCGTCGCTCTCCTTCGTGGCCCTCAATATTGGGAAAATGCTTGTGCCGCTTTACCTCCGATTGATTCCAGACTCGAACCAGTGAAATTCAGCAGTTATAGTTACCTGAGCTAACTGTAACTTACGCCCCCGCAATGTACTGCTAATGACCTCAGACATTACATCATTCATGACATGGTCAGTTACATCACAAGGGGATGCCCTTGGGTCACCAGGCGCTATACAAATCGCTAAAATAAATAAAAATAAATAAATCACTCATGACATCACTCATGACATCTCAAATGAGCTGTGAATGGAATGGAACTATAATCGCTAGAACTTTATTCAGGGATAGTGTGTGTATATTAACACCCCTTTTTTTTCTTTTCTTTCGTGTAAGAACCATTATAATACGCAACGTGCCCAGATTAATATGGCCGATAGCCTTTCACTTTAGAGTAATGTGTAGTCCATTGTTTATGTTGATGTTTGCAATCCTAAGTATGTTTATTATGAATAAGTCATGTTGACGAACATACAGGTATGGCGGTCACGGGGCAAGATATGCTGAAATGACATTGTGTGCATATTGCTTGTTTTCTTTTCTTTAATATATCAATTCCTCAATTTTTAACATTTTGACCAGGCTAATATGGCCGCCAGCTATTTGGATTAAAGTAATATGTAGTCCTTTGTTAATGTGGGCAACTTTAGGCATTTGTACATTTAAATAAGGATGCTACAATGACGTTTTGTATCGTTATCAAGGTTCGGACGAGCCGAAACGCATGGATCACGTCCTTTGCAGATTAAATACTTCCAAACTACAACCTGAGTGCTGATTCCTTCCTTGTGAGAGGAGATTAAATACATATATATAAAATTCACTGAAAAAAACACAAGTTTCAGGGACATTATAGTTAGAAATTAGCATTTAAAAAACCTCAGAAATTCACTGAAAAAACCACAGGTTTAAAGGACGTCATAGTTAGTTGGACATTTCACTCGTACAAAACAAGAGAAATTCGGCTGTTGTAGTTAGTTGTGCTAACTATAACTCGCGCCCCCACAATGCACTGCTGATGACGTCACATATTACGTCACTAATGACATGGTCAGTGACATTACTGATGACATCTCAAATGACATCACTGATGACATCATCCATGTTATCATCTGATGCACCTCCTCACACCTTAAAATACAGACTACCATTCTCGAAACCATAGACACGCCAATCCTAGTACAGCTACAATATTCTGTGCACTATGCTTTCCGACCTCTAACCAGCTACATACTATTGATACGCTCTTCTAAATACCCAGTTAGTATCTATGCAGTCTAGAAATCCTTCTGTCTGTCCCATGCACTTCTCCATTCACCCATCCAGCACTATCTATGTATCCTATCCCTCCACCAATACCTAAGCACTTATAAATTAAGTGTTCACTCTGTTTGCAGCACTGTCATCATTCCAGTTACTAGTGGTATTCTTATAAAATGACCTAGGCACCAATACAAGTCGCATAAAATATTCTGTGATTAATCCCTACAAATCTTTAAGCATATACATACTATTGGTCCACTCCATTAAATACTGAAGTAGTACCCAGGCAGCGTAGGATACCTCCGGTCAGTCTCATGCAATTCTTCAATCACCCATCCAGCACTATGTTCTTATTGTATCAGTCTGCCAATACCTAAGCACTTATTGTGCAGATTTACAAGCACCCTGCGCCACCAGTACGTCACTTTGTACATCACTTTTTGTAACATAGTGATGGCACCAGGCACTCCTTCATATTTGCAAGGAGATGAAAAGCCACCTTGCATGGTTTTTACACTCCTTGAAAAATACGACCCCTTCCTACACAGAACTTTGCGTTGAAAGGGCGTTCCATAGGTGTTGCTGTGGGTGTTCCGATGCAACACACATAGAACAAAGACAAATCTCCAGATTTATGAGAAATCGTAAATCTGGAGATGTGTGTGATTGCTGCGCCATCCTAGAGCTGGTGTAGCAAGGCGCAACGAGGAGAACTGTTTTCATTTCTCCTCATGTTTTCCTTTTTCAATGCATGCTGCATTCCACAGCATACATTGAAAGAGGAAAATGCCTTTACTGATTGTTTTTGTTCAGGAAGGTGTCCGTTCCGTTGCTTAGTATCTGTTTTCCCCATTGTTTCATATTAGGCTCACTTGCTGAAGAGCACCTGAAAATGTATGATTCGGTCAATGCAGGCTTCTGTTAGAGCTTGGCCCTACACAAATACAGTGTGCTTGGTGTTCTCTGAGGGATGTGGGATGTTGTAACCGCTGTCTTCACTTGTGCAGCTCAGCGCCCACCTTGAATGTGCCCCTAATTACGTCGGACCGTTGTGCAGGTCACTAGAGGCGGTTGGCATTGTGTCCGAAAGTGCCGTCACGCGGTCTTCAGACTGGGGCGCAACCGGCTGTCGTCTGGTGCAAATGGTAGGGTAACAGTACCTTCAAGGGATTTTAATAAACAACAGAATTAAAAAACACTTAGAGAGTCGAATCATATGGGCTTAGTAATTTAACCCAATGATGCAGTTTATGCAACAACAGAAATTATATGTATTAGAAGACTGTCACTTATTAAAATTCCTGTTGTTGCATAAACTGCATCATTGGGTTAAATTACTAAGCCCATATGATTCGACTCTCTAAGTGTTTTTAAATTCTGTTGTTTATTAAAATCCCTTGAAGGTACTGTTACCCTACCATATCTTTTGCCCAAACCCTCAAGGGTATATTGGGTTGCCCACTATCAATTCTCGTCTGGTGCAAATGGCAAAAACTTCTATGGACAATTAGTGATGAACAAGTTCAGTATTTGGCACATATATGTGCTTGAACGTAATATGGTAAGGTGCTGTTATTTTTCTGTCCTGGAATCCTCTGGCGGAGCCTGTGGGTGCTCTAAGTGCCCTTTCCAGGACCTCGCAGCAGCTATGGGGAAAAGGCCACTCCGAAAAGCATATGGGCAGTGTGGTGAAATCGGGGCCAGAGAGCAGCACACCAACCTGCAGGCGGTGTGATCACCGCAGATAGGTTGTAAGCCACAGAACTCACCGGTGTTCTGGCGGCGGCCTGGACTGCAACCCCCGGCTCTCATAGGGAGGATTGGGTCCACTCATCAGTCGGTCAAGTAACAGTTCACCCAGCGTCGGTGAAGGACGCACCCGTCGAGATGTGGTGTTCGGATGTCTTGTGAGCATGGGCTTGATTTCAGTGCCAGACCCGTCAACAAGGTGACTTGGCGCCCCCTGCTCATCCAGAGCCACCAATTGATCGCATATCTGCATCCGCCACTCCAATGCGTCAGGGATGGGGCCTCTACGAACCGGGCAGGGCGGACTGTTCCACCAGCGGCACTCAAAACAGTTCCCGCAGAACAGAAGGAAGCGCCGCCAACAGATACGGACGGCTCAGTCCCACGGCCCGTCCCCGCCTGGATGTGCGCCTACGGGAGGAACGCAGTCTTACGCTGCACTCAGCCCACAGCTTCGGACGCCCAATCTGCAGTTGTACCGCATCAGTGAGTTGCGTCTTTTAGGGAGGGGGATCACAGGCTCACCCTCTAGTAGACGCGAGGGATTGTCCCCTGCAGCCAGGATAATTGTCGGATTTGTAGCTCGGCCGGCAGAGCACGCTTAACTTGCAGCCATTTTGCTGCTCGGCTTAAGCCACGACTCCATCCCTGCTGATCTTTGCTCTAGCTATTCCTTTTTTAAGATTCCTGACCAACCACGTGCTTATATGACAGTTCTGCACTAGTTTACTCTGCTGCACTTATGCACACAAAATTATGTGAGTGGAGTGTGAGAAGCATCCAAATTAAGTTCCTAGAACTGCAGGTCTACCTGTTGGTATCATAGCGCTGTTTGTATACTCTTGCTGCCTGATCAGGAGTGCTGCTTGTGAGGCCAAGGAAACCCATCCTGAAGATGTTGAATTCTGGAAAGAAGAGCTGTGGATGCATGGGCCCGTTGGTGTGTCAGGGTCTAGTGGAATTCCAAATAGAAGGTTTGTGATCTGGAGAGAGAATGCAGTTCACACAGATGAAACATGTGTCAGCTAATCAGGAGTGGTGCAGCAAAGGGTCACAGCCAATCAATCAGTCAGTCAAACAGGATTTGTAAAGCGTTGTTATTCACCCTTAATAGTATCCAGGCACTGGTAGACGTTCTGCTCAGTTGGACTCAGTTGAACAATCAGTTCTTGAATCCCTTTCTGAATTCTTGAAGAGTGGGTGAGGTTCGGAGGGGGTGGCTCTTCCAGGACTTCGCAGTGAGGTGGGAGAAGGAGTGTCCTCCAATGTTGCTTTGGAGGATGCGGGGGTATGAGAGAGGGAGGCAGAGTGCAGGTGTCTGGAGGGTTGATAGAAGCTTAGACTGTGGTTGATGTATGATGGTCCTTGATTGTGCAAAGCTTTTTAGGCATGGGTCAGCATCTTAAATTGGCATCTCGTGTGGATGGGGTGCCATTAGAGTTTCTTGAAGTCTGGGGTGATGTGGGTCCATCTGGGGAGGTCGAGGATGAGTCTGGCTGCCAAGTTCTGTATGGTCTGCAATCCCTTTAGGAAGCTGGTGATGATTCCTGCATAGAGTTTGTTGCCGTAGTCCAAGCGGCTAGTGACGAGGGCTTGAGTGACGGTACGTCTGGTGCTAATTGGGAGCCATTTGAAGATCATATGGAGCTTGCAAAAGGTGAGGAAGCAAGCAGAGGAGGCTCCATTGATCTGGCTTTTCATGGTGGGTTTGCTGTCCAGGATGCTGCTGAGATTACAGGTGTGGTCTGTAGGAGTGAGTGAGGGTCATAGTTCAGTAGGCCACCAGGAGTCTGTCCACGGGAGGTGTTGTTCCTGAAGATGAGTACTCCTGTTGTTTTGCATCTAGTCGGAGACGCTGGTCATGCACCAGCGGAAGTTGGCCCTTGTGGTGGCGGGTTCTTCTGACAGGAGAGAGGATGAGCTGGGTATCGTGTGTGTAGGATATGAAGATCAGTCTATGGGTTCTGACGATGTTGGCCAGGGGGGTCATGTAGGCCTTAAACTGAGTAGGGCTGAGGGATGAGCCTTGAAGAACGCCGCAGATTATGTCATTGGACCCGAAGTGAAAGGTGGTAGGCGGTTTCTTTGGATTCTTCCGGCCAGGGTGTTGTGGGACATGGTGTTGAGGGCTTCTGACAGGTCAAGGAGGATCAGGGTGGCTGTTTTTCCATAGTCTAGGAGGGTTCTGATGTCATCGGTGGCCACGATCAGTGCGGTTTCAGTGCTGTGGTATGCATGGAATCTAAATTGGGATGGGGCCTGCAGATCATTGTTTTCCAGGTATTCCATGATTTGGAGGTTGATGGCCTTTGCAAGAACTTTGGGGGAAAGGTGTGTAGCAAGATGAGTCAGTTGTTCTTGAGCTTGATGGAGTCAGTAGATGGCTTCTTTAGGAGTGGTTTGATTTCAGGGTGTTTCCATTCTTCTTGGAAGGTGGCCGAGATGATGGATTTGTTGAAGATGGCGGTGAGTTAGTTGCTGATGGCCCTGTTTCCGAGCTTGAAGATGTGTAGGGACAGGGGTCTGAGAGTGCTAAGAAGCGCTGGCTTTGTATGTCCACTGAGGGTAAGGGTCAGTTGGCTATATCCCACATATGCATTGGAAAATAAAAATGCCATGCACTGGGCTCAGTCCCTCATTATCATAGCCCAGGGAAGTAGCAGGACTATGCAGGGTTAACTTGCCTAAAAGGCAATCTGACAGTGCCAGATGAGTTTGTAGTTCGGGTCAGTGTGTGGACAGTCTTTTCCTCAGTTTGTGGGTCTACATTAGGGTCTGGTGGGACAGTTTTTACTGTTAATTTCTCTGATATTACAAACATTGCCTGCAACAACCACAAATGCATGAAGTCCACTATTCCTTGCAAAATACCTGCACTGCATGTCTTTACAAGTTCAATACTGTCCTTATTTGAAAAGGTGTGGGGGGGGCAAGGGGGGCGGGGCAGGGTGCAACATAATGTTGGTGCCTGGGCACATTTTCTAACCCAGTCTGACACTGGGACCCACCAAAGACCCTAGCCATGGAAACTCCTTCTTGGCTGGGGACAGAATCATCCACATGTGAAGACTTTTGTAGTGGTCCTTCTCCTGTAATGTAGGCATAAGCCAGTCCTTTCTTGGGAGAGGAAATTAGTGGAGAGAAAATATATAGAAGGGTAAAAGACCAAAAAGGAACAGGAAAAATATAGACATTGGAGAAAAAGGAACGAAATGGGACAGACATAAGGGAAAGGGAACAAAAATCATGTATCTTATTCTAAAATTATGTGAGGGGAGGACTGAGAAGAAGATTAATTTAATGCTTGTCTCTTCACCTTGCCCTTGGCCCCCACCTCCAGTCCACAGCTCAGGAAGCTGAGGACCGGCACTTATTGTTCTCCATTTAAAGCACTGGGTGTAGAGCCGTCGGCTGTTGATATGCAGAGGTTCCTATCCATGAAAAGCACGAGGGCTTCAGATCACACATGCTGAACCAGGCTGATTACATTGTCATGGTGATACAAGGGCAGCAAAATGTACTTGTGAGCTTAAACTATTTTAAAGTGTCTAGCGCCATTGCGGTCTTGCTATGGATTCTACAATTCGAAGTTTGCAATCATTCAAGTGTCTGAAGTTGGTCACTGACGGGTGTCACCGTCGTGTTAGTGTGCTCTTGAATCAGACGAGTGAACACCTGGAGTGACGTTGCCAGAAGGTGCATTTCGGAAGCTAAGCTCATAATTATTGCAGTGTAACTTGATTAGAAACCGTAAATTTCACTCAAACGTTGCTTTCATAACACTAAATAACAGGAGTTTCACACACCGTACTAGTACTTTTTATGGACCACAGAAGAATGAAAGCCTGAGTCCGCCAAGTTGGGATTCAAGCCTGTGTCAGCAGTCTACACAAAGCCCAGCAGTGAATGCTTAGTTAGTCTTCCATGATGTAGGCCTGACTCTTAAAATAGACCATGTTCTTCACATGCTGTCCAATAAAACATGCCATCCATTCTTCATACGCTTCCATGGAGCATTGGGAGCTAGCTTTTTAGGGCATTATCCACTCGCCCAACTGATGACAGGTGGTAAAATGGTGATGAGGGTGAAGAATGCTACCCCCATCACGGCCTCAATGGTGCATTCCTGTGCCCTAGATTTCAGCTCCTGAGAAGCTTGTGTGTATGTGTTTAAATTGTTGTGTAATGTAGTGGCATTTGTAGAAGCTTCAGTTGCAGTGCATTATTATACAATAAGTAGTATGGAATATGAGGAGGGTACAGGGAGGATGTCACAGGTTGTGGGGAAGAACCATGCGAGCTCGACAAATCATAAAATTGTTACTAGACCTGCAGGTCTAATAACATAATAAATCTACTCGACTTACCTGTAACGCACTTGCCCTTTGTCTCTGAAAGTGGAGCAAATGTGACAAGCAAGTCGGGAGCTCAGGATAATTGCTGAAATTGTATTTTTTGGGCGGTAGTTCCTGTATTTAGGCAGCATGTGGAACTGTGCACTGGAAATCTGTGTTGTTTTGTATGTACTCAGCTTATTTTTTCAAGTTTTACTGGGGCTAATCTACCGGCATAATTGTTGGGTGACCTTGCTCATTCAGGGATTAAAGATCACGAACGCTCAGTCTCTAATCAGTGAGGGGGGGGAAGGGGTAATTATCTTGTGTAACATTCTTGTTTCTGGAGGCGCTAGGGGGCGCACAGCGGAATGGCTGTGTAACCCACAGCTCCGCCGGACGACCGCAAACGCTATGGTCTGTCCCCGCTATAAACCCCAACATTCCGCCTGATGGTCGGATCTTCGGATGTGGGAAGGTACCGAGCATCGGCGGGCTAAAAATGAAATGAATGCTCCCTGGTGAAGAGGTGGAAAACAACGATATACTTGGTGCAGGACGGCGCAGAAGACAAGATGGCGGAGTGCGGGATCACCGACCCGATCACGTCCGTGGCGGCTGAGTGAGAGCGGAACAGATCGCGACTGAAGTAGAGGCTGGAGGGGGCAAGACGCGAGTACAGCTGCTGCGGACTGCCCTTTCCCGCACGCTGGACCATAGGTGACTTTCTGTTTTGAGTCCGCTGAGCCCGGCCGTGCAGAAAGCAAAATGCCAGCGCCCACAGGGCTGAAGCCCGGCAAATGTATTTCTTGGCACCGAGCGATACCAGAGGCATGAGATGTCAAATGCTGCAGCGCCCTACCTGCTTATTGCAAAACACTAGCGGCGATTGCACTCTCGGTGGACAGATGCCGGCTGCCTCATAACAAACGACTCGAGCACTACAGGGCGCTAACAAACGGAAAAAACAGGAACAAAACGGCGCGAAACTGATGGCGATAATCACGCTTGAGGCTGTGTTCCCCTGACTCTGCGGAGACTGAGAGGAGGATTGGGGTCATTGTTTGCCTGCGCTCATTTGCGGATTCCACTTCTAGAGGCGCCACGGCCCCCCCCCCGTCTCCCATTGGGCTGTATAGGGGAGTCTTCTACTCCTCCCTCACTGACCTGACAACCACGGAAATAACGTGCCCCCTCTAGACCCGGCACGGGGGACACGGGGTGTTGCGGGCGCGCCTGATCCGGAGAGCTCGAAGTACTTGGATTACTCACGCGCACAGGGACCTCGGCGGTGTCCTGCACCTTCGGGGACAAAACGGCGGCGGCGGCAAGAACCACCAGGGCATCGGGCCCCGCGACGAAGGCAACTACCCCACAGGCCGTGGCGATGGGGAAGCCGGACAAACAACAGCAAAAACTATCTTTTGACAACAAGAAAGCAACCAAACCCTCGGAGAACATGGCAGAACACGATGGGGCAGCCGATCCGGCGCCAAGCAGCAACATGGAGAAAATATTGTTAGCTATCCAGGCGAATTTACAAGACATTAACGGCAAACTGGATAACTTAACATGCAGAATGGATGGCATGGCTGCAAGGCAAGAGAAACACGGAGAACGCCTGGACGCAGCCGAAACACGCCTATCAGCCGGGGAAGATGAAGCACGTACGTCGACCACCAAATGTACTGGTATGGAACGCATCCTAGAGGTGATTAAGGCGAAGGAGGAGGAATTGGAAGCGCGCTCGAGGCGCAATAATGTGCGCATTACAGGCTTACCGGAGACGACCAACACTGGGCGTATGGAACTATACGTGGAAAACCTGTGCAAGGATCTTTTCGGAGCAGAAGCGCTATCACCGGTTTTCATTGTAGAACGTGCACACAGATTCCTGGCGCCTCGTCCGCCACCTGGGGCGACGCCGAGGCCGATAGTGGCGAGGATATTGAATTATCGTGACAGAGATACCATCCTACGACTTGCACGCGAAAAGGGGAAAATCACTCACCAAGGTAATTCCCTGGAATTTTATCCGGACCATACCGTCGCAGTACAACAGGCTAGAAAAGAATTCACGTCCGTCAAGGCCAAACTCAGGGATCTTAACATCAGTTATTCTATGCTGTACCCGGCCAGACTACGCGTTACATGGAACGACAAGGCGGTGCTGTTACCCTCACCTAAAGCAGCTCAGGAATTCGTCAAAAAAGTTATACAAGAACGAAGGAACAATGATCGTGAGGGACAGCACCAGGACTCGGACTAACTGTACCGGTAAGAACCACCAGAGATTTGCGGTAAGACTCTTCATATTTGCAGGCCAACTGTGCGCGATTCAGGGGATCGTCATTAACAGTGGACTATGGTTTGTTATGTGACAGAGGGTGTGACGAACTAACTGCTGCAGCAAACATGGCATGACCTAGGCAGCCACCTGAATCACCTCCTGGATCTCAGTACGGGTGTAACTAAATAGACTTGGGGTGGCTGACGGGAGGCCGTATCACACAATATTCCACACCTAAAATTGCTCTTGGAGCCGCAAACACTGGAGCCCCGGCGCGCTGTTCTAGTAATTATCGTTACCCTCTTTTTTGAACTGTACGGTGCCGCGGAATGGTCAAAGGCCTATTCTCACTCCGTTCACTAGCACACCCTGATTGCGCCTTAACTATGGATTATTGGGGCGCAGTCACCTGACGGGTGGGGGCTACAGTAATATACTGTACTGTAACACGATTTAACTCACGTACATGTGTGCACCCGACAATATATGCTGATATATATATATGTTGTGAAGTTGGCTCGATGGGTGCGATGTACGGATTATTACTGACCCTGGCGAGTAGCCCTAATTTTGCTTATCATACTTCTGTATATGTGACAGGGACTAGATGACTGCTTTTGTACTTGCTTACAGTCCATGCTAAAGTTGATGCTGGCAATGTGGGGAATTGCGGGCGAACAGACACTCCAAACATGTATATAACATCTGTTGAGGGTGTCGTCCACACCCGATACGTTGGGTGCAGAGTTGTGCCCCAAGCGGTCCTCCACAATGGTAACACCCAACACAAGTTCTATTGTATGGGTAATAGTTTGAATTGTTCTGGTTTGAAGGGTATGTCTTCAAAGGGAATATGGCTTCGGCAGGTTTGGGTTGCTGGAGTGGGTGGGGAGGGAGGGAACGAGGGTTTTGTGTGTATAGAGAGACCAAAAGCTTTGAGACGTGTCATGACACTATGTCGCTTGTGGCATGGGACTGATAAATCTGATTTATGTGATTGCATTGCGGTGGGTTTCTGATTTCACCTCTGATTATTGTTTGCTTCTGGATAGTTCACTACGACCTTATAGATGACTCAGGGCACTGGACATACAGGTAAAACACACCTAAACCTCCTCACGTGGAATATTAGGGGCTTCGTTCAACCAAAGAAAATCAGGCAGGTTTTTGCCTATTTAAACAGATGGGACATAGATGTAGCAATGTTGCAGGAGACTCACATTGCACCTAACACACACCAACATATAGGTAAACGATGGGCGGAATCGTCTTATAGGGCTTCCTATTCCTCTTATTCGAGGGGGGTACTCACACTGATCCGTAAGGGGGTAAACTTCACATTGCATAGGGTTATACAAGACCCCAATGGCAGATATGTGATAGTATCCGGCACATTACGTGGACAGCACATAACACTCCTTAATGTCTATGGTCCAAATACGGATGTGCCAGAGTTTTTTCAAGAACTATGGGGACACTTGCAAACGTTCACAAACACACATATCATATGTGGGGGAGATTGGAACGTGACGCTGGTGGACGGGCTAGATCGATCCCCCAACTCTTAGGAACAGCACAAGCAAGCAAGGACGACGCTAGGACATATGCTGAAGGATCTGTCATTAACTGACATCTGGAGGCATCGGAATGATAACACACCAGGTACCACCCACATCTCAGCGTTTCACAGCAGTTGGTCACGCCTGGACTACTGGTTAGGCACGGATAGTATTGCTTTATGGACACGGGGAGTGCAGGTCTTACCGCGCACACTGTCAGACCACAATCCTGTCTTACTACAACTCATGCTACCACATTACACGCCCCCCCGTTTCAATGGAGGTTCAATTCCCAAGCCCTCTCTGATACGGTTTATGTAGACACAATAAAAAAGGCAATCAAGGAATATTTCCAAATAAACTCACCGGTAATTGAGGACCCAGGCCTATTATGGGACGCCTTCAAAGCCACAACAAGGGGCGTATGCATAGGCACTACTATAGGTATCTTAAAAGAAATTAGACGACAGATTAAGCGCTGTGAAACACGCATGAAGGAAATAGAACTGGCCTTTGAGGTCACGCAGGATATCGCACTATTAGCAGAACTACGCCAATTGCATACTGAACATCAAACGTTTGTGGACGATGAAATAAAATACCTAGATCGAAAACACACTGCTAGAGCCTTTGGAGAGGGGGGCAGACCAGGGGGGACTCTGGCAAGGAAAATATGCGAAGGAAAGAGTCACTCGGCCATACTTCGCATTAAATCAAAAGATGGAGAACCGCAGACACAATCCGCTGACATTCTAAATAGCTTTGCTGACACATTTAGTACACTTTACAAATCATATCCAATAGCGTCGTCAGACGAGATTCTTAAATACCTGGAGAATGTAGCAATAGGCTGGCTGTCGGATGAACAGAGAGAACATCTAGCGATGCCCATCACAGTGGAGGAGGTGACCGAAGTGATTAAATCACTTCCCAACGGCAAAGCGCCTGGTCCCGATGGGTACACTAACGAATTCTATAAACACTTTTCCGATATTCTGGCACCTTACATGGTAGACATGTTTGGTACATCTTTCGAGAAGACCATACTCCCACCCACACTCCGCGAAACGATGATCATCGCCCTTTTAAAACCCTCCAAGGACCCGGAGGAGTGTGACTCCTACAGACCACTATCGCTCATTAATGTGGATTCAAAAATACTCGCGAAATTACTGGTGGTTCGTCTATCCCCACTGATGACACACCTGGTCCTTCCAGATCAGACTGGATTCATCCCCACGAGATCGACGTCCCACAATACGAGGTCCTTGTTTGCCCTGTCCCACTACCTTCAACCATCCGTAAAAGCCGTGGCGGTCATGATCGATGCCGCCAAGACGTTTGATTCCATTGAATGGAATTACATGATTACTGTTTTGAACAGAATGCGTTTCCCCAGGCGCTTCGTCCAGTGGGTTTCATTACTGTACACCAAACCGTGCGCTAGAGTCCGAATAAATGGCTACGTGTCTGAGCCCTTTAACGTGGAACGCGGCACCAGACAAGGTTGCCCTCTATCGCCGTTACTTTTCGCACTAGCACTAGAACCTTTGGCCTGCATAGTGCGGCAAAATTATAAACAATCCGCTCTAAGGTTCAAATCGAGACCACTGCATATATCCCTGTATGCAGACGATATGTTGCTATACGTACGCGATCCCGCCACGCATCTTAACAGCTTACTCAGAGAATACATAAAATTTGGTGGGCATTCAGGACTGGCAAACAACTGGCCCAAATCTTTTATCATTCCCTTAACGGATACCACCACTCCCTTTGACACAGACTTCCCACTGGAATGGCAGCATGATCCCATTTGTTATCTAGGGGTAATGTACCATAGGGATCCAGAAGAAGTAATAAGATCTAACTATGGGGTAGCAATATCCAAGCTAGAAGACAAAGTACAGCGCTGGATCCAATTGCCACTGTCCTTGGCGGATCGTATAGCTGTCGTGAAAATGAATATCTTGCCCAAACTGTTGTACCTCTTTAACAACATTCCCGTCACACCCCCTGGAGAGGTCTTTCGCCGTGTAAAATCACTAGTCCTGAAACTAATCTGGGCGGGCAAACAGGCTCGCATAGATCTTCAGACTCTGACTATATACGTGGAGGATTCAGAGTGCCGGATTTCCTTCTATATTACTTATGCGCCCAAGCGCAGTATGCAGCTTATTGGTATCATGAGGTACCATACCTCACCCACACAGCTATTGAAGGGGGAGACGCAGATCCTATTCCTTTAACAGCAATCATATCACACACTAGACCACCGCTACATGCGAAAGACATCAACACCATAGACACCACAGTGAAAGCCTGGCGAAAACTTGGTCACTTGGCGCGCAAGCTCCCGTTATATGCGCCTGCGATGCCTTTACACCACCATCAGGCGCTGTCAGTCACAGGCGAAAAGGTGGGTATGTCCCTCCTACAGAAAACTGGCATAGACAAAATGGGGGATTTGTTTCAGGAGGGCGCATTTTTGGACATCGACCACCTAACATACATTCAGAACAAGACCCCCTTATTCCGTTTCACATACTATAGATTAACTCGCGTGCTGAAAGAACATTATCCCACATTCCCTACAGAACCAGAAGGCTTGACCCCACTACAGATGATCATCACAACACAGGACGTATCGCACTTAGTGTCGAGATTGTACACAACAGCACAGGCTGAGATAGCGCACACCGCCGAGAAGGCTAGGTCACGATGGGACATGGCTCTGGAGAATCCGTTAACTGATGTAGAATGGCAGCAGACCTGTGCAATGACACAAATACTCACCCCTAATGGGAGCTTAAGAATCATACACTATAAATTCATCCACCAGGCATACTATACACCCGCAAAAATGCTTAAGTTCGGACTTCAAGACGACGATAGATGCAAAAGATGTGGCAGAGAAGGTGCAGACTTTACACATCTGGCACGGTACTGCTCTAAGATACGTGAATACTGGGTGGACATCACTGACACGCTCACTATCATGCTAGAGGCGGAAGTGGAATGCACGATAAAAACGTGCCTACTTGGTATTGTACCACAATTCCGAGCAACCAAACGTAAATTTTGTGTGGTATCTTTGTTGCTGGCCAAACGACAGATTGCGCAATGCTGGCACAGTAGGAAAGTGCCCAAGAAGTCTACGTGGCTCCATGACATGTCCGGTTGTCGAGATAAGTTAGACCTACGAGGAAAACCTCCCTGCACGATTAGACCCAAGAATTTTTGGTGTTACTTAACAGACTATATAAATTCACTGGACACGGACACAGAAGGGTAGACTATCCATCCGTGCAGTCATATGGAGGAAAACATCATGTAAAGGTCGAGCCTCTCTACTTGATTGTAATGGGGGGGGAACGCGAACTGATTGCAATGTTCCCAGGTCCCTATTGTGATGGTCTCCATTTCAGGTCTCTAGGTTGAGTTACTTCTCTACTGTTTGTTATCTACAAAATTACAAAATGTAAGACTCAAGGTAATGCGTTACACCACAAGGCCTAAAGAGGTTGGATAAGGGGCGGTACAAATTGATATGCTGATAATATTGTTTCTTGCTGCTTATGATTTCATTGTTACTACTTTGCAGCCGACCCCCGGGTTGTAGGCTCATGGCTGTGTATAACTAACTAATGCTAATAAAGGTCTTACAAAAAAAAAAACATTCTTGTTTCTTCCTGTTCTGTTGGGACACCTTGTATAGAGTGAGCTTGCTCACTTAAATTGTGAGACATTTGGGGTATGTGAGTATTTTGAAGTAAAATAAATCGAACATGGCAGTGGTAATGGGGTATTTGGACGCCGTAGGCCATACGACATATGCCTCCCTAGTTCAGAAAGAAGCCAATCCACGACCAGGGCTTAGTGCAGAAGTACCCACTGTTCCAGTATCAATTGGTGAGGAGTTCCAGGTGAATGGATCCTCCCAAAAGCAACATTCCCACCAGTTCCAAAGCAGACAGGTAAGGTAGCAATGAAGGGCGGGGAGGCAACGGTGGCAGAGCAGACACCCTTAAGGGGATCTTACACTCACAGTCAGGGTCCAACTGAGGTCATGTTGGTAGGGGAGGAAAAGGCGGCAGACAGGGGACAAAAGGAGATGAGTTTAGGCAGTTCAGGAAGTGACCTGGTAAGAAGTTTAGCCAGGCTGCTACCACGGCTTTCACACCTGGCAAACAAGACCCGTTGTTGCCGGCTGGGGAGGAGCTCCTAGAGGGGCTTCTGTTAATGAAGTGTGCGAAGTGAGCTAAATAACGATTCAACCCAGATCTGTGACTGGGTGTGAGTGTCTGAAAAGTTTCAGCGCTCTGTTCATCATCTCCTTGTGTTCGCATTGTTCATCCCAAGTTGGCAGGGTATTCCCAGACGTCGGACCCTTTCTCACTTTGCCACTGGATTCTAACTAGCCTGGCTGATGAGGGGTGTTACCATGAAACCGGTACCAGGATGCTTGTTTCTTGTCCAGGGAAGACCTGGCTTGACAGTTCGGACCGGACTGTTCCCATGAGGTACAGGGTCAAGACTGATTTGCATATGGCTGGGTCTGAGCTGGGGTGGCGAAGTGAGCTAAAAAATGAAGATGGATTCAACCCAGATCTGTGACTGGAGGAGAGTATCTGAAAAGTTTTAGCACTCCGTATATTATCTCCTTGTGTTTTCTTCTGTTAATGATGCCATCGACCCTTCCTGTTGCTCTGTCAAATATGCCCTGGAACTACTAGGGCAGCTAGGTCCAGGGACCCTGTTAGCAAAAGCTGATATTGAGTGAGCTTTTCATTTATTGCCAGTCCACCCTGATGACTATCATTTGTTGGGTTTTCAGTTCCCAGGGAAGTCTACTATGACAGGCCCATGGACTGCTCAGTTTCTTGTGTTTTTTTAACAATTCAGCAAAAAGCCTAGTGGAAGGAGACTCACATGTTCAGTCTGTGGGCAGAGCAGGCAAAAATCCTATGTCCAGCCCTTCTACCCAGCAACTAGGGCCAATGATTACTCAAACTGGGATGCCCAGATAGATCTCTGCCTCCACACTTCGACCGGGGAAGCCACCGCAAATGTTGGGTCTGCAGAAGGGACTAAATGTGAGGAGATGACAAAAGTTAGTGGTGCCCATGATCAGGATATTTTTCCTATGGATCAATTAGGCCTGCCCCTAGCAGAATACATGAAGGATACAATTAAGAAAAGGACACATATTGAGTTGTTTGAACTGACTGTGGTTAAACTGCCAGATGAGGATACCAAGGAATTCAAAGACTGTTCACATAAATTGAAGAAACCAAAGGTGGAGGAAACAATATTAAATTGGATTAAGGGTTTCACTATTTATCAGTTAGTACTCCTTGAGAAATTTCCCAAGTGGGGCCCACAGACTTCCTACTGTATAAACAAACTAATGGGCGTCTATGAGGAGTTTGATGGGTCCTACAGGAAGAAATACCCTAAAGAATTCAGGGTAAAGAAAGCCACAAATCCAGTGATGTTTTGGGATCAAACAATTATTATTATTTTTTTATTTTACAGAGTTTTATATAGCGCGAACTTGACCCGAATCCGGTATCAGAGCGCTTTACATAGCACCAGTTGCATTACAAGAGTACACATTCATTTTTTGTTAGGATTAAGTGATTTGCCCAGAATCACAGGATGTTCAGCGTCATTGCCAAGACTGGAACCCAGTTCCCCAGATTCAAGGTTGACCGACCTAGCCGTTAGCCCATGTCAATACATGGTTACGTGGTTGAAGAAGACAGAGGCCAATAGCCAGAAAGCCTTTTGACTGGCTACGTTGAGGGAGAGGTACTGGCATGAAGCATGTTGTGCATATAATAAGAAAGCATGTTCCAGACCAGAGGGGACTTGCAAATTTAAGCAGAATTGTTCCATTTGTAGGACAGCAAGGCACCCAGAGTTTAAATGCTTTAAGAAATCCAGAGAAAAAAAGTATCCTAAAATGAGGGCGTCCTGTCCCCTGTGTTCGATACTCCCTTCCCAGTCTAATTACTGGTTTTGTTAAATATGTACCGACAGCTGGAAGCTGCTCATCAATCTTATTCTGCTCTTCACTTTGGTTTCAGGATACCTGCAGTAGGGCTACAAGGACCAAAATATTGCAAGAACCAATAATTTTTGATTCTGGGTACTGAGGTGGCAAAAATGACGATTGAGAAAGAAGCAAATTTAGGAAGGGTGGCTGGGCCATTTGATACTCCACCATTGTCAGGCTTTCTCTGCTCTTTCCTGGGATTGGTTCCTAAGAAAGACCACAGGAAATTTAGGCTGATCCACTTTCTTTCTGCTCCTAGAGGGGCTTCTGTTAATGAAGTGTGCGAAGTGAGCTAAATAACGATTCAACCCAGATCTGTGACTGGGTGTGAGTGTCTGAAAAGTTTCAGCGCTCTGGTCATCATCTCCTTGTGTTCGCATTGTTCATCCTAAGTTGGCAGGGTATGCCCAGACGTCGGACCCTTTCTAACTTTGCCACTGGATTCTAACTAGCCTGGCTGATGAGGGGTGTTACCATGAAACCGGTACCAGGATGCTTGTTTCTTGTCCAGGAAAGACCTGGCTTGACAGTTCGGACCGGACTGTTCCCATGAGGTACAGGGTCAAGACTGATTTGCATATGGCTGGGTCTGAGCTGGGGTGGCGAAGTGAGCTAAAGAACGAAGATGGATTCAACCCAGATCTGTGACTGGAGGAGAGTGTCTGAAAAGTTTTAGCACTCCGTCTATCATCTCCTTGTGTTTTCTTCTGTTAATGATGCAATCGACCCTTCCTGTTGCTCTGTCAAATATGCCCTGGAACTACTAGGGCAGCTAGGTCCAGGGACCCTGTTAGCAAAAGCTGATATTGAGTGAGCTTTTCATTTATTGCCAGTCCACCCTGATGACTATCATTTATTGGGTTTTCAGTTCCCAGGTAAGTCTACTATGACAGGCCCATGGACTGCTCAGTTTCTTGTGTTTTTTTAACAATTCAGCATATTCTTGGAATGGGTCTTTACTCAGGAGTCTGAATCTGCTTTTGTCATTTACTATTTGGATGACTTCTTCTTCCTGGGACTGGGTGATTCTGACCATTGTGCTAAGCCCCTGGCAACATTCAAGGGTTTAATGTCAGATTTTGTGGTATGCCTGCCAATCAAAAAGCTGCAAGGCTAGTATCAACCTTAGTTTGCCTAGGGATTAAAATATATTCCATTATGGAGAATCTAGACTGCCGTTGGAAAAAGTGCATACCTTCAGAGCTTCACTAGAGTTGTGTCTGGCGACACAAAGATCACCTTAAATCAGTACAATTACTAGTATGGTAGCTTAATTTTGCTCTATCTACAATACCGGTGGGTTGTCCTTTCCCACGTTCTGTAGAGCAGACTAAGCCGGGTTTGAATGAAAAGCATCATAGAACACGCCTTTTGGCAGACCTAAAACAGGAATTGAGGATTTGGTTGGTATTTTTCTGAAGTTTTAATGGTTCCAGGGTGTGGGAGGCTACTTTGCGGTCAAGTCATGTTTTTGGGTTGTTCATGGACGCAGCAGGCAGCATTGGTTTCAGTTCTATGTTGGGCAACACGTGGTGTGCACAGGCTTGGCCCCAGGCTTGGTTAGAGTCAGGGTTGATGAGGAACATAACTTTTTTTTAGAACTTTTTTCAATCCTGGTGATCTGGAGCGACCAATTCTGTATTCAATCTGTGACATTCTGGTCTGATAACAGGGCTTTAGTATCAACTTCCAGCAAGCAAAATGCACAAAAGTACTCATGTTGTTGAAAGAGTTGATCTTGATTTGTCTGAAGAATAACATTCTGTTTAAAGTAAAGCATGTGCCCAGTGCTTTGAATAACGATGCCGATGCAGGATTTTTTGCGCTTCCATCCATAGGCAGAGGCGGAACACACACACTTCCCGGCACATATTTGGAACATTGAAGCCAACTATCCCTGGCCTGATTGCAGCCAGCCTCACACCTAAAACCATGAGAGCCTACAAAAGGGCAATTCATTGCTACATTGCATATAGCATGTGCAATCCTCAAGGGCAGCTCTTTAGTTTAGATAACTTAATATTTCCAGGAGTACAGCAGAAAACAGAAAAAGCAGTATGTGGTCACGTAATGGTCTACACTATACTCGTAGTGTACACCAACCACTGTATGTAAGACACAAATGCAAGTCAAGATCCTCACTGCTGAGCACCAATGTTAGAAATGGGGGTCTCTAGTTGGCAGAGGTAGGTACCTTTGTCCAAGTAGGGATCCTTGCTTCTAGACAGGGTAAGGCGGATACACTTCTAAAATAACCCCTGCTCACCCCCTTGGTAGCTTGGCACAAGAAGACAGGCTTATCTCAGAGGCACCGTGTAAAGCATTTGTGAACACATACAGTTATACAGTGAAAACACTACAAATGGAAACCACACCAGTTTAGAAAAATAAGTAATCTTCATCTAAACCAAACAAGACAAAAATGAAAAAAATCCACAATACAGTAATACAAATATGAATTTCAAATGGTAGAAATAGTTCAGTTCAAAGCAAATTGCAGATGCAACACTTTTCACACAAAGTACCTTGGATGCGTCACGCACACAAACAAAAAGGGGCGCAGGGAAGGTGATGTGTCGGTTCCTTACACTCAGGGAAGGTGATGCATCAGTTCCTTGCTCCGGGGAAGGTGATGCCTCGGTTCCTTACTACTGCACAGAGTAGGTGATGCGTCAGTTCCTGACCTGAGAGGAGGTGATGTGTGGCTTTCTTACTGCGTGGGGAGGTGATGCGTTGGGTTCTTACTGCGTCCCCCAGCGATGAGACAGACTTGGCGCCTTGATGAGATGCGACGATCCGTGACAATGCGTGGGTTCTTGCAGCCGCACAGCAGGCCTTGAGCCGGAATTGGTGCAGTGATCTTGGACTTTGGGGCATTCGATGTGGCGTACGGCAATTTCTCAAGCCGCGGGCAGGCGTGCAACGAGTTCTTCAGTGATGCGTCGGAAACACGTGTGGATGCATTGGACTTCTCGAAGTTGCATTTCTTTCCTAGCTCCCAGCGGCAAACACCCTCCAGAGGTCCAAAACAACAGCAGGCACCGCTTAGTAGGTCAGTAAACCCAGCAAGGAAGTTCAGGGGAGCTGGTGGTGAAGTCTTTGTGATATAAAAGTCTGGGGTCTGGGCCCCTCTTTTTATACAGTAAATCTCTTTGCTCAATCCTGGCCCAGGGCTCTGAGCCCAGTCCAAACTAGTTCTGGGGGGCACTTTGGAAGAGCACAACAACCTCCATTGTCAGTGTGAGCCTTCACTCCAGACACATCACAGGGAGGCGGAGCCATCATTGTGGAAGGCAGGCATAGCCTTATTCAGGTGCAACTCCTCCCACCACTCCAAATGCAGACCAGGCCTATTCAGCCTAGCGCTGACTCATCCAGACTCTCTGGAGCCACTACACATCCACAGCCACTGTCACTCCAAAGACAGTCAATACACATCCTAGTAGAGGCACACTGGATGGCTAAACAAGAAAATACCTACTTTCTAAAAGTGATATTTTCAAACACAGAATGTAAAAATCGCCCTCACAAAAAGATATATTTTTAACATTCTGAGTTAAGGCATACTAAACCTTTTTTTGCAAATCTGGTTCCCAGGGGCTGTTATGCTTATAAGATTTTATAAACAAACTCCCAATTCTATACTATGGGAACAGATAGCCTTACAATAGTGAAAAACTAAATTGCAGTATTTTACTATCAGGACATGCCACACACATCAGGGCTTGTCCTGCCTTTCACATACACTGCACCCTGCCAACAGGGGTACCTTGGGCCTACCTTAGAAGTGACTAATATGTAAGAAAAGGGAAGGTTAGGGCCTGGCAAGTGGGTGCACTTGCCAGGTCGACATGGCAGTACTAGACTGCAAACAGGCTCTGCAATGGCAGGCCTGAGCTACATTTACAGGCAGCTTATGTGGGTGGTAGAATCAGTGCTGCGGGCCCACTAGCAGAGTTTGATTTACAGGCCCTGGGCACACACAGTGCACTGTACTAGGGACTGACTAGTAAATCAAATATGCCAATCACAGAATCACCAATCCATAAACACAATTTACAGGGAGAGCATATGCACCTTAGCCCTGATCAGCAGTGGTAAAGTGCCCAGAGTCATAAAACCACCAACAACAGGTCAGAAAAAATACAGGAGGAAAGCCAAAAGTTCTGGGATGACCCTGCAAAAAGGGCCAAGTCCAACAAGCACAAACACCCTACTTCTCATTCCACCCAGAAACTTGCAAACAAAAAACCTTGGCAAGCTCCTTCTCAGGTATTGCCCCCAAAATCTGGAACTCCATCTCAGTCCATATCAGGGCTAAACCTTCCTTCATAAACGTAAAAAGACAGCTTAAGGATTTTCTCCTCAATTGACACTTCAACCAACCAGATAGCATCCACCCAGTGTGATAGGGTGTCTCTGCAACAGATGATTAACAATCACCCAATGCAAGTGGGTTTCTACACAGTGTGGCTTTTGCTTCCCCTTCTATTTTCCTCTCTAGGGTTTCACTTGATTCGACACAAGACACTGCTGTTTGCTGAACTAACGATTGTCTGTTATCGTTATGACAATTGTAAAGAGCTCCAATACCTTCGGGTCTGATCAGCACTATATAAAACTCTTAAATAAATAAATAAAAAACTGATATCCTTGGAACTCTCATCACCTTAAATTCTACAAGTCCTTACATCATAACACACCCCCTTCCTGTCACCCAATAACAAAATATAACAAAGATTTCAATAGAACATGTAACATAACAGTAAGAGCAAAACAAATAAACATTACAAACAAATATGTTTAAAATGTGAAGATAAAATATTATAAAATACTAGAGAATAAATAACATTACTAGATTCCTGGTAGCATTTATGATCTCACACAGTCCTCGAGATAATAATGTGATCCGTAAATTCCTGCCTCCCTAGTAACTCTTGAGTAACAAATTCATTAATAGTGGATCCCCTTAATTCCCCTACTATTCATTTCTTCAACTTTCAGAAACATAACACCTGAACATCCATTATCCGCTTTTCTCACACACTCACCTCCTTTTTTATATAAAGCCACCTTTCTCAAATTACACCTTTCACCTCCTTCCACAATCGTAAAAATTATTACTGACCTTTTCAACACGAAAAGGACCCTTGAATTTAGAAAGTCCACCCTTCACCAATCCAAACTTTATTTTTACCCAATAACCAGTTTCCACTTTGGAGTTACAACTATCTCTTGTCCCAACAGTTCCTCTATCACCTGAATTGACCCATTCTGTCAACCAGGCAGGAATTGATTTGGTACCTGGGAAACGTCCTCCCATCTCCTGGAAAGGACACTTCTGTGTGACACTAAGAGTAGTTGTACAAAATGCTCAATCCATATCACATATATTTTTTCTTTACGTTGCTATGGCTTGTTAATACCATTAGAATGATACATTTGGCTAATCTGTTGGCCTGTTCCACCATACCATTCCCCATGGGGATTGTTTCTCCTACAATGTTTAAGAAATCTGACCATTTCATTGGATGTTAACTCAGTGCCATGATCCATTATAAGTACACAATTTCTCCCAATATGGCTATGGTAGTTTTAGTGGTAACTTATTTTAGAAATTTCACACTCAAGCATTTTGAACACGTTAACAAACACAACTGCAAACGACAGCTCAATTGGCAATTCTGACATGAGACCTATAAAATCGAAACCTATACTGTGCCAAGGCATACCAAGGTCTTCAATATGCCTTCCTTCAAATTTGTTTCTTACTCTCTATCTTTTTTCCCTTTCTTTCCAAATCAAGAACTTCACCACCCAACGACTAACTTGATCATCCACCTAGGTCACCAGAATTCACTCCTAAGTCTTTTTTGTTTTGTCAAACATTGACTTAAATGACCTTCATGTGCTAAGCTGAACAACTTAAACCTCGAACCCCCAGGAGTTACAAAACGATCATCTGTCATCATGATGTTTTGACCACACATAAAGTGTTCATCAAGAATCTAATAAAATGGTCTGGCAGATATACAAATCACACTCTCCCTCACCACTCCATCACAAATCATCTTCCCTACCTTCTTCAAAACCACATCAGATTTCATTTCTGCTTCCCAATCCTGCATAGTGATAGCTCCAAGCCCACTGCACATTCTTCCACCCCTGAACAAATTCTATCTTATACAAGTATTCCTTTAGTGTAGCTGCCAATCCGGCTTGTCTCGCTGAACCTTTTTCAACACCACTGTGCAACAGAATTTTAATTAAGGGCTTGTGATCAGTTAGCAAAATTAAAGACGAGCCCTACAAGAACAAGAAAAATATTCAGCACTCCACGAAGCAGATAATTCCTCATGTTCTATTACAGAATAATTAATTTCTGAGTGCTTCAGGGTGCGCAAAGCAAACGCAACCATTTTCTAATTTTTCCCATGAACTTGAGACAAAACACTTCCTACCATATTCGCACTAGCATCTACAGTAAGTTGAGACTTTAATTTAGCATCATAAGCTGTCAAAATGCCAGCATCACAAATTTCCTCTTTAATGGTTTAAAACATTTTTGTTGTTCAGCCTCCGACACAAATCTGCTTCCCTTTCCCAAAAATTCTTAAAATTTTAGTTTTGTCTGCAAATTTCTCCTCAAATTTAGCAAAATACTCTATAAGACCTAAAAATTATCTCAATTGATATTTGTCTTTACTTAAGGGAGCCAATGTAATTGCTTCCCTAAGTTAGAGGTCTTCAAACCTTTTGATCCCAAGACCCCCCTGTCAAAACTTTTTAGGCATAAGGACCCCCTCCTGACTAACATTTCTAGCACCTGGTACTCCTCATCATTGACAACCATCAACAACCATAAACAACCCCAACTCCCTCAGCAAATCCTTTTTACAGAGGGGAAATAAAATGTAACCGTGTTTGGCAAACCAAAGGTTTGTGAGTGACTGTGGTTCTGTGTCAGAGGCTTACCACACATTTCAAACAGAAAATCTCCAAAACTAATTCCTCAAAAAATGCATGATGGTACTTTATTTTACACAGACAAAATATAATTTGACAAAACGTATTTGTATAACACCTTTCTGAACTGATGTGATAGGGCGTGCCTGTTTTTCTCAAGAGAAACGGTCAATCTGTGGTTGCACCACATTAGTACCAGATTAGCAATTAGCAACAAAAAGGTGACCAGTCTATCTTTACAAAGGGCCTTCTACTGCATGGCAAATTGTGTCGCAGCTTTCTGGTAACTTTCAAACTGCTTGAGTAATAAAAATGTTGTTTTTTTAAATAAAATCAGCATACTATGTGGCAGATGATGGATTAGGTGGCAAATGCGGCAATTCAATCATTATCTTAAAATCACCATGGCCGCACAATCGCATAATTCCATTGGCCCTGGGTATAATGATTGTAATCCATGGGCTGCAACTTTAGTGCACGGCATCCAAGGAGAGGCATACTATATTTCATGAGATGCTTTTACAGCTGCATAAACTGGAGGTTGCTGAACATCATTCACCATAATTAAAAAATATCATTCACAATCATTAATGATGAACTGTAAGTTCCAATTAGTAAGCTTTCTTTAAACCTAGGGAAGTGGTCCCTTAATCTTCTTTCATTCTGTTTTTTCCAAAAAGCTTTTTTTTTTGTAATAATATGAAAACAGACCCTCGGTTATATTAGTTTGCTGCTGCTATTGACTTCAGTCATGTTTGGGGGGTGGACAGCCTTGAGAGTCTGAACATGGAAGCGGGTCAAAGGTGTGGCTAAAACAAAATATTCTGTTTGTTTTTTTAGGTCTTGGAATGCGTTGTAGTGGATGTTGCGATGTAAAAAGTGTGTTGTAAGTGTATGCGTTGTAAATGTATGCGTTGTAACGTCATACATTCCTCCAGGGGGGGCATAACAAGGAGAAATATCCTTCTTGTTTTTTCCTCGTTCTATGTTTGCTTCATTCTTCAGCACACACAGAAAGAGGAAAAAGCCTCCATGAATTGTTTTTCAACAACCCTGCCAACAACGCAGACACTTTAGCTCCATGATGCAAGGGTGCCTGCGTGGGCGCTAAGCACCAAATTGTGCACCGGCGCAGGCAGAAAGGACAGGAATGTGCCGTATCTTGTAAATACAGTGCATTCCTGCCTTTTCGGATTGGTGTAGGGCAGCACAGCAAAAATACTTGTGCCACTGCCCTATGCCAATTCATTCTGAATGAGGCCCATAGATTTGAGTAATTCCCAGTCCGTATGCCGTCTATAATGCAATTTTCTTTTACATAACAGTCCCTTCAACACCTCCTCAGGAATAGTAAGAGCTATATAAATACAATGAGAATTATCTTCACAGGTCAGTTGTTAACTCTTTGCGTTACCACTCAAAAAGAATGAATTTTTTAGTATTAAGTATTTTTATTAAGAAGGTTGAACACAATACATACATCAGCAATCAAGAGCTCTTGTCAGAGAAGTCAGTCCATACCTGGCTACAATCGCAACAAGGGGGTCAGGGTGCACAGTACATAGCAACTCGTGATGATACCCAGCAAGCCGCCAACAACCCAGAACGGGCCAGGCGCATATCAAGCAGTGCAATGTCCTCCAAGGCAGCTCCGGGCCCGCCTGCCAGTCCATCCTGACCCACGCCGACGTAGAATATGGCTGGTCTCCATAAGTCAAGTTTGTAGGATGCCAGGACCCTCTGGAACTTCCCCCATGCCCACCCTCTCCCCTGTCAACTCACCCCAACCCAAGCCCAACACCCCCCCACCCCAACGTCCCCACCCCAACAAATCCAAACCCCCTCCCTCCCACGACCCATACCTCCCTCCCTCCCCCCATGGTCCACAGTCTCATGTCAGCTGTTCACATTCCTTCAAGTCCCCGAATCAGGGGTGGGATCGCCGTTCCCCACCTTCGGGACTGGCTCCGTCAGTCTCAACAGCCGGAGGTACCTCGGACAGGTAATTTCTATGAACTCCGAGGACAGGAGAGTTAAAAACGGCTGCCAAAGCTCAGCATACTTTGCCCCTTCCCCCGCCTTATATAGGGAGAGCCTTTCCATACCTAGGACCATCCAGAGGCGATGTAACCAACCTTGATATGTGGGTATGTGGGTCGTGCGCCAGTGTGCTATGATGTTTTGCAGTGCTGAACCTAATGCTATCGCTATCAAGCGACCCCTTCTCGATCGTAATGGGTAGGTCAGTGCATTTGGGAGCCCCAGGACGACGTAGGAGGGGAAGCGTGGGAGTTCGGTATCAAAGTGTTTATCTACGTCGTCTAGAACTCGACCCCAGTAATCCTGTAGAAGACTACAATCCCACAGTATATGCGTGAGGGAGCCTAGTTGTCCACAGCCCCGCCAGCAGAGGGGATCCTTGCTGCTGTCCATTTCGTAAAGTCTTTCAGGTGTGTAATACCAGTAGGTCACCACCTTCGTGAGGGTGTCAGTGAGCCCCATATGATACGCCGAGTGCCTTGCCCTATAGTATATACCCTCCCACTCTTTATGTGTGAAGGTCCTCCCCACCTCCCTCTCCCATCGAGCCCTACTCGCGCTGTATGTGTGCTCGTGTGTGCGTGTGAGCATTTTGTATAGATCCGAGATTAGCTGCTTGTCCGACCTGCGGGTGATCAACCAGTACTCAAACTCCGTCAGACGCCTATCCGCCTCTGCTCTGACCGACTTGTTGAGGGCCCAGTGTCTGATTTGGAAATAGTGGAGTCGCTCGGTCTCCGGGAGGCCGTAGTCTTGACGTAGTTGTGGAAAGGGGATTATCCCTCCAGGAGCATACACGTGGCACAGAGATCGACAGCCGGCAGACTTCCATCGTTCAAAGGCCGTCCCTTCCATCCCGGGCTGAAAGTCAGGGTTATCTAGGATGGGGGTGAGAGGCGAAATGGGGGTGGTAAAGCCGAGCTTCAAGCTAACTCGGTCCCAGATCTCAAGAGGGACTCTAGTAATGAGGGAGGCGTACAGGTTACGGGGCCTATGTGCCTTGCGTAAGAACGGGATCTCTTGCAGAGTGCGCCCCGCCACCGCCTGATCCTGAAACAACCAGTGCTTCCCGGATTCCCATTGGACCCACTCCGCTAGAAAAAGAATGAATTTTTGCCATCACAAAGCTTCATGTTATTCAATGGGCTCCCAAGCTTCCTTTACAGTTGCAGATTAACTTGTTGGACACATTTGCATTTCTTTCAGGCCAGCAGCACACTGGTGTTTAGCTAAATGCGTAGATTCAGTTTCATAGTACAGGACACTCCCTGAGTGACACTTCAGCTGAAACATTTCAACTATCAGAATTAATAGTTTGGTTGTTCTGTTAAAAACATAAATTTCTCTTGACTTAAAGTCAAACCAGCTTCCCCCAACTTCTTTAACACCCTTTTCAAAATGATATTGTGTTGTTTCACCATTTCTCTGACACCAGTATATCATCCTGAAAACAGACAACATTTCTCATACCCTAAACATTTGCAGCATCATCCGCTGAAACACACTCGGAGCCGACGCCAAGCCAAACGGCATGCAAGTGAATTGGAAGGTGCCTTCTGTCATTATAGATGCTGTTAAGGACTTTGAATCTTCATATAACCAAATCTAACTTTGAAAAATACTTACCACCTTTGACTGAGGATAAAAATTGATTAATATTTGGGAGTGTAAACGTAATTTATTAATTTCTGGGAGTGAAAATGTATCAACATCAATGTCATGGTTTAATGACTTCAGATCCACTCAAAACCTTAAACAACCATCTGATTTTTTTTAACAGATCTTTTTATTAAATATAAGATTTACGCAGTGTACAATACAGTGACCATAGGAAATGGATGATAAAAGTATTGTATAATACAGTTCCGCTTTACAAACATTTAGCTCATTAGATCACAAGACTTACATCACTAAAAACTCTCATGTGGCATTCTTGCACAATCAGGTGTCAGGCCCGCCCCCCTATCCGTCCTCCCCTCCTCGGCTTTACAAACCCCTATTGGTGACCCATTGGTGCCACACTTTCTCCCATTTCTTATGCACTACTTTTCTGCTGTACAACACCAGTCTAAGTCAGTCTTCGGTTGACCCTCCTTTGGCAGCAGGGCAGCCCCCCATGCCCGAGCTATATTTCTTTTAGCCACCATTAGCCAGAGTTTCTGGTATTTCGGCCATGTCTGTTCCCCCGTTACACACAGTATATGCCATCTGGCATCTATGTAATTTCTTGTCCCAGGACCTCTGACATCACCCGTGTTACCTTCTCCCAGTAGTGGTACATAAGAGGGCACTCCCAGAGGATATGGAAAAAAGGTACCTATACTGTCGCAGCCCCAAATACAGGTGTCTGTGTGTATGCCTCCAAGTTTATGCATGAGCGTGCTTGTTGAGAAGGACCTATGGAGGATCTGCAACTGTACTAGTCTGAATCTTGCCCTAATTGCCCCCTCTCTCTGGCTTTGCACGGCTTCTACCCAATCTTCGTTTTCCAGTAACCCGATGTTAGCCTCCCAGGTATCCCTTAGCACCCCCAATGGATCGGGTGAATTATGAACGATCTTCTTGTAAGTTAGGGATAATGCTTTTTTGGGGATAGGATCCAGTAGAAGCCAATGTTCCAAGGCGCTGTATTCCAGAGTGTATGCCCTAGCTGCATATATTTATATTGTTCTGTGTCCACTAGCTAGAACTCAGACTGTAGGAATTGGAATGATATGATCGCCGGGCCCAGCAATACATTCCCTAGGTGAGCAATATCCAGCAGTTTCCATTTGCCAAAGCCCTGCAATTTTCCGACCTCCTCTAGCATATCACTGTCCCATAGCGGAGTACGTTCTGTCAATCAAGAAATGTATTAGCTCCTATCCACGTATCCAACACCGCTTTTGTATGGGGGGGCATAGACCTACCAGCTTGTTTGCGATACAGAGCGGCAGGATAGCTGCCAGTGACCACCACAAGATCTAGTCATTTATCACCATCAACTGCGACGTCCAGTAGTACTTCCTGAGGTCCGGCACTGCCAGGCCCTCCTCATATACGCCTCGCTGTAGTTTGACCAGTGCTATTCTCGCACCACCCCATCCAAATAATAACTTCTGCAGTTCGCTACGACACTCTTTAAAGAATCTATCAGGTATCTTATATGGGGTGTTCTTGAGTATGTAAACCATTCCCCGTAGCGACATCATTTTAAATCTCCCCATCAGGGAGATTGGCAATGTTCTCCAATGTGCCACATCTCTTCTCAAGCATTCAAGTTGGGGGTAACAAATTCCAAGCCAAGAATTCTGCCTCTGTCTTGGTTACAACAATGCCCAGATATTTAAAGTGATTGTGTACTTGAAGCTGGATCCCCATCGGGGGGGGGGGGAACAGATGGTGGGCTGTCCGAGAGCATAAATAGAAGGGACATATCCCAATTCATTCGATAACCAGAGTACTCCTGAATAAGTGAAAGATTTGTAGGAGTCTACTTATTGTGAAGCGGGGTCTGGTCGCATAAAGAAGAACGTCGTCTGCATATAGGGAGATGTTCCCTTCCCATTACCCACCCCCAATAATTCCAGAGGCCACTGGGTCTGCCTGCACCCACGCCGCAAGAGGCTCCAGAGCTAGCGCGAATAACACTGGCGACAGTGAACATCCCTGCCTCGTCCCCCTGTGCAAGGTGAAGGAGCTGGAGACAGAGCCATTCACCAGTACTCTAGCCGAAGGGCTATAATAAAGTAGCCTGATCGAGGATTGACATTGGGGGCCAAACCCAAATCTGTCTATGCCAACGAACAGGTAGTGCCATTCGATGCTACCATACACGCGTCTAAGGACAGGAGCGCTGCGTCCTCAGCCAGTTGGGACTCAGTCAGGTGCATCACGCCGTACAAGCAACGTAGATTTAATCTGGTGCTCCGGTGTGGCATAAAGCCGGACTGATCAGGGTGTATTAATGATGTAATCACTCCTGTAAGGTGGTTCACCAAGGCCTTTGCGAGGACCTTGACTTCCATATTAAAAAAAAGCTCTGGGCCTCTAGAGGCTACAGTAGTTTGGCGGCTTACCCGCCTTAGGTATAACCACGATGGTGGCTGTGCTTTGGTGAAATAGTAAGCAGCCCGCGTGTCTGGCCTATTCAAACATAGATAGGATGTACGAGGCCAAAACACTTGTCATGTTCTTGAATAGGTCACCAAGGCCTTTGCGAGGACCTTGACTTCCATATTAAAAAAAAGCTCTGGGCCTCTAGAGGCTACAGTAGTTTGGCGGCTTACCCGCCTTAGGTATAACCACGATGGTGGCTGTGCTTTGGTGAAATAGTAAGCAGCCCGCGTGTCTGGCCTATTCAAACATAGATAGGATGTACGAGGCCAAAACACTTGTCATGTTCTTGAATAGGTCCGCTGGTAGGCCATTCGGCCCTGAGGCCTTCCCGGACTGTAAGTCTTGGATTGACCCTTCTATTTCCTCGATCGTAAAATCTTTGTCCATACTTTCCTTATCTTCACTGCACAACGTAGGTAGCTGGACGTCAACCGTCAGTTCTTAGCATTCAGCTTCCGTTCCAGCGGGGTTTGAGGCATAAACTTCCTCATAGTATTCCACAAATATTTCCGCTATCTCCTTCCCCGTTACATGCGTTGTCCCCCACGAGTCACAAATCTCTGCCACCTAATTACGTTTTCTATCCCTCCTCTCCAGCCAAGCTATCAACTTGTTGGCTTTATCGCCAAGGTCATATACACGCTGTTGTGTTGCCAGGGCGACTACTCTCATAGAATTATCTGCAACTCTTCATCTCTTGCCTTTTAAGCTCAAGTTGGTGGATAAGCGGTGGATCCGTCTCCTCTCCAGCCAGGATTCTGGCCTCCAAGGTGACAACCTCGGCTACTAGCGTGTCCTTTTTTTCAGCCCGCTAGGTGGGCCTTAATATGCCCTGTATCACCGGTTTGAACTCTTCCCAAAAGGTGCATGCCGCATCTACTAATCCCTCATTTTCCTGAAAGTACAGTTTAGCCCTCTCCCTTGTTTGGTCTGCCAAATCCTTCTTCGTAAGGACCAAGTTGTTTATTCTGAGCGGCAAGACAGTGGTTCGTATCGGGCCCTGCAGGGTTACCTCCACTGTGGAATGATCTGAGATCTCTCGTGATCTGATGTGGGCATTGCGGAACCACCCATCATTACCCTGAAGAGTCAGAACATAATTGAGGTGGGAGTAGCTGCCATGTACGGCCGAATAAAAGGTGTACTGTTGCTCATGGCGATTGGGAAGACACCAAATATACCTCAGGCTCTACATTCTGGTCTTCCATTTGGGAGGAAACCGCCCCTTCACTGTGCATTTAGATATCACCCACGTCAACAGAGCCACTGAGGACTGCATGAAACCTGCATGGCAATGTTTTACAAACAAAAAATGTGCATTCCTAATAAAACTAGAATAACCCCCCATAACCTGATCCTCCTTCCCTCACCGCTAACCTGCTGCTGGGTGAAACAACCATCCACCTCCTCACAGCGTTCCCCTCAGGCTCTCGAGTAAAATGATACCTCCCTTGTGTGGGTGTGGCAAGGGCCTGTGACTGGGAAGAGCCTAAAACAAAAGGCATTAAGGGTATAGCACAGAGAATCTAAGCGCTACATTTTTTTTAAAATACATTTTTAGGCAATTCACATTAGACACCCACAAAAGTGAGATATCATTTTACTCGGGAGACTAAGGAGAACGCTGTGGGGTAGGACATTTGTGCAGCCACAGTGATTCCACACACAAATATGTGGAAAATGTGTTTTTTCCAGCTAAATTTGAGCTTTGCAGGGGATTACAGGTAGGTAAACGTCGGGGATCCACGCAAGCCACACCTCGCTGGACTCTCCAGGGTGTCTAGTTCTTGAAATGTGTGGGTTCAGTAAGTTTCCCAAGATGGCCGCCGAGCCCGGGGCCAAAAACTCAGGTGACCCCCCTTGCAAATCCAGGTTGTTTCGTGATAGGTCCTTCTGATGTCTCTTCGATACGTTTTGGGCTACATTTGAATTTTGCAGAGGATTCTGGCTAGAAAAACATTGGGGGACCCACGCAAGCCATACCTTGCTGGACTCCCACGGATATCTAGTTTTCATAAATGTATAGGTTTGCTAGGTTTCCCTAAGTGCCAGCAGATCAAGGGTTCAAAATCTACAGCTAGGATCTTTGCAAAAAAAGGGTCAGTTTTCACTGTGAAAATGTGGTGTGTCCACGTTGCATTTTGGGGCGTTTCCTGTTGCAACCACTAGGTTAACCCACACAAGTGAGGTATCATGTTTGTCGGAAGACTTTGGGGAATGTGAGATGGGTGGAATTTCGTGGATCCAGGCAGATTCCAGAACTTTCCACCCCATAAATATGGGGAAAATGTTTTTTTTACAAAGTTTGAGGTTTCCAAGGGATTCTGGGTAACAGAACCTGGTGAGAGCCAGACAAATCACCCCATCCTGGATTCCCGTGGGTATCTAGTTTTCAAAAATGTATAGGTTTGCTAGGTTTCCCTAGTTGGCGGCAGAGTTAGGGTTCAAAATCTACAGCTAGGGACTTTGCAAAAAAAGTGTCAGTTTCCACTGTAAAAATAAAGTGTGTCCATGTTGCGTTTTGGGCAGTTTGCTGTCGCTGGTTATAGGTCTACCAGTGAGGTACCATTTTTATCGGGAGACTTAGGGTAACACAGAATTGTAGAGCAACTGTTATTACCTATTGACTTTTGATGCATTTCTGTCTTCCAAATGAAAGACAATGTGTAAAAAAGAAGTCACTTTGAAAAATGTCCTCTAATTCTCATGCTAGTTTGGGTACTCACAATTTCAGAAATGTGCAAATAGCTACTGTTTCTAAACTCTATATTTTGTTCCAATTTCAGAACTACATAGGTGTCTTTCATCCCAATTTTTCACTGTACATATTTTCCCAAATTAATTGCTATATAACCAGTACATAATAAAAAAACATTGCAAGACGCTGCTCAGTTATTGGCTCTGGGTTCGTCGGGTTCTTGGTGAACCTACAAGTCCTATATATCCCCACAACCAGAAATGTCCAGCGGATGTATCGGTATATTGTTTCCAAACATCTGCCATAATTAAAAGAAGTTACAGGTGAAAACGGTGGCACAATGGCTGTTTTTTTCAACTCATTTTCAATTTTTCCTATTTTCAACCGTTAGTTTCTATCAAGAAACCTTGAAGGATCTACACAAAGGACTCCTTGCTGAATTCAGACTTTTGTCTACTTTTCTAAAATGTATAGCTTTCCAGGATCCATTATTGCTTTCATACCCATTTCTACCATTAACTGGAAGAAGGTTGAAAGCACAAAAAATAGCAAAAATAGGCTATGCCCAAGTAGAATGACAAAACTGTAAAAAATGTTGGTTTTCTGACAAAAGCCTGTCAGTCCCTGAAAGCTTGGCAAATGGTGATTTCAGCCCCACAAACCCTTTGTTGATACCATTTGCAGGTAAAAAACAGACCCTTTCATTTGAAGCACCTTTTGCCCATTTTTCCCCCCAAAAAACACATTTTTGCTGTATTTTGGCTAATATCTGGGTCCCCTCCAAGGGATCTACAAACCCTGGGTGCCTTTAGAATTCCCATGATGTTGGAAGAAAAGGACGCAAAGTTGGCATGGATGCCTTATGTGGTCAAAAAGTTACAAAGGCCTAAGCACAAACTACCCCAAATACAGGGGGGAAAAGGCCTAGCAGCGAAGGAGTTAAGGCCCCAAGTGAAGGCGGATCTCAGGCATTTAAACACAAGTATGGTTAATCATCATGGGGTGTCAATAATTGTTAAAAAACATAACTTAATTTAGGGGTCGCCAGGGGTGCAGCTGCGACCCCTGGCTTACCCTTTGCGACCTCTGGCACTGCCTTTGCAACCCTAGCCTCGGAGGAAGCACTAATCAGTTCCAAAAAGACTGAGGCAGCTCCGTCTTATGGGCTTCGGTGCTCCACCCTTCTTTTCCCCCATTTTACACTAATTGGGAATAATAGCTTATTATTCACAATTAGTGAAACAAAGCACCGGGAGCTGGAGCAAGATATCTAGGAAGGATTGACGCTGCTGCTGCACGAGGCGCGTGTAGTCGGGGAAAATGAGGATGGTGGCGTTATCGTGCATAAGAGGTTCCTTCGCCCTCGCCTGTCGCAAGATAGTGTCTCGATCTGCGTAATTCAGGAATCTAGCTATAATGGGCCTTGGGCGCGCTCTGGCAGGGGGCTTCTGCATAAGAGCCCGGTGGGCCTGCTCCACCACAAAGCAGCAGGATAGAGCGTCCGAAAAAGCCAGCTTTCCAGCCACTGGGCCAAAAAGCGCTCCGCATTATTGCCCTCGCATCCCTCCGGAAATCCCAAAAAACTCAGGTTGTTTCTGTCGAGCGCGCCCTTCCGCATCCTCGACCCTCATGGCGAGACCCTTCTGCGTATTTTCCATGGCAGCCACTTTCTTCTCGAGAATATCGAAGGGGGGTTTACCCAAACATAGTCGCTGGGACCTGGGTTAAATACGTACTGAGAGAAAGGGGTCCCAGCGTGAGAAGAATGGCTTAGAAATTCAAACAATTAATTACACCAACAATAGATGCATCCACATTGTTTTATTCACAATGGGATTTGGTATATCAAATATACAAGTCAATATAAACAGTTGGTTGTACAGTGCCCCAAGGAGGAGGGAAGGGGGGAAAGGGGTAAGTGGTAAGTGATGGGTGGGGATGTGGTGATGGAAAGGTAGTGTGACAGTAAAATCAATGAATCACAAACACTGTATTAGATGAATCATATACAGTACAGTGGACCGATGGTTCGTAACATTCAATCAGGGGATCATCCTTCACATAAAGCCATAAATGGGACAGATGGTGGGGTGAAGTTGATAGTCAATTGAGTGGTTGTCAACGTTTCGACCCTCTAAGAATTGCAGGGATTAGTAGAACTCTTGCTGCGGGGTCTTCATCAGGACAAAGAGGTGGGGCAGGCAACCTTGTATCCGGTTCTTTTGGGGAGTGCGGTCAGAAAACCACCATTATCATTGATCCAGTCAAGGGACAGTATGGGTCCCGCAGTAAACAAAGATTGTGTCACGGGTTGATTATACGGCAATTATAGGTTCCCGAACATGCGGGAGGACACCAGTAGGGCCGACGGTAGTTCTGAAGTCCTCGATCCTCAAAAACGCTGACTCGATCAGACATGTAACGCCGTTCAAACGGCGAAATTGAAATTCCTTTGGCATCCCCTGAATGTTTCTATGGGGACCCAAAAAAGTTTGAGACTTTCCTTTATCAGTGTCGCCTTCATTTCCTATGTAAGCCAGCTGTGTTCCACGATGAAGCAGCAAAAACTGCTTTTATGATGTCATACATGGGTGGTAATGCAGCCAGTTGGACAATCCCCAAGATGGAAAGGAATTATCCCGATTTGCATCATTTCATGGATTTCTGCACTGAAATGAGGAAATTATTCGACAGAAAATCCCACATGATGTCCTTGGACCGAGAATTACTCACTTTACGACAAGGGTCCCAAGATCTGCTGACGTACATTACGACATTTAACCGGCTAGTGGTTGAAACCGACTGGCCTTCTGAAAAAAGAATCACCCTTTTTTACCAGGGTCTAAGAGTAGAACTCAAGGATGTTCTTTCCCAAGTTGTTCAATTACCACCGACTTGTGAAGAGCTGATAGATTTATCTGTGCAACTTGATCATCGGTTCCAGGAAAGAAAAGGAAATAAGACCAGAGGAGATGTCCGGTATTTGTATCCGAGACCAAAGAGTACAGTGGATGACCCTCCCAAACTCATAGAGGGACACGAACCGATGCAGATTGGAGGGATTAATGGTCCTCTTACTCTTGAAGAGAGAGAGAAACAAAGGAAAATTAAGTTGTGCCTGTATTGTGGCAAAGGAGGCCATTTCATAAGAGAATGCCGGGCTCGGACTCCTCTTTTTGGAAGAATCCTTGTTCCACGGATAGCTGCCACTATGAGACAAGGAGAACCGGCGGAAAACTGAAGAGCCCGAATCAGGATGAGGTCTCAGATTTGGGTAAATGTCACTCCATGATCTCGCCGGTACTTGCTAACACCCAACAATCTACAGTAGCCCACCTGACCGTCAGTGTGTCCTTGTGGATTACGCAGAAAGATATATTGCAAGTGGATGCCTTGCTAGGCTCCGGAGCCACAGGTAATTACATCGACCAAGAATTCGCCCCTTAAGATTGGGATCGCATGCGAAAAGAAAGAAATCCCCGAACTTGTAAAAGCGGTGGATGGGACGGCCTTGTCTTCCGGTCCTGTGACGTATCGCACTCTTTCCCTTCTGATGAGATTTGGCTGTGACCATTATGAGTATATTCAGTTTGACCTTATTGATGCTCCGCAGTTCCATCTTATTTTAGGAATGCCATGGTTAACACTGCATGATCCCGTAGTCAGTTGGGCGGCCCGCACAGTTACCATGGCTTCTGAATACTGTAAGGAACATTGTACAAAAAGGGAAAAACAATATCAGGACAGCAAAAAGACACCATCAACGTATCTGGCCGCAGCCTGTGTCCAAGAAAGTTATTGCTGTTCCACGGTCTTGCCAGAGATCTACCAAGAATACCAGCCCCTATTTGATAAACAACAGGCAACCCAGTTACCACCCCACAGGGTGTATGATTGTCGTATCGAGCTGATGACAGGAGCTAACATACCGTGCAGCAGGGTCTATGCCTTGACGGAACCAGAGACGCAGTACTTGAAGACCTACCTTGAAGAAAACCTTGCATCTGGTTTCATCCGACACTCATCCTCACCTGCGTCCTCTCCTCTTTTCTTCATTCCGAAGAAAGATTGTGCGGAATTGAGGACTTGTATCGACTATCGAGTCATAAACCAGGTGACCATAAAAAAACAATACCCTCTGCCATTGATACCCGTGCTTTTGGATCATTTAAAAGGTGCTCGATATTTCACCAAGCTTGACCTTAGAGGAGCATATCACTTAGTACGAGTTCAGAAGGGGGATGAGTGGAAAACGGCTTTCCGAACTAAGTTCGGTCCTTTTGAGTACAAGGTGATGCCGTTTGGGCTCTGTAACGCTCCAGCAGCCTTTCAGTTTTTTATGGACGAAGTACTGTGTGGCTATTTGGAAACGTTCTGTGTGGTATATATCGATGATATTTTAATCCATTCACCCACACTCCATAAACACGTGGCTCACGTTAAAGCAGTCTTGGATCGGCTCCGACAACATGCGTTATACGCTAAAACTTGAAAAATGTCTTTTTCACGTCCAGGTTTAGGTTATGTTATCAATGTTCAGGGTTTTCAGATGGATATGAGCAAGGTTGATGTAATAACCAAATGGAAAACACCCCAGAATTTTAAATCTGTACAAAGCTTTCTCGGCTTTGCCAATTACTACCGGCAATTCATTAAGGCTTTTTCAAGACTGATATATCCCATCTCCAGTCTATTACGAAAGAACGTCCCGTTCGTGTGGGGAGAAGAGGCGGCTGAGTCATTTCAACTATTGAAAGACAAGTTTACTCAGGCTCCCATCCTACGCCATCCAGATCCACAGCTCCATTTGTTCAAGAAACAGATGCCTCACAATATGCTGTGGGATGGGTGTTGTCCCAACGACATCCCGAAACGGGACAGCTGCACCCCGTAGTATACTACTCCAAGAAACTCACCCCCTGTGAAAGTAATTACACGATTTCCGACAAGGAATTATTGCCAATCAAAAGAGCATGTGAAGAATGGCGACACTATCTTTTGGGTGCGAGGCATACTGTGGAGATTTACACGGACCATAGAAACCTGCTGTACTTAAGAAACGCAAAAGTCCTGACACCTCGACAGTTACGATGGAAATGCTCCCAAGTGAAGGAAAGACTGTAGTATTGGTGATAGTCGATCATCTAACGAAGATGGGAAATTTTATACCCTTGAAGGGTCTTCCCACATCCTCAGAACTTGCCTTGGTTCTCCTCCAACATGTAGTGAGAGCCCTTGGGATACCTTGCGTTTTGATCACTGATCGGGAAACTCAATTTACATCCCGTTTTTGGAAAGCCCTTTGCAAAACCAAGGATATTGATGCTCGACTCTCCTCTAGCTATCATCACCAGACAGACAGAAAAACGTAACGTCTAAATCAGACTTTAGAGAAGTATCTTCTCTGTTTCACTATGCAAAACACCCTTAACTGGCCCACCTTGCTATGGGTGGCCGAGTTCGACTACAATAATGCTAATCACACCACATTAGGCTGTTCTCCTTTCTTTTGTGTCTATGGGCATCATCCTAACATGCTCCCCTTTGAATGGCCTATACAATCTCCAGTACCTAGCATATACGAACATCACGCACATCTCAGGGCTGTAATGACAGACGCCAAACGTAGTCTTGCCACTGCTCAGGACGCACAGAAACACTTTGCAGATAACAAGAGAACTAGAGAACCTGATCACCAAGTGGGGGATAAGGTGTGGTTGGCCACAAAGAACCTGCATTTAAGGGGAGTAAATAAACTAAAGCCAAAGTACTTTGGCCCCTACATTATCACGGAGGAGGTTATAAACCCTGTAGCCATTAGGTTGTCTCTACCTCATGCGTGGCGTATCCATCCAGTTTTCCATGTGTCCCTGCTCCAACCATGTCCCGCCAGCACTAGGCTACCGGATAGACCTCTCCCCATAGACAGTGATGGTCAGGAAAAGTATGAGGTACAGGAGATCCTTGACTCCCGGTTGGTAAGAGGATGGTTACAATACCTAGTAGATTGGAAAGGGTTTGGGGTGGAAGACAGCCGCGGCCTCTGGTGGGAGTACCTGCTGGCGGCGACGTGGGGAGGGGGAGGGGCAGGGTGGGGGATAGTAATGTATGGATTACGGAGTTTAACAGGTAAGTTAACATATATATAAATAGAACAAATTTCGTTGCGTGCACTGCATCACCAATTGCGAAGCAGTGCGCGCAACGAATTTCATTTTATTTATTTATATGGTTACTTACATGTTAAACTCCGTAATCCATACATTACTACCCCCCACCCTGCCCCTCCCCCTCCCCACGTCACTGCCCGCAGGTACTCCCACCACCGGCCGCGGCTGGTGGAAGATAGGACATGGGAACCTGAAGATAATCTCCATTGCCCTGAACTGGTAGAACAATTCCATACCTTACATCCTGGTAAGCCTGGGCGACCGCCGAGTCGACAGTCCTTGAGAGGGGGTACTGTAGCGATTACCCACATGAAGACAGGGAGAAAATCCGTTCGCCGTAAAGGTCACGCATCTGCGCCAGGGTTTACTAAGAGAAAAGGCCCTAGGTACTACATTTCCCAGCAGGCAACGGGGCAAGTTCATGGGAGGCAGAGGGCAGGCCATACATAAGCACCTCCTACGTCCTAGACCGGTGCTTGACAATCCATCCTGGAGAAGCCCGTCATGGCGGATGGTAATCCGCGCCGGATTCCAGCGTGAAGCACGGTCAGCGTTTCCTGTTTCCCCTGAGGATCAGCTTTCTTCCACGAATCGGAACTGCTTTGAGGATCGCTTCTGTGCATTGGAGGGGTGCAGGTAATAACGGGAGGAAGCGGACGCTTCGTCACCGTGTCTCTCTGTGACCCCTTGAGTCTGTTAATTGAGTGCCGCCTGTCTCCATAAAGAAACGCGACCGCATTTTCTTTGCCTTTCGCGGCTTCAGTGTTTTATTTTTTACCCCGCTTTCTTTTTTCCGCTTTGCATTCTAATTCGCACTCCGGAGCGGGCACCAGATGCTCCGAGGATTTCTCGAACTTTGTTCTGGTCAAAGTACCGCGTCTGCCTTGCAGCCTGTGATTAGCTGCCGTAGTGGGCAGACACGTATCCTTGTTTGCAGACCGGCTGGTGGTGCTAAGTACGAGTCGTACTAAAACTCTCCTTGGTCTGCTTGTAGCTTTTTTCTGTTTGCTGACAATCACCGACTTTCCATTTCATAGCTCAGGAGAGACTGTATGCTGCAAATTCAAAGAGCTATCCTCCTGAAGTCTTCTTATCATTTATGTTTGTGTCTGTCGTATCCTTATGATTATATCACCGCTATGGATTGCGAATAAGTGGTGAATTGTATTATAAATTTCCGGCTACTGAGTTCTGGTGAGTGGGGACAGTATATCGCAGATTTACAGTGTGCTTTTAGAATACGCTCCCATTACAGCTTTGTGTTATCTCCTCCTGTCCTGCAGGGTCTTTTCACTACAAATGCCATACTATCTTCCAGATCAGACACTGACAAGACCAGAGCGGTAGAAGCAAGTTTATTATTTTATCCCCTTTCCCTTTTCCCCTGGGCTCGATTCCAGACAGCAGGATTCCAGTTCCTCTGTTGGGGGTTGCGTTCGGGGGAAGTGGGGGAATTATTCATTTCCCATCGTCTCTGCTGGTGATAAGAGAAAGGTTAGTGGAGTTCCTTACATACTTGTGCTGCTGACAGCCTGACACATCTCATGCATTCTGGGCAGTCACGACAATGGAGGACATTCACGCCCCATGTGTTAAATCTCCGTAGGAGGCGCAACAATCACATGGTTAATTGACACAGTAGCATGTACTAATGTATTTAGCAGGCATCAGTTCAAACAACTACAACCACCACCCAAGCTCCGTCCCACAAAAGCGGGGACTTTAGTTTATGGTGTGGCAGAACCTTTCCAACTAGAGGGGATGTTTCAGTGCGCTGTCGCCCATGGCATGTCCAGCAGGGAGACCAGCTTCTTCGTAGCCACTGGTAGAACTGAGACCTCTCTTAGCTGCTTTACTGCTGAACACCTTCAGCTGGTACACCACAGCGAAAGCCAGTACACAGAGGACACCTCTTCAAGTAACCTGGCTGCCTGTGAACTCCCCTGGTGTCTCTGCACATTGATAAGACTATTAATCCTGTAGCTCTTCAGCACCAATAGATCAGGTTTCACCTTCACCCAGCTGCTGAGGCAGAATTGCAAAAACGGGAAGATTCTGGAATCATCAAAAAGGTATCTGAGCCCACACTATCAGTCTTTACCACCATAGTTGCCAGCAAACCTAAACAGCCTATGAGGGGAGAGCAGAGTCCATTGTATATAGACGTAATAGAGGTGTACTCCTACCCTGAGTACCCAACTGTACTGTTGTCTGGATCCCTATTGCTGGATTTTGTTGTCATAGGCAAACACAAATCCTGCGTGCACGCCATGACCTGTCTCATGGAATGTGGTGTTGTTGGACTAGGAGGGGCGCACAAAGTACTAACCTCATAGCGGTGGAAGGCTGGTGCCTTCACCAGGACTTATGCAGTATGAGCGCTGTGGTGGCAGCATACTGTGCAGTAATCAATAGGAGCAAATAGGTCCTTTTTAACCTGTATCACTCAAGTGAGTCCTACAGGTCACTCAGTTTTTCAAAGTTCTGATGCTGGGAGGAGGAGCTTCGCGCGCATCCGAGATGGCCGCGTGAGCACAGGGCTCCCGAGTCCCTCGCCGCACTCCGCATATATCCTGAAAGATATCCTGACTTTGACGATGGGTTCTTGAAGATGAACCTCAGCTGACACCTTAGCTGTTTTCAAAATTTCATTTGGACTTCGGGAACCGCAGATAAGCCGATCGGAGTTTTTGAGACCCGCCCTACGGCGACACCGGGGGCTTGGCACACCAAGACGCCGGGAAGTAGTTGAACAACAACGGCCTGAGGGGCTACCCCTGCTGCCCTGAGTTGACTTTCGGTTTCGTTCTTGGGCCTCCGGCCTCATCTGATTGCGTGATTGCTTCGGGCCCCCACCGAGGTCTAGCCTAACTCTGCTTCTCTACTGTATGCCAACGGTCGTGAGTGCTTGGGTGTTGGGCTGAGCTGCTGCTCTCTCCCCTGTGGCCCACTTTCGTGATCTTCGGTGGTCTGGTGGTGAGCGGCCATTTTCACCAGGTCTCGCGGGCCCCTTCGGGGCTCACCATTCTAAATGACTGCCAGGCCTGACAACGAGAAGCGGAAGACCAAAACGCCTCTACGTGGGGGACCGATCCAAACCAACGTCATGGATCGCTATACCCAACCCATGGGGTCCCCCGGTGGCACCAGTCGAGCTCTGGAGGACTCCAATGACGACCCGACTGCGTCGGCCGAATTGACTCTGCAGGATGTCATGGGCGCGATTGCCAACATGAAGGCTTCCATCGGTCAGCAATACGAGGCTCTCGCTCTCAAAATTGACACTGTAGCCGTTGATGTTACTTTGATCAGAGCTGATTTGTCGAAGACCAATGAAAGGGTCAAGTCTCTAGATCTGAAGACTTCTAGCCTCACGACCGATGTGTCTGATCTGCAGACGGAAGTTGGAAACTTGCGATCCTCAAATGATCTCATGGCCCATCGACTGGAGGATTTTGAAAACAGGGCCCGACGCAACAACATACGCCTTATTGGGGTCCCTGAAAATTCTGGTACTCTGGCAACGGATCTCCTTGTGGAGGACCTCGTCTTGAATCACCTCGCCCCTACAGGCCTGAGTAAATTCTTCGCCGTGAAGCGTGCCCATCGAGTGCCAGGCGGAAAACCGAATTCGGGTGCCTCTCCGAGATCTATCATCGCCAGGATCTTCAATTTCAGAGACAGAGACATTATCCTGCAGGCCTCGAGAGTGAGTGGCCCCGTAAAATTCGAGAACACGACGGTGAGTTTCTACCCGGACTTCACGCTGCTTGTTCAGAGGCAAAGGATGGGGTTTCAGGGAGTGAAGCGAAGGTTGAGAGACTTGGGCCTGAAATATGCAATGCTATTTCCAACCAGGCTGCGTGTCGAATATGAAGACCGGACTTTCTTCTTTGATCGTCCCGACAGAGTTAGTGACTGGCTGGATACCCTTCCCAAACAGAATGACTCAACCGGGCATCCGGGTGGAGCCGAGGGCGGCGTGTCGGAACAAGAGTGACATTATGATTCCTGATTTCTGAACAATTCACATGTCATTCAGCTGGGTTCGATACTTCTTCTACTACTGTGTTCTATTGCTGTATACCCGAGGGTGGCGGGGGGAGTGGGACTCTTTCCTCCTCAGGGGTTTCTTTTTGTAGACTAGTTTAATGATAGGGCGACAGGCACACTGCAAGTTGGGGTGGCTTTTGAGTCTAACGCACGGGTGCAGGGTGGGGGGCGTTGTAACGGTTTCTAGTTGGGGGTGGAGGGGGGGAGTCTGGATGTTTGTGAGTTTCTTTCAAGGCAACGTATCGTTTCTCTTACTGACCTGGTCATTGTGTTCGTTATGGGGTGGATTCGGCACTTCTTTCCGGGATGGGGGGTAGTGGGTTGAAACTAATGTGTTGGAATGGCAATGGTTTGGGGGATAGGATAAAACGGGGTGTGGTGTTACAGTTGCTGCGGCGCCTCTCCCCTGATATTGTATTATTGCAGGAAACGCATCTGGTTGGGAACACGTGCCACACCATGAATCGGCGAGGGTATCGTCTTGCGGCACACTCTGGATTTACCTCTGGTTCTAGGGGCGTGGGCATCCTCGTCAGGTCCTCCCTCCCTTTGGCAATAGATGATGGGATTCTTGACGATAGGGGGGCACTACGCTGCTCTCACTGGTAGATGGGAGGGGAGGACTGTCTCATTTGTTACTGTGTATATCCCGCCGGGTCTGCAGACTTCGACTTTTGCGGATCTTGGGCGTGTAGTACTGGGGCTCCCAGAGGGCATCTTGGTAATGGGCGGAGACTTCAACTCGGTTGTCTCTGGTAACGTGGATCGCTACCCCCCCAGAGATCTTATCAATTCTCAATCCTGGTTGAGTGGGTTCTTGGAGACCCTGGGTCTGGTAGACTGTTGGAGGTTGCTGCACCCGGATCAGGTGCAATACACCTTCCACTCTGGAGCCCATGGCAGTCTGTCTAGACTCGACTATGTTCTGATGCCGGCGGCGCGGGCCTCCTCTATCAGGGAGGTGAGGCACCTCGCCCGGGGCATATCCGATCACTCCCCATTGTGGCTTAGCATGGATACTACTAGCAGTAATGATGGACGTGTCGCCCCAATAAACCCCTGGTATCTTCGCAATCCCAAGACCCGTGCTGAGTTGATGAAATCCCTTGATCATTATTTTGTTGAAAATGTGGGGTCTGTGTCCTCTGCTGTATCATTGTGGGAGGCTTTTAAGACTGTGATACGTGGGCAGGCTTTATCTCTAATCGCTAACGCCAAGAAAAGTAAGCACGAAGAGGTGGTCCATTTGGAGGCGGAGATAGCCGAGCTGGAGAGTGACTTGGAGCTCGGAGTGTCCCGTGCCAAGCTTCATTCCCTCAGCCTCAAACAATTAGACTATAGGACCCTGGTTACTGATGTTGCAAAGTCATGAGCAGCAGGGCAGACTGTATGGTGTTGGGGATAAGGCGGGTAAATTGATTGCGTGACTGGACAAGAAAGAAAGGGCGAGTCGTGTAGTTCCTGTGATTGAGAACCTTGACGGAGTGTGTGTGACTGACCCGGCTGATATTGTTGAGTGCTTTGTGGAGCACTTCCGAACTGTGTATTCTCCGGTCTCTGACAGGCCGGAGGAAGACTCTCATTTGTTGCTCCGCGATATTACATTGCCCTGCCTGTCTGAGGCTGACAGAGACCTAATGGACGCGGCGCTTTCGGCGGATGAGGTGGCTACTGCTATTCGTTCAGTGCGTTCTGGCAAGGCCATGGGTCCCAATGGTCTGCCCATTGAATTATACAAATTGTGTCCTGACAAAATGGATCCGTATCTTCGCGATATGTTTCTAGAGTCGCGAGACATCGGCTGCCTTCCTCGTGATCAGCGTCTTGCTACTATCGTGGTGATTCATAAGGAGGGGAAGCCACGGGATCGCTGTTCTTCTTATAGACCAATCTCGCTTCTAAATGCTGAACCGAAAATTCTTGCCAAACTATTAGCTAACCGCCTGACAAATGTTATCAGTGACTTGATCCACCCGGATCAGTCCGGTTTTATCCCACACCGTAACACAGCGCTCAACCTGCGGCGCTTGCACGGTGTTCTCGCGAGGGCGGCGTCTTTACGTGAGCCGGCCATCTTGGCTTCCTTGGATGCTACGATGGCCTTCGATACGCTAGAGTGGCCTTATCTCTGGGCCGCTCTTGCAAAATTTGGTTTCGGCCCCGGGTTCATCGGCTGGGTGAAACTTTTGTATGAGGAGCCACTTGCGCAGGTGGTCGTGAATGGCCGAGTATCTGCGTCTTTTGTCCTCGGGAGGGGCACACGGCAGGGCTGCCTGTTGTCACCACTGCTTTTCGCTCTTGCCCTTGAACCGCTGGCTGCCTGGTTGCGATGGGAGCCCTCGATTAAGGGGATCCAGTTGACCGCGGACTTTGAGGATCGTGTCTCGCTCTACGCGGATGATATCTTGTTGTACCTTACGTCCCCTCGAAAATCTCTGAATGTTTTGTTTGACGTGCTTACTTCGTTTGGGAAGAACTCGGGCCTTGTGATCAACTGGGCTAAATCCTGTGTATACTTGCTCTCGGGCGGTCTCCCTCCCTTGCCTAGCAGGTGCCCTATTCAGGTCTCTCCGACGGGCTTTAAGTACTTGGGGATTTTTATATCTTTGGACCCCGTGGTTCGATATGAACGTAATCTGCTCCCTCCTCTTCAGAGATTGAGACTTGATGTTGTGCGCTGGCGCGGGTTGCCTCTATCACCGCTCGGGCGCGTAGCCCTTTTTAAAATGATGTCCTTGCCGCGGTTTTTGTATGCGCTTCAGAATACGTTCGATATTATTCCGGCGAGCTACTTTCGAGAGGTTGAGAGCCTGCAGAGACGGTTAATCTGGGATGGACGTTCGCGTATCGCCCTCGCTAAACTCACACTTCCCTGGTATGACGGAGGTATAGCGCTGCCGGATATCAGGCGTTATTATTGGGCCTCGCAGCTGAGTGCGATCAATCATGCAACGTACGCTCCAGCTCCTAACCCGGCATTCGAGATGGATAAATATTTGCTACCGGGCGGGGACTACAGAAGGGCGCTCTATTCCAAGGTGGCGGGAAAGGATTTATCTGGACCCACCAGTGGGATGGAGAGATCGATTGACTCGTGCGACCCCGTTGTATGCGTCTGAAAGGTAGGGATGTCTCTGGAAAACGAAAGGGTTTGAAAAATGGGATATGATTGGTATCAACAGCGTGGGCGATCTTTGGGTCAAGGGCAAAATCAAGACATTTGCCGTATTAAAGACAGAATATGAATCGAGTGACAGGGAATTCTTCAGGTATGCACAGATTCACCATGCTTTAAATTCGGCTCTCCCTGCGGGTACCGACATCCCCGAGTCCTCCCCCCTTGAAGATCGGGTCCTGACGGCCACGTGCCCGACAGTACCATTTCTTTGATATATAAGAAGTTGATCAATACCCGGGTGGATCTGCTGGTGCGTCTCAGGGAGTTTTGGACCGGCGATGGTTTGGAGCTGGACGACGAGGATTGGCAAGCTGCATTATCCTCGCCTAAAGAAGTGGCGATTCCCGCCCGTCTCCGACTCGTTCAGCTCAAAATCTTACATCGTGTATATGTTACTGGTCCGTACTTGATTCGTATGGGTTATTCCTCCGATGGGTTATGTAAGCGCGGTTGTGGGATGGTTGAAACTTTCCTTCATATAATTTGGGAGTGTCCGGAGGTGGTGACATTCTGAAATCGTGTGCATGCCGTGATGGGAAGGGTCACGGGAGTGGTGTTGTTGCCCGAAGCCAGACGCTGTCTGTTGAATGTGTGGGAGCCGAATGATTATGGCGTGGCATAGACGCAGTGGGCGACCCTTGGGAATATGATCGCTAAGAGAGATATTGCGCAGTTGTGGGGCTCCCAGCGGTCGCCCACGGTATCGGTATGGAAGGAGAATATAGATTGGTGTATGTTCAGAGAGAAGACTGTGTATGTGGCGCGGGGCAAACCTAGGAAATGGAACAAAATCTGGAGCCAATGGAACGCATACCGTGGAAATATGTGTACGCCTCCATTCGTGGAGAACCCCGATGTCCCCCTGTCCCCCTGATCCGACATTCCATATATCGCGTTCTTTATGTTATCTCTAATTTGTTTACCCGCTGGCCCCCTCCCCACTCCGTGTGCTATTGATCAACTGTGTGAAATTGTGCTCAGGTGTCCTCCTCTGCGAACACATGTCCATGTACACTGTCTTTTGCCTTGAATGTTGTTTTTCTTCTTTTTTAATAAAAACATTTTTTTTTAAATAAATAAAAAAAAGTTCTGCTGCTGCTGTGTGCTTAACTCACCATTGTCGTACATCACTTAGATGCAATGTGCTGTGTGGTGTAGGAGTGGTGAATCTGCACTGGATGTATGTGCATCTGGGAAGGGTACAATACAGGGATAGAGCAGTGGTGTACCTTACATGCATGGGTGTAAGTATACATGAAGGATATAGTGCTGTGCAATGCATGTGCAGTGAAAGCATGTGCTGGGTGTATATATACCCCCAAAAAGTACAATACATGAACGGCGAAGTGTTGTACAGCACAGGCATGGTCAATGTGTGTGCTGGCAGCGTGTGTTTTGGCATGTGGCACAATAGAGAAGGGCTACAGTACTAAACAGTGCATGCCGAGTGAATGTGAATGTGTGCTGAATGTATGTGTCTGTGAGGGCACACTGCATGGAACTAACAGAACTGAATAAAGTGTGTGCTGTGTTGATACACTGAGTGCAAGTGTGTATTACATAGAGGATCCTGGGTTCCATTTTGGGAAGCCCAGGCCTGCCTAGTGGATAAATGAGGAGTATAGATATCCCCCATTCAGATTTGTGTATTGCTGCATCAGCTGGGTGGGACACTCTGGATTAACCTTTTGATGCACATATCACATTGGTTGACATCAGGTGTGAAATATAGTCACTCCTGTGGCTAGTGTTGTTGGTCTATCAGCTTCTGAGTCACTCCTGCTGTGATGGACATTCTTTCAAGAGGAAGAGAAGGATGCACTTCAAAAGTAGAACCCGAACATAAAACTTCAGAGACTCAGGCCCTGAATCACATGGGTAGAGACCCCAAAAAAAGTATCCCACCAAGCAGCCAGATGAGTTGTATAAGGAGGGGAGATTCTGAAAGACTTCTGCCGTCCCAGAACTGCTAGTGTCCTTGCTGGGTAAGAGGGTGTCATTCAAAGACACCAAGACCACATGCTCTGGAGCCTAGAGCACTAGCACCTGCCTGCTTGCCAAGACCAGGGTGCTCTGTTAGGAAGAGGTGTGCAATGGAGGGAAGCGAGGTCCAGTGGGGAGCTCTGCCTAAGAAGACTCCCAGGGCCAGGTGTAAGTTGACAGCTGTGCACCAAACGGGTCATTGCCTGGGTGCAAGATAATTTTGTCTGCCAATAAATCAATTATGAACTGAGCATGGAGGGACTGCCTTGGATGTAATTGCTGCCCACAAAGCTCCTGCACAGGCCATAGCTGTGACTCCATATGCAAGGAGGGGCTGCCATAGCATAGGTTGCTGTGCAGTGAAGTCTGACGCTTTGCTAGCAGGTAACATGGCAAACCTGTAAGCCAGGTGGGGCTGCCGGTACCAGATACTGAGAAATTCGGGCATCTGCCCATAAAACTGAAAGTTGCAGCCTGCGGGTCGAGAACAAGCATGCCCACCTGCCTTCAACCTGTCCCGTGGACTCAGGAGTATGCTGAGAGGACATTGCCACATCGTTAGGACTAGATCAGGAGTACCAGGAACACCACACCCCCTCCCCCCATTTGGGGTACCACTGAACTTACTGTGTCAACAGAAGCCCAGGAGCATCCCCAACCACTGTTATACCCAGCCTCACAGATGACGGAGAGAGCCTACGCCAGCCGGGTGCTGCTGCATGTGTAAACTGACTCTACCGAGCAGGAATGGAGCATTGCAAGTGCTTGCAGTCGGGGAACCCATTGAGCGCTGAACACTTCCTCATTGCTGGAGCTAGTAAGTCTTGTTGTGGGCCTACCAGGCACTAGGGGACTCGCTGCTAAAGGTACTGTGGCACCAAAGACAATTTTGAGTCAGAGGGGACTCTTGAGTAAGGCCTACTAGTGAGCAATCCCTGGATTCGGCGACCAGGGATTTCAGAATAATGCCAACTAGAGCATGTCCCTTATAACATCATGTTGACATTTAATTTATTGACTGCTCCTTTTATAACAGACACTTCCCATACTAGAGCGAGTCCCTCTGAGAATTCAGTTTGTTTGTAGCCAGAAAGGACTAATATATACTGATTATTGCCCCACTGAAGTCAACTATACGCTTTTTTAAACACACTGCAATCTTTATAAAATACTCAGTGCATGTGGTGATGTGAAACGATGATCAATGGGAACTACATATCCCACAATTCAGCAATATGGAGGACAGTGCTTAATTTGAGCAGGTGCTTTCAGGTGCTCAGCACCGGCACTTCAATAATTGTTCAAATTCAAAATAAAAAGAATTAAATACATTGCAGGGTGACTGGCTGGTAAATGTCCATAGACAGGCCAGCATACGCCTGTCCAGGCAGGCATGATTGTTTATCACCACGTTAGTATGATGTCATCACGCCGATCACAAATCCAAGAAGTCATCGACAAACTATGGCTTGCGTTCTATTCCCCTAGTCTGCTGCACTGCCTGAGCCCAAGCCTCTCATTGGATCATCACCGCCACCTTCCCGGAGAGCTGGAAGCACGCCGAACTCAGCGCCCTCCTGAAGAAACCAACGGCGGACCCCACCGACCTGAAGAACTACCGCCCCATCTCGCTCCTCCCTTTTCCCACCAAGGTCATCGAGAAGACCGTCAACAGTCAACTGGCCGCCTTCCTCGAGACGAACGGATCCCTCGACCACTCGCAGTCCGGCTTCCGTGCCAACCACAGCACCGAGACCGCCCTCATCGCAGCCACAGATGACATCAGATCCCTGCTCGACAACGGGGAAACAGCGGCCCTCATCCTCCTAGACCTCTCCGCGGCCTTCGACACGGTCTGCCACCGCACCCTGGTGCAGCGTCTCTACAACATCGGAATCCAAGAGAAGGCACTGGAATGGATCATCTCGTTCCTCACCGGAAGAACCCAGAGGGTCCGCCTGCCCCGTTCAGATCCGAGGCCACCAAAGTCATCTGCGGCGTACCACAAGGATCATCACTCAGCCCAACCCTCTTCAACATGAGCCCCCTCGCAGCCATCGCACGCCAACACAACCTCAACATCATCTCCTACGCCGATGACACCCAGCTGATCCTCTACCTCACAAACGACCCAGCCACCGCCAGAACCAACCTACACGAAGGGATGAAAAACGTCGCCGAATGGATGAAGAACAGCCGCCTGAAACTGAACTCAGACAAGACGGAAGTCCTCATCCTGGGATCATCACCCTCCGCCTGGGACGACTCCTGGTGGCCCCCTGCCCTGGGCACCGCTCCCAAGCCAAAGGACCACGCTCGCAACCTGGGCTTCATCTTGGACTCCTCCCTCTCGATGACCAGACAAGTCAACGCCGTCTCGTCGTCATGTTTCAACACCCTGCGTATGCTTCGAAAGATCTTCCGGTGGATCCCCACCGAAAACAGGAAGACGGTCACCCAGGCACTCGTCACCAGCCGTCTGGACTACGGGAACACCCTCTATGCCGGAACCACAGCCAAACTTCAGAAAAGACTCCAACGAATCCAGAATGCCTCCGCACGACTCATCCTGGACATCCCCTGCCACAGCCACATCTCCGGACACCTGAGAGACCTGCACTGGCTCCCCGTCGACAAGAGAATCACGTTCCGACTCCTCACCCACGCACACAAGGCCCTCCATGACCTGGGCCACAGGTACCTCAACAACCGCCTGACTTTCTACACTCCCACCCGCCAGCTACGATCGACCAGCCACGCCCTCGCCGCCGTTCCTCGCATCCGAAGAGCCACTATGGGAGGAAGATCCTTCTCCTACCTGGCAGCCAAGACTTGGAACTCCCTCCCCACCCACCTTCGACTGACCCAGGACCACCTCTCTTTCAGGAAGCAACTCAAGACCTGGCTCTTCGAGCAGTAGCAGACACCCCCCCCCCCAAGCGCCTTGAGACCCTTCCGGGTGAGTAGCGCGCTATACAAATGCTATGATTGATTGATTGATTGATTGATTGGATAATTGTAGCTGGGGGCTGGCATTTGACGGAGTTGAGGCAAGAAAGCTGCGAGAGCGCATTTGGAACTTGGGAGTGATGGTTCTTGAGGAAGAAATGAAAGTAAGTGTGGACTTTCCACTTGCTGCGTAGCCAGAGTAGCATATCCTGCAGCCCTGCATTGTCGCTATTCTCAATGTGCTCAAAGCGGCTGTGGCCCTACACCATTTTTGTGCGCCATGGCGTCACCTGTAGAATCTGTGCGCTGCACCCCAGCATGGTAATTGCTGAGCGTGCGTGAGTCCATTAGGCACCACAGCCATACGTACCGGCATTGGCAGCATTACGGCTGGGGACAATGCCTGTGCTGTAGCAGGCAGGGTCACAGCAAGCTGAGCAGTGAATGCCGATGCCATCGCCATCCATGGACCTACTAATTACAGGCAGCACTAGCAGTGACATCACCTGCTCTGCTCAAGTAGCCGTCGGTTCCGCAATAAACCCAGTCATACTGCACTGATTAATATATGCAAAAAAGCATTTTCATTTGGTGTACATTTTGTTTTTGCACTCGGTGTAGGTAAGAAAGTAAAACATGCCATCTTCCACTTCTTTAGGAATGACAACAGGAAAACACAGAGTTCAAAATAGCAGGGACATGTACAGGCTGACGACAGGGGGCACAGGCAGCAGCAGTGTTATAGATGAGAGAGAGAGCAGGGGTAAAGAGCAGAAAGAAACAACAGGAGAGATAAGACAGAGCTAAGTAGAAGAAAAGGAGAGCAAATCAGATACAAAGAGAAAGCATCCATGATGTGAAGAAGAGAGCATTAAGAAGAAAGAAGCTAGAATCAAAGGAAGTAGGACAGAGGAGAAAAAGAAGACAAATGATAAAACGGAGACACAGTTAATCACTGCTAGACGAGTGATAGTAAAGAGTCAAGATCGAGGAGAGAGAATGCAGAGCATGGCTAAAAGTGAAGAGGAAAAAGGGCATAGCTACAATGAATAGAGGGCAAATCAGAAATACAGGGAATAATGTAACACACCAGGTGTGACAAAGATGATAGAAAACAATTTGAGAGGTGAGAGGATAGACTCTTAGAGTAAAGACTTAGGGGACAGACAACAGATCAAGGTTAGAAGATAGAGACTGAGGCAGTGAGAGTGTTGAAAGTGGGGCTCACCGGAGGAAGAAGTGAGCTGTGGCCTCCTTGGCAAAATTTTCAGCACCTGCACTTCCTTTTTTTTACAAATTAAGCACTGCCTCCTGCGCTTCCTTTGAAACAGGATATAGGCACACTTATCACTCAGTATTACTTCCGACTGAGTTCTTACACTGGAAAACTGATGCTTAAGGATTCGGCACCCTGAAAAGACATAAGTAAGTGCTCTGTGCTAAAATGGACTGATAAGTTCATAAACTGTTCGCCACAAGATAGAAAACCTCTATGTTCATTTTTCAGGAAATCAGCTTCAAAGTATAGACAGGCATGCTCAGACGTGAGTCCCGTGCTCCCCATGCCACTGGAGTCAACCTATCCTGGCTGATGAGGGCTGAAATCCCCCAAAACCGGTCCTACGATGCTTGTTTTCAGTCCAGGGAGGACCTGGCCTGGCAGTTCGGGCTGGACTGTTCCCATTGGGCGCAGGGTCAAGACTGATTTGCATATGGCTGGGTCCAAACTGGAATGGCATAGTGAGCAAAAAAGACAATGGATTTAGGCCCAGATCTCTACTGGGGTGAATGACATTGTTCTGCATTCTGTCCATAAATTGTTCTTTTTGCATTTCTTTTTTCAAAGTAAAGAAAGACATGAAAGCGGAATAAAGGCTGCCGTTCATGTACGCGCCTCAAAGTAAGTGTGCCAGCGACCTAAATATCGTCCTGCATGAAAAATATACATTGTGTCCAGAACACAAAACGCGAAGTAAATAAAACGCGTATGTGTTTCTCCTTCTCTCCTTTTTTCGCAGTCAGCGGGGTAACGGACTCGCACAGGTGAAAACGTCACTGAGGGACTCTTCTCCCATATAAACTTTGATGCTAAGAAATTCAGTCTCATTTCAAGGAAACAATTGTAAGTTTAAATTTCTTAAATCCCTGACGCAATGTTTGAGAGAAAGTTGCATTAGTATCATCTGACATTCAATGCCCTGGTTCTTTCAGGTCCTTGAAATCGTCCACGTTAATTAAGAAGTGAAAAACGCTTAGGACTACAACTTCAGGTATTTTACTGGACCATGTGAATTTGATACACAAACACTCATGCGAGAAAGACTTGTTAGTGCCTCATTTAACACATCATACATGATAATCTTGTGATCTCTACGCGGGATTGGAAATGCGTCAGCATTTCCTTTCATAGTTGGCTACAAAGGGCATTAAGAGACACTTTTAACCTCTATAGGGACTTCGAGTTCAATATGTACCCCATAGAGTAGCAAATATCCTTTGTAGCCAGAGTATTACTCAATTTACCTAAACATCACCCTACCTCACATGCCTTAAAACAACTTCATTGGCTCCAGGGATGATGGCGCATTGAGTTTAAATCACTCTGCCTGGTTCACAAAGCCCTGTTTGGCGATGGGGCAGAGGATGTGCAGTCCTTGTTTTCCCGCTATACACCTTTGCGTGATTTAAGATCGGCCACGCTTGGGTTGGTCAAACTCCCCAAGATAAAGAAAGCAAGATGGGGAGGAAAAAGTTTTTCCTTTCTCGTACCTAGATTATGGAATTCAATCCCTGGTCATCTAAGAAAAGAAACTAGTAGAATGCTGTTCCGGAAGGAAATCAAAACCTGGATCTTTACTCAATGATTATCCCTTGACTGCATTGTGGTTTGTTCATTTTCTCTAGCGCCAAGACGCCTCGGCAGTAGCGCACTCTACAAAAACTTACATTCATTCATTCGTAACAGCAGATTCCTAAATTGCACCAAGTCATAGGGCCTCAAGGAACTGCTTTGTATAATATGTATTAACTAACGCTGGTGTAATAGTGTATTTTGTTTATTCATTTGTATTTGGTTTATTGTCAATTTGTTTTTTCTGCACATCGTTTCTTATATGTGCACTTTAAATATTACAGATGTTGTGTAATTGATGTGTATTTGACTCTGACAGAAGGAAATTGTTTTCTGAAAATGTGTTATTGGATAAAGTATTGTGAATAAGACACAATTGGCTTATGAACCTATTGGATTAAGCTTCCGTCTGCTTCAATAAAGAGCAGCATGATAAATTGATAGCCAGGTGTTGATTACGAATGTCGTAATACTTCTTTGAATGTGTAGAGTTAGAAATAAAATAAAAACATTTATTATAAAAATAAGATTTGATTCGACATTGATTTATTAGCATAGCTATGCTCACTTTGAGTTAAGAGTCTTGTTCACTAACCTGTAGCTATACTTCCAATTCCCCCTTCGGCCCAGTGGGGAGCCTCTAACTGCCCGTCCACAGCTGTCACTAACAGTCAAGCGCAGAGGGGGCAACTGGCCCCAGTTGCTCAGGATCCATAGCAGGTTAGGTACCAGGAATTCAGGATTAAAAGTACTCAATCACCACAGTTGGGCCCAGTAGCCCCTGCATGCCCCGTGGCTGTCTGAAAGGGATTCTTACAGCCTGAAAAAATTTCCATATGCATAAACATGCTCTTGCTGAATAAAGTTATCAAGGGGAGACCCCAACAATAGATGACCTCATCAATGATCTAAATGGAACTTGCTGCTTTTTCCAAGCTGTATCTCAACTCAGGATACCACCAGATTCTGCTCCATGAAGACTGTTGTTACATAATGACTTTATCAACTCGCATTGGCCTCATAAGATACCGCTGCGGTAATTTTGGCATCACCTCTTGTAGTGTGGTTTATGGGCCTCTTTCTCTGTGCATGTTAAGTTAGCATGGCTTATTAGGAGTTTAAACGCCATTTTACCTTTTGCTGCTTTTTTGCACACGATACTGCTTAGCTGTTTTTGCAGAGTTAGCTTTCACAAAGGTCTATACATGAGAAAAGGTTTGTTTTTCGACATCTCTAGACATACATCGTGCCCCCAGTCTGTACAGTGAGTGCTGACACGCCAAGATTATCATAATGTGCGAACCTGTTTATCGGCATGTCCGTGTAACACATTCTAGACACAACAATTTGGCAGCTGCAAGCCGAGTAGGATTCTGGCGCCTTTATCATAGCACACTTGCCAGAATTGAACTCACTTGGAAGATTCCACAGGCATGCAAAGAGACTAAATGATCCTGATGTAATTTACACTTACTGAGCGGACAAATAAATGGGGTCCCCCTAAGAAAGCTCAAGAGACATTTTAAAGTTTTATAATACATAGTTCCTAGATAGGGAAGGTGATTAAACTAGGCACTTTTATCACCTGTTTACACTATCATTGTAATATGATTCCTCCTTTTGTATTTTATGGAATTGTAACCATGCTGACCGTATTATTTTTAATCATATGTATGCTTATGTTGACTAAAATACTGCGCTTGAGATCACGTCATTAAAATAAACATTTTAACCTTACCGTGTCTCTATTTAAGTCCTGTTGTGGACTGGTATGAACGTATAACAAAAGAGTGTTCTCACTTCCCACTATTCCTGAGATGGTCCTAAGTCGCATGTTCTAGGTTGTCTAATCATTGGTTTCTTTGCTATAGGACGAAGAGCTAATGTGACACTGATTGCTAGTCTGATAGGGGATTTTGGGTACTAAGGTGAGTTTTGGCACACCCTAATTCACTGAGGTCCTAAATCTCTATGCACAGTTCTGTGTCTGAGCAGAATCCCTGTAACACTCTATGGCTGAAGTTTTTTTAAATGCCATTCGGGAGTCTCTGGCACAGCTAGATTATGTCATCAATGTCAGCAATGACAATCTGAAATATGCGCCCACAATCTCGGACCACCAGAAGACACTTGTTGCTGCCCTCCAGAGAATCAGTGACATGAGACTAACACTCAATAGAAAGAAATGTCAGTTTTTACAACATGAAATGCAATTGTATTGCTTCGCAATCTCCGGCAAGGCATCATTTTAGGCCCTCCTACATGGACAGATATTAGAGACACAGAACCACTGCAATCATTGTCTCAAGTTAAACATTTTTCAGCTCTAGCCACATACTGTGGGCAATTTATCTCCAACTTAGCCATACTTGCAGGGCCTCTGCGAACCTCACAAAGTCATCAACTCCATGGAACTGAGGACCAAAAGAGGAGAAAGCATTCTAAACCATCAAAGAGGCACTGTTGCAGGATACGGCGGTGTCATATTTTGATCTAATCAAGGAATCTGAATTTATTGTTGACACCAGCCGTACAGGTCTCGGCACCGTCTTGATGCTACAAGTAGGCGAGAATCACTAGATGCCGATTGCCTTCATGATTAAAGCACTCACATACACAGAGAAGAGGTACACACATCTAAAAAGAAGCACTTGTGATCAAATAGGGCTGCACCCATTTCCATATCTACTTGTATGGGCAATCCTTCGATGTCACCACTGACCACAAACCACTTATATCGCTGTTCGCAGGAACAGTGCTGCATCTTCTGCCCCTTCCCCCATAAAAAAGTGCCAATTCCAAAAATAATGACTCACACAGAGTTACAAACCTCGTTTCACTGATCCAGCTAACTGTCTCTCCAGACCATGGCAACCCACCAAACCTGGCCTGAAGATAGCTGCCGACTAATACATTGAATGGGTTGCGGCCATCAACTGTCCCTTAACAGTCCACCGCCAAGATATTACCGACATGACTAAATCAGATCCAGGGTCACCAGAGAGCATACTTAGCCGCCCTGTCCAAGTAGTGGAAAGAGTTCCTTCCCAATGTCAAGTCACTTGATGATGAAAGTAGCCAAGAACTGAAAGAACAATTGAGCATACAAGGACACCAAATTGTCATCCTCCTTTCGCTGCAGCAATTAATGCTGCATCTGGCATATACTCGTTATCAAGCATTGACAAAGATGTAAGCCTGGCTGAGGAGGAAAGTCTGGTTTCCGGCTCTCTGAGCATCAACAAATTATTTACCAGCTGCCTATGGTGTCAAACCTTCAAGGTACCAGATAGACTGGCACTGGTTATTACTGAAGACCCCACTGAACTACCATGACTGGATACAAGTGTAGATTTTGGCTCCCTGCCTGATAGTCACCACATGCCACTTGTAATCAGAAGCGTATTTGAAATTCTGCATTGTTGAGGTAGTGACCAGTACCAACTTCGAACAAACAAGGAGCCAAGTGGACAAGATATTTGATGATCAGTCTACTGAAGACGTTGAAAAGTAAAAATGGGCCACTGTCCCAAGGGAATGAGTTTAGGTAATATCTAGATTCCTGCATATTACTCACAGAAATATTACACCACAGTGGCCTCAGAAAAGCACAGCTCATAACACCACAATATGTCCCTTGCCGATGGTATGTTTCGACAAGCTATGAGGGATGTTATTTTCCATGCAGACTCATAGTTTCCTACACCTCCGGATGTAAGTAGTAGCCAGTGCAAGCAAACGAAGAACAATGCCTGTGTTAGAGCGGCCAGAGAACAAGATGCTCATCTATATGAGGAAGGACGAGTAGGATTTCGGTCATGCATTCAGCCTCCTCTAATCTGGAGCCATCAATTAAGGAGTATAATGTTCCACTAGGACTATGGAAGCCACTCAGTGGAGTCTGCATGTAGTCATTGGGAGTGTGCACTCTTTTGAGCAAGTGCCCTCACCCACCTGAAGGTGGCATGCTTCATTATTGGGCTTGCTCCTCCCCAGGCTGTCGGTACAATGCCCTGTGGGCCCCGTGAGGCCCCGTGAAAGGGCTCTTTGTCGGAGATCTTTTATTCGCCAATGGATGACCGGGGGTGTGAGTGTTTCTTCAGTCAGTCAGTGAGAAGATTGGGAAAAAATGTGCTAAAAATTACTTATAGACCTCATGGTCAATAATTTGGTATAACTGAATCCTGACAAAATGCCACATGATCATTATCCTGACACTATAAAGGTGTGAAACATATTGAGCAGGAACTGAGATCCGGACACACCTACTTGATCTCATACCCCATAAGATACCTCGACATTTAAGAGATTAGGCCCATTATGTTTAAGAATCTCTCACTTTGTTTTTACCAAGATGTAGACTCGGATCCCTATTAAATAGATAGCCTCATTAGGTCTATAAGTCGATTTTAGAACACTTTTTGCCCAATCTTTTCAATCACTTTTTGGAGATACACTCACACTCCCATCACCCATTGCTGAAAGATTTCCAACAAAGAGCCCTCTTGTGGGGCCCTGAGTGGCCGAATCTGTGCATCTGGATCATGATTCTTAATTTCTGGCCCTCACGTCTCAATTGAATGTGTGCACGGTCCTCGATCCATCTCGGACTATGAGATAGTCCTGTGACTTGGAAGGGCATACCCTCGTCTGTTGAGAGTTTACCATGCACAGCAGTGATGGCAGAATACCATATTTTGAGTAGCAATAGTGTGACCAGACCTTTTTAAATGAGTCACTGGAGTGATGGCCTACTGGTCCACTCCTGTAAAGATTCACATCAGTGCTCTTACTCAGTCCTTTGCGCCAACACCCTTGGGGCATGTTAATCTTTTTGATGTGTGTAGCCTGCTTGGTACATGCAAGGTGTGTGAGAGAACCAGAGTAATAGAGGCAAGTGGGATCCATTTTGGAGGTGAGGACTGTTCTTATAGACAGTGGAAGTGTATTGCTCACATTACTACAGGGATGGGAAGAGACTTAGGGCCAGATGTAGGTAATCCTAATTTACTGATTCTAAAATACCGAATCTTACCGATTAGGTATTTTAGAATCGGTAAATGCTATGTAGGAAATAATTTGGTAAGTAAAACCGAATCGGTACGATTCGGTATTTACCGAATCGGTATTTACCGATTCGATAATTCGCATTCATTCCTATGGGCCTGGAGGCCCATTGGAATGAATGGGAATTACAGAATCGGTAAATACTGATTCGGTAATGGGGGAACACATTCAAGGGTGGCAGGGTATCACATTGACACCCTGTTGCACCCCTGAATCGTGCATGTGTGCACATGTGGCACACATATATGCCCTAAGGGCATGTATGTCTGCCACATGGCACTATTGGAAATGCAAAAAAATGTTTTCCAAAGGTTTTCGATATTTACCACCAACTGTTAGTTGGTGGTAAATACCGAATCCTTAACTATGCAATTTACTCATTTGAGTGCTCCCTACATTGCAGATTTGGTAATTTACCGAATCGGTATTTTAAGGAATCGGTAATTTACCGATTTCTTAAAATACCAATTCGGTAAATTACCGAATCTGTAAATTGGACACCTACATCTCAAAAGCCTAATACCGGTCGGTAACGGCCGAAATTCGGTAATTTCGGCCGTTACCGACCGGTATTAGGCTACCTACATCTGGCCCTTAGACACCAAAGTGAGGGAGAAGACAGAGGACTTCTTTAGATAGTCTATGAGGTCTTCTGTTAGCAAGGAGCTGCTGATTAGCTGACTGCCCTTTAGAAGATGGTAATGGCAAAGAGTGGGACTACAGACTCTTTTGTGAAAGGTGGTAAAACCTTTAGGTGAGGCCTTCCCTTATTACTCCTTTACTTAAGCTGATAATGGCCAGGTGCAGGACTCTCACATCTCTTTGTGACTGCTGTTGGAGCTGCAGGATGGAGATGGCCCTGCACTGATGACCATCACAGACTGGGAAGGACACTTGAAAGGAGAAGCACCCTAAACTGACTCTACAGCTTCAGACAGGGGATCCAAATCTCCTGTCTGTCAGTTAAGTTTAAAAGTGGAACTCACTACCCCACTTTATTGTTCCAGTTCCATGTACTCAATGGCCAAAGAAGGTCGTGCTCTGCAGGGTACTTAGAGGGCTTCTGTGAATCCAGGGCTAGTATATGTCTGATATCCAGCCTCCAAGAAGTAAGGAGCATCACCTGAAGTCTGGATCTCCAGCTGAAGAAACTATAGACCTGTCTTGAGGTGCCTAGATCCCTGTTTTCCAATTAACAGTGGGAAGGAGCCCACCTTTCCTGCAAGAGGACAGACTGTCCAGGATGGAGTGAGTTGCAGCAAGCCCCCACTTGCTGTAGGGTGCCCAAAATAGTCTGCTGGGGAGCGATCTGAGAAGACGCAAGTATCAGAAGACCCCCCCACACACATTCTAAGACTCTCCTGATCGTACCAGTCAGCAAACGCAACATGACTGACGAGGCTCAAACAAGGCTGCGATCGCATGTTGCCACTAGGTCCATGTAAAGGCTGCATCTACCTAAACTTGTCTGACTCATTCAGGGCAGCAGCTACTAAAGTAGTGACAAGCCCTCGCTTAGGTGCAACTATAGAAGTTGTGACCAGCCAATACGTGACTCCAACTATAGAAGCTGTGACCGACCAATGCGTGGCTCCAGCTGCTGAAGGTAGCGCAAGCCTGGGCAGGGCTGCAACTGCCAAGTGTTGCGAGGCTCTGATGAGGGCTTAGTCTGTCATCGAACCAGCACCTTCATGGGTTCGAGCTACTAACCTGAAAGGCCCAAGGGACGACACTCACCACCCATTCCAGGTGGGACTCCACCATCTCACAACTGCTGCTTCCTGCAACTACATCAAAGAAACAGCCAGTTCTGCCCAGTTCTGTCAAGTTCTGCCCAGTGCTCAGGGCTGGGCTGAGAACACAAACCAGCCCTGGCAATTCAGTTGGACCGGCCTATTGGGAGGGGTGGAGGCTGCTAGTGAGAAGCGCTGCTGCTGCTTTTGTTACAGGGGGCCATTATAGCAGCACTGCTGCAAAACCGGCCCCCAGTGATAAAACCGCCCCCCACTCCTCAAAAACCTGCCACCATCCTTCAGGCCCACCGAGACAATGCATGGTGCCCGCTAGAGCCAGTCTGCCGTGCCAGTGCCCAAGGTAAAAGATATTTAAGAACTGCCTTCTGGTGTGGCACTGTCCCTTGGAGTGAGCGAGCATGCACCAGACTACTGGGCTGACTGAGCAAAACCCAGAGCAGCACAGGATGCAGAACGGCCTGAGCTCCAGGCATGACTGGTGACAGCTGCGCGGCAGCACCAATCCCTAAAAGGCTATCAAGCAAGGGGGAAAGACTATTTTCAATCCCAAATCTTCCGCTGCAATACCTAGTAAAAGTTCAGCTGAAGAGAATATACCGAGTTGACCAGACATGCACAGGGCTTGAATGCAAGGACCAGACAAAATGCCCAAGCAGAGATTGAACTAAAATCCAAAGGGGGCAGGTGCTTGGCAGCAGACTTCACTGAAGCAATGAGCCGCTAGACATCCAAAGATGAAAGATCACAAAATACACTACCTTGAAGCTGGTCCAAACAAAGATCAGTACTAAAGTGAAAGCCCTTCAGTTAGCATTGCTATGAAATCAAAGTGTTGAAGGTTCTCTTGTTGAAAATAATCACGCAGGGGTACAGATCATCCACAGCACCAATGTGAAGGTGTGGTAATCTTTCAATAAGCCCCAGACCCAAAAGAAAAGTTACGGTATTTTATTCTGAGCATCAATCTGGTCCCAGATATGAACTAACAGCATGTCATTTGAGACATAACATTCCAATTCCACATAGAGCTCCCAGAATACAAAGAAAGAGGAAACAATACAGAACACTATATACTAAACCCAAGTAACACATACCACACCCTGATTCACCCATAAACAGGTAAGAGATTTAGAGTTAAGTGGAGAGAGCATTCTGTCCCAAATGCAGCACAGTGCCTGGCACACTAATCTCTTGGTCCGCCTGGCTCATTTAGAGATGGATGGACTTTGGTACATGCAATGCCAGGAAAAGCCTGGTAGTGAGGGACAGAAAAAAATAATAATGACCTCCACACTGTGTGAAAGAACTCTCAGGGTGTGAGCATCATTAGTTTTTTTGTTTCGGAAGCAAACTCTTTCTCTGGTACTTTGTTTCTGAAAAACAAAAAAAGTTAAAACAGTAGTGATAGCCCATCAAAACCAAAGGCGGCTGTCCAACAAAACTGTTCTACCTTGCAAGGAACCACTGTGATGGTGGTACCGTTCAATGTACAGAGATGACGCCTGGATAGGGCTCATGTCTACATTTGATGGACTGAGCACTGTCAAGATGATGGACTTTATGTACTCTGGCATCCCGAAAAACGCTATTCCACCCCCACCCTACGGTAGTACATGTTTGCCGTGTGAACCAAAAATAAAAAAAAAGGGTCTGACTCCCAGCTACTACGTTAGGCCAAATTCTGTGATATTTGGTAAAAAAACTTTATGTCACTATACTTTATTGTCCTTAAAAGGAAAAAATTAGGAGCGCCAATGAGTAAATCAGCCAAGGCCTACCCCTATACAAAAAAACCTTATTAATATTTCATTTAATAGACTGCAATGTTGCTCTGTCTTTAATGTTATTCGACACCATTTTAAGAGCACACAATTATAGAACGGCTTATTGACTCAATCAAAGGAAAGTCATCCAGAAATTTCTTCCTAAATCTTTCCAAATTTATGACTAGAAAATATGAATTTTAATAAAAGTCACTCAATGCAGGACTTTATTATGAATCACCAATGTCAAAAATAACGAACTGTTCATTTCTTATCTTAAGTAGTTTTGTTACATTTTTACCTGTTATATGGTATGTAATTTACACGACACATCTATTAATCGCTTGGCACTTGCTTGGAGCCAAACCAACTGCCTTGCTCACATTTGCTTTTAAAAAGGGAGGGTTGGCCACCTCAACTGATGCTGTCATGACATCACCTCTTTTAGGCCAAATGCGCTACACAACTACCCCCAGGTCAGCTTATTTTCGATCAGGCGGACGGACACAAACCCTGAAGTCTAGTTTGATGACCACTATTTTGGTTGAGTCCCTGACCAATGCTGGTTTTTAGTCTGAAAATCTTGCACGCTGAGCAAAGAAATCCAAGCCTCATTTGGCTATTTACAAACTAGATCAAAATACGCAGGACTTCAGGGTGAAGCTACCACGTAAAGCTGCCTCTAATTACTCTATAATGTGTAGATCCGCTTGAAGGTACAGCCTTAAAGTTGCACTATTTCAGCTGAGAAATATGCACCGGTTGTACATTTACACATAAGTGAATTATGAAATCATATCTGATTCATCTATGGTTCTCATTAAGAGTGGCCTAGAGATAGGGGCCGGTAATTCTGCACTGGATGTTATCAGGGTGTCGTTAATACTCGGTCTAACTACTGAAGGGAAACCACAAGAGATCCCTTATAGCTCAGAATGCAATAGGGAGTATCATGTAAGGCCCAAACTGCTAGTTTTGTACCAGTGACAAAACCCTGCAAGATGTGCCCCTGTAACACATGCAGCCTTAAGGTAGCAAGCGATAAGGGTACGGTACTCCGGCATCACTTACGGTTTCTGCTGGGCCGGTAGCTCCTCTTACTGGCCACACCTGAGACTAATGGCACTCATAGTGAAGGCCTAAACATCTTCATAGCGGAGGGTGGTACTGATCAGTCTAAAAATATATTGTTTAGTAGGATCTAGCTGCGGTCCAATCTGTGCCTCTGAGCTCTTAAGGCAGCAGAGTGGGTCATGGGCCTCTTGCTTTAATGCCCTTCACCTGCCAGTCGCAGGATGGAGTGCGGGCAAGGCAGACACAGTCTTTCATTGTATTTATATTTTTTATAGCCAGCAGACTGCAGAGCATCATTACACTGTTCAAGACTGGGCAGAGAAGAGCATCTCTTCTATACAAGAAGATCACTGCGAACAGTCTACAGCGATAAACAACGGGCACAGGTGAACAAGGAAGAGAGAGAAACAAGAGGACAAGAAGGAGAATATTCACAAAGGTAGCTAAAGATTGATTACAGATCAAAGGCTGATTACAGGATTTGGATAGTATCAATTATAAATCGTCTTAAAGATGATCAGTAACACACGTTGGGTTTTTTAAATAATTGTTATTCACTTTTCCTGGTCCTATTTGGAGGGACTTCGTTCAATACTTTAACGTCAGGTTCTGAGAATACACCATGGTCCTTTCTTCCCTACCTGCTGGGATATTTTGTTGAGTCCCTAAATCCTGTATGCTCGAATAGTTTGGACCCGGCTGTGGCATTATCTGCTGAAAATCTTTTCAGCCCTAGTGTCTGATGGCGGTTATAATGTGCATAGAACACAACGCAAATGGCACAAAAAACTAAACCTAAATCCAATAAGAATGCTCGCGGGCTTAGAAATATGTTGTGGAATCAGGCGCGCAAAGCCCTTTGGGCTGAAAGCATTGGGAGTGTGGCTTAATTTGTAAAAGCAATAGGAGCCGGTGCCCAAAGTTTGGTTCAAAAGCCCGTTAAGGCTCTAATGAGGGTCGGGGGTGTCGAACATAAAGTTGATTGCTTTCATGCCTCGTTCATCCAACGCCAGACACTCCCTGGCCATTTATCCCACTTTTTCAGTTCTTTGCTTTCTTTCTCACTGCTTTTCTGTCTTTCTATTCCTCCTCCTTTCCCACTCATGTTTCTTTCTCTCTGTTGCGCTGGTCAAAGGAAAAAGAACTGCTGGCCCCCAACAATGAGTGCCGGTGGGCTCGACCTGCAACCACCGTTTCAAATTAAACTGGGACATAGGGCTTCGGTAGAAAAGAGGGTGCTGTGCACAGGTTGTGAAGGTGGAATCAATCAGGAGGGGTGATGAACCAGGTGTGACTAAGATATCCCCGTGGGCTGAAAGAAAGCGCGGCCTGGATAGGAAAGTAGCACTGCCTCTGAATTCACAATGCATGCACGACTGTATTGTACGCACACGATTAGACTCATTATGGCCACGTATTTAGCACATTACTCCAGATTATTCCTTTCTACTGCTTAGCAACCACTGATGATTACAAACTGCTAAATGGTAGTCATTTTATTGCGTTCAGAAGAATGAGTAAAATCTGTAGAGGATCAAAAAATACTCTGCACATTACGTGCGCGGGGGGGGGGGGCGGCGGCTGGGGGTGGTGCGTATAATCTCTTGAGCTATTTTACAAAGAGACATGTTTGACCTGCAGGTTACACAAGAATTTCTGTATGAACTGCTTGAACATCCTAAACTCTGGTATTGGGAATCACATGTGACAAGGAGATTTCACGCCGGTCACTTTCAAAGATGGGAGGTATTTAAACACTAATGGGTGCTGAAACTTCCTGGATTCACGCAGTTCTGTGTGGGGTTCACTGACTAACAGGCACATTAATGTCCTGATTACGTGTTCGCTAAAGGATGTGGTATTTCCCACAGCCAGTAAATACCATTGCAGTGGGTGAGGTTTTTACTGAGGGCGGTAAATACATTTTACTCAAAATGTTCAACTTAGAAAATAGGCATATGATCCAGGACTGGTAGTTTATAGACAATTCAGCAGATTGAGCCTTTTCCCCCATGCTTTTCCTCCGCAAAATTTCATTATTTGCAGGTGTGAACTGCAATGACTATGAAGGTGTGATAATGATCCCATAGTATTTGGTCTTTTGGAGGCTTATTGATTAGTTGAAATATTGATATAGATCACTGACATCATAATCTACTTTTTAAATGTGTTTAACACACTGAATGTGTGTGATTATGACAAAGTGTCGTTTCATCTAAACATTTATTGGCCTCGCCATAATAAAATCCACATAACTTTGTTAGTGTTAAAAAACAAATAAACGCGTGGTGGATTCTGCTATTCCGCTGTAATGTCAGCGGTTTGCTTTTCAGAACTTCAACAACACAGGTTTTACTCCACCGTGGAGCATTTCTAAGACTGCATGTGTGAATGAATAGGTTTCATAGGGAAGTGAACAGTATCGAAAAAACAATATAATGTGTGTGTTTCTAGACCACAGATTCAATAACGCGTATCTGTATTAGTGAACACGGATTAACTAATATCTAAACTGTGCAACACGAGCAAAGGTTAGTTCAATTCATACTAGTGAAATAAGAAGTGTTTCATATTATGGTACCATTAGTAAGGGAGAGTGGCTTTGTCACAGACTAAAGCCAGGTTCTTAAAACTCATGTTATCTGAATCCGCTATCTCATCTAAGGCTGATAAAATGAGAGTCGCTTAGTTGGGTAGTAATACCAATATTAACCATGCAACATAATTGCATGACTGTGGCAAAAACGAAACCAAAATCTAAAGCTACAGACTATAACAGACCAAATCTAATATATATGCAAATACTTGTTTTCATTTACGGCAATTATTGGCACTATGACACTGATATGCAAAATCTTCCATGTAATATATGTGCAAGACAAGTGGAATTCAGTAGTTTGAGTGCCGGACTGAAGTGCCTAGTCGGCCATACCACAGTCCTACAAAGTAGAGCCGAATTAACTGAGGCACCCTGCCTTTCACATTGCAGCCAATGTCCAATGACCTGCATTGTGGAACACTACCTTAACTCACCAGTCACTATTGACTACTTACAGTTGAGAAACTATCAAACAACGTCTATTTCTGTAGCCCAATGCCTGTTCTGGTGATCAGGGGTGGTTCATTTGTGCCTCAACTGTATCTTTGGTCTGCAAAAGTGCTTAGTGGCGCTTCCTTTCGATTGTCACTTTACAAACAACCCAAATAAAATACAAATACAAAAGACACTGCCTATTAGGTTAAAAACTAATGGATTAAGTAAATGCACACAAGAATGGCCTTCTGCACAACAGAGGGATTGCATGAATAAGACATACCATGAAACTGTCCTTCTTCAGGAATAAATTCAGGAAGAGGATAACCACCAGAGGGATCCAGAATGCTAGGAAAGTTATGAAGATGTATCCAAATCTTTTGGCAACTTTCTCTTCCATTCTCTTTCGGGCATGTTCTTTGGATTTCACAGAGAGGAGGCAAACGGCACCAACTATTTCAGGGATGTCTTCAGGGAGGTGGATCAGTGGCATAGCTGGCTGGCTTCCAGGGGAGCATATGGAAACAGAGAATGGGGTTTCCTTACTGTTCTCCTCTTTACTTTCGGTCATCACGATGGCCGTTGGGCAGTAGGGCACTTGAGCAGTAGGCTGGGTTTGGCCCAGTAGGCTGTTCGCCTTGGAGAACTTGACACAAGACCTTCCAGCCATTTGCGTGGCCGGCTTCAGAAGTATTCCGCTGTCAAAGATTTTATTGGAGTGCTGCTTCACGACAAAAAAGATCCTCAGGTAGTGGAGTACAATGAGAGCCAGGCTGATGATCCAGATGGGAACCAGAATGCAAACCCCAAAGGGGTCAAAGTAATTCTGAACATTTATCGGCTGGTGTCGGCAGGTCAGGTACACAGGAGTGTGTTTTGCAAATGTTATAGACATAATCGGCACGAGGAACCCTGCGGCCCAGATCATCAAGATCCATCGCTTGATGCGGACTGTCCTTTGCTGTATTTCAAATGGGAAAGCAATGGCTTGGAACCTCTCGGCGCTGATGATGACCAAGGTCAACAGCTGGACGCAGCTGCTGAGCGAGTACGAAAACTGCTGGACGGTGCACACCGTCTCCCCCAAATCCTCACGGCTCACCGCCACGGTCAGCAGCAGCAGAGGGATGTCAAGGGAGCACTTCAAGAGGTCGATGACCGCCAGGTTGACCAGGAGAGCGTTGTTGGCCGTCTGCAATGACTTGATGCTGTACACAACCCAGCAGACCAGGACGTTCCCAATGACCCCGGTGATGAAGGTGAACCCCAGCACTAAGCTGGACGCAGCCAGAGACATTGTGTGGAGGGATAGGGCCATCTTTCCAGTGGCGTTGGCCTCTCTTTCGATTTCTCCCATTCTTCTCGGAACCTCGCTGGAAAAGCCAGCAAACCGAGCCTGAAAGATGCACGGGAGCGCAGCCTTCTCAATAAGTTGATAACAGGCAAATAAAGCAGTAGATCCCGAAGGCAGAGAGGCGGCGGTGCGCCTTACTCCTCCTGATCAGCAGCATTTCCTTAGAGACACCTGCTTCACCAGGCTTCAGTTTCCCTGGACACATGAGCCTCTTCTGAGGGCAGCTCATTGAATTACAGAACTCCTTGAATTAAGGGGCAGGCACTTGGTCGCTGAACATCCTCCGCGCGCTCTGCTTGGAATTGAATTGATTTTCTTTTCGTCGGCTTCACACTTACGACAGCAGGCAACAAGAAACAAAAATGAATCGGCCTCTATTTGCGCCTGCTTGTCTTTCTGACCAACCCACAGAGGCTCCTGCGCCGAAACTGCTTTTCAAGTCAGGGGAGCGCCAGTTTTTGGCGCGCGGCGCGTCGATGGGCGGACGCGGTTCCGGGGAACGTTCGAGAGGCGCCGTGATGAGCCCGCTAATGACTTCCAGTTCCACGCGCACATCTATTTCCACGGAGGAAAAAACACATAATAACACAGCCGGGGCTTGCAGGATGTCAGATTCTGATTTGTAATCAAGACCCCTACGCTTTCCTTTTTTCCTAATTTCCATTTCGCTCCTGGAGACGAAAATGTGTTTTTGGCGCGCCGACGAGGATGAAAGGAGGTCAAGCCTTCAAAACACAGGCTAAAAAATAATAACTATTCTGCAGAAAGGGGGGAGAGTCCAGTAAAATCATGAACGTCACTATAAATGCAGCTGAGGCTTAACTTTGTTTGCAAAGCGCAGTACCTAGCTAAATGGCTTCCAGGCACTTTGAAGAGTTGCTGGCAAGGGGGCTCGCGTTAATTTCTCCTGCCCAAGCTCAAATGCGGTGAAAGGAACAAAGGTTACACATAAAGCAAACAAGCAATGGCAAAGCCAATAGGTCTCGGCAACGCTCAAGCTATTGGAATTGTCAATGTGAATATATTTTAGATAATTTTCTGTAGAAGCTTGTAGAATTGCGAGTCAATCTTCGATGTGGTAGGCAGCTGACAAAAGTGTGTACAGCTAATACTGAATGTAGTGCTTAATTTGTAATATTGTAATGTGCACCACACATTGCCCTGCTATGCTATCAATGATAGTAAAAACACAACTACTAACCATCCCACTCTAACAAGTGTGACAGTTCCAAATGTTTCATGTCCCAAAAACGATAAGAATGGCTTGGGCGTCACATAATAATCATTTTTAACCTGTTCCGTGCTCCCGTCGGCCAACGACCGACGGGAGCACTCCCTCCTTGGTGCTGCGAACGACCTTTGGACGACGCAGCCCCGCCCACTCTTCAGAACGCCTGCACCGCAGCAGAAGGTTCGCAGCGGTAAACGGATTAATGTATAATGAATTCATAATTAACTGTTGTTGTGGTAATCTCTAAATTACCCAAACAGCACCACCTTGTGGCAGACTGTCAAGCTCCTATGTTGACAATTAAGAGCAAGCATTGGAAACCACCAGCTCAAATTAAGCACTGGGACATCTATGAATGGAAAGATTTTCCAGGATGCTTGTTTCCGGTACAGGGAGGACCTGCCTTGGTATTTCGGGATGGACTGTTCCCTTGAGGCACAGGGTCAAGACTGATTAGCATATGGCTGAGTTTAAACTGGGGTGGCGTGGTGAGCAAAAGAACGATGGATTAAACCCAGATCTTTGTGGCTGGGGGTGAATGTTTGCATTGTTCAGGATTCCGTCCATCATTTGTCCCTTTTGCTTTTGGAAAGGTTTTCCATTCATCTGAAAGAACAACGTGATTGACAACCAAAGAAGCTAACCAGTACAAATTCGGTACTAAGGAAAAAAGTAGTAATGTAATAATTATATATCATTGCTGAGAGATATAACACTCCAATAAACAGCGTCTAGAAGTGGGGACGAGTGGGAGGAGGAAAGAGGTACTTGTCCATACAGCATTAACTGCAGGGGCAAATTACATGCTTTTGAGCATCGAGAAGCTCTAAAAATATCTTGAAACAAATGCAAAATTCCTGAAACGGAAGGTCCATAATTTATAGCCTCTTTCTAAGATGACTGTACTGTAAAATAATTTTGGCATCACCATTCATCTTAATTAAGAAACACTATGAGGAAGTTTGCAGGGGGTCTTTTGCACTATATCCTTAGCACGACAAGACATCAATCTTGGATCAACACTATTTAATAGACACAGAGTAAGTTGTAGAGACCAGTGTGTTTCAAAATAAAATGAAGTTGAGAATACTTTGCCTTTGGTTATCAGTACGATATGGATGAAACTAGAAGTACAGTCTAGTAGGTTTATGCACATGCTGCAGAGTTTAGTGAACTTCAGTGCAGAAAGAGTGTGTTACACACCTGACTAGGTGTATGAGCACTTATCCCAAGTGTCTTCCAAATTCTTCAGCTGGGCTGGGCAGATGGGCCCCCATGCTGCAGTAGCAGTCATTGATGATTTATGTAAGTAGAAGAGCTGTGGACGGTCCTATCTTGAGGTGTCAGAAAACTCACCTGTGTCTGCCAGTTAGACCCGTGAGGAAATAACTCCCAACTAACCCTGGACTGGGACAGAAAATAAGCCCTGGCACTAAGATAAAAGTGACCCCCATTAGCAAATCAGACAGCTAAAAGAGTGGCCCACATTGCAAACAGTGGCAATTTTGAACTTATGAAGACACGCTATGTGGGCAATTTTAAAGGAATGGGAGACTGCATGAATTTATGCTTGCTGCAGCACAGGGTTTGCGGTAATAAAATGGAAATCAACAGTAAAAGCCAGCATACCAGACTCAACAGGCAGACAAACGGCCTAAAAATCAACTAGCGCACTGACCTGTCATACCTACCCTTCGGGAACAGTACTGGCAGTGGCATAGGCAAGACAAGCATTTGCAATGCAATAGGTCTCGCATTAGGAAAGTGTGAGCTATTGGTATTGTAAATGACACATTTTTTAAATATGTGTTGGCTTTGAAAATATATAAATTAATAGCATCGTTATTCACAAAGCCAATAGCTTACACTTTCCTAATGCGAGTCCTATTGGCTATGGCAATGCTTGTTGGTAGCAAGCAAGGACAGTGCTGTTGTAGTGCTGAGTGATGACGTGGTTTGGTTGAGTGATGTGGTGGTGTATTAGAGTGATGTGGTGGTGTATTAGAGTGATGTGGTGGTGTTCCCGAGTGATGGGGTGGTGTTCCCGACTGATGGGGTGTTGTTCCCGAGTGATGGGGTGTTGTTCCCGAGTGATGTGGTGTTGTTCCCGAGTGATGTGGTGTTGTTCCCGAGTGATGTGGTGGTGTTCCCGAGTGATGTGGTGGTGTTCCCGAGTGATGTGGTGGAATCCCAGAGTGATGTGGTGGTGTCCCAGAGTGATGTGGTGGTGTCCCGAGTGATGTGGTGGTGTCCCCGAGTGATGTGGTGGTGTCCCCGAGTGATGTGGTGGTGTCCCCGAGTGATGTGGTGGTGTCCCCGAGTGATGTGGTCGTGTCCCCGAGTGATGTGGTGGTGCCCCTGAGTGGTGCCCCTGAGTGATGTGGTGGTGTATTAGAGTGATGTGGTGGTGTTCCCGAGTGATGTGGTGGTGTTCCCGAGTGATGTGGTGGTGTTCCCGAGTGACGTGGTGGTGTTCCCGAGTGATGTGGTGGTGTCCCAGAGTGATGTGGTGGTGTCCCAGAGTGATGTGGTGGTGTCCCCGAGTGATGTGGTGGTGTCCCCGAGTGATGTGGTGGTGTCCCCGAGTGATGTGGTGGTGTCCCTGAGTGGTGCCCCTGAGTGGTGCCCCTGAGTGATGTGATGGTGTCCCTGAGTGATGTGGTGGTGTCCCTGAGTGGTGCCCCTGAGTGATGTGGTGGTGTTCCTGAGTGATGTGGTGGTGTTCCCAAGTGATGTGGTGGTGTTCCCAGAGTGAAGTGGTGGTGTCCCCGAGTAATGTGGTGGTGTCCCCGAGTAATGTGGTGGTGTTCCCGAGTGATGTGGTGGTGTCCCCGAGTGATGTGGTGGTGTCCCCGAGTGATGTGGTCGTGTCCCTGAGTGATGTGGTGGTGCCCCTGAGTGATGTGGTGGTGTCCCTGAGTGATGTGGTGGTGTTCCTGAGTGATGTGGAGGTGTCCCCGAGTGACGTGGTGGTGTCCCCAAGTGATGTGGTGGTGTGACTGAGTAATGTGGTGGTGCCCCTGAGTGATGTGGTGGTGTCCCTGAGTGATGTGGTGGTGTTCCTGAGTGATGGAGGGTGGAGGTGGAGGTGGACGGTGGAGTTGGAGGGTGGAGTTGGAGGGTGGAGTTGGTGGGTGGAGGTGGAGTTGGAGGGTGGTGTTGGAGTTGGAGGGTGGAGTTGGAGGGTGGAGTTTGAGGGTGGAGTTGGAGGGTGGAGTTGGAGGGTGGAGGTGGAGTTGGAGGGTGGTGTTGGAGTTGGAGGGTGGAGTTGGAGGGTGGAGTTTGAGGGTGGAGTTTGAGGGTGGAGTTGGAGGGTGGAGTTTGAGGCTGGAGTTGGAGGGTGGAGTTGGAGGGTGGAGTTGGAGGGTGGAGTTGGAGGGTGGAGTTGGAGTTGGTGGAGTTGGTGGAGTTGGAGGGTGGAGCTGGAGTTGGAGGGTGGAGTTGGCATTGGAGGGTGGAGTTGGAGTTGGAGGGTGGAGTAGGAGGGTGGAGGAGTTGGAGGGTGGAGTAGGAGGGTGGAGTTGGAGGCTGGAGTTGGAGGCTGGAGTTGGAGGCTGGAGTTAGAGGCTGGAGTTGGAGGGTGGAGTTGGAGGGTGGAGTTGGAGGGTGGAGTTGGAGTTGGAGGGGGGAGGGTGGAGTTGGAGGGTGGAGTTGGATTTGGAGGGTGGAGTTGGAGGGTAGGGTTGGAGGGTGGAGTTGGAGGGTGGAGGTGGAGGGTGGAGTTGGAGGGTGGAGTTGGAGGGTGGAGTTGGAGGGTGGAGTTGGAGGGTGGAGGGTGGATTTGGAGGGTGGAGTTGGAGGGTGGAGTTGGAGTTGGCGGGTGGAGGGTAGAGTTGGAGGGTGAAGTTGGAGAAGCATTTGCAATGCAATAGGTCTTCCATTAGTCAAAATGTGAGCTATTGGCGTTGGCGATGCTAATGTTTTTTTCTTTTCAAATTATGCCAACAGCAGCATAATAAGCAAAGACATTTCTTACACGTAGGAAAGGGAACCATACCTTAGGCTGCTACTAGGTGTCCCTAGAATTTCTTTTATAGGGTCCCAGAGACACCTAGTAACAGCCTGTGGTACTGCACCCTTTTCTTCGGGAAAGAAATTTCTTTGCATACTATGCTACTGCTGTCATAATTTGAAACAGAAAAACTATTAGGATCTGCAATGCCAATAGCTCACATTTAGATTAATGCGAGACCTATTGCATTGCAAACGCTTGTTGATATGAAATGAAAAATGTATAAAGCGCTACACAGACCGGAGGGTATGTAGGTGCTGGATAGACAAACAGGCAGTGAGGTCGATTGGTAAAGTAAGTTAGTAGAGCCAGCTCTTAAAGCGCTTCCTGAACTGTAACAAGTTGGGTTCCCTTTAAAGGGAGATAGGCTAGGAGTTCCAGAGTTTGGTGGTGGTATGTTAATGTTAATGAAATTTGTACAGCGCACAAATACCCTCGCGTGTCTTAGTGCTTACGGAATAGCATACAGTACTGAATACCACTACTGCTGAAAGAGGCAGGTCTTTAATGATTTCAAAAATTCCAGACGGGGAGTGATTTTTTTCTTAGATGTAATGGAACAGAATTCCATTCCTTGATAGTGTTGAAGGTAAGGTTCACGTTCCCCCCCCCCCCCCAGTTCATATTTTTGATCCTGACTGGCTGCATCAAATAGGCATTAGCTGAACGCAGCGCTCTGTTCAGAGAGTACCATCTGAACAGGTCCTCTAAAAATGTCGGCCCTTCTTTATGCAATGCCTTGTGTGCCATGCAGAGGGTCTTACATTTTATCCGCTGGCAGATTGGCAGCCAGTGGAGTTCTCGCAGTGCTGATCTAACCGACTGATATTTTGGAATATCCAAAATCAGTGGTGCAGCCGCATTTTGCACTGCCTGTAACTTCCTAAGAAAGGTGGATTGCACCTTAATGTATAATCCATTACAATAGTCAATCCTAGACAAGACCAAGGAAGTTACTAGTGACTTTCTACACGACTTGGGAATGAAAGGGAGTAGTTTTCTAATAGTCTTGATCATAAAAAATGAAGACGAAACAACCTTAGAGACTTGGGCTTTAAAACTGAGTTTTTCATCTATAATAACCCCAAGGTTTTTTGCCTTATCTACAGGCGTAGGGGGAGGTCCCAGATTGTCTGGCCACCAAGCTGGGGAACAAGGAGGAGAAAGAGTTCCAAACATAATCACCTCTGTTTTGCTCGAGTTTAACATTAAGCAATGAGTGCTCATCCAGTGGCTTAAGGACATCATTCAGTTGTGAAGTTTGAGTGAGAGATTGATGTCCTTATCCACCGTCGAGATCACCAACTGGGTGTCGTCAGCATAAGATGTCGGAATGAAAGTGAAGCTTCTTATCAGTGGTGCTAAATCCACCACATAGATATTAAAGAGTGTGGGGCTCAATGATGAGCCTTGCGGAACACCACATGGGAGAAGAAAAAGGTGCTGACTTGAATTTGTCCAAGTGAACTGATTGAGTCCTCTCCGATAAGAATGATGTCAACAGGGCAAGGGCTTTACCTCCTATCCCAATTTCTTTTAAACGATAAACCGGAAGAGAATGATCCACCGTATAAAATGCAGCTGATAGGTCCAGCAGCACCAAGGCTGCTGACCCACCGCTGTCCAACGAAGAGCGGATTTCTTGTGTAGTCTTAGTCAAAGATGACTCAGTGCTGTGGTTCGCTCTAAAGCCAAACTGGCTGTGGTCTAAAATTTGATTAGTTGCGATAAAAGTGGCAAGTCCCACATTCATGATTTTCTCAATTATCTTAGCTGGGAGTGGGATTCTCAAAATAGGTCAATAGTTAACTGTCTCTGATGCATCCAAGTTTCTTTTTTTTAGAAGAGGCAAAATACAAGCCTGCTTCCATATGGCGGGAAAAGATCCTTGTTCTATCATCTGATTAAATATTTTTGACAGATGGAGACCAATAGGATTGCTAATATTTTGTAAAATTTTGGGAGGACAGGGATCTTCCGGAGAGCCTGACAATCATGGAAATCAATTTAGTGATTTGCATCGGAGAGGTCAGAGAAAAGTTGAACAGAGAAGTATATTCAGTAATATTTTGAACAACATTTTTACCATCTGAAATCGATTGAGTGAACTGATCATAAATTTGGTCCACATTAGATCTAAAGGAGAGAGCCAAAGCATCACAAAATGATTGGATACAATTGGAATAATCATCTTTTTTCATCGTCTTTAGGTTTTTCACGGTGCAAAATAATTCTTTACTTGACCCACTGGCCTTTTCTATCTATATTGTACAGTAGCAGGTTTTCTCTCCAATCAACTTTTTTTAAAAATCGGAGATCATAGATTTGTATCTATTTTGTTCTACATGTTCATAGTTTTTATGCCAGATCCTTTCTTGCCTCCTGCATGCCTGTTTGTCTATCCTTAAGGCCTCTGAGAATCAAGGGGCAGAAAATGATTTCCTATTTTTATTATTCTGCATAGTGGGGGCTAGTTTCGCAAAATCCGTCTCGAGCCAAAGAGTATAATTTTTGGCTGCGATTTCTGCATCATTCTCTACCTCCTGTTCACTTTTTACAAGCTCGTTGACCAAAATAGTATAGTCGATTTTTTGCCAGGCCCTGCCTATAATCTTTGGATTCTCATTATTTAGGTTATTAATGCGTGGAAGCTTGTATTTAAAAAGAATGGCTTGATAGTCTGACCAAATTAACGGGAGAGTGGTTACATTAGAGATGGCCGGGTTATTAGTAAACAGGCCATCAAGGGTATGGCCTGCCGTATGCATAGCGCCCTGGATCAAGTGACTGAGGCCATATTCTGATGTTAAGTCTAGTATTTCCTCAGTGTCTCCGTCATCGGTCGTTTCTAGGTGGAAGTTCATATCCCCTTGTTGCAAGGATCCTGCTCATACAGAGAACTGTGCACAGAGCCCTAGGACATCAGTGAATTGTGGTGTACCAGAAGCTCACCTTAGTACCTAGAAAAACCCAAACCAGCTAGCATCAGTGTCACATTAGCTGTTCGTCCTATAGCAAAGTAACCAATGATTAGACAATCTAGAACCTGCGACTTAGGACCATCTCAGGAATGGTGGGAAGTGAGAATACTCTTTTGTTATACTCTCATACCAGTCAACAACAGGAGTAAAGAAGAGACACGCTAAGGTTAAAATATTTATTTTAACTACGTGATCTCATGTGCTGTATTTTAGCCAACATAAGCAGACATATGATTAAAAATAATATGGTCAGCAAGGTTACAATTCCATAAAATACAAAAGGAGAAATCATATTACAATGATGGTGAAAACAGAACCATTAGCACCTAGTTTTAACACCCTCCCTATATAGGAACTATGTATTATAAACTATAGAGGGTCTCTTAGGCTTGTTTTGGGGGACCCCATTACCCTTCCGCTCAGTAAGAGTAAATTACATCTGGATCAGCATAGACTCTCTGCATCCCTGGAAACAGAAAATCTTCCAAGTGTCTGAAATCATGGCTAGTGTGTGATAATAAGGATGCCAGAATCTTACTTTGCTCACAGCTGCGAAAATGTTGTGTCTAGAAAACGTTACCCGAACATGTCGAAAAAAAACAATTTTTTTTATAACCTTGGCGACTTTAGCACTCACTGTGCAGACTAGTGGCACGATGTAAGTCTAGAGATGTTGAAAACAAACCTTTTCTCGTGTGTAGACCTTTGTGAAGGCTAACTTACAAAAACAGCTATGCAGTATCGTGTTCAAAAGCAGCAAAAAGTAAAATGGCGTTTAAACTTCTAATAAGCCATACTACACCCTCCCTTGATCGGAGAACACACAATAAAGGGGGAAAGATTCATAGAACGCAGAGTTCAAGTTCGAATGAGACAGAACCAATTTCAAGAATTTTGCCAAACTTGATAATTGGGAGGAAAAACCGAATTATAAACGAAACCAAGTTAGTGAGAACAATCACAGGTGTCCATGGTGTGAGAAAAAAAAAGACATAAAAAAATTAAGAACAACCTTAAGGCAGTACAGGGGGAGTTAAAAAAATTCTTCACGAGTTCAGTACGTGTCTATGAAGCAGAAAAAGTCACACTTCAATCCAACAGCGTATAGGCACCATACGTTGCAACTGCCTCCAATAGGAAGTCGTTGTCATCATCATGTTTGCCTTATTCTATCCTGATTATGTAAAGCGCTCTGATACCTCTGGGTCTAGGCAGCGCTATATAAAACTTTTAAAATAAATAAATAAAATAAATCCATGAACATTTCAGCCATCCAATTAAGTAATGGAAATGAACATACAGGCTCTTCGATTGCCGGAGCCTTTAGCACCATCAGAGGACAACTCTGGCTTAGTTCAATATAACTGCGTGCCAGAAAGTCATTCGCGATACAAAAGGGGATGATGGACGGAGCATTTGAGCAAATCAAACACTCACCCCCAGTCAACTGATCTGGGTTTAATCCATCACCATTCTTTAGTTCACTCAGCCACCCCAGTTCAGACATGGCCATATGCAAATCAGTCTGACCCTGTGCCTCATGGGAACAGTCCATCCCGAACTGCCAAGCCATGTCTTCACTGGACCGGAAACAAGCATTTTTTCAAAATTGAATGAAAAAATGCAGGGATGACACCAAATATAGTTTGAAATGAGGTCACAAGGCCAGAACATACTACTTTAAAAAAGTGTGTCAGGCCAGTGGTCGACGAGGCATTAAAGATTGTGTGAATCAAAGCACCGAAATGCAGGGCCAGGTCTGTGTTCAATAAGGCATTCACCTCATTACGAGTATTTGCAACGTGAAGGATGAATGTCTCACGCGCAGATGTAAGGGGGACTTCCTTCTGGGACAAAAGAGCTTTTATTCGACTCATCTTGTTGAACGAGACAGAACCAATTTCAAGAATTTTGCCAAACTTGATAATTGGGAGGAAAAACCGAATTATAAACGAAACCAAGTTAGTGAGAACAATCACAGGTGTCCATGGTGTGAGAAAAAAAAAGACATAAAAAAATTAAGAACAACCTTAAGGCAGTACAGGGGGAGTTAAAAAAATTCTTCACGAGTTCAGTACGTGTCTATGAAGCAGAAAAAGTCACACTTCAATCCAACAGCGTATAGGCACCATACGTTGCAACTGCCTCCAATAGGAAGTCGTTGTCATCATCATGTTTGCCTTATTCTATCCTGATTATGTAAAGCGCTCTGATACCTCTGGGTCTAGGCAGCGCTATATAAAACTTTTAAAATAAATAAATAAAATAAATCCATGAACATTTCAGCCATCCAATTAAGTAATGGAAATGAACATACAGGCTCTTCGATTGCCGGAGCCTTTAGCACCATCAGAGGACAACTCTGGCTTAGTTCAATATAACTGCGTGCCAGAAAGTCATTCGCGATACAAAAGGGGATGATGGACGGAGCATTTGAGCAAATCAAACACTCACCCCCAGTCAACTGATCTGGGTTTAATCCATCACCATTCTTTAGTTCACTCAGCCACCCCAGTTCAGACATGGCCATATGCAAATCAGTCTGACCCTGTGCCTCATGGGAACAGTCCATCCCGAACTGCCAAGCCATGTCTTCACTGGACCGGAAACAAGCATCCTGGGACCGGTTTCGGATTCATAATCCTCATCATCCAGGCTATCTTGAATCCAGTGGCCAAGTGAACAAGGGACTCACGTCTGAGCATACCCTGCCAACCTAGGGCGAACAAAGCGATACAAAAGGGGATGATGGAAAGTCATTGGCAGCAGTCCAAATGTTCCAATTGCCTAGAACCCCATGAGCCGCAGTGCAGGCCATAATCCCGAAACTAGAACAATCTATTGCATGAGCAACTAAGGGACTCATTAGTAGATTAAAATCCAGGTCAGGAGACACTGTGTTGCAGAGAGACAAATCCAGGGCCCATTCAAACCACAATCCAGGCAGTGGAAAACAGGCTGCACCAAGTGAAAAATGAGAACCGGAAAGTTAAACCATACGCCACACTCGGAGTTGCCAGAGGCAGCGATCCATAGTATTGCAGCATTCGGTCACAAAGCTGGAGCAGTCGAGGCAGATCGTCGTGGGGCACAGACTGTGCATCCATTCTGGAGTAAACAAATTAACAGCAGTATGCCCGCTCCTAAAGCGAGAATTAACGGGAAAATGCCGAAGACACTCGAAAAAATTGAATGAAAAAATGCAGGGATGACACCAAATATAGTTTGAAATGAGGTCACAAGGCCAGAACATACTACTTTAAAAAAGTGTGTCAGGCCAGTGGTCGACGAGGCATTAAAGATTGTGTGAATCAAAGCACCGAAATGCAGGGCCAGGTCTGTGTTCAATAAGGCATTCACCTCATTACGAGTATTTGCAACGTGAAGGATGAATGTCTCACGCGCAGATGTAAGGGGGACTTCCTTCTGGGACAAAAGAGCTTTTATTCGACTCATCTTGTTGAACTCTGCTTTCAAGGTCGGAATAGAAGGCCAGATGGATACATCGAGCCTCCCATGTGGAGGAGGAAACAAGACATTATTAAAACAAACCACACGCTGGGAAACTAGAACGATATAAGGAATACCGGCAAGCATACCACAACAATCTTCATTATTTAATAATAAATAACTACCATTTGCAAGCAGTGTGAAAGTCGGTGAATAGCCGGGGTGGGGGTGCCTTTCAAAACACACGCAAGATTTGGTGCCTGGACATTGCAAGAATTGCAGATTTCTACAGACTATTGAATGATCTGGCATGGATGTGCAATCTTCACCTTTCAAATAAACTTCCTTTCCTTCACTCAAGCACCTATATGTGAATGGGAGATTCCAAACTTCATGAAGATAAGCACTACCTAAAGGTTCAAATCTACCTATGGCATAGTGTTTCATGCAAGACTCAAATTTAAACAGGGGAAAAAGTAGAGTTATCAACCCATGGATGAGCCAAACTGCAGAATTCGACACGGCCACTGAAAATGGTAACAGCTTCAGTTTTTCAATATGCAGCAGTGAAAACGTGGCATCCTTCATTGACATAAATTGTTGTTTAACAGTCAAATTAAAAGGTAACAATAACAAACTCGTGTTCATGTAATCCCAAGGCATTTTGCCATTTTTCAACGTTTGGAGAGTCCATGTAAACTGCATAACAGAACGCAATTGATTCTGCCCATTGTACAGTACAGCAACGTCTTCTTGCACAATATCAACAACAGTTGAAACAATATTATCCAATGTGTAATTGCGGGAGAAAAAGGTGTTAATGCTATTATCTACAATGGCAAGCACTTTTTCTAAATTGGCCTGATCTATACCTCTGAGCCTAGAAGCAGCTTAAATCTGGGACAGTTTCCAAACCTCGTTGTAAGTAGCATATATTCATCTTTTCGGTCTGCCTGCTGCAGAACCTTTAACAAAATCATTTAAGTCGACGGTGTCAGTCAGCTTGGACAAATGGAATTTAACAGATGCTAAGGTCGAGTGTCTGAGCCAACTCTGACATAATTTGCCTACAGAATAGGTGGTGACTGAATGTCGAGTCTGAAAACGGGGGTCTACTCTAACCGCTGTATAGCCAAGAGTCAGACCCAGAAAACGATGCTGGCAGGAATCTGCACTTTTTTTGCCATAGCAACCAGCCTTCGGGATTAATGCTGGAGACATTAAAAGAGGAATTTTTCAACAGGGCTTGTAAATCACCTAGGGAAGTACTGGTGTAATTATTCCAATGGGGATATTCACCCAAATCAGGAAATTAAGGAGCATTTAATTTTTTAGAAGTAGCCAATCCAAAGCAGGTGGTTTGTGAAATAGTAGCATTCAGAAACAACATGGTTTGGGATGAGACATGTACGATGTAAAACCTCAGTGCCTTACACTTGCCAACTTTTAGAACCCTAAACAGATTTAAGATCAATCATATCTTTCCACTGTTCATAGCCCTCAACAGCCAACTGGTCAATAAAGGACTTTGAATACAATAGTTTAGTGTGGGTAAGTCGAAACTTGGAAGAGGACTTCTCAGTCAACTTAAAATAAAATGCATCAGGGTTTGTTTGATTAAAATCAGTAAAATAAAAAACCTTTTTCAAAAGCGTTTTTGAGCTGCCTTCCACTTGTGCGGGACGATGTTCCCACTGTGTGTAGTTAACCACATTTCTAAATGAATTTGTTTTATGCAGAAAGTGATTGCCAAAATGCTGGTAACAGTACAAATCACCATAGTTCGCAGACTCTAAATATAAATCTTCAGCATCAAAGGCAGCATAGTATTTCAAATCAGAAAACAAAGCCTCTACGGCCTGGACGTCCCAATCATCAGAGCAAATATTTTGTTTAACCACATCCCCCATAGAAACACGGAGTATATTGGGAACATTAATACCCTCTGTGGGACCATGAATCTGGAACTTTACAGTATCCCATACAATCCCATCCAAAACGGGCCGAGCAGTTATATTCACAAATGTCTGGTCCCTCTTCATTTTGTGCGAAGAGGAGTGGGGGGGCCAAAGTTCCATCAATCAGTCTAATTGAAGTTCTTTCTTGAACGTAGTGTCTATTAATAAAACGAAAAAAATACACCACAAATCCGATGGACATGAACAAAAAAATTGCAAAAATTACCAGCCAAATGTAAGTCCAAGGGGGAATCAAAAAATGTTTTTTAAACCAGATAGCCAAAATCAAAACTTTTGAAGGGGCCTTTGATGTTTTAGAGCCAGTATCAAATGAAAAACGGGATTGGTTAGCCACACGGGTCTCCAAATCAGGCATAGACAAGTCAGTGAGGTAAGTATATTCAGTATCATTAAGAGGTTCACCAGTTGAAATCAATAAAGGATTCGTAACTCTATTCATTTCAATGACAACATCAGTGCTGATGACAGGAACCAGAACTAAACAGGGTGTTGCACCACTGCTGGACACGAAACGGCAGGAGTCTTACTATGAAGAATCGGCCAACCTGTGTAGTTTGACATTGTCAATGGAGATGTACCTGTTTACCTTTCGCACAGGAAGAGGAGGCAAAATGACTGTTCTTGTACCCTGCACACCAAGCACAGCAACTGGAGCTCGATAGGATGGACCAAATTCTTTCTTTTTGTCGATCTTCTCTCGGACCAGTTCTCCATCTTAGGGTAGCCAGCCGACTACCGTAATCTGCAAAGCAGCATCTGATGTGGAGGGCAAGTGTTCCTTTGCAAGACTGTCTTTGGTCTTTTGTAGGTTCTGCAAAACATTAGAATGTTCATCTACGTCAAAGGATGTGGCTGTCGCTGCCATGTCTAGACCATCAAGGTCCAGGACAAATATTTTGATGCCAAAGAGTATTTCGTATGGGGTCCGCCCACCCAGAGACCTTCTAGGGAGATTATTTAGTGCACGTTGTGCGCTATTGAGGTGGTTAAGCCAGTCTCCGCCAGTACCTAATACCTTAGCTGTCAAGGATTGCTTTAAGTCATGGTTCATCCACTCCACAACACTATTACCCTCAGGCCAGTATGGAGACGAAAATTTGACCTGGACCCCCAATGAAGCCATGGCACCCTTGTATGCCTTAGAGGCGAACGCTGGATCCTGGTCCGAATGGAAGGTACCACACGCAAAAATACCCACAAAGACAAGCAAATCCATTACAACAGATCTGGAACCAGCACTCCTTTGAGGCCATAGCCACACAAAGCGTGTGCAAGACTCAACTGCTACTAAGATGTGATCTAAATAAACACACACAAGTGGTTTATTAGATATGTACAACTGAGTTTGGAGCGGTCGTGCAGCAGTAGAAGGTTTAATTTGCTGACAAATGCCACATTGAAGGACATAATCACGCGTTTGTTTGTACAAACCCTGCCACCAATATCGTTGCTAGAGAAGAGAAACAGTAGCTGACACGCCGGCATGTGCCGCAGCCATCCCGGCGTGGGCTGCTGTAATCAAAGCCTGCCTGCGGTCCGCGTTGGGTATTAACCTGTCACCAACGTCGTTAATTCTCACATAAGGAACTTTATCAGGGCTTAAAGGATAAGAGTATTTAGAAGGGAAACCCCTAGAGTAATTACCTCCCTTCTCTGTTGCGGCAATAGCTGCCAAGATGTCATAATCAATCTGACTTTTGGAATGTATAACCGCTGCCACTGCATATGTTGCAACTGCTGTCTTCGCAGCCTCATCTGTGAGACAGTTGCCACTAGCGTGAACTCCAACACGCTGGTGACCCAGAGTATAAATTACAACGACAAGTGGCAGCCTCTCTTTAAGCTCAACCACTTGAACCCAGATCATTTGATGTTTTATTGTGCACCCCTTGGAGTCACAATAATAATTTTGAGTCCAAAAGGGTAGATTGTCATTGTAGGATTGAACACAGTAGTAAGAGTCACTTACAATTAGAGTGGTCACACTGGGGTCCGTGTTCTCCAATGCAAGCATCAGAGCACAAAGCTCTACCAATTGGGCGGTACAGTCCCCTAATGCCAAACAGGCCAAGTAGCGCCTGGGATTGACAACAGCCCTTGTCTGACCGCCGTTATTACATTTGGGAGGGCGCCATTAAACCAAACGGCATGCTGCCAAGCCGAAATCGGAATTTCCTCTGTCCTATATGGAGCGTACACTGCAGGTACATCAGCAGGGGTGTAAGTGTGAAATACACCAGACAGCATCTACCGCAGGAAACGTGACCCATGAGTAGAACAACTGAAACGGGTACACTGCGTCAGCCAATACAACAAAAACAACTGCCTGCCCCTCTAATGAAATTAGGTAATCCTGCAAATGATTCTGCACAGCCAAGCGGCTGTGTGCTGGGATATCAACAGCCATATCAATACAGTGATAGATTAGTACAATGCACTAGAAATCGGCACAACTGGGTAGTAATTCAATAGAAAACCGTATTTAAAATGTCAAGCTTGGAAATACCTATGTTACCATAGGTAGGTTTTATCCGTCTCTACTGTCAACCGGAAACAATAGTGAGGGGGTCGTAGACCGATATAAGCACTACTCAAGTGTCTCATAATAAGACCACACTCGTTGGCGGCATCATGTTTCAAGGATCCTGCTTATACTCAGAACTGTGCACAGAGACCTAGGACATCAGTGAATTGTGGTGTACTAGAAACTCACCTCAGTACCTAGAAAAACCCCAACCAGCTAGCATCAGTGTCACATTAGCTCTTTGTCCTAAAGCAAAGTAACCAATGATTAGACAACCTAGAACATGCTACTTAGGACCTTCTCAGGAATGGTGGGAAGTGGGAACACTCTTTTGTTACATTCTCATACCAGTCCACAACAGGATTAAAGAAGAGACACAGTAAGGTTAAAGTATTTATTTTAACAACGTGATCTCATGTGCAGTATTTTAGCCAACATAAACAGACATACGATTAAAAATAATATGGTCAGCATGGTTACAATTCCATAAAACACAAAAGGAGAAATGATATTACAATGATGGTGAAAACAGGTCCTATAGCGGCTAGTTTTAACACCCTCCCTATATAGGAACTATGTATTATAAACTATAGAAGGTCTCTTAGGCTTGTTTTGGGGGACCCTATTACCTTTCCGCTCAGTAAGAGTAAATTACATCTGGATCAGCATAGATTCTCTGCATCCCTGGAAATGTAAAATCTTCCAATTGTCTGAAATCGTGGCTAGTGTGTGATAATAAGGACGCCAGAATCTTACTTGGCTCACAGCTGCCAAAATGTTGTGTCTAGAAAACGTTACCCGAACATGTCGAAAAACTACTAACATGTTTTGATAACCTTGGAGGCTTTAGCACTCACTGTGCAGACTAGTGGCACGATGTAAGTCTAGAGATGTCGAAAACAAATCTTTTCTCATGTGTAGACCTTCGTGAAGGCTAACATCTAATAAGCCATGCTAACATAACATGCATGCAAAGCAGGCCCTAGGCCATACTACACCCTAGAATTGTAAAACATTTAGAGTGGAGACTAAGCTCTAGCAAGGAATGGAAATGAACTAAAAAGTCAGATCTAGGGCCTGGAGGACGATATATCAGGAGACCTTTAAAAGAATCTTGATCTGAAGAAGTGATTTTAAAAAGCAGGGCTTCACATACTGGTGTGTCTATTTCTGAACAGAAAGAACTTAATTCGGCTTTATGTATCAAAGCCAGTCCGCTGCCTCTTTTTAAATGCAAAGCTTTTTCCTCCCCACTTTACTTTATGTGTTTTGGGTACAATCAAGTTGCCACTGCCTGAGGATCTCAGTGATCTAGCCGGGATGAAGAGTTGCGACAATTTCCTGGGGCCTTTACCGTGTGTAGCCTTTAATGCACTACATAGAGCTTTGAACTGGATGCACTTGGTGATAGGTAGCCAGTGGAGCTCAGCCAGAGCTTTCGAGGCCGAGTCAAAGCGGGTAAGCCCAAGCAGGACTCTGGCAGGGGCATTCAGTGTCACCTGAAGTTTATGTATGCTGCGCTTACTTGTGCTAGTAAGCAGGGCATTGCAGTAGTGCAGCCTGGAGCCAACTAAGGCCATGACCACTGTTTTCCTTAGCTCAAATGGAATGAATGGGAGTACCTTTTTTAGTATTTTGAAGAATAAAAAAAGCATGCAGCTTTAGTCGGATTGATCTGTGATTCAAAGGAAAGCTTAGGGCCAGATGTATGAACACTTTTTCCCATAGACACAAAATGGGTAAAAGCCTTTGATACATCTGGCCCTTAGTGTCGAAAAGTACACCAAGGTTTTTTACCTTGCTGGCAGGTATTGGAGGAGATTCCGTGTAATTTGGCCACCAGCTGTCAGACCAGATACCTGGCTTCATGCCAAACAGCATGACTTCTGTTTTGACGTATTTAATTTCAGACAGTTGTTCTTTTTTGGAGACACAAAGATAAAATATGCCCTTGCCTTCTCTATTGTTGCTGGTACATCTGGAAGAGGCACACTTTTTATTCTCAACTTTAACCAGCAAAGACTTCATTTTCCACGCTGAATGTAGCAAGTAGTAGTCTTGATTGTCTTTGTAAGCAGGTCAGTGTAAGGAATTTTTTTTTACTTTTCTTAGTCTCTCTTTTTCTTTTACGCTTAGGTTTTAAATTCCTCCCTTCCTATGACTGTTGTCTGCTGTCCCCTAGACTCTGTTCAATCCTGTAGTCAATGAGTTTGTATTTTCGTTTTTTTCCCCTAAACATGTTTTGCTTCTGCAGGGTCAACCCTTTCCCCTGGTGATCAGTGTCTGTTAGCTTGTACGCTTGGCCAGGTCCTTCTCCCACTTCACTGAGTATGACTTTTTATGTCATCCGACAATTCCTCCTCCTCGCTGTCGATTTCTAGGTTAGGACACTGTGGGGAGCTGCTAAATTGGGCTCATGGTTCTGTGCAATAATATTCAATTGATTCGCCGAAGGGTTTATACACAACTGTCAATGTGTGGCAGTGGTCGGTATTTGTGATACTTTCCTTAGATGGCTGGACAATTCTGCCAGTTCCACAGTCATGATTTAGGCAGTTTGCGTGCAGATGCTGTGCCTATTTACTGAGCTAGAGGGGCAGGTTTTCTAAGAGATGATTTGTTCTATTGCGCATTCCGTTTTCTTGTTAATGTACACTGGACTCTCATAAAATAAGATTGGTGTGGTAAGAAGGTTGAAGAGTTTTGAAGTTAGTTTTATTGGTGGATTGACTTATGATAGTTGTTTCTTAAAACGCACCAATGTCTTTTTTCTTGATTTGCTTTTATCGTCATGGTATGCATAGTCTAAGTCTATGGAAGTGTAGTCTGTGCTCGACCTCTGCACAAATAAGAACCGGAACATACTCCAGTTATTCTTTGATTTTCCTTGAAAGAAAATATCTATGGATTATTGGGTTTCACTTTCAAGGCTAATGTTTTTCAGCAGTCTTCTAAGAGGCTTACATTGTGCTGGAGACCTGTTTTGTGTAGGTTCTAGGATGCGTAGGTCATCTCCATACTGCAGGAACTATATTTCAACCATTTAGCATGTGGCTTGAGCCCGAAGATTCATCACGCAAGGCGGAGAAATAATTCGCATGAAGGCGGAACAAGGGTACTCGTTATCCCATAGCCTCCCACATCGTTAGGAACTTTCATGAAAAAGAGAAACATGTGTTTAAGTACCATGGAATCGATCACATCAAATGTGATGTTAGAGGTGGGAATAGGCAATTACAGCTAAGACGCAGAGAAGTAATGTGGCTATTAAAGCTTAAGGCAGTTGAACGTGGTCTGAACATCGACCACGAATTTGAATACTATCTAGGACAAGAATGACTCATGGGGTCAGAGCAAAGTATATGGCCTTACTCTGATAGAGCTTAAATGATGTACAGATGAATGGAATGTACTATGTTTGCAACTGTAATTCTTACCCTGTCCTCCTTTCATAATCTTCCTGACTCCTGGATGTATGTAGTAACTCTGCTAAACTAGAGCAGAATGATAATACCACTTGGACCCTTTTAACTGACACACACTGCCAGATGTAGGTCGATTGGACCTTAATAAGACTGACTAATGTTAATTGCGAGTTACTCATTCTAGTAACATAATATGTTGGTGCAATGGAACATATACTTAATGAGGGACACTATTGGAAATATGCGAAGACTTCATAAATACACGTTTATATGATCTGAGATACCCATAACAATGGGGTGTGAACATTAATGAATGTAAACAGCGCAGAGTGTTGCGCTTGTAACTAATAGCACTCATTATCCCTTTCTTACACAACGTTGAAATAATGGCTTATAATTATTTGTGAGTTTATGGTATGAACAGACAAAGTAGTCTAGCAGTAACCCAATCCTAGAATTGGTAATATTTTAAAGTATTAAGACTACGTATTCGTAAACTACCACTGCAAGATGGCGCCCGCGTATGTGGCTAGATATTACTACTCAAAGATGGCGCGCGTGTACAACGCGATAGCCTCTGGATGATTCAGGAACAGTTACGCGGCGAGTAGTAGCAGATTTGACGTTGGGGCATGAATGGCATACAGATGTGCTGTATATTATAGCTAGGAATGGGAATACTATGTAGGATTGTGTTTACACATTGAGATACACCACTCAAAGATGGCGCCCGCGGTTTAGACTATTTAATGCCACTCTAAGATGGAGCGCTTGCCAAACGCGACCGTCTATGGATGAGTGAGGAGCAGATATGCGGTGAGTTGAATGTTAAAACTAACGCTGGGCGTGAGATGCCTATTTGATAGAAGGGCGCTCGCTAATGCACTTTACTAATTTGATTACAGCCCACTGTTATGAGGATAGCGAGATACTTTGGAATACTTTGAAAGTCTTTTGACTCCTGACTAGAAACGAAGCAAACCGGGAAGCTCTAAATTGGATTGAGAATCTACTTAGAGACTAAGGTATTTATTGGTTACTGATATCAATGTAGATTAAAGCAGTTGCAGACCGTATTTAGACGGAATGTATAATTAGAGATAACAAGAATTAACACAGATATTCAGAGATCTGAATACACATAATATGTGACACTACTGTCACAAGGGCGCACGCTAATGTACTTACTTAACTGATTTCGGTCTATAGATACGAGGATAATACTGTGGAATATTTACGAGGGTCTGATTAGGACTATGCCGGTTTTGCAACTTTGAGACGAAGCAAACTATTGGAAGGCGACTCTACCTATACATTAAGGTATTTACTGGAAATTGATATAACTGTATATTAAATTAATTGTAGATTGTATACCTTTTGTAAGTAAAGCAAGAGATCGCATGATAACAAATAGTTATTGAGAGAACTGTATAAATATCAGTAGCTAATACCTATGAGATATGCTGGCCAATTTGGAGTATACAGTAATTGGACAGGAAGATAGTGGAGTGTGTTTAAGCCTTAGTTTGACGTAAGAGCGCTACAAATACATGACTGATGACTTTGAGATAAAATGGAAATGTATATTAAGAGACACTAGCTTTATTTACAGACTATTACTTCATATGGATTGGATTGAAGAATTTGATTTAACCGTGAGGATTATGAATTACAATTATTTGCATTAAGAGTAATGGTGAGTTACTAAGGAATTAACGTTACTAGCATGATGACCAATCTGCTGGTGTGGTTGGTGACTGGGTCCTATCTGGTATTTTAGGTTACTCATAATTATATGATCCAAAATATAGGTTGTAATGTACTCAGACGCGGGTACTAGATACTTATGGATACACTTTGGGTTTTCAAGCTTTATTCTTGGTGACGGGTACTTCTTTGGTTTACTTTTCTTTAGCACACGGATTCGGTGTTTTTTATTGTGAATATTGAGTCTAGTACTATTTTGTGTAATTTTGGTTACTGTATTAATTACAGCCCTGAAGAAGTCTGTATATCATATACTGATCAGACGAAACACGTGTTGGCTGGTATATTGTCATAAATTGGATGAAGAAATCTGATGAAGAATTGATGGAATAAACGAATTTTGAACATTGGGATCTTACAGACTATATTTGAAGACAAGTGCTTGGTGGATAATTGCCTACGTTCAGTCATTTATGACATTTATTGAGTAGTGGTAACCTACTCTCTCCACTTAGAGCACCAATTGGACTTGAAACTGTGTTTACTTGCTTACACACGCTGTGCGCTTCATATTAACTGTTACCATTATAGTTTAAGTAGTTTATGGTTAAGGAGCAGCCGCATAAGCTAAGATGAATAGAGACAAGGAAGCTGAACAATTATTTGATAAATTAGTGGCAGGAAGTACAATAGGAGCTGCCATGGGACCACCTAAAGAGACGAAAAAAGAAGGCCTGAGAGCCAAGTTTGTGAAACTTGAATCCCTCAAACGCACTGAATTAAATAAATGGTGGGATGCCGCCACTTTAAAACAATATCTAAAGCTTAATCGAATTCCACGAGGCCTCAGGTCCCAGATTATACCTACTTACGAGGATCTGGAACCTGATCTCTATGTTACATGGGAGAAGGAACTTAACACTAGTTCCAGAAACTTAATTAATATCCTCATTGAAAACGCTGAGAGAAAAATAGCGAAACTACTTGTAGATATACAAAAAGTAGAGGATGAAATTAAAGAAATGAATCTCCCCGAAGCAACAATTAAAAACTATACTGTTCTGGATGAAAAATTAAATGACTTACAAAATGATATCAAGCAAAGGAAAGCAAGAAAGATAAAACGCGACGAAAAGGACTATCGGTCAGGTCGTGTTTATACCTTTGCAAGGAAATTTGACTATCTTATAACTAAATCTAATATTGAGAAACAAAAGGGTGGCACCTCATCACCTAGTGACAGTGACCCAGGTTCAAGTAATATCTCTAGTAGTGAATCTGAGGAAAACTCTGAGACCGCTTCCATTCAATCCCTTGAGAATAATTTTTTAGTAGAGGTGCACAGGTTGCGCCGTGGAAACAGGGACTCAGAGAGGAATCGAGTGGCAACTGTAAAAAAACCAGGAGAGGGGGCAGAGGCGGCAGGAGGACAGGGAGGAAGGGTAGGCATGCGAACAAGATCCTGGAAACCATAATTGAAAATGATGCTAATGATGTAAATAATATTGAAATTGTTAATCTGTCATCAACTGAGTTATCTGAGAATATGATCAGTTTACTTACAAAAGGAATGGGCTTTTGCCCTATGACTATGTCTGATTGGTACTCGATTAAAATTGATGTGTTTAAGTTTGTTAGAAGGTTGAAACTGAAAAAACACTTTGCTAATGTACCAGATAAACCTAGATATGCAAAAATAAAACCCGTAAGTGAAATCACAATTCAAGAACTTAAAGAAACGCAACTTTTGCTGTCCCTTACTGAGAGAGAGGAAGATCCAGTGACATTACTTAAGTTATTGGATGATTTGGGGATAGACAGGTTCCTGAGTGAAGACAGTGGGTTGAAGGAACGATCTAAATGGACACCTCAGGTGGCATCTGGGAGTACAATTGAAGCCTTCTCCAAAGCGGTGAACCAAGACATAGACAGAATTACTGATGCTAAATTTTCAGCTAAGACAAAGAAGTACATAGATAACCTATCGCCTGGGGAGAGGGTGGCACTGAAAGAACTTAAGAATAACCCTGACATCACCATACGTAGAGCGGATAAAGGTGGGAATATAGTAATTTTGAATACTATAGATTACAAAGAAGAAGTTTACTCTCAACTGAATGATACGGTGTACTATGAAAAACTATATAGTAATCCACTCACGAGCCTGTCTCAGGTTATTAATGATCATCTGAAAATATGGTATGATGAAACTCTTATTGATCGTAATGAATTTTTGTATTTGCAAGTTATTACACCGCGGGCACCATGCATGTATACGCTGCCAAAGATTCATAAATCTATGGTTAAACCACCAGGCAGGCCAATAATTTCTGGTATTGGGGGACCGACGGAACGCCTTTCCCAATATATTGACACCTTTTTACAGCTATATGTCAAAAACTTACCCTCATTTATTGAGGATTCTAAACATGTACTTAACTTGATGAACGATCTGGTATGGGATGACATAATGACATTGGTTACCCTCGATGTGGTATCTCTGTATACCAACATCGATCATGAATTAGGAATCCACGCAATTGACTTCTTTTTAAGTAAGAGAAGTGCAGAATACTATGATCACAATCAGATGATTTTGAAGATGACTAGATTAGTGCTTCAAAATAATGTGTTTCTCTTCGATGGAAATTGGTACAGACAGCGCCTTGGTACCGCGATGGGTTCTAGATTTGCTCCGTCCTTTGCGAACCTCTTCATGGGGTTCTTTGAGGCGGAGAGAATCTGGGGCCCATCCGGTAAAAAATGGATACAATATATCCACTATTGGGGGCGATACATAGACGACTGCCTCCTTATCTGGACAGGTTCAGTTGATGAACTCAAAGGTTTCTTTGACTACCTAAATGACAATGTACTGAATCTGTCATTTACTACCCACTATGACAAAAGTAGCATCAATTTCTTAGATATTGAATTGTTTATCAAAGATGGGAAAATTTGTAGTAGCATGTTTCGTAAACCTACTAGCTGCAATGCAGTTCTGCATGCTCAAAGTTGTCATCCAGTTAGCCAAGTGAATGCGATACCCTATGGTGAGATGGTAAGGGCGAGACGAAACTGTTCAATGGATAACGACTTTGAGCATAATCTTAATGATCTTACAAAAAGATTCCTGAAACGTGGCTATCAGAGTAAAGTGGTTGATGAGGCAGTGACTAGAGCCAAGAAACTGAAGAGGTCAACAACCCTTAAAGACAAGTCTATTGCACTTAAAGAAGAAAAGATTCGCCTAGTTACAAATTATGGTACTGATAGTGCCCAACTGTATAAAATCCTTAATAAACACTGGCATCTTTTACAGATGGATAAAGACCTAATACCTTTTATTGGAGACAAACCTGGACTTACTTTTAGAAGGGGCCGTACTCTTTCTAATTTTGTCAGTCCTAGCTACCCTTTGAAGAACACAGTTCCTGACTGGCTCACTGGGAGATCTACAGGCTTCCACAAATGTGGAAGATGTAGCTCCTGCAGGTGGGCGGTAAATAAGATCAGAACTTTCAACTATAACAATACAGGTGAACATCAGATTAACATGTTTATTAACTGTGATACTACTTTTGTTGTTTATGTTATAGTTTGTTCCTGTAAACAGATTTATGTTGGTAGCACCATCAGAAAATTGAAAGACAGAATGGTTGAGCACTTCCGAGCACTGAAAACAGGGGATACTCGTTATCCCATAGCCTCCCACATCGTTAGGAACTTTCATGAAAAAGAGAAACATGTGTTTAAGTACCATGGAATCGATCACATCAAATGTGATGTTAGAGGTGGGAATAGGCAATTACAGCTAAGACGCAGAGGAGTAATGTGGCTATTAAAGCTTAAGGCAGTTGAACGTGGTCTGAACATCGACCACGAATTTGAATACTATCTAGGACAAGAATGACTCATGGGGTCAGAGCAAAGTATATGGCCTTACTCTGATAGAGCTTAAATGATGTACAGATGAATGGAATGTACTATGTTTGCAACTGTAATTCTTACCCTGTCCTCCTTTCATAATCTTCCTGACTCCTGGATGTATGTAGTAACTCTGCTAAACTAGAGCAGAATGATAATACCACTTGGACCCTTTTAACTGACACACACTGCCAGATGTAGGTCGATTGGACCTTAATAAGACTGACTAATGTTAATTGCGAGTTACTCATTCTAGTAACATAATATGTTGGTGCAATGGAACATATACTTAATGAGGGACACTATTGGAAATATCCGAAGACTTCATAAATACACGTTTATATGATCTGAGATACCCATAACAATGGGGTGTGAACATTAATGAATGTAAACAGCGCAGAGTGTTGCGCTTGTAACTAATAGCACTCATTATCCCTTTCTTACACAACGTTGAAATAATGGCTTATAATTATTTGTGAGTTTATGGTATGAACAGACAAAGTAGTCTAGCAGTAACCCAATCCTAGAATTGGTAATATTTTAAAGTATTAAGACTACGTATTCGTAAACTACCACTGCAAGATGGCGCCCGCGTAAGTGGCTAGATATTACTACTCAAAGATGGCGCGCGTGTACAACGCGATAGCCTCTGGATGATTCAGGAACAGTTACGCGGCGAGTAGTAGCAGATTTGACGTTGGGGCATGAATGGCATACAGATGTGCTGTATATTATAGCTAGGAATGGGAATACTATGTAGGATTGTGTTTACACATTGAGATACACCACTCAAAGATGGCGCCCGCGGTTTAGACTATTTAATGCCACTCTAAGATGGCGCGCTTGCCAAACGCGACCGTCTATGGATGAGTGAGGAGCAGATATGCGGTGAGTTGAATGTTAAAACTAACGCTGGGCGTGAGATGCCTATTTGATAGAAGGGCGCTCGCTAATGCACTTTACTAATTTGATTACAGCCCACTGTTATGAGGATAGCGAGATACTTTGGAATACTTTGAAAGTCTTTTGACTCCTGACTAGAAACGAAGCAAACCGGGAAGCTCTAAATTGGATTGAGAATCTACTTAGAGACTAAGGTATTTATTGGTTACTGATATCAATGTAGATTAAAGCAGTTGCAGACCGTATTTAGACGGAATGTATAATTAGAGATAACAAGAATTAACACAGATATTCAGAGATCTGAATACACATAATATGTGACACTACTGTCACAAGGGCGCACGCTAATGTACTTACTTAACTGATTTCGGTCTATAGATACGAGGATAATACTGTGGAATATTTACGAGGGTCTGATTAGGACTATGCCGGTTTTGCAACTTTGAGACGAAGCAAACTATTGGAAGGCGATTCTACCTATACATTAAGGTATTTACTGGAAATTGATATAACTGTATATTAAATTAATTGTAGATTGTATACCTTTTGTAAGTAAAGCAAGAGATCGCATGATAACAAATAGTTATTGAGAGAACTGTATAAATATCAGTAGCTAATACCTATGAGATATGCTGGCCAATTTGGAGTATACAGTAATTGGACAGGAAGATAGTGGAGTGTGTTTAAGCCTTAGTTTGACGTAAGAGCGCTACAAATACATGACTGATGACTTTGAGATAAAATGGAAATGTATATTAAGAGACACTAGCTTTATTTACAGACTATTACTTCATATGGATTGGATTGAAGAATTTGATTTAACCGTGAGGATTATGAATTACAATTATTTGCATTAAGAGTAATGGTGAGTTACTAAGGAATTAACGTTACTAGCATGATGACCAATCTGCTGGTGTGGTTGGTGACTGGGTCCTATCTGGTATTTTAGGTTACTCATAATTATATGATCCAAAATATAGGTTGTAATGTACTCAGACGCGGGTACTAGATACTTATGGATACACTTTGGGTTTTCAAGCTTTATTCTTGGTGACGGGTACTTCTTTGGTTTACTTTTCTTTAGCACACGGATTCGGTGTTTTTTATTGTGAATATTGAGTCTAGTACTATTTTGTGTAATTTTGGTTACTGTATTAATTACAGCCCTGAAGAAGTCTGTATATCATATACTGATCAGACGAAACACGTGTTGGCTGGTATATTGTCATAAATTGGATGAAGAAATCTGATGAAGAATTGATGGAATAAACGAATTTTGAACATTGGGATCTTACAGACTATATTTGAAGACAAGTGCTTGGTGGATAATTGCCTACGTTCAGTCATTTATGACATTTATTGAGTAGTGGTAACCTACTCTCTCCACTTAGAGCACCAATTGGACTTGAAACTGTGTTTACTTGCTTACACACGCTGTGCGCTTCATATTAACTGTTACCATTATAGTTTAAGTAGTTTATGGTTAAGGAGCAGCCGCATAAGCTAAGATGAATAGAGACAAGGAAGCTGAACAATTATTTGATAAATTAGTGGCAGGAAGTACAATAGGAGCTGCCATGGGACCACCTAAAGAGACGAAAAAAGAAGGCCTGAGAGCCAAGTTTGTGAAACTTGAATCCCTCAAACGCACTGAATTAAATAAATGGTGGGATGCCGCCACTTTAAAACAATATCTAAAGCTTAATCGAATTCCACGAGGCCTCAGGTCCCAGATTATACCTACTTACGAGGATCTGGAACCTGATCTCTATGTTACATGGGAGAAGGAACTTAACACTAGTTCCAGAAACTTAATTAATATCCTCATTGAAAACGCTGAGAGAAAAATAGCGAAACTACTTGTAGATATACAAAAAGTAGAGGATGAAATTAAAGAAATGAATCTCCCCGAAGCAACAATTAAAAACTATACTGTTCTGGATGAAAAATTAAATGACTTACAAAATGATATCAAGCAAAGGAAAGCAAGAAAGATAAAACGCGACGAAAAGGACTATCGGTCAGGTCGTGTTTATACCTTTGCAAGGAAATTTGACTATCTTATAACTAAATCTAATATTGAGAAACAAAAGGGTGGCACCTCATCACCTAGTGACAGTGACCCAGGTTCAAGTAATATCTCTAGTAGTGAATCTGAGGAAAACTCTGAGACCGCTTCCATTCAATCCCTTGAGAATAATTTTTTAGTAGAGGTGCACAGGTTGCGCCGTGGAAACAGGGACTCAGAGAGGAATCGAGTGGCAACTGTAAAAAAACCAGGAGAGGGGGCAGAGGCGGCAGGAGGACAGGGAGGAAGGGTAGGCATGCGAACAAGATCCTGGAAACCATAATTGAAAATGATGCTAATGATGTAAATAATATTGAAATTGTTAATCTGTCATCAACTGAGTTATCTGAGAATATGATCAGTTTACTTACAAAAGGAATGGGCTTTTGCCCTATGACTATGTCTGATTGGTACTCGATTAAAATTGATGTGTTTAAGTTTGTTAGAAGGTTGAAACTGAAAAAACACTTTGCTAATGTACCAGATAAACCTAGATATGCAAAAATAAAACCCGTAAGTGAAATCACAATTCAAGAACTTAAAGAAACGCAACTTTTGCTGTCCCTTACTGAGAGAGAGGAAGATCCAGTGACATTACTTAAGTTATTGGATGATTTGGGGATAGACAGGTTCCTGAGTGAAGACAGTGGGTTGAAGGAACGATCTAAATGGACACCTCAGGTGGCATCTGGGAGTACAATTGAAGCCTTCTCCAAAGCGGTGAACCAAGACATAGACAGAATTACTGATGCTAAATTTTCAGCTAAGACAAAGAAGTACATAGATAACCTATCGCCTGGGGAGAGGGTGGCACTGAAAGAACTTAAGAATAACCCTGACATCACCATACGTAGAGCGGATAAAGGTGGGAATATAGTAATTTTGAATACTATAGATTACAAAGAAGAAGTTTACTCTCAACTGAATGATACGGTGTACTATGAAAAACTATATAGTAATCCACTCACGAGCCTGTCTCAGGTTATTAATGATCATCTGAAAATATGGTATGATGAAACTCTTATTGATCGTAATGAATTTTTGTATTTGCAAGTTATTACACCGCGGGCACCATGCATGTATACGCTGCCAAAGATTCATAAATCTATGGTTAAACCACCAGGCAGGCCAATAATTTCTGGTATTGGGGGACCGACGGAACGCCTTTCCCAATATATTGACACCTTTTTACAGCTATATGTCAAAAACTTACCCTCATTTATTGAGGATTCTAAACATGTACTTAACTTGATGAACGATCTGGTATGGGATGACATAATGACATTGGTTACCCTCGATGTGGTATCTCTGTATACCAACATCGATCATGAATTAGGAATCCACGCAATTGACTTCTTTTTAAGTAAGAGAAGTGCAGAATACTATGATCACAATCAGATGATTTTGAAGATGACTAGATTAGTGCTTCAAAATAATGTGTTTCTCTTCGATGGAAATTGGTACAGACAGCGCCTTGGTACCGCGATGGGTTCTAGATTTGCTCCGTCCTTTGCGAACCTCTTCATGGGGTTCTTTGAGGCGGAGAGAATCTGGGGCCCATCCGGTAAAAAATGGATACAATATATCCACTATTGGGGGCGATACATAGACGACTGCCTCCTTATCTGGACAGGTTCAGTTGATGAACTCAAAGGTTTCTTTGACTACCTAAATGACAATGTACTGAATCTGTCATTTACTACCCACTATGACAAAAGTAGCATCAATTTCTTAGATATTGAATTGTTTATCAAAGATGGGAAAATTTGTAGTAGCATGTTTCGTAAACCTACTAGCTGCAATGCAGTTCTGCATGCTCAAAGTTGTCATCCAGTTAGCCAAGTGAATGCGATACCCTATGGTGAGATGGTAAGGGCGAGACGAAACTGTTCAATGGATAACGACTTTGAGCATAATCTTAATGATCTTACAAAAAGATTCCTGAAACGTGGCTATCAGAGTAAAGTGGTTGATGAGGCAGTGACTAGAGCCAAGAAACTGAAGAGGTCAACAACCCTTAAAGACAAGTCTATTGCACTTAAAGAAGAAAAGATTCGCCTAGTTACAAATTATGGTACTGATAGTGCCCAACTGTATAAAATCCTTAATAAACACTGGCATCTTTTACAGATGGATAAAGACCTAATACCTTTTATTGGAGACAAACCTGGACTTACTTTTAGAAGGGGCCGTACTCTTTCTAATTTTGTCAGTCCTAGCTACCCTTTGAAGAACACAGTTCCTGACTGGCTCACTGGGAGATCTACAGGCTTCCACAAATGTGGAAGATGTAGCTCCTGCAGGTGGGCGGTAAATAAAATCAGAACTTTCAACTATAACAATACAGGTGAACATCAGATTAACATGTTTATTAACTGTGATACTACTTTTGTTGTTTATGTTATAGTTTGTTCCTGTAAACAGATTTATGTTGGTAGCACCATCAGAAAATTGAAAGACAGAATGGTTGAGCACTTCCGAGCACTGAAAACAGGGGATACTCGTTATCCCATAGCCTCCCACATCGTTAGGAACTTTCATGAAAAAGAGAAACATGTGTTTAAGTACCATGGAATCGATCACATCAAATGTGATGTTAGAGGTGGGAATAGGCAATTACAGCTAAGACGCAGAGGAGTAATGTGGCTATTAAAGCTTAAGGCAGTTGAACGTGGTCTGAACATCGACCACGAATTTGAATACTATCTAGGACAAGAATGACTCATGGGGTCAGAGCAAAGTATATGGCCTTACTCTGATAGAGCTTAAATGATGTACAGATGAATGGAATGTACTATGTTTGCAACTGTAATTCTTACCCTGTCCTCCTTTCATAATCTTCCTGACTCCTGGATGTATGTAGTAACTCTGCTAAACTAGAGCAGAATGATAATACCACTTGGACCCTTTTAACTGACACACACTGCCAGATGTAGGTCGATTGGACCTTAATAAGACTGACTAATGTTAATTGCGAGTTACTCATTCTAGTAACATAATATGTTGGTGCAATGGAACATATACTTAATGAGGGACACTATTGGAAATATCCGAAGACTTCATAAATACACGTTTATATGATCTGAGATACCCATAACAATGGGGTGTGAACATTAATGAATGTAAACAGCGCAGAGTGTTGCGCTTGTAACTAATAGCACTCATTATCCCTTTCTTACACAACGTTGAAATAATGGCTTATAATTATTTGTGAGTTTATGGTATGAACAGACAAAGTAGTCTAGCAGTAACCCAATCCTAGAATTGGTAATATTTTAAAGTATTAAGACTACGTATTCGTAAACTACCACTGCAAGATGGCGCCCGCGTATGTGGCTAGATATTACTACTCAAAGATGGCGCGCGTGTACAACGCGATAGCCTCTGGATGATTCAGGAACAGTTACGCGGCGAGTAGTAGCAGATTTGACGTTGGGGCATGAATGGCATACAGATGTGCTGTATATTATAGCTAGGAATGGGAATACTATGTAGGATTGTGTTTACACATTGAGATACACCACTCAAAGATGGCGCCCGCGGTTTAGACTATTTAATGCCACTCTAAGATGGCGCGCTTGCCAAACGCGACCGTCTATGGATGAGTGAGGAGCAGATATGCGGTGAGTTGAATGTTAAAACTAACGCTGGGCGTGAGATGCCTATTTGATAGAAGGGCGCTCGCTAATGCACTTTACTAATTTGATTACAGCCCACTGTTATGAGGATAGCGAGATACTTTGGAATACTTTGAAAGTCTTTTGACTCCTGACTAGAAACGAAGCAAACCGGGAAGCTCTAAATTGGATTGAGAATCTACTTAGAGACTAAGGTATTTATTGGTTACTGATATCAATGTAGATTAAAGCAGTTGCAGACCGTATTTAGACGGAATGTATAATTAGAGATAACAAGAATTAACACAGATATTCAGAGATCTGAATACACATAATATGTGACACTACTGTCACAAGGGCGCACGCTAATGTACTTACTTAACTGATTTCGGTCTATAGATACGAGGATAATACTGTGGAATATTTACGAGGGTCTGATTAGGACTATGCCGGTTTTGCAACTTTGAGACGAAGCAAACTATTGGAAGGCGATTCTACCTATACATTAAGGTATTTACTGGAAATTGATATAACTGTATATTAAATTAATTGTAGATTGTATACCTTTTGTAAGTAAAGCAAGAGATCGCATGATAACAAATAGTTATTGAGAGAACTGTATAAATATCAGTAGCTAATACCTATGAGATATGCTGGCCAATTTGGAGTATACAGTAATTGGACAGGAAGATAGTGGAGTGTGTTTAAGCCTTAGTTTGACGTAAGAGCGCTACAAATACATGACTGATGACTTTGAGATAAAATGGAAATGTATATTAAGAGACACTAGCTTTATTTACAGACTATTACTTCATATGGATTGGATTGAAGAATTTGATTTAACCGTGAGGATTATGAATTACAATTATTTGCATTAAGAGTAATGGTGAGTTACTAAGGAATTAACGTTACTAGCATGATGACCAATCTGCTGGTGTGGTTGGTGACTGGGTCCTATCTGGTATTTTAGGTTACTCATAATTATATGATCCAAAATATAGGTTGTAATGTACTCAGACGCGGGTACTAGATACTTATGGATACACTTTGGGTTTTCAAGCTTTATTCTTGGTGACGGGTACTTCTTTGGTTTACTTTTCTTTAGCACACGGATTCGGTGTTTTTTATTGTGAATATTGAGTCTAGTACTATTTTGTGTAATTTTGGTTACTGTATTAATTACAGCCCTGAAGAAGTCTGTATATCATATACTGATCAGACGAAACACGTGTTGGCTGGTATATTGTCATAAATTGGATGAAGAAATCTGATGAAGAATTGATGGAATAAACGAATTTTGAACATTGGGATCTTACAGACTATATTTGAAGACGAGTGCTTGGTGGATAATTGCCTACGTTCAGTCATTTATGACATTTATTGAGTAGTGGTAACCTACTATCTCCACTTAGAGCACCAATTGGACTTGAAACTGTGTTTACTTGCTTACACACGCTGTGCGCTTCATATTAACTGTTACCATTATAGTTTAAGAGGATTAAAGAAGAGACACAGTAAGGTTAAAGTATTTATTTTAACAACGTGATCTCATGTGCAGTATTTTAGCCAACATAAACAGACATACGATTAAAAATAATATGGTCAGCATGGTTACAATTCCATAAAACACAAAAGGAGAAATGATATTACAATGATGGTGAAAACAGGTCCTATAGCGGCTAGTTTTAACACCCTCCCTATATAGGAACTATGTATTATAAACTATAGAAGGTCTCTTAGGCTTGTTTTGGGGGACCCTATTACCTTTCCGCTCAGTAAGAGTAAATTACATCTGGATCAGCATAGATTCTCTGCATCCCTGGAAATGTAAAATCTTCCAATTGTCTGAAATCGTGGCTAGTGTGTGATAATAAGGACGCCAGAATCTTACTTGGCTCACAGCTGCCAAAATGTTGTGTCTAGAAAACGTTACCCGAACATGTCGAAAAACTACTAACATGTTTTGATAACCTTGGAGGCTTTAGCACTCACTGTGCAGACTAGTGGCACGATGTAAGTCTAGAGATGTCGAAAACAAATCTTTTCTCATGTGTAGACCTTCGTGAAGGCTAACATCTAATAAGCCATGCTAACATAACATGCATGCAAAGCAGGCCCTAGGCCATACTACACCCTAGAATTGTAAAACATTTAGAGTGGAGACTAAGCTCTAGCAAGGAATGGAAATGAACTAAAAAGTCAGATCTAGGGCCTGGAGGACGATATATCAGGAGACCTTTAAAAGAATCTTGATCTGAAGAAGTGATTTTAAAAAGCAGGGCTTCACATACTGGTGTGTCTATTTCTGAACAGAAAGAACTTAATTCGGCTTTATGTATCAAAGCCAGTCCGCTGCCTCTTTTTAAATGCAAAGCTTTTTCCTCCCCACTTTACTTTATGTGTTTTGGGTACAATCAAGTTGCCACTGCCTGAGGATCTCAGTGACCTAGCCGGGATGAAGAGTTGCGACAATTTCCTGGGGCCTTTACCGTGTGTAGCCTTTAATGCACTACATAGAGCTTTGAACTGGATGCACTTGGTGATAGGTAGCCAGTGGAGCTCAGCCAGAGCTTTCGAGGCCGAGTCAAAGCGGGTAAGCCCAAGCAGGACTCTGGCAGGGGCATTCAGTGTCACCTGAAGTTTATGTATGCTGCGCTTACTTGTGCTAGTAAGCAGGGCATTGCAGTAGTGCAGCCTGGAGCCAACTAAGGCCATGACCACTGTTTTCCTTAGCTCAAATGGAATGAATGGGAGTACCTTTTTTAGTATTTTGAAGAATAAAAAAAGCATGCAGCTTTAGTCGGATTGATCTGTGATTCAAAGGAAAGCTTAGGGCCAGATGTATGAACACTTTTTCCCATAGACACAAAATGGGTAAAAGCCTTTGATACATCTGGCCCTTAGTGTCGAAAAGTACACCAAGGTTTTTTACCTTGCTGGCAGGTATTGGAGGAGATTCCGTGTAATTTGGCCACCAGCTGTCAGACCAGATACCTGGCTTCATGCCAAACAGCATGACTTCTGTTTTTGACGTATTTAATTTCAGACAGTTGTTCTTTTTTGGAGACACAAAGATAAAATATGCCCTTGCCTTCTCTATTGTTGCTGGTACATCTGGAAGAGGCACACTTTTTATTCTCAACTTTAACCAGCAAAGACTTCATTTTCCACGCTGAATGTAGCAAGTAGTAGTCTTGATTGTCTTTGTAAGCAGGTCAGTGTAAGGAATTTTTTTTTACTTTTCTTAGTCTCTCTTTTTCTTTTACGCTTAGGTTTTAAATTCCTCCCTTCCTATGACTGTTGTCTGCTGTCCCCTAGACTCTGTTCAATCCTGTAGTCAATGAGTTTGTATTTTCGTTTTTTTCCCCTAAACATGTTTTGCTTCTGCAGGGTCAACCCTTTCCCCTGGTGATCAGTGTCTGTTAGCTTGTACGCTTGGCCAGGTCCTTCTCCCACTTCACTGAGTATGACTTTTTATGTCATCCGACAACTCCTCCTCCTCACTGTCGATTTCTAGGTTAGGACACTGTGGGGAGCTGCTAAATTGGGCTCATGGTTCTGTGCAATAATATTCAATTGATTCGCCGAAGGGTTTATACACAACTGTCAATGTGTGGCAGTGGTCGGTATTTGTGATACTTTCCTTAGATGGCTGGACAATTCTGCCAGTTCCACAGTCATGATTTAGGCAGTTTGCGTGCAGATGCTGTGCCTATTTACTGAGCTAGAGGGGCAGGTTTTCTAAGAGATGATTTGTTCTATTGCGCATTCCGTTTTCTTGTTAATGTACACTGGACTCTCATAAAATAAGATTGGTGTGGTAAGAAGGTTGAAGAGTTTTGAAGTTAGTTTTATTGGTGGATTGACTTATGATAGTTGTTTCTTAAAACGCACCAATGTCTTTTTTCTTGATTTGCTTTTATCGTCATGGTATGCATAGTCTAAGTCTATGGAAGTGTAGTCTGTGCTCGACCTCTGCACAAATAAGAACCGGAACATACTCCAGTTATTCTTTGATTTTCCTTGAAAGAAAATATCTATGGATTATTGGGTTTCACTTTCAAGGCTAATGTTTTTCAGCAGTCTTCTAAGAGGCTTACATTGTGCTGGAGACCTGTTTTGTGTAGGTTCTAGGATGCGTAGGTCATCTCCATACTGCAGGAACTATATTTCAACCATTTAGCATGTGGCTTGAGCCCGAAGATTCATCACGCAAGGCGGAGAAATAATTCGCATGAAGGCGGAACAAGGGAGGGCTGACAGGGCATCCTTGTCTGACTTCCCATCACTGTTTTAAGGGCAAGTTTTCATGTTTATCTTCCCTCTGAAGTTGAATGAGATAAGCCCAGCTTTTCATCGGCCCTCGGCCTATCCGTTATTCTATCCCCCATTAGTTTAACGTTTATTCCATGATGCAAGGTAAAATGAAATTATTTAAATTCAGTAAAGCAGCCAAATACTTTTAAAAATATATATATTTAAGTATTTGTTGACCACAGTGTGTAGGTGAAGAAACCAAGCTATAATTACACTTCTCCATGAACCATCAATACACACTAAACACTATGCCAGGCCTCATGAACACAACCCTGCTTCAAGCTGTATTGTTGAGTAAGTGCTTGTCACTTCAACAATAAATCCAATAAGTCTCTCCAGTCTATGTACAAATCAACCATCTTGAAGAAAATAGCTTTCATTTACACCATCCACTGCATGTAGCATTGTATCAAAACTACATAATGGCCAACGACCCAATGAGAACAGTCATTCAGATATAATCACTGGGGAGCCGCACATCCCATCAGAATGAAAGAAACAACAGCATCCTTTGACACTTGCATTTATGTGCATACCACTCAAAACAACGCCATGCCCTATGTAACCAGCCACTACCTAATATAACCAATTAGTAAATAATAAACTAGTCTTTTTTAACAGGTAGTGTCTGCACTCTGGTATCTTCTATTATCATATACTGTATTCACACTTTGAATTTTCCATTATTCTGCCCTTGCAAAGCTGTACTGATCAGGTGCCATCATGCCTTGGTCTTGAGAATTCCACCCCAAATCACTCTTTTTTTCTGTTTGACTAGACTCATGAGTACGCTCATCAGTGGTCTGTGTGAGTGTGCTTAAACGTTTTGTATGTTTTTGAGTTTACGTGCAGTATGTGAAAACTGTGATCCGTAACAATTCGGGTACTTGTCAACCGGAGAATTGCAATGCGCATTACCCAGGTTGAGATTTATGGTGGTAAAGAAGTTCTGAGAAGTAACGTATCAATTCTAGAGCTCTCTATGTAGCTTAAATGTAGCAGGTACAAATCATGGCAAGTCCACTTAACCTTTCAACCTTCCGAGATCAATAAATCTATTACTTGTGAATTGGGTAATAATTAACATGCTATCAAGCCATAGATATTAGACAAATCATAGACTGCATTATATAAGTGCATTGAATAATATGTGCATGAGGTGACAGGTTATAGTGTCTTTTTAAGATCCACAATAGAAAAAGGTAAACGTCCCTGACTCTTAGAATAGCAGATTGGAAATAGCTAGATTAATATTAGTAGACCTGGTCTAGCTTCGGAGGGACAATTCCCTATATCATCATACAAAGGACTAAACTACACACTAGGCAAAATGTACAGCTGAACCGAAAATTAATAAAATTAAACACACAGATGAATATACCAGTCAACCGATTTATGTCATGTTAAAAATGATCATGGAATTTATTGTTTACCTCCCAATTGGGTTACAATCTAAAAGAATAACACACATATAGTTAAAAACACCACCTAACGTGGTCATATAAAAAATACAACAATTTTTAAGATCCACAACATCACTTTCAACCAGTTTAACTGCGAAGTGTTGGCTTGGGACCAGACTATGAGCATCTCAGGCTCATATGCAATAAGTATGATATCATTTACATCATTTTATAGTTTATTTTGTTTTTTTAGAAACTGTTCTCTGTAATTCAAGATTTGTTGCACTGGGGTTTTTAGTAAGCGGCTTTTGTAATAAAATCTGAGGGTAGTTACAAGGGACTATTCAAGCCTCTTCAGTCGGGAGAAGCTTGACTCTAGAGGCACAGTAACAACCAAACCCACGTCTGGGCATACCTGTAGCAATTAGGGTGTCCAACATGCTCACTGTGCCGGTGGAACCAAGTTGAGCCCAAATAAGGTGAACTCACTCTCGGTGTTGTAAACTTCCAAAGCTAGACTCCATTTTAGGCACGTTAAGTTATCCTGTCTGCCTTTGGGGGAAACACCCGTTACAACGAAAGCATTACATCGCGCTTCCATCGCAACGCGACTAGGACATCGCAGGAGGCTTTAGAACGCATGCAATTATGACGCATGCTATAACATCGCATGGACCATCACGTCGCTGGCGATTACATAGCATTCGAGCATGGACCATCACGTCGCTGGCGATTACATAGCATTCGAGCATTCGACTTCAACTTGAGCGCGACTTGAATGGGGGAAAATAATAAAAAGTGAGGGTAATTAATATTTTATGGCCAGGGGTCCCGCGACTTCCACTAGAATTATGGCCCAGGGGTAATTAATAAGAAATTAAAAAGCGATAACGAAGTTGATTAAATAAGTACCACTGCCCCCCATAATATTGTTAAGTAAACTACACACCTGCGTGAGCGTCAGTCCTTAATAAACATGGGCCGCACAGAGGGAGAGGATGCGATTACATAGCATTCGCTAGCGAAGTTGATAAAATCGGATGTATGACGCTACAACGCGGCTAGTTAGATCGCACGCTGTAACATCGCGTCTGTTACATCTCTTCCTCCATGACATCGCGTTCCACGACATCGCATCCCTTTGCAACGCGATTGCATTGCTTCCCATCGTCGCGCACGTTACCCCGCAGTGCATTACATCGCAGGTCAAAACAACGCGGTTTTTGAGTTTTCCGCGTGAACCCGCCTCTACCCCTGCCCGTCCCCCTCCCGTTCCCCTCGACATTAAAACTTCTACTTCAATGAATAATTTTGCGTGGTGTGTATTTATTTACTAAATGTCAAAGAATGGAAGGCTATTATAAATGTAACATTTTCATTGTAATTGTTTTTCCGAGTAAGGAGGGGGGGGCTGTATAAAAGGAGTCCCCCCCCCCTCCCTCCATCCATTTTGCAGTCTCTAGTGCAGCGTGCCAGACGTGAGAGCAACGTTCGTGTGGACCGACCTCCGCCATTTCAAGTAAGTGCCCTGAAGTAATTGTGCATATTTGCCATGAATTACAGGCTGTACACCATGCCTTTACACCACGGCCAGACAAGGGTGGTCGAATGTTTGTCGAATATATCGGCATAACGGACCCATAATGTCCTGGATGCTAATACCTGAATCTTCACCCCTCCCCAATGTAAGAGTTCACATATTGCATCCTTCACCAAAGACCCATTACCTCAACATAATTTCTGAGACGTAATCCCCTTTCTGAGGCATCACAGGTCCTCTCGCAGCGCCTTTCCAAACTTCACATCTGCGATATAGCAACACGCGCCCACCCACACACATTCGATCAGAAAGGAGAGGATAATGTGCATATTTTCTGATCATAGTGATAATCCAACTCTAGGCAGTTGAGGAATGCAGTCACAGACTATCCTGCTACCGACTGCAAGGGGCAGCTTTGATTTATTGACCAGTGTTTCTACAGAGAGCTAAAGGCACCCATTATGTAAAAGTACATCACTGTATGTCCCTACAATCAGCAGGGCCCTTCCAAACTTCGCATCTGCGATATAGAGGTCAAAAGTGGCTCCGTTTTCCAGATTCTTAAATGCATACAGCAAAACGTCTCTGCTGCCGTGTGCGCTGCTGACTTTGGTGCTGGGAACGAAGGCCTGAGCTTACGAGTAGAAAAAAACCGAGAGAGAGCAGGCCATTTGTCCTGATTTTATGGGAAACACCCGTTACAACGAAAGCATTACATCGCGCTTCCATCGCAACGCGACTAGGACATCGCAGGAGGCTTTAGAACGCATGCAATTACGACGCATGCTATAACATCGCATGGACCATCACGTCGCTGGAGATTACATAGCATTCGAGCATGGACCATCACGTCGCTGGCGATTACATAGCATTCGAGCATTCGACTTCAACTTGAGCGCGACTTGAATGGGGGAAATTAATAAAAAGTGAGGGCAATTAATATTTTATGGCCAGGGGGTCCCGCGACTTGAACTTGAATTATGGCCCGGGGGTAATTATTAAGAAATTAAAAAGCGATAACGAAGTTGATTAAATAAGTACCACTGCCCCCCATAATATTGTTAAGTAAACTACACACCTGCGTGAACGTCAGTCCTTAAAAAACATGGGCTGCACAGAGGGAGAGGATGCGATTACATAGCATTTGATAGCGAAGTTGATAAAATAAGTACCACTGGCAGTCTCACACCCCCTCCTTAGCGAAGTTGATAAAATAAGTACCACTGCCAGTCTCCCCCCTCCCCCCCCCAATATATTATTGACTAAGCACCACACCTGCGTGAACGTCAGTCCATTAAAATGACACGGTTGGGGGAAAGTGTTGAAATGCACCCTTTAAACTTCAGTGCTATCCCAGGGTTGGCCCCTTTCTCCCACTCGTGCATGGGTGGCGAATTGAACTTGAGCGACTTTAACTTGAAGGCGGTGACATGGGGGAAATTAATAATAAGTGAAGGTAATTAATAATAAGTGAAAAGTGGGTAATTAATAAAATCATAAAAACTGTGTCTGTGTTCGATTATCAGCAGCTTTGATAAGAATTTCATCCTTCTGAAGTTGCTAAAATAAGAACCACTGCCAGTCTCAGCCCCCCTCCCCCCCATAATATTATTGACTAAGCTACACACCAGCGTGAACGTCAGTCCATTAAAATGACACGGTTGGGGGACAGTGATGGAATGCACCCTTTAAACTTCAATGATATCCCAGGGTTGGGCCCTCTCTCCCACTCGTAACCCATCATTTTCGCGTGTTTAAATGTCATCTTCCTGCAAACATGAGGGGTGAAGCGAACCCAAAGCGGTTCAAAGCAGCCACCCATGCATCGATCCATCATGCATCCATCCACCCACCCACCCATGCATCCATCATGCATCCATCAATCCATCATGCAAGTGGGTAGGGTACACTGATAAGAGGCAAAGGAAATGAAGGTGTGGGGTTTGCACTATATATGTTAAACAGGCCTCTTTGCTTGCACCACATTTTAGCTGACTGCATGTGTATGAACTCAAACCAAGGTCTCTTAGAATCCCATATCACCAGGGAGACGCCAGGGGTTTCAAGAAGGGGGTTTGTAAGGCGAAAAAAGGGAGAAAACCCACAAACATTATATCTAGCAAAGGGAAGACATTGGTGAGCACAACACCAACAAAGCTATCTCTACATACGCGAAATGGGAAATCAACAACTGCTTGCTTCTAATTACCCCTATGATTAGGGCGTGACAAATCACTGGAAGCAAAGGGCCGGCTGTTTGGGGTGATGCTGTTGCTCAGGACAAAAAGCCTGCTCTCTCTCGGTTTTTTCTATTCGTAAGCTCAGGCCTTCGTTCCCAGCACCAAAGTCAGCAGCGCACACGGCAGCAGAGACGTTTTGCTGTATGCATTTAAGAATCTGGAAAACTGAGCCACTTTTGACCTCTATATCGCAGATGCGAAGTTTGGAAGGGCCCTGCTGATTGTAGGGACATACAGTGATGTACTTTTACATAATGGGTGCCTTTAGCTCTCTGTAGAAACACTGGTCAATAAATCAAAGCTGCCCCTTGCAGTCGATAGCAGGATAGTCTGTGACTGCATTCCTCAACTGCCTAGAGTCGGATTATCACTATGATCAGAAAATATGCACATTATCCTCTCCTTTCTGATCGAATGTGTGTGGGTGGGCGCGTGTTGCTATATCGCAGATGTGAAGTTTGGAAAGGCGCTGCGAGAGGACCTGTGATGCCTCAGAAAGGGGATTACGTCTCAGAAATTATGTTGAGGTAATGGGTCTTTGGTGAAGGATGCAATATGTCAACTCTTACATTGGGGAGGGGTGAAGATTCAGGTATTAGCATCCAGGACATTATGGGTCCGTTATGCCGATATATTCGACAAACATTCGACCACCCTTGTCTGGCCATGGTGTAAAGGCATGGTGTACAGCCTGTAATTCATGGCAAATATGCACAATTACTTCAGGGCACTTACTTGAAATGGCGGAGGTCGGTCCACACGAACGTTGCTCTCACGTCTGGCACGCTGCAGGGTGACTCCTTTTATACAGCCCCCCCCACCCCCCTCCTTACTAGGAAAAACAATTACAATGAAAATTTTACATTTATAATAGCCTTCCATTCTTTGACATTTAGTAAATAAATACACACCACACAAAATTATTCATAGAAGTAGAAGTTTTAATGTCGAGGGGAACGGGAGGGGGACGGGCAGGGGTAGAGGCGGGTTCACACGGAAAACACAAAAACCGCGTTGTTTTGACCTGCGACGTAAGTGCACTGCGGGGTAATGTGAGCGACGATGGGAAGCAATGCAATCGCGTTGCAAAGGGATGCGATGTCGTGGAACGCGATGTAATGGAGGAAGCGATGTAACAGACGCGATGTTACAGCGTGCGATCTAACTAGCCGCGTTGTAGCGTCATACATCCGCCTTTGGTCCACATTCAGCATGTCATTATCTTTTGCGGTACTCATGAAAGTATCAACTCATCTAAACATTGACTTTGCTAATGCATAAGTTGACACTAGTCTGCAGCAAGCTCCATGATATCTACACTTCAAAGTCTGACAGTGGATGTGTGAAATAAACATGTAGCCCATGTTGACATATTTTCATCATGCTGTTTCATCCCATTTATAACGCAGATTAATGGAAAACCCCCCGAATGTAGGGTATTAGTCAGTGTTCAACCCTATGTATTGACCACTGAATTGGAGAGGTGTTCATACCAGGTTATTATGAGACATCCTGCTAGATTGCTACAGCATCCACTCCTATGCTGAGAGTCCATACAGAGAGGAGGGAAGCTAAGCCTAGCTGATGTGCTTTTCCCTTCCAAGGGAAAACACTCTAGCTGAAGTCTGATAACCATAGCTCTGTGAGCAGTTATACAGTGTCCTGAGCCCCAATAAACTCTAGAGGCAAGTTAGCTACTCCATGCTCTACTAGTGTAGCGCATAGAATTAGTCTCTAGGTTGTTAAGTTGCTATAAACATTCGAATCATGTTAGCACTGTTCATATGGGAAGAGGTGCGGCACCGAGGCCAGGGCGACAGACGCTGGACGCGGGGGATCACAGTTCGAACCCTGGCTCCGGCGGCAGGGGTCTGCCCAGCTTCATGCGACTCTGGGCAATAGCTCGCTTAATCTTCCCAATGGCCCCCAGCGCTGAAATACCCCTTCGGGGGTGATTTGTGCGCTATAAAAGTACTGGATTTTTTTTATATTAGTTCTGCTGTCATAAACATACATTGTGCTGTTTTTCTAATTATTTTTTATTATTATTAAGGTGCTTCACAACGTAAGAGACTACATGTCTTGATACAACATCACACTTAATCGACTTCACAGCTTACAGGCCATTTTTCTGCGAAAAGTACACAGCCATCATGCCAACAACCTGGTTCGGGCAGGCAGCGATTGCATTAAGGTGCCACTATTCAAACTTAGCTTGGCATCCCCGGAGACCTAGTATAGAGACATAATCTGTTCTTTATGTGGGCGCACTCTCCAGATTTCTCATCTTTTCTATGGAGTCCCACTCCCACCCTATTCCCCCTTCCCTCCATCATCGCACAAGTTCAGAAGCCGGACTGGCGCCCTATGGTGTTCGCACAGTCAGCCTCTGGGGGCTCCCCAATAGAGCTTCAACAGCTACATTAGGCCCCACCTCCCTCCCTCCCTCCCTCACCCTCACCAACAGCGTTGAGCTTAAATGTAGTGCATAGTCCCCAAAAATGTTTAGGTCGGCTTCTAGGCGGGAGTAACTCGCTGTAAGTTTCAGACTGCGTGCAGCAATACATCATGTCATGTGACTATTGTCGTAATTTCGGGGCAGAGCCCCTCATCCAGCACATCGCAACCCTACGCTTGGCTATCATAGCCCCATGTCTAGCATTCTACGTATAGCTTTGGGTAATTTCTTGGTATACCCCAGTAGTGCCATCATTGGGTCAGGTGCCAAGTCTGTCTCAACCACTCTCCTCAGTTCTCGGAATACCTCCACCCAGTAGGAATATGTTCCCGGGCACTGCCAGGCCAAATGCAAAAAGTAAGCATTTGGTGCTCGGCATCTCTCGCAAGTCGTCTCCTCCCGGAGGCCATACCTGCAGAGTCGCTCTGGAGTGTAATAGGCCCTATTAATGAACTTGAAGTGTATGAGTCTATGCTTGCCATGTAGTGAGATCTTCCTAGTATTCATAAGGCAATAGGTCCACATTCGGTCATCCATTTGTACCTCCAAGTCCCTCCATGCTAGTCGGGCCGCTGTATATTTGTTTTCCCTGTGCACAATGGCAAGTTTGTACAAGTCAGTAATCATCTTGTGGGGGGATTTTGACTTAATCACGTGGGACAGCTCAGACACCTCTGGCGGTTCCTCTAAGTCAGGGGTCTCCAAACCGGTCCTGGAGGGCCGGATCCATGCCAGATTTTTAAAATAACTACATGTATCTAAATGGGGATATGCACAAAATCTGGCATGGATCCGGCCCTCCAGGACCGGTTTGGAGACCCCTGCTCTAAGTCATCACCCAGCAGATCACACAAGGCCCCGCGTACCCTATGGAACTGGAATCTACACAGCAGCATGCTTCTGCTTACATCTCCCTCAACTTGCTCCCAGGTTTTCACCACTCCCTCGAGGAAGAGGTCTCCGGTCACCTCCATTGATAGCTTGCACAACGCCTGCACCACTCCCCTATTTTTACACGGCCCCAGCCATCGCGCCCACTCGAGCGGCATTGCGGGAGAGTACAATAACGCTCCAGCCTGCTGTTGTAATAGACAATGCCAAGCATGCCGGGTGGTGTTGATGGAGTCCAGGATACCAGTTCTGCGATCCACAGTGTCAAATATTGTGGTCGGTAGTGGGGTTGGTTCCGCAAATAGGGTCTCCATTCGCAAATATGGTGTATTCACTTCCCCGTGTATCCAAGCATGAAGGTGAGCCCCCTGCGCAACCCTATAGTATTACTCAAAGTCTGGGGCGCCGAGATCACCCATATGGTACGGGAGTGTAAGAATGTTCCACCGTACCCTCGCTTGCTTACCCGCCCAAGCCAACTTGATCATGGACTGCCAAAGTCTATGAAAGAAGGAACGCGGTAGGACTATCAGTATGTTTGTAAATAGAAATAATAGCCTGGGTAGGACCACCATCTTCATAATTGATATGCGCTCCATCAGCGACAGCGAAAGACGGGGCCAGATCTCAACATCTTCTTCAAGTTTAGCTATAGCTGTACCATAATTTTCCCTAAATACTATTTCTGAATCAGTATGTAACCTGATACCCAAATATCTTGTAGAGTCAATGGACCATTGCAGCAGGTATTCCATGTCAAATTCCACTGTGGCAGGGGTAAGAGGCAACACCCCAGTTCACTTTCAATCCAGATAGTGCACCAAAGTGGACTACGTCCCTAATAACCGAAGATAAATTGTTCTCGGGGTCCCTGACGTACAGCAGCATGTCATCTGCATAGGTCGAGACCACTATTCTATAGGGTGGAAAGCCAATCCCATTGTTACCATGGTACTCCCGCAACGCGCATGCCAATGGTTCTGCCACCATGGCATACAGTAGTGGCGACAGGGGGCAGGCCTGCCTGGTCCCCCTGGATATGGGAAACCAGTCAGTAACTAAGTCGCCCAACCGAACTTGTGCCATGGGTCTGGGGTATAAGATTCCTATTAGCTGCAGGAAGACCGGCCCCAACCCCATTCTCGTCAGCACTTGTTTCATGAATGCCCACTCTACCGAGTCAAAGGCTTTTTCCATATCAAGGAATACTGCAATTGCCTTGTTTTCCTGTCTCACGTGCTGCAAACACTGTGCGAATATTGTATGTGAGGTTCCTGCTCGGAATGAACCCCGCCTGCTCCGGGGCAACCAGAATATTTGACAGAAGGGCCAGTCTGGTAGCCAAGATCTTGGCAAATATTTTAGTATCCACGTTGAAGAGTGGGAGGGACCGATACAAACTGCAGTCTTCCAGTGGTTTCCCTGGTTTAGGGATGGCAACCAGAAGAGCCTCCCTCATAGTATGCGGCATAGTGCCCGTGGCGCACATATCTTCAAACAGGTGCGGAATCAATAGGTTTATGAATGCTTTATAGAAGGAGACCGTTAGGCCCTCCATTCCCGGGGCACCGTTGGCCCTCATCCCTGCAAGGGCTTCCGTGATCTTGTCCCTCTCGATCGGATGCATGAGGAGCTCCCTGTGTGTGTGTTCGAGAGGAATGATAAATTAATGTACTCAAGGTACTCCAATATTTGCTCGTCCATGCACTTAGTGCTGGACTTATACAGGTCTGAATAGTATTGTTTGAAACGCTCTGCAATTTCCGCCTACTCTGTCAATAATTCTCCATATGCTGACCCAATCTCCGAGATCTGTGTCTTATTTCGTCTCGCCCCCATCAGCCGAGCTAACACCGAGCCTGGTCTGTCCCCTTCACCATAGGTCCAGGCGGTTGCGTATTTGCTGATGTGTTTCACTTCGCTATCCGCAGTGTCATGATACTCCTAGAGGAGGCTCTTGATCTAGTTTTCTAGCGTTGCACCCCCCCCCCCAGCCACTTGCTGCTTTTCCAGGTCCTTCAGCTTTTGTTCTAGGTTCGATAATCTCTTCCGTCTGTCTTTGAGGACCCCCGAGTGCTTCGACATCGCGATGCCTCTGATATATACCTTGAATGCCTCACAAATCATCTGGAAGTCATCAACAGAGCCAATATCTGTGGCAAAAAGGTCTCAATTGCGTCAGCCATTTCCTCCCTGAATAACGGATCTAATAAAGAATAAGGGGGGGAACCGCCACGTGAACGGAGGTAGGGTCCTCTTTGGTGCATCAAGCACCAATACCAACGGGGAATGGTCTGAGAACGTGCACTGCGGCAGTGCCACACAGTGCCTGACCTGCTCCAACAGTGAGGTCGAGTCCAGCCAGTAATCTATACACGTATGGACATTATGATACGCTGAATAGTGGGTATAACCACCCCTGTCACTATGACGTGTCCTCCATACATCGCCTAACTCCATACTAATCATTACACTTTCCAGCTTTCTCGCGGCTGCTGACTGTTTTCTAGGTGGACCCGTGGATCTATCCAACTCTGGGTCTCGAACCAAATTAAAGTAACCCCCCCACAAAACATGAGCGTTCCAATAGGGCTTAGCAATTTTTGCCAGGGATCCGAAGAACTCGGGGCTATCGTAATTGGGGCCATATACATTAATTATAACAAAATCCATGCCCCGACCTGTACAATGGGATATTACATAGCGACCCCCTGAATCTGCGTGCAGCTGCGGGAGTGTAAAAGGTGCCCTAGGGTTGACCCATATCATCACCCCCCTGGCGTGTGAAGTAAACCCAGCCGTGTTAGTGTTGCCTGTTAGTCCCCTACTAGGTAACATTGTGCTCGACTGGGGAAGGTGCGTTTCCTGTAGGAGCTCACTATCCACATTCTGCCTGTGTAAGTAGTTGAGCACTTTCCGAAGTTTCTGATGGTCATTAAGGCCCCTGACATTCCAGGACAGGGCCCGCAGACAACCTGCCGTACCCCGGGTGTCGCTTGCATCCGGAGTCGTCATCGCTGCAACCAGCACCCATCGTATATTCCAATGCACTGTGTAGTCGTGTGTGGTGCACAAAAAACTTCCCCCCAAAGCCTCCCCCTCAGAAACATTCCCTTTCTCCCCCCTACCCTCCGCCCACAGCAGACCTCCCCCAACTTGGTCGCATGAAAGTTCAAAGAACATCCCGTCATCCCCTCACCTCCCCCACCCCCAATCCCCCCCCCCCCCCAGTGTTGTAACTGCGGTGCCAGGCACTCGTGAGCGGAGGTAGCTCCCCATGCCATACCCCTTCTTTCTGCTCCATCAGGTCAGTCTTGCCTTGTCTCACGTGCGCTGACACCAATAAGTTGCAGCTATTGCAGCTATTGCTGGTCCTTAAAATCTTCCTATAAGTATAGCATAATGAATTCTGCACACACTTTCTTCTGCTCACCCCCTTACCTCAAATCAAGAATCACCAACCCCTGCGTTGACATGCCACCCATATCCATCCAATACAGTGCTGAGTTTGACGTGAACACACAGTAAAGTTCCTCAGACCCTACAATTGTAGTGCCACAACCTCCTCCAACCACCGGAGGTAACGTTACTCATTGTGTACCAAGTGGCCATGCACTAGTGCCCATCCCCCCACTCCCCCACCCCGCTTACGTTCCTGGTGACAACGTTCAGGTGTGATTACAAGTTGCAAAAAGCTGCCGGATTCTGGAAGGATAGTATTCAGCGCCACGGAGCTCCAAGCTCAATCGTCCATTAAGGTCGCGAGCTAGCTCTGCCCCCCTGTTTTTCTAATTATATTCTGTCGAGGATGGGACTGTTGAAATAAAACATTTTAAAATATATATAGTGTTTTTTCTTATTGCAGCAATCATGTGTGCTAGCCTAAGGAATTCTATTGGGTTTGAATTAACACTGTGTCCCTGACCCTTTAACTGGACCATTATTAACCCAGAAATTACAGGCAGCAACCAGTAGGTATGTTCAGAGGGGTTGTGTGGGGCTACAATAACCTGGACTTCCCCCGATTCATTGATGATGCACTAAACTCAGTCCAGGCACCCGTGGGTGGGAAAATGAAGCCTTGTAGACAGAAGCCAGAGAACTAGATTACGCAAGATTATGACGCTTGTATCCTGGTTCAGAGAGGACCAGGCTTGGCAGTTTGGGCTATACTGTTCCTATTAGACTGACTTACATATGGCTCGGTCATATCTGAGGTGGCATGGTGCACACAAAAACGAAGTGGGATGCGGCCCGAATAATTACCAGTGGCTGAGATTAATTCAAGCACTCCACCCAACACTTTTATGTTTACTTCATGGAAACATGTCAGGCATTGTGCTATCAGACACTAGTGGGTCTTTGTGTTTAAATAGGTCAATGTTTGGAGCTAAATGATTGGACAGTGTTCTCATGGTTTGCTTGTCTGGGCTACAGATGCTTGGATGGAGGTGTTAGAAAACGGTTACCAGTGGATGATGAATCATGTTTTGCTTAGTGAGGGATATCTGTTATTTGCGAAGGTTTAAAATGTATCAAGCTGTCTTTGGTGTTATCTGTCTAAGATTATGAGTTTAGTGACCCCGGGTTCTGTGGTAAGGTTGGGGTGATGAGCAGATTAAGACTTTAATAACCCCAGGGTTTGTGGTAAAGTTAGCAGTGGTCAGCAGAAGTAGCTCGAGGGTAGGTCTGAAAGGGGAAGGATGCTCATTTTCTACCAGGAGTTCTAGAAATAATTTATTTAGGGTCGGCAGTGCAGTCTAAGGTACTATGGGATGTTTCCATGAAATTTCCATTAGTGGAGACTAAATGTTCTCAGTGGAGTTAGTGTGTCTCTTTTGTTGCTGTATATAGGTTTTGGAAAGACTAATTGAAAAGATGATGCACAAGATGAGGTGGAGCACGGCTAAGAAGGGAATTGAGGGTTGTAATTCAAAAGTCAGAATGTGTTAGCATATGTGAGTACCAGTGTATGATTGCCATTAGTCAGGGGGGCAGTTTGAAGGAGGCATAAGTGGATGGATTTCCTGTAAGCACCTATAGTAGTGTAATAATTAAATGTAGACAGCAGTCAGTGATGAGAGGTAGTGAACAGTTTAAGGGAGGAAGCAGAGGAGTTTATGTTCATATTATCAGGTTCAGGTTCAAATAGTTTTATTCGACAACATGTTTCATAAAAGCATTATTTGACATTTATACAATAAAACAATATATGTTCAGTGATAAAAAAGATCTTTAGATACAAAAGTTCGTTAAAAAAATATCCTGGCATGACATTATTAACAACGTGTTAAAATACAAAGCATAAAACAAGTTTCACTAAAAATATTAGTCCAAAAAGAATATGTACATGTCACTTTCTACGAGTCCCTTCCACCCCAGGTGCTCAATAGATATAATAGAAAATGTTTTAGAAGGAAGACAAAAGGGGCATAATACATCACAGTAATCAGTACATAAAGTGCTAGTGCTATTTCCATCATTACTGGTAATCAAAAATTATAGAGCAACCAATGTGATCTGTAGTTTTAGCACATATTATGTAACACAGCTTTTTTTAACTGCCGCTACAGTCACAATTGCCTAAATTGAAGTCACACCACGTAGGGCTTTGATTCTAACTAACCAAACTTGACCTAAAAACTTGGCCACTCCACATGAGAATGAAACACTGGGGTCAGATTTTAAAATGCGCAGAGCAAACCGGTGATCGCGGGTGCCCATGTCACTGCATATTGGTTTTAACCATTTGATCATTGCTTTGTTGTAAGCAGGGCAAGCAAACAAGACATGAGCAACACACCCAACTGGGGCTCCACAGCAGGGGCAACTCTCTGTTGTGTTCTCAGCTGCGTGCCACTTTGCCATTAGGGTATTAACAGGGAGCGTGTCGAACCAAAACTGAATATACAGAGTCCTATTTTGGGGGACCTGGATCACGTCTAGGTAGGGCTCTAAGCTTGTAGTTTGGTTAAACATAAGGAACTCCTCTGTCAATCTCCCCATAATAGGCTTGCTGAGCTCTTGGCTATCCATCCAATCCCAATAATAATGCCCAAGTTCCACCTTACTAGAGGGAATTTGGGTATACCATGATTCTTTAATGCAAAGGTGCATCATAGTTTTCTTCACATATGTTATCCACTTGACCCTATGGCCCACATCCAAATTCATTACCTCCGTTAGAGCTGAGGCGTAGTTGGTAAGCTCTTCAGTACGCTTTAGGTGAGCCCAAAAAAGCAGTGGGCGTAGCCAGGCAATTGCTCTAAATAGTTGCTGTTATGATCTAATGTTGTCTTTCCCCTTGCCTATGTATCTCTTCTCTAGTGCTCAGCCAGAATGAATGTTGATGTGCTTGGAGATGTCTGGAATGTTGGATGATTAATGATGTCGTGGAATGATGGGTGCCTGGTGAGGTTGTGTGTGTCAGTTGGAGTGTGCAGGCTGAGCAGGACAGAGGCTGCTCCTGGTGGGGCATCACATGGACTTAACATCTTCCTGTAACTTTCTGATGCTGTTAACTAATGAATAAATCTACAATATACTTATATACCGTCTGGCCACAGAAGATCTTTTATTTACAACGCTGGCGCTATTGCGCGCACCTTTACCTCTGTCAGGGATTCTTCGTGGCATCTTAAGTGACGCTTCGTCATCTTCGCATTCTCCGAGCTGCTGACCGACACTCTACTCCACAAACGTGCCGTGAGCCACTCGGCACGGCGCGAGGCAGTGTGCCGCCATCTTGGAATTGGCAGAGCATGCTGTTCATGCTACCTGTTTGCCAATCACGTTTTCCATGGGAGTTCTCAATGATCCCTACCGGCTCCAACACTTTCTCGCACTCTTCCGGGATTACCATTTGGATGACAGAAGATGCCTATGTAGCACGAGAAAGGGCATTGTTTGACAAGCACCAGGAGCATAAATATGTAATTGATCCCCCGCGGTGACTGCTTCATGCTTGCTGACGTGTTTGGGCTGCACTTGCTTGCTGCAGTTCACTGTGCTGCTGACAGAGTCAGTGAGCAGTTGGCTATCCTGAGTGTACCATGACATCGTGGAATGCCGCAGGGAAGACTTGCCACAAAACCAGAGTGGCGAAACATGGACGCACCCTAACTACCTTAAGTGATTACAGCTACATGGTGCTTATGGTCTAGGACTTCAAATTGGGTGAGGACTTGGGGTGAGAGGTCACTCACCGGAGTGAAAGACTTTAATTTTGTTTTACTATTTAGTGGGGGGGGGGGGGGTAGTGTGTACCTGGTAATGTCTTTGCTTATGCTATTGTATGGAAAAGGGGAGGTGAGTGTGTAGTGTTCCTGGTTACCTTAGTGTGCATGGTTATCAATATACTCTGTGTAAGTGTAAGGTCTCTCTCACTATTTGAACCCTAGTTTTCCCGTAGCCTTTGGTTTATCAACCACTGATTTGTGGTTATTTATTGACATGATTGTGCCCTAGTTTTCCCGTAGTCTTTGGTCTATCAACCACTGATTTGCGGTTATTTGTTGACATGATTGTGCTCTAGTTTTCCCATAGCCTTTGGTTTTACTTTTGAAATGTTAGAATTGAAGCTTCTTTGTGTTTTACCTTGATACAAGTCTTGCAAAGCTTTTCTGGTTTTACTTATGTAATGTTTAACTTGAATATTCTAGTACTGTCTACGACTAATGCTTTTCTTGGAACTCTTTCATTCTGATTCTAGGTGTGTGATTTCATTGGCATTATGAATTTTCATGCATCTTTTACAATCTAATGTAATCTCTATTTTGATTGCCTTATGTATTTTTCATTATTCTATTTGTGTTTTGGTTTCCTTAGGAAGGGGGATGTGTTATGATCTACTGTTGCCTTCCCCCTTGCCTATGTATCTCTTCTCTACTGCTCAGCCAGAATGTGTGTTGGTGTGCTTGGAGATGTCTGGAATGTTGGATGATTGATGATGTCGTGGAATGATGGGTGCCTGGTGAGATTGTGAGCGTCAGTTGGAGGGTGCAGGCTGAGCAGGACAGAGGCTGCTCCTTGTGGGGCATCACATGGACTTAACTTCTTCCTGTAACTTTCTGATGCTGTTAACTTATGAATAAATCTACAATATATAGCTACACATCACCTGGCTACAGAAGATCTTTTATTTACACCACTAGAGTTCCTTTTGAGTGGCACATCTGAGAGCGTTGGTAGTGTTTGCCATTTTTCAATCACGTTGAGCTATTTTGGGACAAGTTGGTCTGATAAGTCGGATTTCCCTCACTCCCTGGATGAAGGGCATCGTGTGAGCTGCAGAGTTTTTCCTGCATACCTCCTTCGAATTTCAGACTGTACCGTGCAGTGTTTGGTGCAACAGTTCCCTTATTAGACATATCTGCTGAGGTACTGTGTATAAAATTTACTTTTCGCACTGCGCAGTTCAACTGTCATGCTATCTTTCAAATATAATGCGCGAGCTGAGTAACACCCTTACCTGCTTCGATCGTCGCGAGGTGCAGCTCCATGGCCATTCTGACATTCTTGGGAGCTTGGCTATTTCTGTGGGGCGCAGAGACGTTTGCCTATTACTGGTGTACCGTGAGCCATCAGGTGCAGTGTGCGCTGCCTGCCATCATTTTGTGATTGGCTTTCTAGATCTACTTTGTTTCCTGCGGTTCAGGCATGTATTTCACTCGTGTTGCCAACCACGTTTGCCCCGCTTTGCCAACCACGCATCGACTTGTCAGTTCCAATAAAGTTATTGGATATGTTGGGGTTTCAAAGCAGCATGATGTCACAGGTACTGTCAAAATCTGCGGTTTTCCTCCTTGGTTTGGGTGTTTCTTGATGTGGCATTTTCCTTCATCCTTGTCCTTTCATGGAGTGTGTAGAAGCCTTGTTTCAACCGTTGATGATTCATGGTAAAGGATCTCGGATGAGAGATCGCTCACCGGAGTAAGAGACTTTCTTTTTGCGTTCATTTTAGTACTGTAATACTGTTTTGTGGGGGGGTGGTTGCAGTGTCTATCACCTGTGTCCTTTCTATGTATAGGGTGTGGGGTGGAGAGTGCATGGTGTGGGGTAGTGAGTGCCCCAGTCTCTCACTATTTTTACCCCTAGTTTTCCGTAGTCTTTGATTTATCAACTCTACTATTGTATGGAAAAGGGGAGGTGAGTGTGCAGTGTTCCTGGTTACTTTTGTGTGCATGGTTGTCAATATACTCTGTGTGAGATTAAGGTCTCTCTCACTATTTTTACCTCTAGTTTTCCGTAGCCTTTGGTTTATCAACCACTTATTTGTGGTTATTTGTTGATATGTTTGTGTCGGTTTCCCGCACTGTTGGATTGTCTGGGCGAAAGGTTTTTCCCTGTTTAAGCTACGTTAGGAGAAGACACCTTCTTTTGAAGCTTCTCTGTGTGTACCTTAATTGAGTTTGTCACCTGTGTGGGTGAAAGGTTTTCCCTGTTGGACTGTGTTAGGAGAAGACGCCTTCTTACGAAGCTTCTCTTAAAGGTTATCCCTGATGAGACTGTGTTGGAGAACACACCTTTTTGTGAAGCTTCTCCGGTTATACTTTTGAAATGTTTGACTTGAAGCTTCTCTGTGTTTTACCTTGATAGGAGTCTTTCGAAGATTTTCTGGTTTTACTTATATAATTTTTGACTTGAATATTCTAGTACTGTCTAAGCCTAATGCTTTTCTTGAAACTCTTTCATTCTGATTCTAGGTGTGTGATTTCATTGGCATTATGAATTGTCAAACATTTCATTTGTTTTATGTGTCCTTTATTCATTTGCTCAATGTATTTTCATGCATCTTTTACAATCTAATGTAATCTCTATTTTGATTGTCTTATGTACTTTTTATTATTCTATTTGTGTTTTGGTTTCCTTAGGAAGGGGGATGTGTTATGATCTACTGTTGTCTTTCCACATGCCTATGTATCTCTTCTCTACTGCTCAGCCAGAATGAGTGTTGGTGTGCTTGGAGATGTCTGGAATGTTGGATGATTAATGATGTCGTGGAATGATGGGTGCCTGGTGAGGTTGTGAGTGTCAGTTGGAGTGTGCAGGCTGAGCAGTACAGAAGCTGCTCCTTGTGGGGCATCGCATGGACTTAACATCTTCCTGTAACTTTCTGATGCTGTTAACTAATGAATAAATCTACAATATACTTATATACCATCTGGCCACAGAAGATCTTTTATTTACAACAGTTGCCTACCCATGTCATACATTAAAGGAGTTAATGGGGTGTTATGGGGGAGCTTTGCCAAATCCCTCAAACATTTGTGCTCAGACCTACTTAACTCGTCCAGGTTTTCAAACCCCCATAGCTTAGCTCCGTACAGAGCCGAGCTAACTGCCTTTGCTTCATATACTACAAGCGCTGGGGCAACTGCCTACTATTCGAGGAGTGATGTTCTTTGCTTAGTGGACCGGTCACGCGTTTATGGTTCAAAAGCCTTTTAGCTAAATGGGGCCTCCAGTGCATTTTATCAGAGTCGTATGCCAAGATATTCAAAGTTCCTGACTCTCTCCAGGGGGGTAACATTCAGTGTAAAATTATTCCTAAAAGATTTGTGGGGATTAAAAGCCATGAGCTTTGTCTTTGTGGTATTAATAACTAAGGCCCGTGCATCACAGAAAGATTGATATCTGTTCATTAATTTTTGTAGACCAACTGGAGTCTTTGAAATCAACAAGCTGTCGTTATCGAACAGAAGCGTTCACACTTTGTCGCCCGCCAGGATTGGGGCGTCAGCTGGGTCTTCTTGCAGAAATTTCACCACCCCGTTCACATACAGAGAGAACAGGGTGGGAGCCATAACACAGCCCTGGCAGACTTCCTTGCCAACAGGAATCTGCTCGGTCATCTGACTTTGGGCACACCATCTCACCTGAGCATAATTTCCCTCATGAAGACAGATTAGTAAATTAAGAAATAATGGTGGAATGCCCATATCTTTTAAAATCTGCCATAATTTAGCCCTAGGTACCAGATCAAACGCTGTTTTAAAGTCAATAAATGCCAGGTAGAGGCGGCCTTTTCCAATTAAAACGACTTTCCAATATATAAGCTTTAGTCTAAAAACCTGATCGATCGTCCCGGTACTGGCTCTAAAGCAAGCCTGGTATTGTGAGAGGATGTTCTTCTCCTCAGACCATGATTGGATTCTCTGTAAGCGGACCCTACCTTAACACCTTTTGCATTACATGAGTCAGACTTATGGGCCTGTAATTTGAAGGGTCTTCCTGGTCACCTTTTTTGTAAATAGGAACTACTTATGCGCCTTTCCAGGATTCTGGAACTGGGCATCCTGCAGCTATGGCATTAAACAATAGCTGAAAATAGCACAACCACCCTCTAGGATCGAACAAAAGTAAATCTGGCAGGCCATCTGGTCCAGGGGCTTTAACAGGGACTAATTTTAAAATCGCATACTCTATTTCAGTCCGCGAGAAGGGATCACTAACATTCCCTATAGGAGGTATGTCTGTGGTGCCGCATGGCTCCTCGAGACATCCGTCCTCTGAAGTGGAATATAGTTTCGCCAAGTGATCCCGCCACTCGTGGCAGGTGATATGGTTGGGCATAGTGCCTAAATCCCTATTGTTTCCCCGACTCACTAAGGATCAGAAGAAGTTCTTGTTCTTCCCAGACTTACGTCCGAAGCTCTTGCCAATACTGTTCATCCCACTCAATCTTTGCTTTAAGCAAAGCAACCTTATAATCCTACCTGGCCGTTTTAACCCTGGAGCAGTTTTTAGTTCTAATTGCTAAGGTTAGAGATTGTCTTTTGAGCTTGCAGTCTTTAGTATACCACGGGTGCTGGTTTTTTGGCATACATGCAGAGTGTTATTCTTACCAAAAGCCTTAAAATAGGAGCTTAATGTCTCTAAAGTGCAAGAATGGACAGCAGGGACGATGTCACACTCAGATGTATCTATGACCACAGCCCGAAGTTCTGCCGTTTTCTCGGACAAGGTCTGGCAAATAGCCAATAGATTTGATTTATGCAAAGAGACCATGTCCCACTTTAGGGGCCTTTTACAATTAGAGGGGACGAGGTTGGTAATGCAGGTCGCTGCCCTATTATTCTGAGGGTCTGGTGGAGGAGCCCACGGATTCCTCATGGTCATACATAGAGGGTTGTGATTGCTATCAGTCATAGTAAATACAAACATGTCAGTCATCTCATCCCACAGATTTACATCAAGTAGAATATAATTGATGTGTGAGGGACAACTGACGCTGTTGAAGGTGTTAGCCCCCCTGTGTTTTCGAAGGAGTCCTACCATTGGTTACCCTAAGATCAAACTCTGTTATGTTATGTTATGTTAAATGAATTTATTTCGCGCTCGGCTACTCGGGAGTGTCCCGGCGCGGAACCATAGGGAATGGTAGAGGGCAGGGCCGGACTGGGAACCAAAACCGGCCCTGGCAAAGTCCTCGGCCGGCCACCCCTCCCCCCCACGGGGGGTTGGAGGGGCCGCCAAGCTCTTTGCCAGGACCGGTTTTCCGCCGATTTTGTTACAGGGCCGATTTTGCAGCTATGCTGCAAAAACGGTCCTGTAACAAAAACGGCCTCCATGGGCCCCAAACCGGCCTCCCACCAGGGGATTGCCCGGTGCCCGCTACGGCCGGTCCGGCCCTGGTAGAGGGCTTCACATAAACAGATGAGTCTTCAGTTTTTTCTTGAATACACTTAGGTCCTGGATGGTACGCAGGACCAAAGGAAGGGCATTCCAAGCAGCTGCAGCATTGACTGAGAAGGAACTACCCCCTATCCTCGGACGCTTAAAACGCGGGACCTGGCCCAAAAATAGGGACGAGGAGCGCAGAAAACACGTAGGAGCATAAAAAGAAATGCGCTTCTGCAGATAGAGAGCGCCATGCCCGTAGAGCGCACAGTGTGCCATGACCAATGTCTTAAATTTCACCCTAGCAACCAGGGGCAGCCAATGATACAGTCGCAGCTGGAGATGAACACTGTCCCTGGATGACAGACCCGATAATAGTCTGGCTGCGGTATTCTGAAGCCTCTTCAGCTGGTAACCAGGAATACCAGCGAAAAGGGCATTCGCGTAATCCAGCCGAGACAAGATCAACGCGCAAAGATAAACTCTGTGACTAATACATTAAGCTGAATAGCTAAATTGGTACATTTTTGATGGGGGGGTAGATTAAGTAGAGGGACTGCCCATTTGTCATCAACCCTATCATACTCTGGCATATCGTCTGAGCTCAAAGGCGCAGTTAAACTCGCCTGCAATCATAATACGATTACCAGGCGAACAGCTGGATATAGCCTGCTCTAAGAGCGTAACGGTGGGCGAATGGTTGCCCCCCCCTTGGTTCCTCTAATGTAGACATTAAACAAGTCTAAAATATCCCCACCATTTGGGCCCCTAATAGTCAGTCTCATGATATCATGACTTAGGGATGGATGCGTGAGAATACAACAGCCTAAGGCAATATTCGCCCAAACAATCAAACACCCTGAGGGGCGCCCTCTCCTCACAGCAGTAGCTGGAATGCAATAACAGGCATAACCTGTTTGGTGTAATGACACCAAACTCCATGCCCCTGAAAGATACAAATATCAAATCCATCAATAAGTTCATTCCAGTCAGGGAGTAGGAGTTTATTTTGTAAACCTGCTACATTCCACAATATAATCCTAAACTTAGTGGAAGAGGGAATCACAGCCAAATTATCGTTTGTCAATTGAAGCAGGCTTGGCTGCACTTGCGGATCGGGCACTTCAGGGTAAACTAAAGATGTACTTAATCCTGTCCCATATATCCTTTGATAATTTTCAAGGTGGTCACTTAGGCCCCTGTGCCCATGATTACCCAATGCTATGTCTTGTGCGTCAGAGTTAGGTAAAGGGGTTTGCAGGTTATACATGGAGCTAAGGATGATAGTGCATGGGTCCATGTTAGAGCAGTGGGCGCTCTCTAGTCCGTCGCCTGCTTCTAAGAATGTCCCTTGCTCCGAAATATCGGTTGTCCCACCCCCAATGTGAGTATGTGTGCTCATAAATTGTTTGGATGAAGCGGACAGGGACAGGTTCTGAATTCTAGGGCGAGCAGATGCTTTGCCAGATTGCTAGAACAAAGTGTAAGTTCAATGTGGTCATATATTTGTGCGGGGTTGAACATCTGCGTGGGCAAATGATATCCTCATGTATCAACGAGCGGCAGCCCCTAGTGTGGCGGATCCAGTGTATCACTTTGTTGGTTAGGGAGTCAGGACTTTCATAAGTAGCATTAGGACTAAGCTTGGGAACATTGGTCATAAAAATGGTTTGGCCCTGTAACTGGGAAGCAACGGGTGGGTGGTGAGTCTGCAGGTGTGATTTAGCCAGAGTGTTTCTTACCGAGGATATACTACAAGAGCTTACTTTGTCTAATCGTGTTCTGGAGGCAGTTTGGTTAGGGCACTCTCTGGGTGTGCAGGGCTTTGAGATATTGGAGCCTTTTAATGCAGTAGTATTTATATAGTTATTTGGTTTCAGAGTTTGGAAGATAGAATTTGTGGGAAATGAAGCACAAGAAATAACTGCTCCACTTGATTTACCCCTTTCAATTGGAGGCATTTTATTTGGCGATTCCTTTTTTTGACTAGGATAAAGCAGATGGTTTACTAGCTGCTGGCAAAGTGGAACCAGTGGTAATAAAAGTTTGACCAACACAGTGAGATCTTCCATCATCTGTCTTATAGTTATTATTTCACCCTTGAGTGAATTGATAGTCAGGGAAATAGCCTGCGAAATAGAAGATTGTTGATCTTCACTGCCTTGTGCATGTGGTTGTACTTGTTCTGTGCTTGTCAACTGTGTATCTATATATTTTTTGGGGTCAAGCGTGGCCAACAGAGCAAACCTATTTGAACAGGGGACTATAGGTCGGGGTACACATTCAACAGTACTGGTGGAAGACTCTGGGGTTTTGGTAACCTCAACCGGTCCATGAGTGTCCTTTTGCTTGAACAACTGATGTAATGGTTCCAATATCGGAATTACCCTTTCTAGAATGTTTCTGGAACATTGTGGGGATAATTGTTGGGCGTGGCGGGCTGGTGTGGGTAGGAGAAGAATGGCCATTAATATGTGGTAATAAGGGTTCTGAGGCTAGGATATCCTCACACTCATTGATAAGAGTATCAATTCTATCTATGACACAGTTACCAGCGGAGTGCTTCTGAATTTTCCTAGCCTATTTTTCCTTACATGCCCTACTATTAGAGTTACTTCCCACCTCTGTGCCCTGTCCATGAGTGTCCTTTTGCTTGAAAAACTGATGTAATGGTTCCAATATCGGAATTACCCTTTCTAGAATGTTTCTGGAACATTGTGGGGATAATTGTTGGGCGTGGCGGGCTGGTGTGGGTAGGAGAAGAATGGCCATTAATATGTGGTAATAAGGGTTCTGAGGCTAGGATATCCTCACACTCATTGATAAGAGTATCAATTCTATCTATGACACAGTTACCAGCGGAGTGCTTCTGAATTTTCCTAGCCTTTTTTCCCTTACATGCCCTACTATTAGAGTTACTTCCCACCTCTGTGCCCTCCATAGTTTTCCGTTTCCCTATAGTTCAACAAGGATAAGTTAGGCAATTCACAGATAATGCCTCTGCCACAAAAAGTTTAAAAACGTCACCAATGTTGGATGTCAATGACAGCAGATACAGATTAGGTCCAAGAAGTGAAGTTCCAGCGCAAAGGTAAACAGTTACAGTGTGTTTAGAGACACCAAAGTAGAGGGATACACACAGTACCTTACCTGGATGGAATATGACTGTGACAGGAAACGCTCATATCAGCTGTACGATGAAAGGGGGGTGGCCCTGCCCTGCCTCTTCCTGTCAATGATGGGCCCGCCCTTGGCCTGGGCATGCGTCCCGCAAAGCGGGAGCCGCTAATGCCTTTATGCGCCTCTGGGCGCGCAGGATGGTGACAGCGCCTCCAGGCACAAAAAGCAGCAGGGCACCCTGGGGGCTGGAGTCCCCCCTACAGCTGTGAAGTATGTGGGTCCCACGTATGGGAGCCGCAAATGCCTTTATGCGCCTCCCAGCGCGCAGGATGGTGACGGCTTCTCCAGGCACGAAAAGCAGCAGGCAGCCTGGGGGCTGGAGTCCCCCCTGCGGCGGTGAAGTATGCGGTTCCGCGAAGCGGGAGCCGCAAATGCCTTTATGCGCCTCCGGGCGTGCAGGATGGTGACGACGCCTCCAGGTGCAAAAAGCAGCAGGCCAGTCTTGGGGCTGGAGTCCCCCCTGCGGCGGTGAAGTATGCCGCCGCAGGGCCACTAAGCACTTTTACAATTGCTTTGCTGCTTAAATTGCTTAAGCAATTGTTTTTAATGTGGCATGCGGCCTCTGCCTCCTCCCTCTTAAGGCATAATTGGTGGTTGAAAGCTATAGTATTGGGGGGTTACAAAGCTGTTTTCTATGGGGAAAGTTGGTTGAGTCAGAGTTTAGGCTGGATAAAGGTAGGGGGTTGTTGGGTTTGGGTGAGGGAAAGTAATATGTTGTAACCTGATTGTTTCTTTTGGTAGCCATGTCTAGGCTTGCATTCCCACTGTGTGGCCTGTTAGGGATGACCTTTTCCAAGGGGAAATGCCATGTTACATGTCTGAGGGGTGAGATTATGAGACAGAAATAATCCTTGTGGGTGTCTGGACATTTCCTCTTGAGGGGGAAGGAGGGAGGCATAACAGAGACGAAGGAAGGTCTTTCGAGGGCCGGCTGGGTAGGTGACAGCTAAAGGGAAACTCCACAACCCATCACCTTTTAGCTAGCCTGTAGCTCCACGGGGCATCAGTCAGAGAGCTAGGTCTCCACTGAAAAACATTAAGGATCATAGCAGGCAGGATGAATTGGAGCGAGAGGGGTAGGAGGTAGGGTGATGGTGAAGGAGGGAGGTACGACAGACGAAGAAAGGACTGCCCAAGGACCGGCTGGGTAGGGGACAGCAGAGGGGGAAGACCACAACCCATCGCCTCTTTAGCCATACAGTAGCTCCGCCGGGCATCAGCCAGAAGGCTAGGTCTCCACTGTCAGAGGAAAGATCCGCGAGGTCTAAGTCCTGAGGGGTAATCATGATGGGGGATAGGTATAACGTTGGGTCGTAGTTTGGTTTATGTCCCAGAATAGTAGCAGAGCGTGGTAGGGACTACTGTGGGAGCCATCTTGAGGTCAGTTGAGGGCATTCTGACATTGGTGTTACATTCAGCTGGTCCCAATGTTATCTTTTGCTCGAAGGGGGATGTTTGTAGAGCAGTGGGGCATCTAGAGGTCAGGGTTAGTGACCGCTCGCCTCCAGAGGAGGAGAGTATAGCAGTATTGTAGCAACAAGGGGGAGAAACTGCTGACATTTTGGGATCAGGCGGGCGCCTCCTACATCCTCTTACTCTTCACTTAGCGATAACAAAAATGAGGACAGGTCTTGAGGCGCTGTTGGTTGAAAGGAAGGTGGGTGGCAGGGTATCAGCGGGATATTTAAATGCCAGTGATCCCTGCCATGGGAGCTTCTTGTCCAGCTTCAGATCGGAGGCTCTCTTGGTGCTGGCTGACTTAGTGCTGTAGGTCCTTGGAGTTCAATGGACCAACATTAACTTGGGCATGCAAGACTAAGGGCGGTGATCCCGGATCAAGGATTCAGCAAAACCTGCTGTTTAATGGTCACCATTGGATGTTTGCTCAGTGGCTATCTTCCACTCAGTGCTGCCTTGCGATAATAGAGGGATTCGGTGAACGCAGCCATTATGGGGTCAGGCAGCCCGGCTCAGTACCCGGCGCTTGTCTGTGACAGCCTCCATTTTAAAGCCAGGCACCCCGCATTGATTAGCACACCTCAGAGGCAAAGGACCTTTACTCCCCAAAGCTTGTGGTGGCTGCATCTTGGGACCCTCAGTGGGTTCGCCAGCGTCACCACCATCCACTCCTCTCATTGTCTCAATTGTCTCGATAAAGAAGGCGGTGCAAGGTTCACTGCTGAGGCGCAGTCTCTCCCGACAGGCTGTCCGGCCGCGTAGCCCTCCTCTTGTCGGCCCGTAAGCTGTCGCCTCACTGCAAGATGGGATCGGATCTTGTGGCGGCTTTCAGGGCTCCTTCCAAGTGCAGAAGTGGAGTCGTTGCTGTAACGACTACCGGCATTGATGGAGCTTCGGCTGCTCACCTCACTTCAATCAGGCTGTTAGGCTCGTCGGCGAGGTCTCTCCGGACCCCAAATAGAGAGGTAATGCGGGGGGATAGGGTTGGGGGTGAGATGGCAGAGTAACACAAGGATTTTCACTAGAAGTGATTTCGACCCTCAGGAGTTCATCGAGAGCCCTCTTGTTTCGATGCCATCTTGAGAAGCATCATTCTCACTGCTCAAGTGTGCACTCTTATATTGTCAATTGCCTTTCTGGCCTGAATTTTTGTGTCGGAGTTCTGGTATCTTTCATTCTATCTATTGTCCAAATCCCTCCTGTGAAGTCTGTCACAAATGGTGTCTTCTTGATTCAATATAGAGGTTTCTGTCTCTGTGTTGGTGACAGTGTCCCACTGTCAATGTCTTTCTCACTCCAGGTTCTGAATCATTTCCTTATAGTGTGCATGCCTTCCTGTGTCTCCATGCATGGTGTTGAAGTGAAATGTTATGATCAATGAAGAATGAGTTACTTACTTTAAGTAACAATCTTTCTGGTGGCTATTCTATTTAACCACAGTTTCTACACCTTGTGCATATTCCCTAGGGGTCAGACTGGATCAGGAAACTTCAAACAGCATTCCTGCGTGCTGATAGGTGGCAATGTGCGGTGTTGTGCTAACATTGTTCAGCTCCAGAAGTGACAAGCGGAGCTGAGTATACACCCCACACAGGGGTGCTAACGTCAGTTACTCTTGTAGGTTCTCCACGTACTCTGAGGCAGGGCCTATTGCATACCGGTATGACCATTGTGCAGATCACTAAATTGGGACCTTTTTAAATGAAAAAAAGAGACCTGTACACTGAACGGAGTGGGGGGGGGGGAGGGGAGGGGATCTGCAGTTGAACAGAGTATCCAGAAAGATCATTACTGAAGTTAAGTAACCTGTGCTTCTGATGGTAAAATCTAACCGCATATTCCTCACCTTGTGACTAGATACCATGGAAGTACCATCCCAGGTAGTGGGTCTGTGAATTGGTTCAGACCAAAAAGTCCTACAGGACTGAGCAGGCAAAATGACCTCCACAGACCTGACTGTCCGAAGCAGTAGTGCTTCGTGAACATAAGTACCAACACCCTTTAGCCGCCTGACAAATATCCAGGACATGCACTCCTCCTACCAGCACAGTGGTAGCAGGTTTGGATGTGGTGGTATGAGTCTGCTTCTGAGCCAGTGTATATCTTTATACAGAGAACAATCCATTTGGAGATTGTCCGCTATTGCACTGCCTTGACCTGCTTTCCCGTGAAGAACCCCAGAAAGAGTTGATCATTCAACCAATGTTCTTTGGAGAAATCCAGATAAAACATTAGTGCTCTCTTAGGGTCCAAATGATGGAATCTCTCTTCCTCCTTAAAGGGATAAGATGGAGCAAAGAATGCTGTAAGGGTGCTAGCCTGCTCAACATAAAATGGAGTGACCAATTACAGCGGAAAAGTAGGTTGTGACCTCAAGACCACCTTATATGGAAAGAATGTAGAATAAGGTGTGTTGACAGGAGCCTGCAGCTAGCTTGATGAAAAAATGGCAATGGGAAAGACTGTTTTTAATGTCGATTTTCCATGGGGAACTGTGCAAAGGCCTAAAGGGGCTGCATATCAAAAAAGTGAGACCTAAAGTCCACTGTGGCATTACAAAAGGTGTTGGTGGAAACCTTTCAAAGATCTCATCACAGCAGGTAATTTAAATAAAGGTTGATTCTTCTTAAATTTAAAGAAGCCACAAAGGATGACAAATAGCTGTTAACCATGCCAAAAGCAAGTCCTTGCTGGGCCATGGACAAAACAAACCACAAAACTTCAGGTCATTTAGTTTCTAATGGGTCAGTTAGGCAGGTGCCGCACCAAGCCACAAATTTGTTCAAACAACTGGTGGACACTGATTTTGTAGTCCGGTAGGTCAAGGCCAAGATGACATCAATGTCCTCAGGAGGAGGGTCAGACACAGTCACCTGCTGCCACTCCATCTCCCCACACGGAGATGCAGATAGTGCAGGCCCAGGTGCAGCACCCTGAAAACAGATGCTCATGCCCAGGTGTTCTTGATAACACTCTCTCCTAGCTAAATCTGGTACTGCTAGGATGACTATGACCCAGTCGTTCCTAATCTTCTGCAGAAGCAGTTACGAGAAGGCATACAGTGGTCTTGAGCTCCTCTCTAAGCAGAATAGATCTCTGAAAGAGACAGGGCCTCTTTCGGAACTCCAACGCACAAATGTCCTGCCACTGCTCGCTACTGTCAATGGCAAAAAAACTGAAATAGGATTCTCTCCACTTGGGAAAGTGCCTTGCACTACTTCTTGTTACCACCCTACTACTTGTTACCACCCTGCCCTCTTTGTATTACCACATGGTGGAGGTGTTGTCCGTGAGCACCTGCATCTGCCTCACTCTGTTGTGTATGAAGGCTTTCAATGCAAATTAAATTGCCTTTAACTCCAACCAATCGATGTGGAGTTGAGCTTCTGCTGGAGACTAGAGGCCTCTGATCTCCACCTTTGCCAGATGGCCTTTCAAATCCAGAAGCGATGAATCTACCACCACTGTCAAATCTGAGTGGGGTACTCACTGCCACTGACCCAATCAGTAGCCACCTCTGTAGGTCTTTTATGGACTCCCTTAAATCTAGATACAATGACTTGTCCTGGTGTTGTGGTTCCACTGCCGAGCCCGCATATGCCACCAGTCATGTTTCACCAGCAGGATGCAAGAGGCTAACAAACCCAGCAGCCTCAGAGTCCTCCACACAGAGATCCAGGACAGAGGCTGAAAGATTCTTCACATGTCATAGCCAGATGTCATGGACTCTCTGCTCTGTGAGAAAGGCACAAAACCACACCCTATCCAAAATTGCTTCGATAAAAGGGAGTATCGGTGAGGATTTGGGAGAGACTTTGGCATGTTGATAGTGTCCCCCCACTTGAGATTTGCTGTTGCCTGGGGTGAGCCTGCCTTCAACAGCCAGTCGTTGAGGTAGGGGAAGACTGGTACTCCCAAACTCTGAAGGCATACTGTTACCATCATCATCACTTTTGTGAACACCTGAGGGGCAGTGGTGAGGCCAAAACGGTGCACTGTGATCTGAAAATGCTCCAAGCACTCCACAGGTAGCGTTTGCGGGCCTGAAGGACAGGGGTATAGAAATAAGCGTCCTGCAGGTCCCAAGCCAAAATTCAGTCTCCTGCGTCTAGGGTCAACAGGACTTGGGCCATCATACACATCTTGAATTTGTCCTTCTGCAGTGACATTGAGAGTGCCAGTTTCCACTCTTCTTCATGGTGTGTGCTCCCTAGCTTCTAATATCACAACATCAGTGCTTTAAATAGGCCGGTACTCACTGGTACTTAGTACCGGCACTTCTACATTTTCTACGTTTGAGTATCGAAACTTCTCCTTGTCCAAAGAGAGTACTGGAACTCATGGGGCAGCAATTCAAACTCTGACATTTGTCATTTACAAAAAAAAAGCACAACAGAGAAAGCAAGTCAGCCATTTTGTTGAAGCACTCTGATAATGGAGTGCTAATCTACCCTTTCAAGGTGCTAATTGAGCAGCGGCCCGTATGCATTTATTCAGGGCTGGCAGGGAGTTTGGGGTGGGGCCAGAGTCACGCTGTCATTATTGACACAGGGTCGACCCAGGCTCCTTGGAATCAATAGCACAGTAGGTGTGTGAGGAGGGCTTTCTAACAGCCATGTCTCATGACAGGGCTTCAAAGAAGGCTTCCTGCTGGCATAGCAGAGTAGGGCAGCACTTGTTTGGAACCAGGCTGAGGAGGAAGGTGGAGATAGTGGCACAGAAGCAGAGTAGGAATCATGGTTAATAACATGGGTGTCAGCAAACGTGGGTATTTTCTAAAACACGTATTGAATGTCCTGTCTGCGCACACCAATGCTTCTTTGTCACTGCGGGAGTGGATTGCATGAGTGATGTTGTCTGCAGGGTCCAGCACCAGATATATAGCTGCAAGCCTTGAATTACCACACTCTGCCCATAAAGCGCACGTGAAAGGGTCTGCATGTTGCAAGTGCTAGGCCACTTTCTCTCCAGTGCAGATCTGCTTTCTCCACATTTTCAGCACAACTGTATTTTGTTTTTTTTAAGAAGCAAGGAGAGCCCAGTCAGAGCCATACCACAAATTCTGGCTTGACCTTAAGCGTAGCTTGGACAACATTCGCACTGAAATAAAAGTGTGTTTTTTATCCCATGGAAGCATTTCACATTGGTGCATAAGCTTAAATCACAGCATTGAGAGGAGGGTTTGCTCTCACGGTTACAACACTGCCATTAGTGAACTAGGAGTGCTACAGCAAACAAATGATGGACGGAATGCTAACAATGCAAACATTCTCCCCAAGTCAAAAGATCTGGGTTAACTCCCTCGTTCTTTTGCCCACTACGGCACCCCAGTTTGGACCCAGCCATATGCAAATCAGTCTTGACCCTGTGCCCCATTGGAAAAGTCCAGACCGTACTGCCAGGCCAGGTCCACCCAGGACCGGAAACAAGCATCCTGGGACCGGTTTCAGGGTATGTCACTCTTCTTCAGCCAGGCTAGCTTGGAATCCAGTGGCACAGTGAGCAAGGTACCCACGTCTGGGCATACCCATCCCACTTAGGGCGAAAAGTGTTACAGCAAACAAATGATGGACAGAATGCTGACAATGCAAACATTTTCCCCCAGTCAAAAGATCTGGGTTAAATCCATTGTTTTTTTGCCCACTACACCACCCCAGTTTGGACCCAGCCATATGCAAATCAGTCTTGATCCTGTGCCCCCATGGGTACAGTCCAGACCGAATTGTCAGGCCAGGTCCACCCTGGCCAAAAAAAACAAGCATCCTGGGACCGGCTTGTTCGGGCTGGACTGTTCTGACAACGGACAGGGTCAAGACTGATTTGCATATGGCTGGTTCCAAAATGGGGTGGTGTGGTGAGCAAAAGAATGATGGATTAATCGCAGATCCTTGTGACTGGGGGTGAATGTTTGCATTGTCCAGCATTCCGTCCATCAAATGTTTATTTTGCATTAGTGAACTAGGAAGCAAGGTGATTTTAATGTATACATTATTATGGCCTATTTTCTTTTCATGAATGAAGCAACATTAAAGTGTATTACATCTAACACATGATTTTATTATACAGCACACATCTGGCACTTTTGCATTTGAATATACTATCTATCATATGTGTCAACGAAGAAAATGGAGGCTTAGTGAGATGATATATTTTTCTGGAATCACACAATTTGGTCAGTGGGGAAGCTGGGATTGTTCCCAGAATGTCTGCTTTCACTTTGTGCAATTCAGCCTCTAGGAGGCTGTATCTTTCTTTCTCTGCTGTATTACAATAAAATTCACTATTTTGTCTTTATTGTTTGCACATGAGATTAGTGTTTGGTTGACAGGGAGATGCAACATCAACGTTAAGTTCATTTTCGGCTTGAGGGTGCAGGAGGACCTGGAACTGAGCCAGAGCCAGGCATCCTGCCACGATTTTTCAGCAGTTTGCCCACCCCCAGAAAGAGAGAATCACACTTTAGAACAAGTAAGGAGCTTTGAGGCAAAGCAATGCCATTGGGGGGGGGGGGGCGAGCTGGATGATGCCTGCTAGGTGGCAATGAGACAAAAATGTTAACCATAGATAAATGTTTCCCAAAAAGTTTAAGAAAAATATATAGTGCAAGTCATATGTGATGTAGGTGCTGCACCATGAGAAGCCCACTTTCATATTAAATGTACATTTGTGTACGTATAAGGGGAAAGGAATACTCAAGAGATACCGGAAATGCTTTAGTATCATTATACACATCTGCACACCAATTAAATCTCAGTTAAATTAAATGTGTGCCCCTAGCCGGGTTCTATAGCACTGCCCATAGCCCCGCACCTGTGGCCCCGCCCCCAACCCCCACCCCCTAGTCCATATCTTAATTTGGTGAGTACCTGCACTTATTTTTTTCCTTTTAAAGCACTGCACGTCATCAAAAGGGAGGATGAGATGGCAGTAAAGCTTGCAGCTTGTTTTTGAAATGCTGCTTTCTTCTAATGTGTCCAACCTCAAGTTTACCATGGGCAATGAAAGAATGCCAGAAAGCATACAGAACAAACCAAGTATGTTATTTCCACAGAGTATAATCAGTAGTGTAGCCAAAAATGATTCAGTTATGTGGAATTCCTATAGCCTAAAGCCCAGTAAATGTTGTGTGAGGTCAAGGGCAACAAATTTTCATGTGTATTTTGTCCTTGGGACAAGTAGGCTCAACCTCCTGCAGCAGAAACCCTTTGGCTGCCAGTTTGCAGTTCCACAATATGGATCAGGGAAGGGCGCTGTCTCCAGTTAAGGTAATATTTTTGTCCATATGTTAATGCTGTTCATACTTGTATTGATGGTTCATCAATTGAAAGCCTTTATTATTAGGGTGAGTGCTCTAAGTAAATGTTGTAAGCTCTGGCTACACTACTGACAGTGGTTCCAGTGTAAAAATGTGTTCACACGTTTTCAAAGTTTAGCAATATTAGGCTATGTATAATCCTCCCGAAATGGTCTCTGATTTTATGCAAATACTTGCAGAAGCTTTAAAGCAAGGTTGATGATTCTTTGCTTTGAAAATAAAATGTTAAAAAAAATCAAAGTAAGAAAAAACATTTAGGTAAACTACTGTAAAATGTCAGGTACCATTTCTTTGCAGCATCATTTAGTAACATGTGTTGAGGCATGCTCGTATTTCCCAAAAATATTCATAATGGAAAATCAGTGTAACCAGTTTCAATAAGAGTATGGAAAACAAAAATAAACAAGCATTAGTAAAGCCAGTAGATCTGAAATTGGTGGTCAGCTTTTTAGGTTTGTCAATGTGTGACTTGTTTTGGCATGGTTTTTGTAAACCCTTATTGGCGTGGGAGCTGCCAGGCCCTTACCATTATAACAAACATTGGCAAAAGCAAAAATTGGCAAAAGCAAAAATTGTTTTTACGTCTCAAAAAGCACACCCTGCCACAGTAGTTACTGGCACTGAACAAAATTACTTTGTGTGCCAATATGCTCCTTGTGAAAGTGCAGACTGCTGTCACTCACAGTGAAGCCAGCCGATACAGAGAGAGAGTGAGAGAGAGAGAATTTTAATAAAGACAAAAGGTCACGGTCAACGCCAGACTACATTAGGGGCCCAATTATTAAAGAAAGTCTCAAAAGTGCATCCATGGTATAAAAGTGCAGCTATACGGCTTTCGTGAATTCCCACAAATTTACAGAAGTAGGACAAGAAATAGTACTCCTAGAAAATGTGTGCATTTTAGCATGAGCAAATATGCATGTGTAAATTTGCTGATGCAAAAATATGAGTGTTTGCAAGTTCACTTTCCCTCCTACCACTCCCCCCCCCCCCCCCCCGACTCTGGAAGAAGGTTTACGTCTGGCATTGTCAGGAGTAACTTGCCAGCATTTTTAAGTATGGGAAAAGATTGGAGAACAGTTGTAGAAAACCCTTAAAACATGCAAGTCAGTATGTTTGCAAAGACTCAAAAGGGCATTCTAACCCTGAACTATTGCTTACCACTACCTTCAGCCCCAGTATGTAGATCTCCGGAAATGGGGCAATATAGGGGATTGGAAGCATTCAAACACTACTATGTATGAGCCCTGGCATAATCAGAGAGGCTATATCAGAGTTCTTATATAATGAGATTGTTGCCATAATGTGTCGCTGCACTACATGGCACCAAAAGGGCAAGTGGATTTTGTTACAGGACAAGTAGATTTATGAAGCAACCTGCCCCATGGACAAGTAGATATTTTATTAAATTCCACACCCCTGAATGTTTGGAAAATGCCTAAATATCTATAACCTATAATATCTACAAACACAATTATACCTTGTAGTTCAAAACATGACATTAGTTGAGAGTTACAAAATAAGCTCTTTGGATAGTATATCAATTACAGTTTCAAAAGCTTTCACATGCAACATAAATCCTCACAATGGCCTTTTAGCAGAATCACTTTATTATTCAGGATTTTCAATTAAACAAAAAATAACATTAAGCACATGTAGTAGTAATATGTTAGCCAATCACATTACACACAGTATAAAACAGGTGTGCTGCTGGAGCACTGTTATCATTCAGCAAAGCTATATGTGCAAGTAGCATCATGTGTTTATAAATCATTGATTACCCGAATTATAAATCTATTGGCCTCTTTTGATTCGTAAGAAGTTTCTAACTCAGGTTGAATTGGTCAAGTCTACATTGCCTTAACTGTTTATGAGGTTTACTTCTGTGAATAAGGTCCGTCCTTGTATTTTAAGTATACTCTGAAAAACATATTACAAAATGAATTTGCAGAAACACAATCTACATCAGAACTTTACTGTAGCCTAAGATTAATGTTACACTGGCAAGAGATGTGTCAGGGCTTTAGCAGTTCTTGGAGGTAGACAGAGTGCATGTGGTAAGCAGCCATCCAGCTGGACCGCTTAGAGAAGTTTCTGTAGTAGGGATTGGAGGCTGCAGAGTAGTAATCCTGCCACGCCTGGTAATAGGACCTCCAGTAATCCTCATAGGCTTGCCTTTCATATGGCAGAAAGCCGGGATTTCTAGGCTCCAATGTAGCTGAAACCTCTTCCTCCCTATGCTTATGAATGCCTCTCTGAGAATGGTTTGGGGGATGCTTAGCTTGACTGCTTTTAGACCATTTAGACTTTGCTTTCACTGGCTTTTGCCGGCTCACTTTAGATTTTGTAATTGGTCTGTTTTCTGAGAGTCCCTGCAAATCACGCGAGAAATGTTCCACATGTGCTACTGGGGCACTGTTTGGTTGGACATGGTCTGTGCTTGATGAAGATAGAAACTCTTTCTCATCCTCTGGAAAATCATTGGGTGGTTTTTCAGTTTCATGCGCTTCTTTGTTTTGGGGCTCATTCTTCAGGTGCTGCTCACGACACTCATAGTCCGATGAGGAGCTGGAGCTGAAGGACTCGTTCTCGCTCTTACTACCATACGTTGCACGCACACTAGAATTTGCAATGGAGCCACTGCGGCCAGGCCACTCACTGTCGTCATTCATTTCAGTTTCAGGGTCATCAGTCCTTTCGGTTTCAGAGCCGTTATCCTTTTCCAGATTAGGGTGGCCATTTCTTTCCTTTTCATAGTCATCGATCATTTCCGTGTTAGGATCCTCGCTCTGCTGAGGGTATCCGTGTTCACCAGGCCCTGTGTAAACCCTGATGATCTCTACATGCTTATCTAAACCCTCCTTGATGAACTGCTCGTAATCTTCCACCAATTCAGTAAAAGTCAAGGTGAGGTCACTCTTGTGCTTAAATGAAGCTAAGGAAAGTATTTTTGGACGTGAATGATCGGAAGACTCTTGTTCCCCCGCTGCTTCAGGGGAGTTCTTAAGCAGCCGTCCTTTCCCCGCATCAAGACTTAAACTCTTCCTAAGAGAGGGGACTACTGGGACATCAGCAGCTGATTTTGTAGGCAGTTCCTCTATAGTTCCTTTCATAACCGGGTTCAGTATTGATTCCTCTGTGGTTGCTTTCAGCATATGTTTCTGCTTTGGACCCTTCTTGAAATTTGATTTTAAGGATTTAGAAATTAAACAAGTTGGGCTTTCAAGAGCACTCTGTGGATCCATCCTTGTGCTGGTGACAGTCATAGCTTCAGCGGGCAAAATGTCAGTCTTCGGCAATGGATTAGCTCGCTTGAGAGGTGTCACTTCAACGTTCCACTTGGGAGAATCTTCCATTAGATCAGCTGTGATAGGTTCTGAAAAACAAACACGTGTCACAGTCAACATATGTGTTATCGCCAACACTCTAGACACCTAGAAATCACAACCAAACTATGGTCTGAAGAAACACTAGAACCGTATCATGCAGAGTTAACAACAACACGTGTGTCGAAGCACATTTATCCAGTCCTGGCTTACTTGTCAACACTGCTTTTCGTGTACACTTGCAAAACCATACATGTAATGCATAAAGAGTAATTACAAGCACTGGCATGCAAAGAATTGTTGGGTTAAAGAGCCAGGGCTGGATGAAAGTGCGCCTGATGACACAGCGACAGTTAGAAATTAAGTAAGTTACCTTCTATATGGTATATTGGAAGAACATAGGATAGGGATGTAAAAAAAATGTATCGTTTGATTGACTTGTAGTCTAATAAAACTCAAAGCACTAGATAAAAGATGTCACCTAAAGGATCGATGCAATTTTATGTCAAGAACGCATGGCATACTCCTGAAAAGGAAAAGCCTCTATCAAACTCCATTGAACTGTATGCAAAGATAATTAACTTGGAAAGTCGTATTTCTATAAAATAGTTACGGTGAAAGGTGAGAGTTTTAGAGGCTACGTTCTCGGAAAGTAGGGCTTTTGTACAACTCGGCAGCAAGGGTTTCCCTCCAGACATGCTTACTGCCGGCAGCTCTTCACTTCTAGGAATCTCGGCCATCCTGCACAGATCAATAGAATCACAGAACACCCCTCGCCCACGCTGCGCCCTTATAGCTGCTAAAGGCAATGACGTTACACGCTTATCTAGTTAACGTGTTTTGATACTTCTACAGCTGGAAAACAGGAAAAAAGGTAAACAACTGATAAGTAAGTTAAGAAAAACCATACCTGCCTGCAAGGAAATAGATAGGTCGTGAGGAAATGGAACGAAAAAAACATCTGCCGCACATGAAACAGCCAGAACAATAGGGGGGTTTCATGACCTCATCGGCCTTTTGGACATAAACAAAAGGTCACAGCGCTCAAGGGCACCGGCAGCAAACACTAACAGACTAAGCAGCCCAAAGAGTACATGGCAAATACTTCTCACATCTGCCATTTTACACAACGACGAAACCTACATGTGCCACTCGGAGCAGTACAAAGGGGATGCAGAGACCAGCTGAACTGCACAGAACTAGACCCGGGAGTAGCATAAGGACACAGAACATGGCTAGCGTGAGAATGCAAGAAACTTGTGAATATTAGCAGCTGGTACAAAGAAGGCACAAGCAGCCGGAAATAACCTGGTCCCAAATAACGACAGCACCAAGAAAACATTCGACAACGTTTACTTGGTTTATGAGGCAGAAGCAGCTAGTTGGCTACACCAGTAAATCATTGGCATCATTCAGGCATCACTTTCTGAAAAAAATGAGCAAAATGGACTGAACTGCACACATTTATTAAATCTATAGCCCAGAGGGCTGGCGACCACTGTGAAAGGCACAAGGCCAGGAGGATGGCTGCAAAATTGGCTACATGACATTTAGCAGAAAACCTGCCCGAGGATTGCCTTCCAAGGCTCAAAAGACAAGGTTAGTTGCGAGCTTTGGCATGGCAAAAGATCTGGCTATAAAGGAATATTCTACCTTGGTAATGTGAAGCATTACACGTAGATGGCAATGGGTATGTATTTTTGTGGAAGCAAGGAACTGTAGAATAATATTAGTGTAGGTTAAATGGTCAGATGAGAATTGCACTGCCAAGCTAGACCTAAAATCGTCCATGTAAGTCACTGACTGCTCTCCTCCCATCTATGCCGCAGCCAGAGAAAACAACATAAATGATATAGTTATCTAAGACACTTTCATAGATTTACACTGTCATGGGTGTGCCTCTGAAAGTTCAAGTTCAGGCAGCTAGACAAATAAACAAAATGATCAAAGCTGCGTGGAGGGCAAACACTTTTTGGTGGAAACACCCAACTACTTCCCAATCAAAACATCTACTTCTGGCTCCTAATGTGGGCAGAGCCAGACCTGCTCTAGTGATGCTCACATAATTGTCTGGCAACAGCTGCGCTTTCAAGCCAGACCATAAAACGGTACCGGTCCGTGCTAATGAAGTCCAAACTTTCTGAGACTAGAAAATAATCACCCAACCTTGCAGTTCCAAAAATGCGTTAATCAAACCCATTACGCAGGCACAAAATAAGGCAGGTTACCGGCTTGCCCACGTATGCAGGAGGTGGTGAGCCTCAGGACCCAGATTTCCACTGCGAACCATCATGCAAAGAAAACTCACTACACATTCGACAGTCACACAGGATAGGCTTTCAGTTCTCAGGGTCCAACTACCTCCTTTCGGAAAAACTTAATGAGGCTAGACCCTGCAACACACCTACCCACCCCAATATGCTTCAGGGACAAACTGCACCACTGAAGAATCTTCACCGGATGAATAACAATTGCAGACCAATAACTGCACGAAATGCAGAGAGGCTAGGTAACTAGGGACTGTGGCACTATATAAACATCTTTTAAGGAAGAGAATGCAGATGCCTTCCAATACAACGAAGGTCAACAGAACAAATGAAAACTACAAGAGAAAAAAATGTAAGCAGCCTCAAGATTTTTATGAAGATTTATACAAAGAATAACACATAGATGACATTCAACCAAAAAACGTTATTAATAAAGCAGACGCCCTCCAGGGCATTGTCCTTAAAGAGTGGACACCGTGGCTGTAGAAAGCTGAAACTATCTTCAATGCACTAATTCACAAGACCTTTTCAGCACACTTGCTACAAAAACACTAACAAATTACTTAACTCTATGGGGGTTATTCCATCTATGGCTGGGGCAGCAATTTTAATCTACCCAAACCTTAAGAGAGACCCAAATGAGTTTGGCTCTTGCAAACCTACTGCATTTCTCAATGTCGATGTAGTGCGGCCAATTCGTCAATTCCCAGTTTACTGGGTTGTAACTACTGCAACTTATCTCTGTCCAACCTATCTCTAGACAACTAATAGATGGGTACTATGAGGCTGGTCAATGAAATGGTAAGAACTTAATTATTGATCTATGCTCAAGAAATAACACATGCCTGTTAAAAGCTGATGTGAATGGGTACTGCAGGTCTATTTGCACTGTTGGTCACTGGGGCTCGCAGTTTGCCAATGGGGATGTTTAGGGAGTGGGGCTGACTGCCAGGATATAGCCCAGGTGTCTGAAGAAGCCCTGCCCAGCAGCGTCCCGTGCAGGGAAGATCGGTGGGGCCAGGTGGGGGTGGGAGGGGGATTTAGACAGGCGACAAAGGAAAATGAAATATTTATTTAATTTTCCCTCTTGGCCGTCTGTCTAATCCCCCCCCCCCCCCCCCACCAAGCCGGTCTCACCGTTCTTACTTGCACGGGCACCTGCTGCCCCAGCTGCTGCCCCAGCCTTACGTAAGCAAATGTAGAAAGCAAAAAGTGGGTGCAACCACACCAGACTTGCTAGTGAGGGTGATCACCTCTGGGAGTTGATGCTGGTGAAGACAATTGGCGGCCAGCAGCAAGTGTTCAGAAGTTCACAGTGCGACAAAGGACAGTGAGTGAGCAAGTTCAAAGGCAGCTTTTGGCTCATAAACTGGCAAAGCAATCCCTACATCAATATATTTCCTCTTGGGTGGGACGGGATTCTGCCACAGCACTCTATTCATGGCCCCAGCTCATAAATAAATCCCATAAACAGGAGGTTCTCAATGCAGGGTTTGGCGTTGTTTGGTCTTTGACTCTCGATGCTAGTTCAAGTTGGGTTTGCAGCACGTGCAGCATTATATCTAGTTCCTTCTTTTTAATTTTTAGAGTTTACTTCCGACTCCAAAGGAGGGCTGCAACAATAGTCCTGCCCCTTGTTCCATCCTTCCTTTGTGGAGCATGCATTTCTCTTAAGTAAAAGGTGATTGGATATTGTGGTCATATACACCAGCTTATATCCTAACATTGACGCAGTTGGTGCCAGGCCAACCAGCTACTCAGGTCGCAATTGGTGCCAGGTCAACCAGCCCCTGATATCATGAGCTGCATCAAAAAGTTGGAGGCAGAGAACACCTTTCAAGAGCACTTTCTACTGTATACAGAAAGGTTCTATGGTGGCAAAGCATGCCATCACATTTGTAGTATCACAGGATACCTGGTTATGGGAAACACCAATATCTGGTGAGGGGAACAATTTGCAATACTTGCACAAGATGTAAGTTCACTCCATACAGGTGAAAGACAGTTCAAACCTGTTGGTTGGGCAGCCTCAGATTGTCTGATCCCAGGCTGCCACACTGAACACAGGCGATGGACAAAGAGCTATTAACAGAACAATTGGTCAAACCCATAGCTCGATCTTCAGTTGATGCCACCAACTGCCAAAACTGTAATTACCCACTGGGCACGATAACCTCCCTTCGTTAAAGGAGGTATACACAAAGTTTTCAACTCCAACAGAGTTATTAGGCTTGCATCCGGGTCGCTGAAATATCTCTCAGGGGGCTGTTACACGAGTCTCCTTAGCAAAAATAAAATGCCAGGTGGGACGGAACTGATTAATTCAGGAACATGATGGCATAGGAATATTGCACTGTGGATTTCTGACCATACTGATGTTCACCAAAACCATGGTAATCCATACAGAGGCCATTTGCTTGTCCCTGACTAACGGGGCTATATCTGTAGGATACAGGTGTGGAAGGAAACCAAAAATGTTCCAGACTTTCCAGACTTTATGGCAAAAAATATTGCCACAATTCTATCGATCCACAAAGAGTAAGAAAGCTTTCATCCAAGTCAACTTCAACTACTTGAAATAGATACACATCTGCTCTAGTCATCAGTATAAACAAATGGGTGTAGCAAACTACTGATGGTTGATAGCCAGAAATAAACATAGCGCTCTCTAGTCCTAGGCTGTAAAAATACAAATAAGCATGAGATAGGTTGCCACTGTCACAGCTGCTATTTAAACTTCAATGGGAACAGTAATCAAAAATTGTATTCCTGCTCCATTTAAGGAATATGCATAAAACTGAATGCACAGGGTGATGAATCCGCTACAAAACAGTAAACCTGTCACCCCGGTTACCAAATTGTATTAAATCTTCCATCGCTCAAGTCTCACTTCATGTCTGGGGCCAAGGTATGCGGAATCTAAATTGGGCAAACCTATCCACGCTTTCACATAACTACCCACCAATCAAGAGTTACACCAATGAGCAAAGCAGTCAGTTTAAGCAATGGAAAGAATGAGCATGTATAAAAACAAACATTGACAATGCCAATGGGTTTGCCTTAAGAATGAAAGTGCCTTTTTGTGTCACTCAAGGATTTAGGGACTCAAAAAGTCACAAGTGTGAGCTCTGTCGCTATTGTTTGCACTCATGCATCCATCCATCCATCCAGTGACTTGTTCTTGCATTCAAGCTCTGACACACCCACAATAAAACAAACACAAACTCAAAAACATATTCAAGCCAAATTAAAATAAAGTACAAAAAAGAAAATCTACTGCTATCTGAACAAAGGAGAAATATGCTTGCAATAATGAAACTAGACATAGCAGCAGGTATCTATCTTGCAGTGGTATGTAGTCTATTTTTGTTTTAAAGTTCCAGTATGGATGCCATGTTTAGAATCAATGTGTTAGCCATCAAGGAATGATACAACAACAATACACTTGGGCCTATAGCATTCCATAAGATAATATTGTTTAGACAGAGTGGTCTTTCAGGATGCAGCACACTGCAGGTGAAATGAGCTGCAAGCAAATGGCCCTTTATTTACCACTTTCTGTGAAACTCTAATATCCTTTTAAGAAAAGTTAAAATTAACTATTAAAGGAGGAAACTGAAAACTAAAAGACTGACCAAACAGTCCTATAGCTGAAGTACACTTATTTTCAAGTGTATTTGTACATATAATCAGAAAATGCCATTATTCACAGCACGAGAGAGCCACTGACTGATGTGGTGTGAACCAATCCCCCATGCAATAAGCTATCATGTGTGGAAGCATAGTGTAAATGACACTCAGCCAAACCAAATGGCAGAAAACGGCTAATCCAAATGCCCTCTATGTATCTATACATACACACACCCACATACACACACACACACAAACACACACACATATATATATATATATACATATACATATATATACATATATGATTAGCACAGTGCACTCCATGCCGAGCTAGGAAGGGACAAAGTCCTTTGCCGCTTCTACAGCAAAGTTTTTACCAAAACTGTAATACTGTGCCTTGAGTGGTAAAATGCTTTTGTCATTTTACAGCTTAGCATGGAAGGCACTGTGCTAATAATATGCTAAAATACTTTGCTGTAGGAATGGCAAAATACTTTGTTCCTTTCTAGATCGGCGTGAATTACTGTGCTAATCCTATGCTTAAAAACTTTGCTAGAAAATCAGACATTTGAGGTGATCAGATTCAGGGGCAGCTTCTCCATAGAGGCCAAAAGGGTGGCGACCCCCTTCTTCCCCCCTCACAATCACCTCGCACTAGCATCATATTTCTCAAAATATTGACAGCCTTCATATGTAACGAAACAATCTCACTGATCATTTCCTTATATGTAAAAGCTGCAATTTTACCCTGCACCAAAAGAGGGCTCCCAGGGCTGTATTGCACGTGTCTGGCATGGGCTGTAACAGCCCGTCCTTTCACAGATGCAATACATATCTGACATGCTGCACTCGCGTCAGGCAGTGCAGCATGTCAGATAATGGTGATTTGGGTCCTGTACGTCATGATCCCTTATGCCCTACCAGAAATAATGATACAGGAAATAGGACAGCCTTCCATCCTATCTGAGATTCTGATTGGGCATAAGAGTGTGGGTCTCATTCTGGCACCATGTTTGTGCGTTTTGAAAGTCGGGAATACATGTACAGAGGAAACAGTGATAAGGACTGCCCCAGGTAAGTTTCCACGTTGTGTACGAGTGAGAATATGTTTGTGTATGTGCCTGTCTGCAAGCGTGCACCAGTGTGTGTGTTTATGAGAGTGTGTGTGAGTGTGAGTGTTTGTTTGTATGTGTCCTTACTAATGTTTTATGATCTTTCATTTAATTGATATCCCCACTGCTTTATAAATTGAAGAGCCACTACTGATCAGATGTTGCTGGTGTTTTAGGGCACTCTATACAGGAGCTGCTTTCCACCTAAACTTGGGAATTACCCAGACTCCTCTGCTTCCTTATTGCATAATATATGTGTGTGTATGTACATATTGGTAGTTCTAGATAGGACCATGTTTCCACAGGAAAATCGTTTTTTTGCCTATATCTGTGGTGCCGTTTTGACAAATGTTCACAAAAGTTTCCCAAAAAAGTACTGCAGTGATTCTTGTTGCGAATGGAAAGTTTCGGGCAATCCATCAAGCGGGAACTAAGGAAAAAAGGGGGAGTGGTTAAAAAAAGTGTTTTTCCAATGTGACCCTGACCTCCGGGCCAAGGCCAGCACTCCCCCCAGCAGCTCCGCCTCACCAGGACTCTCCCCAGCTGCTCTGTCACCAGATGTGCAGGGTTCGAGTCAGCTACCCACACCACGCACCTGGACCGCCCAGCTGCCTTCTGGTAGCCCACTACCTCTGCTAGTTAGCCTTTGGTGCCTGAATTTACTTAACTGTACTTGTGGTGCTTATTTTTTTATTGTTTTTTCCCCCACTTGTCTGCCATTTGCACATTCATTTCCTGCCGCTGCTGACCCTGCTGCCCCGCCCCCCCGACCCCCGCTCCAGCTTCTCCCGCCTCCCTGCCTCTGCACCCGCCCCCTTCCCTTCATATGGTAACCACTGCACGGTCGCACCGCTGGCGCGCCTAAGGCAAGCCCGTCTGCGCCCGTCCGCGCCCAATGCCAGAACCGCTGGCCCCCGCGAACACCACGACGCCCGTCTTCACTACGACTCCAGCAGCCTCCAAGCGCTCAACGCCGGACGATCACGCACCTGCTGCCTCGCTGCCCCGAAGCGCACCCAAGGCCCCTTCTCCTGCGGGAACTGCAGCTTCACTAGCATCTGGCCTGCCAACCCACCGACCGGGATAGAACCCAATTACCTCAGGTGCATTCTCCTCAACACCCGCTCCGCCCGCAAACACGCCGTTGAACTCTGGGACCTTCTCGACTCAACCTCCGAAGACGTTCCTGACGGAGTCCTGGCTGAACCCCTCCTCGGCACCTGACATCGCCATAGCCATCCCGGAAGGCTATCACCCACGGGGACCGCACCAACGGAGTAGGAGGAGGAATCGCCATCGTCCATAGGAACACTCTCCGAGTCTCGACCAACACGACGACACCCTCAGCACCGCCTAACACCTGCAGTTCCAGATCCATACCGATCCCAACACCACCCTCAGAGGAACCCTCGTCTACAGGACCCCCGGACTCCAACAGTTCAGCGACTCCATCGCAGACGTCAGCACACACTCCCTCGCCTCCACGGACTACATCCTCCTCGGGTACCTGAATTTCCACCTTGAGAACAACAACGACACTAACTCCGCCACCCTGATCGACAACCTCGCCAACCTCAGACTCAGACAACTTGTCACAACACCCACCCACTCTGCCGGCTACACGCTTGCCCCATCTTCTGCGCAAGCGCCCACGATTCCTTCAACCACACCACGAACTCCACAGGACCAACCATTACTGCATCCACTGTACCTTCCGTAAACCCACCACGCACCACTACACCCAACAGATCCCTCGCCGCTGCTACAGCAAAGTCACCGAAGACCAGCTAACCACCTCCCTCGCCAGCCCCCCGCCAACCAGACCGACCCCGCCGCCCGCAACTTCAGACAGTGGATTGACGACTGCGCCAACACCCTCGCCCCGGTCAAGAAACCCTCCAACAGTCACACCAGCAAGAAAGCCAGCTGCTTCACTGAAGATCTCAAGGCCCCCAAGCACACCTGCCGAACGCAAGAGAAGAACTGGCACCACGAGCGAACACCAGACAGCTACGCAGCCCACAAGAACGCCACCTGCAGACACCATCAGCTCATCTGAGCCGCCAAAAGGCCCTCCTTCAAAGACCGCCTAGAGAACAACGCACACAACAGCAAAGAGCTCTTCCACATTGTGAAGGAACTCTTCAACCCCAGCTCCAACACCAACGACATCCCACCTTCACAAGACCTGTACGACGCACTTGCCACCTTCTTCCATCGCAAGATCACAGACATCCACGACAGCTCACTGTTAGACCTGTCAGCCCCTTTGGGTGGTCCCTTTCTATTTTGTTTTCCTTTCTTTTTGCCTCCCAATTTCTTTTTGTCCACTACATTTTTTTTGGTGTTGTCCATAGGTCTCTGGGCGCTCCATTGCTACTAAAATAACAATGAGGCGCAGATGCCCTTTTAAAATGGAGGTGGGAGTAGGGATCATTTACAAAATGGTGGCCTGCCAACTGACCAGTTTACCTCGTAGTCTAGTGCCATAGGGTAATGAGAGGGATTCCAGAACCTTCTGGACCTCTCTGGACACTCTAGAGAGAGGCTATATAAGGTAGAATGTTGAGCGACCATTTTGTGAGGCTTGATGGTTCTGAGGAGTGAGGGTTGATGGTTCTGAGGAGTGAGGCAGTTGGAGTACAGTCTGTGGGGAGAGGAGGTTGGCGCAGTATGGGGGGTTTAACTGCCTCTTGGGGCTGCACTCTCTACTTGCTGATGCTATCCCTCACTCATTGATCTGGCCCAGCAGGAATAACTTCTCCTCGTACCTCTGACATTGAAAAGGTGTACCTACCCTCAGGTGTGTTGACCGGGATATGGACTGAGGGACTGAGGAAGAAGGTCAGGTGAGGGCAGCTGAGTCTGCCTCTTTTTTTGAAACTACAACTCATGCGGAGTAGACCCTTGCCGACATTCAGTACCCCGGCGCGACCAGTCCCACCTACAGCTTCGTGATCTGCCTGAGTCTGCCCCCACCCCTTGACCAGGAACTTACTAGATTTGTGGTGGTCATTAGCTGCTCCTGGGTTCCCCGTGCTTATGTGCCTCACTGCGGCGGGCCTTTGGGAGCTCGTGAGGTGAGGGACGCTGCATTGATTGAACAGGGCTGACGGGGGTGAAGCGGGAGGCAGGAACTGATGCCGGGTCCCGTCAGTGGGCCAGATTCTGACTGAGGAGAGGGGTGCCGGAGTTGGCTGGAGGGACCGTCCCTGGGAGGTTGCCGACAGCAAAGGAGACCCCGGGTGGAGCCCTGCCCCGGGACTTACTAGGGAAGCACCCGGAAGGAGTAGGCGGGATTGCAGGAGGCCGGGAGGGGAGGAGTTCACCCTCTTCCAGTGGGCGTGTGGAGGAAGAGACGCGAGGGCGGCAGAGCAACAGAGGCTGAAGCGTGTTCGGCCTGACAGGGGGGGAAACCTGCCTCCGTGAGTCTTCTGTTTCCAAACTGGGCCATAATTCGTAATGGAGACTCCCGGGAGGAAGGACTTGTCTCCTCAGGCGGCCAGCACTGGTCGGAACGGCCGAACAAATACCTAAACCAGAAGTAAGCAGGGATTCTGGGACAGGGAGGGAGGAGTGGGTCCCACGGAGCACTCTGCTGGGCCTGGTAAATACCTGGACTTCCTACCACATAAAAGTTGAGTGATTGAGGGGGACTGGGGTTCTGCACTAGTTCAACGGAACCATCCAGGGAGATCTCACTCTTTTAAGAGAATAGCGAACCCAGGAACATCTGCTGATTCAACGGTAGCAGTACAAATAACAGTGAAATAACCAGCTAGAGGCAGGGGTATTCACGAGTTTGGAATTGTACCTTGTCTGTCTGAGTACACGAACTGTGAATCGTTTCTAAAACCAATGTTTACACTTTAAAAAGGCGAATGTCAATTTGGAATGGTATTTAAGTTGAAATGTTTTAATGAAAACTATCCATCTTCAACCTTTGAGCATTATTCTGCTAGACAACTGAAGTAACTATCTGCTGAGTCTATGTTACTGTCTTGCTATTAAGCTGCCTCAGGACCTCTCTCTAATCTTAATAATATTCTGTTGGGCTATTATTAGAAAAAGGATTCTGATTGAATTATTCTGCTGATCAATTTCATGGCTAAGTGAGGTTCACTAGAATTACATGTTTGTGCCAGGTCACACTTTCATAGAGATAGAAACATTAAATGTAAAATGATGGCATGTTAAGGCTTATGCAACTGAATTCATAAAAAGAAGATAAAGTCTTCCTATTTTTTTTCTAAAAAGACGGTGTGGTGTCATTTTTCAAGTGGAAGTATGCTGTGATACTGAGTGGAGTGTGACGCAAGTGTAACACTAAAGCCTTGGAGTTTAGCCTTCCCACTTCATGCCAGGCTACCCTAGTCGGACCGGTAACCCCGGGTCCAACACTCACCACGACAACCACTGAAACTCCCGCCCCCATGACCACCACCCGTGCCAACCGCCTGCTCTCCTGGACCAACATAAACGCCGACGACCCCATCAAGATCATGAACACCATCCACTCCGGATCTCCGACAGACCCATGTACACACCACATTTTCAACAAGGCCAGCATCACCATCGCACCCCATCTCCGGAAAGCCATCAGCATCTCCTTCGAGACAGCAACTTTCCTGGAAAGCTGGAAGCACGCCGACATTAACTCCTTACTCAAGAAACCCAAAGCGGACCCCAAGGACCTCAAAAACATGCGGCCCATCTACCTGTTCCTGTTCCCAGCGTAGGTCATCGAGAAAGCCGTCAACAAAGAACTGACCCTCTACCTCGAGGAGAACAGCATCCTGGACCCGTCCCAGTCGGTGTTCCACAGCAACCACAGCACCAAAACTGCCCTCAGCGCCGCCACCGACATCAGGACCCTGCTTGACAACGGAGAAACCGCGGCCCTCATCCTTCTGGACCTCTCAGTCAGACGCAGTCTGCCACCGCACACGCCTCAACGACGCCGGGATCCAAGAGAAGGCCCTGGATTGGACCACCTCCTTCCTTTCCGGCAGAACACAGAGCATCCACCTCCACAGCTTCTGCTCCGAAGCCACATAGATCATCTGCAGTGTACCCCAGGGCTCATCCCTCAGCCCAACGCTGTTCAACATCTATATGGCACCTATAGCCCACATCGCCTGACTGCACAACCTCATCATCTCCTACGCCATTGACACCCAGCTGATCCTCTCCCTCACCAAGGACCCCAACATCACCAAACCCAACCTCCACGAAGGAATGAAGGCAGTCGCCGAATGGATGAGGAACAGCCGACTGAAGCTGAACTCGGACAAGATGGAGGTTCTCATCCTCGGATCCACCCCCTCGGCCTGGGAAGACTCCTGGTGGCCGACCGCACTGGGAACAGCTCCAACACCCACCGACCATGCACGCAACCTAGGGGTCATCCTCGACTCTACCCTCTCCATGACGAAGCAGGTCAACGCCGTCTCTTCCTCCTGCTTCAACACCCTCTGCATGCTAAGCAAGATCTACAAGTGGATCGCCACCGAAACGAGAAGAACGGTCACCCAGGCCCTCGCAGCAGATTGGACTACGGAAACACCCTCTACGCAGGAGCCTCGGCCAAACTCCTGAAACGACTTCAACGCATCCAGAACGCCTCAGCACGCCTGATCCTCGACATCCCTCGCCGCTGCCACATCACACCCCACCTAAGGACACCTGCACTGGCGCCCCATCAACTAGAGGATAACCTTCAAGCTCCTCACCCACGCAAACAAGGCACTCCACTACACTGGACCAGCATACCTCCACAGGCGACTCAACCTCTACATCCCACCCGCCAGCTCCGCTCCGCCGACCTCGCCCTCACCACAGTCCCCCGCATCCGAAGAGCGACGTTCGGCGGCAGATCGTTCGCCCACCTCACCGCCAAGACCTGGAACACCTTCCCCATCCACCTACGGCAGACCCAAGATCACTGACATTCAGAAGACTCCTCATGACCTGGCTTTTCGAGCAGTAGCAGCATTCCTGCCCCCCAGCGCCCTGAGACCCTCACTGATATGTGCGCTTTACACATGATATGATTGATTGATTGATTGAATGTTAATTCCCATAGGGATTTTAGTCACGACTACAGCCTAAACCGCTGGACAAAATTACACCAAATTTGGCAGAAAGGTAGCTTTTAGTCCAGATAGAACTCTTTTTGTTATTTGGTGTAAATCCGTTCAGCAGTTCAGGAGATATTTAAATAAAAATAAAAAACTTGTTTATATAGGTCCATGGAAGTTCAATCCCGTGCTGAAATCTGATTGGCTGCCAACACTTCAACTAGAGGCAGAGTCTCACAAACAACTTTTTTTTAAAAAGGGGGGGCAGGGTAAGGATGCCCAGACCCCCTAATTGTGGTCCTGGTGTCCCTCTGTGACACAAAAAGAGTCAAAGTATTTTTGTTTTAATTTTGTGCAGCGGGAACGAGTTGGAGCAACAATTCAGAGGCAAACTAAAATAAAACAAGCACGGTCTAGTGCGTTGGTTTACATTATAGGGGTGGGCCAGGTCATGGTGACATGGGGGCTTCTTTGAAGAAAAACAAAAAAAAACAGGGGGTACAAGGCCCCTGCCCTCCTTGGGTTTATTATGCCCCGTGGGCCACCACCTTCCTAGGGCTTAATTTTAATAGCAAGGGGGGCGGGGGGCGCTCAGACCCCCCCACAAGCCCGGGAACCACCAACTCCCCGTGGCTAAATACAAAGAAATTAGGGGGCCTTGTGGTCCCACCCTAACCCTAGGGACCATACTTCCCAGGGGCTATAAATAAATTAACATGGGGGGGGGGGCCACACGGAACCCAAGCCCTGGGGACCACCACATCCCAGCGAGGGGGAGGTCTCGGCACACCTGGGGCTATAAATAAATTGACATGGGGTGCAGTGCGGACCCCCTCGAGCCCCGGGGACCACCACATCCCTGGGGCTAAATTAAATATGGAGCGGGGGCCTTGACCACAAGGACTACCACCTTCCAGGGCAATTCTCGGTCCCAGGGACCACCACCTCCCCAGGGCGGCCCGTGCAAACAAAATGAGGGGGGATGCTTGGCACCCCTCCTGGACCCATACATGGCCCTGGGGACCACCACCCTCCTGGGTCGGCTCCTACTATGTCCTGGAGTACCACCAACCCCAAATCCCTCCAGGACATAACTTTTTGCTTTTGCTTGCCGGGAGTTTTAACAACTCCCTCCAAGCAAAAGCAAGCATTCCGGTTCTAGCAGGCAGGAGCGGACAACGTTTTTCCGCCTGCTGGAAGAGGAGGTTTTATTCTGTACGGAGGGAGCTGCCTTTCCAGCAGCTCACTCCGTGTAGCAGCAATGCCGGCTCCGACAGGAGGCGGCTGGGACCGCGAGGCATTGAGGCTCTCCCCATGGCCCTGGGAAAAAGAGCACAAAGAGGCAAAATAAAGGGCAGAAACAAGCATAAAGAGGCAGACTAAAGATCAGAAGGAAGCAGAAAGATGCAAAATTAAGGTAAGCAATGAGCAGAAAGATGCAAAATAAAAGTAATTAACTATCAGCAAGTGGCAAAATGAAGGTGAGAAACGAGCAGAAAGGGGTAAAGTAAAGGTGAGAAATTAGCAGAAAGAAGCAGGATAAAGGACAAGAGAGTAGAAAGAGGCAGAGTAAAGGTCATAAATGAACAGAAAGAGACAAAATAAAGGTTAGAAACTAGCAGAAAGAGGTAAAATAATGATGAGCAACAAGCAGAAAGAGGCCAAATAAAGGTCGGAAAGAAGCAGAAAGAGGTCAATAAAAGATCAGAAAGAGGCAGAATAAAGGTCAGAAGGCAGCAAAGAAACAGAACAGAGGTCAGAAACCAACAGCAAGAGGCAAAATAAAGGTCAGGAGCGAGCAGAATGAGGCAAAATAATGGGCAGAATGAGTAAAAAGAGGCAAAATAGAGGGCATGAGAGAGGGGAGAAGAGGCAGAAAAAATGAGCGGGGAAGGCACAAAACTGACTGTATCCGATGATAGACTGCAGGCAAGCTGGACAGGAGGAGCTGACATAAGGACCTGCTTGTGTGCTCCCCCCTACTTTTTTTTACCACACACACACTGACAGACCCACTCATACATTCACACACCCACTCACAGTCCCTTGCACACATTCATGGAGCCACTCCCAGAACCACTCAGACTCACCCACCCAGACAGTCTCAAGACACTCAGGCACACACTCATAGACCCACTGAGAGATTCATACACACCCACTCACAGATCCTCTGAGATTCACATACACTTACTGACCCAGAAACTCACTCACACACCCACTCTTGCATCCACTCACAGACCCACTCAGAGACTTACGCACCCACTCACAGACCCACTGAGACACTCACGCACCCACTCACAGACCTACTCAGACATTTAAATACCCACTGATGGCCCTACTCACAGACTTACAGAGACACTAATGCACTCACTCACACAATCATTGTCAAAGGTGTGTGGTTACATTTAGGAAATAAAATAAAAAAACCTTAGCTATTCACTTAAAAAAAAACAAAGGTTACAGGGACATTATGGTTAGAAAATAGAATTTAAAAAACCTTAGAAATTCACTGAAAAAAAACAAAGGTTACAGGGACAATATAGTTAGGCTCAGATTTCACTTGTACAAAACTATTGAAATTCATCAGTTACAGTCAGCTAACTATAACTTACGCCCCCCACCATGCACTGCTTATAACCTCATATATTACATCACTCATGACATGGTCATAATTTGGGTAATTTGATCAACTATATGTAACAAAACACCTGACTGTGGGCTTAAAATGGTGCAAAACCAATACACCTAAAAAAAGCCTACTAGCCTTAACATATGTTACATATTAAAAAAACCATGCCTAATGCCTTTGGTGAATCTTTTCAAAAGAAACATTAGATCTATGGCATCTGAAATACCTTTTCCTAGTTAACAAACCTGGGCTATAGGTGTCATCATTGGCTTCCCGCCATAACCAACTCAAGCCTCCTTTATGGAGCTTAAGCTTTCCCACAAGATATCCACTAGTTATGCTGTAATAAAAATACACATATCTAAAAAATGACTGCTGTCTAAATAATATAAAAATCCCTCCTATTAGAGCCTAATAAGGACTATAATAGTGAAAATCTTCAATCCACATGATTTGTTTGGGTGAGTCACAACACCAAAACTCGTCTACCATAGTAATCCGCAAAATGTTTTGTAACAAAGTACCTACCTATGGACTTTAGCACAGCGTCATAAGAATCTATCTTTAAAAGCCTATTCCCTTTGACACATGCAGCTTACAATCAGGTTCATTATAAACAGGTCACACATAAGGGATCTGACATAACTCTTCCTAGTGAGCAGATAAGACCTATTTCCGTTCCCACTGGCCTGAGTCTGACGCTGTAACTGACACAGGCCTATTGAAGTGAGCAGAGGTTGCCAACCATGATGCTTTCAGTTATAACATTACAAATATGTCTAGAATAACAAAGGAATAAATAAAGTGAAAATCTACTCTCAGGATTTTTCAGAGTGGATGACCAACACCCTTAACTACTATCGTAATCAGATTACATATAACAAAATACCACTCTATAGTCTGTAACATCATGTGGTTCCTTATACTTATTCAGAGTGTTTCCTGAGCTTTAGGATCTCCAGTCCCTCTGGCAGCGTAGACTTAGTTAACAAATCAATATCAAACTTTGAACCCAGTAGACTATAACCGGCAACAGTAGCTAATAAACAGAATATTAAAATTGCAGCATTATAAAAGTCATTTAAAATGTTGGCTTTCCCTGTATTTGTCCTCCAAATCCTTCCTTCTTGATTCTAAATAAACAATAACCGCACAAAATGGAGACTGTAAGGTTTTCGTAGGTGACCTTGCCTTTCACCCACATACCTTAATAGAACAAAGGAAGCATTGTTCTTTATGAAGAGAGGTAGTGTCCCACCAAGCAGATAAGGCCTGTCTGGCGAACCAGAGGACCTAGCTCATGGCCTTCGAGAAGATGTTTACAGCCTTTATCTGAACAAGCCCAATCTCTCAGCTTCTTGGCAGTCTGAAGATTCCCTTCTCCCCCTAAATTGTTCGTATTTAGCCCAAATACTATTTTCAGAAAGTTTTGAAAACAACAGACCTCTTATTTAATGTATTAAAACTAAACCGTCAACACCTGCACCTACTTCTGCGAAACATTTACTGTCTAAAACATTAAACTGTTTTGTTAGCTTGTCAGCATAACCAATTCATGCCTACTGTACTGAGCACAGGCTTTCCCACGTGGCAACCATTAAGTCATAAAATGGCAAATGTATGCTAAATTACAGTTGGCAATGCAAAATAGTACATCTCTTAAGAGGGCCTAACAAGGATCCTTACATTCCAAATATTTTGTGCCCATGGTTTGTCAGAGGCGGTAATCAAGACCAATCCCCCTTTCTGATTATGGTAATCTGCGCGATTCCATTGAACTAAAGCATTCTCTGCAGGCTTTCATACAGAGTAATAACCATTCACACTTTATTAGATTAATGTTATCATATGCTTTACACAATTAATATATCAGGCCTACTTACTTTATTACTACATTTCATAAGAAAGAGATCAGGCCTATAGCCATGTTCATTCACTTTCCAGTTGTATAACAGAACAACGCATTCCATTGCAACGCATTACTTTTACACGCGTGTCTTACAACGTGAATGCCTTTACCACAGATAACCTTTATCATGGATATTCCAACAACGAATATGCATTTACCAAGCCTGCTTACCCAACCAATTTCATTGTAAAAGAACGAATGTTAAAGGCGTATATGTGGTAAAGGTTTTCCCTGATCCCTGCCCTGAGCCCTAAAACTGGTGACCACCACGAAACCCCCTGGCCCCCAGCCCTTGGGCCATAAAAGTGGACCCCAGTGCAACGCCCGGTCCTCCCCTTTACTGGCTCCCAGCGCTTCTACATAAAACCCATCCCCCTGCCCTAAGCCCTAAAACAGTACCCCTGCGCAACCTTACCCACCCTTCAGCCCTTTTGAGAAATACCCGACCCCTGTCCCCTGTCAGGACATGGGACAGGTATTTCTCAAAAGGGCTGAAGGACCTCTGCACGACCACCCCCGTAGTCATTTAAAAAAATACCCTAAAGTCCTAAAACCATGATCTGGCCCCAAAGTCCTAAAATGGCCCCCTGCTCTTTGCCCAATACCCCTTACCTCACTCACAACGACAACCAAGCATCTCTTCAGGCACGGCGCTGGTTGTAATGAGGAGGCAGAAGGGTCTCTCTGTTTCCTCTAATGAAGCCAATAGCCTTAACCACACCAGCAGCTTTACCACGCATATGGCCTTACTACACGCCAGCACTTTTACCATGCATATGCCCTTACCACAAGTATCACACATATATGCCCTTATCATGCATACCTTTACAGCGTTACTTAATGGTAAAGGCAAGTGTGGTAAAGGTATATGCGTTGCAGAAAAATGTGTGGTAAAGGTGCATGCGTTATAACGCATAAGTGGTAAAAGGCATGCCTGGTTACAGCTTCGCTGTAATGGCCGTTCCCTTCACTTTCCATCATCACTACCTCAGTCCTTTTGTATTGAGTACAAGCTTTGCCACAAGCCCACAGCTACAATACACAAACAATTTTCAGTGGAAACTCACAACTCTGGGTCAATCAAATCCTGCACTTGGAGAATCCCACATGTCGGTGGAGCCAAAGCTCCTCTTTCAGTATTTCCCTGAAAGCTCTTTTTTGTCGCATAAGGTCTAACAGCTGTGCTTAAAATCGCGGCTTAATGATTTATATTTTCAGGGTAAATAAATTCTCTAATGCACTCTCAGTGTAAATGCAGAAAAAGAAAGACAAAAGAGCTGACAAAAAAGGTAAAACTATCTGCAACCACACCTAAAACGTGCAGCAGTTTTCAAGCACGCCACTTAAGAATATTGAGCAAGTTTTATAGGAGTAAGGCATATCCAAATGAGTGGCAAATAAACTGTATTAAAAGCCGGAAAATTCTGTGGAAGGGAGAGAGAAGGGAAGTGTCTTTGTGTTATATTTCCCCTTTATTATAAATATTGAATAACTCCAGAATATTGCAAAAATGCCTGCCGATCCATATGTACAAGTTTAAGTACAATCCAATATGTCCTTGTTGGAGGGTGGTTTATTAGTAGGTGCAGATAGGTGCCTACCACACCACAATCACAAATAAAGACCAGTCAAGTTCTCAATAAATGAATCCTTCCTCAACCCTTGGTAGCTTGGCTGCGAGCAGACGGGCTTTACTGAGGAGAGGGAGAGGTGTGGCGCAGCAGGAGCAAGACTGACGGACTCTGGAGCACGGGGCTCACGGTTCGATCTCAGCACCATGCAACTCTGGGCAATAGCTCACTTAATCTCCCCAATGGCCCTTAGTACCTTAAGACCCTTAGGGGTGATTAGTTTGCGCTTTACAAATATTGGATTTACGATTTATTTATTCGAGGAGACATGTGTGGATAGCATTTAAAAACACCAATACAGTAAATAGGTAAGACACATCACACAATAAAAATCCAATGCCTATTCATAACAAGCATTAGAAATGCAATCGGGCTCGGATTTATTTGAGTTTGAGCTAATGGCATTGTAAATGCCAATGTATTGTTGCTATGTGTTATGGAGTGTGTTCATGTGGTGTGTACTGTACTGCTAGTGATCTCCTTGTGAATGTGCGAATATTGCACCACTTGCCTGTGATGTCCTTCTTATGCACCGCCACTCTGCACCGCCACTCTGCACCGCCACTCTGCACCGCCACTCTGCACCGCCACTCTGCACCGCCACTCTGCACCGCCACTCTTCCACTCTGCACTGCCACTCTGCACTGCCACTCTGCACCGCCACTCTGCACCGCCACTCTGCACCGACACCGCACCGCCACTCTGCACCACCACTCTGCACCACCACTCTGCACTCTGCACCGCCACTCTGCACCGCCACTCTGCACCGCCACTCTGCACCGCCACTCTGCACCGCCACTCTGCACCGCCACTCTGCCACTCTGCACTGCCACTCTGCACCACCGCACCGCCACTCTGCACCGCCACTCTGCACCGCCACTCTGCACTCTGAACTGCCACTCTGCACCGCCACTCTGCACCGCCACTCTGCACCGCCACTCTGCACTCTGCACCGCCACTCTGCCACTCTGCACCGCCACTCTGCCACTCTGCACCGCCACTCTGCACCGCCACTCTGCACCGCCACTCTGCACTCACTGCCACTCTGCACCGCCACTCTGCACCGCCACTTTGCACCACCGCACCGCCACTCTGCACCGCCACTCTGCACCGCCACTCTGCACCGCCACTCTGCACCGCCACTCTGCACCGCCACTCTGCACTCTGCACCGCCACTCTGCACTCTGAACTGCCACTCTGCACCGCCACTCTGCACTCTGCACCGCCACTCTGCACTCTGCACCGCCACTCTGCACCGCCACTCTGCACCGCCACTCTGCACCGCCACTCTGCACCACTGCACCGCCACTCTGCACCGCCACTCTGCACCACTGCACCGCCACTCTGCACCGCCACTCTGCACTCTGCACCGCCACTCTGCACCGCCGCACCGCCACTCTGCACCGCCACTCTGCACCGCCACTCTGCACCGCCACTCTGCACCGCCACTCTGAACCACTGCACCGCCACTCTGCACCGCCACTCTGCACCGCCACTCTGCACCGCCACTCTGCACCGCCACTCTGCACCGCCACTCTGCACCGCCACTCTGCACCGCCACTCTGCACCGCCACTCTGCACCGCCACCCTGCACCGCCACCCTGCACCGCCACCCTGCACCGCCGCTCTTCCACTCTGCACCGCCACTCTGCACCGCCACTCTGCACCGCCACTCTGCACTCTGCACCGCCACTCTGCACTGCCACTCTGCACCGCCACTCTGCCACTCTGCACCGCCACTCTGCACCGCCACTCTGCACCGCCACTCTGCACCGCCACTCTGCACTCTGCACCGCCACTCTGCACCGCCACTCTGCACCGCCACTCTGCACCGCCACTCTGCACCGCCACTCTGCACCGCCACTCTGCACCGCCACTCTGCACCACTGCACCGCCACTCTGCACCGCCACTCTGAACCACTGCACCGCCACTCTGCACCGCCACTCTGCACCACTGCACCGCCACTCTGCACCGCCACTCTGCACCGCCACTCTGCACTCTGCACCGCCACTCTGCACCGCCACTCTGCACCGCCACTCTGCACTCTGCACCGCCACTCTGCACCGCCACTCTGCACCGCCACTCTGCACCACTGCACCGCCACTCTGCACCGCCACTCTGCACCACTGCACCGCCACTCTGCACCGCCACTCTGCACTCTGCACCGCCACTCTGCCACTCTGCACCGCCACTCTGCCACTCTGCACCGCCACTCTGCACCGCCACTCTGCACCGCCACTCTGCACCGCCACTCTGCACCGCCACTCTGCACCGCCACTCTGCACCGCCACTCTGCACCGCCACTCTGCACCGCCACTCTGCACTCACTGCCACTCTGCACCGCCACTTTGCACCACCGCACCGCCACTCTGCACCGCCACTCTGCACCACTGCACCGCCACTCTGCACCGCCACTCTGCACCGCCACTCTGCACCGCCACTCTGAACCACTGCACCGCCACTCTGCACCGCCACTCTGCACCACTGCACCGCCACTCTGCACCGCCACTCTGCACTCTGCACCGCCACTCTGCACCGCCACTCTGCACTCTGCACCGCCACTCTGCACCGCCACTCTGCCACTCTGCACCGCCACTCTGCCACTCTGCACCGCCACTCTGCACCGCCACTCTGCACTCTGCACCGCCACTCTGCACCGCCACTCTGCACTCTGCACCGCCACTCTGCACCGCCACTCTGCACCGCCACTCTGCACCGCCACTCTGCACCGCCACTCTGCACTCACTGCCACTCTGCACCGCCACTCTGCACCGCCACTTTGCACCACCGCACCGCCACTCTGCACCGCCACTCTGCACCGCCACTCTGCACTCTGAACTGCCACTCTGCACCGCCACTCTGCACTCTGAACTGCCACTCTGCACCGCCACTCTGCACTCTGAACTGCCACTCTGCACCGCCACTCTGCACTCTGCATCTGCACTCTGCACCGCCACTCTGCACCGCCACTCTGCACCGCCACTCTGCACCGCCACTCTGCACCGCCACTCTGCACCGCCACTCTGCACCGCCACTCTGCACCGCCGCACCGCCACTCTGCACCGCCACTCTGCACCGCCACTCTGCACCGCCACTCTGCACCGCCACTCTGCACCGCCACTCTGCACCGCCACTCTGCACCGCCACTCTGCACCGCCACTCTGCAGCGCCACTCTGCAGCGCCACTCTGCAGCGCCACTCTGCAGCGCCACTCTGCAGCGCCACTCTGCACCACCACTCTGCACCACCACTCTGCACCGCCACTCTGCACCGCCACTCTGCACCGCCACTCTGCACCGCCACCCTGCACCGCCACTCTGCACCGCCGCACCGCCACTCTGCACCGCCACTCTGCACCGCCACTCTGCACCGCCACCCTGCACCGCCACTCTGCACCGCCGCTCTTCCACTCTGCACCGCCACTCTGCACCGCCACTCTGCACCGCCACTCTGCACCGCCACTCTGCACCGCCACTCTGCACCGCCACTCTGCACCGCCACTCTGCACCGCCACTCTGCACCACTGCACCGCCACTCTGCACCGCCACTCTGCACCACTGCACCGCCACTCTGCACCGCCACTCTGCACCACTGCACCGCCACTCTGCACCGCCACTCTGCACCACTGCACCGCCACTCTGCACCGCCACTCTGCACTCTGCACCGCCACTCTGCACCGCCACTCTGCACTCTGCACCGCCACTCTGCACCGCCACTCTGCACCACCACTCTGCACTCTGCACCGCCACTCTGCACCGCCACTCTGCACCGCCACTCTGCACCGCCACTCTGCACCGCCACTCTGCACCGCCACTCTGCACCGCCACTCTGCACCACTGCACCGCCACTCTGCACCGCCACTCTGCACCGCCACTCTGCACCGCCACTCTGCACCGCCACTCTGCACCGCCACTCTGCACCACTGCACCGCCACTCTGCACCGCCACTCTGAACCACTGCACCGCCACTCTGCACCGCCACTCTGCACCACTGCACCGCCACTCTGCACCACCACTCTGCACTCTGCACCGCCACTCTGCACCGCCACTCTGCACCGCCACTCTGCACTCTGCACCGCCACTCTGCACCGCCACTCTGCACCGCCACTCTGCACCGCCACTCTGCACCGCCACTCTGCACCGTCACTCTGCACTCACTGCCACTCTGCACCACCACTCTGCACTCTGCACCGCCACTCTGCACTCTGAACTGCCACTCTGCACCGCCACTCTGCACTCTGCACCGCCACTCTGCACCGCCACTCTGCACCGCCACTCTGCACCGCCACTCTGCACCGCCACTCTGCACCGCCACTCTGCACCGCCACTCTGCACCGCCACTCTGCACCGCCACTCTGCACCGCCACTCTGCACCGCCACTCTGCACCGCCACTCTGCTGTCACTGGCACAACCCTTACCCACCCACCCCCAACAATGTGAGGGATCAGAAAAGGCGCGTAGAACGGGGATGATCTGGTGGAAAAGGCTCGATGACTTGTGTGCACAGGAGCCAATAAATGTATGGTTTAATTGACCCAGTTCCCAGCGAGGATTCTCCAGACACAGGGGACTGCATAAACATAGTTATACAGTATATCAACCTCACTCCCTAGCTCAAACACATACATCCCCAAGTTCTTAAGTACTAAGTAGTCACTCACAAACTTCGAACGCTCACGAGCATTACACACGCACTGTCATCCGCCATTAAGATCACCTGATCAAATCTCACGCGCCTCTGGGGCGACCCTCCCTCCTCCCAGCCGTGTTAAGTATACCAAGTGTCAGAGTGTCAGCCTTACTCTGAGGCACTGGCATCTGTGTGCCGTGTCCTTATTTTCAGGAAAATATACAAAGGCAGTGATGTTGGGGCCATTGACACCAAGTGTGCAGGAGTGTAAATGTGCATTGCACAAACCCCCAGCTGATCTGCGCAACTGCAAGACACGGGGTGAGGATACTTTCCGATGGTGACAAAAGTTTACAGAGTGTATACAGGAAAGTAGGCTCCCGAAACACCTGCATCACACATCTCCCCCTACAGCACAAAGTCAGCCACAGGGACACTCTCCTGCAACAACAAACTATATGTGCCTGTAGTCTTGCCCCGCCCCTCGCTGCTGCCATGCCATGCCCATGGGTGCCTGTCGAGTGAGGCTGCACGGGTGCTGTGGCGGGTTTCCGTGCTTTGGATTTCATCTCAGCGCTTTAAAAAAAAAACACCCATGCTTTTTCCTGCTCTCCGCGGTTGCTCCTACGAGTGTGCAGCACCCCTCCCTCCTCCACTGTAACACGAGCCCCCCTCCCCTGCACGTCCCATCAGAGACTGGCAGAGGCAAGGCAGACAACAGGATTCACTTTAGTAGCTGCTAGTGAATGCCCCATCATGTCCTCTACAAAGCCACCCTCCGTGCGTGCCCCGCTCACGGTGGCTGTGAGGGGCGGTGCACTCCCTGGCCGCCCGGAACAATCTTCCAGATACTTTACTTGTGTGCCCTGGAGGAGAGGATGGTAGAAAAATTGGTAGGGGGCTGAGAGTGCTTGCCGGGCCTTCAGCGGCAACCAAGTGATCGCGAACTACAAACAAGAACAAGGAAGCTGCGCGCTGAGCGCTGCAGAATTGTGAACGCGCCCGGCCATCTGGATTCACTAACGGAGGCACCCTGACAGCTCCTAATTATAATTTATGTACTTCTTTGCGCGAGCACGAACGAAATATGCCCAAAATGGCGGAACAAAACTACATTTACCCTATCACTTCAAGCCTATTAAAACGAAAACACAAGGAAGACGAATCACTGGCCAGATGACAGAAAACGCTAAGGAATGTGTGGAATTCCTCTCGCCAAGGCCCTAGGAGATACTTCTTTTTTTTCTTCTAACATTAGGATCTCGAAACTCCTCCCCCACTTACAGTGGGGAGGAGTCCGAGCCCTAAAAATAGGATTTTCTTTTATGATTAAACGACACATATCCAATGTTGTGAACTAGTGATATGAATTTTTAAAGATTAAATATTTTATAGTGCCAACTTGGAACATCTGATCGCGCAAGACTGGGACAAAGTTTGAGGCCGACTGCAATGGAGCACGTATCAAATACAATGAACAGTAAGGCCCGCTCAAGGCTTCGGACTTAGTTGTTTTTTTGGAGCTTTTTCTCTCTATGTCGAACAAGGCAATCTGTTGGGCTGGCCTGCGGGTCAACAATGATGGCTTGGTCTGGGGTGAGGCTTCAGAGAGGTCTTGGAGCTCTGGAGGTTTCAGTGGCAAGAACCTGGATTTCAGACCGGGGTGTTCGACATCGGTGGCTTGACCCTCAACGACAGGTCGGTCACCTTATGGAGCTTTTTACCAAAAATTCTCCCAATGTCTCCAAACTTCTAGAACTACTTCCAGAAGATCCTTTTGAGGATCCAAGGCATCAACAATACAAATTCAAGGTTCCAGAAGCTCGGAGTTGCTCATCAGGATGTTAGGACTACATATCCCACAATACACCTGACCAAATCCTTGGTGGTCAGCTGGTTTCTTTTTCTGGAGAGGATGCAAGTGGAGCTCTTTCAACCTGTTGCTATCAGGGAGTCCACTCCTTCAGTTTTCAAAACAAGGCAAAGTCCTCCTTTTGCTGTAGTTCCAAAGTGTTCAGCAGGTGCAGTCATTCAGAGTGCAATCCTGTTGGTGCAGGACAGGGTTCCAGCAGGACAGTCCTTCTAGTTGTTTCTTCAGGCAGGGGTCTGAGTTGCTGGGCAACTCCTCCAGTGTTCTTTGGTGACAAGCAGGGGGGCACCCCTGACCAATGGGGTACAGGGTGCCACCACAGATGTATAAAAGCTTCCTCCGAAGTATGGCATAATATTGTCCCAGAAAGCACTTTTTGACAAAATCCCAAATGGAGAAACTCTCTACTGGGGTTAAGCTCTGGGTAAGCCAACCGAGTGGTGTGGCTAAAGTTCCCTAACACTCCCATTCCAGCCCCTTTGCTAATTCCATTACTGGGGCTCCTGTCTGGCTGGGGGTGCAGAAAGTGGGGGTTAGCCTGTGTCCTGTCCTAAATGGCATTCCCTCTTTGAAGGCCAGTTTTGCTACTCCATCCCCATCCAGTTTTTTGCTCTGCAGCTGCAGATCTCCTTCCACCAGAAGTCCTTTGTCTCTATGAAGGCCACTTCACACCTCATCAGAGCAGTTTAGCTCAGCCTGGCAACGGCTGGCTCAATCAGGAGAGGCGGCTAGAGGGTGGATTTTCGCACATCAGAAAAGCAAGTTCTAGAACTTGTTTTTCTTTAAAGATATAATAATTCTAACATTGGCAAGTTATTGGATTTATTATAACTATCCTTATAAGTCTTTGAATTATTATGTTAGCTCACTCCAGTCAATAGTTATACTTTATTACAGTATTCCCATGTTAGCCTACGAAGCTAATGTACTACAATGGGGAAAAACAACATTGACAGTTTTTTCCTCAGTGGGGCATATAAAACATCTTTTAAAATGCCCCTGCTTATTTTAACAATGCACCCTACCCTTGGGGCACCTAGGGTAGACCTCAGGGGTGACCTATATGAACAAATAAGATAGTTTAACACTTTGGAAGTACCTTTAATTCCAAAGTCGAAACTGGACACAGTTATATTTTAAAAGCAGCTTGCAAAGCAGGGCTGTTGTTTAAAACGACAGCAGGCAACAGAGGAGTGCACACTAAAGTGCAATAAATCTAATCCCAAATGCCCTACCATATACTAAGGACTTAAAGGTCAGTACAAATTGCAAATATACCTAATTGTCATGAACCTTTTACATAGATCACTGGCTCTGGGTCTTGTTAGCAGAGCCCAGTACAAAATCAGTCAGAAAATCAGCATCTAGTGGTCAAAAATACATACGAACAATCTTATTTTGAACTAGTACCAACATTTCACTTTCAACAGAATACTTTTTTGAAATCTAAAAGTGCAGTGACCTGAACTGGGAACACAAATATTTGCCCTATAAGATTTGGCGTATGAGAGAGACACTACAGTGAGAGGTGGAGCCTAAGCGAGTTGAGGCAGAGGCCCTGTTGTCCACTACCTCCAATGGAAGAGGAGAGGGAGAGGGAAATGGCGCCAACTGACCCCACACTTAATGTGGTGGGGTCCTAGATTTGAGAGGCTATTCCCATAGAGACGTTTGCTGAGCTCAATCAACATGAACATTACATTAACTAGAACCATAATATAGAGCGCTTTAAGCCTTTTACCTGGCACCTAACAGTTAAAACAACACAATTTCACACCAACCTTTTACCAACAACACACAGATTTTTTTTTTTAACCTCTTGTCAACGAGAGGCAAGCTAGGTGAAAGATGATACCTGCCGAAAGCATTTTAAGAGTGGCTAAAGACATACTGCAAATAAACCGCCAAAACTGTACAGGAAAACAAGAACATTAGAAAAACCTAGAACAATATATATAAACAAAATTACACAGGCAAAATAGAATTACTGATCAACCTAACAAGGTGATGCCAAGAAAATCGTTATTTGCCTGGAAATGTGAATAAGTTAAGCCAGCGAGTGCTAAAAGACCAGCAGCTAACACATTCTCAATTTTTAATGTAAGATTTGTAACTCAACAAAACTTTTCCAGCAATCTGTTTTAACCAATCATGCACCATATTTGTAGTCCGTCACATACGCTGAGCTATTCACGTAAACTACACCCAAGAGTTATCATCGTAGGACAAAAATACAAACCAACTCCATAAAGGGAAACACATACTCACTTCTCCCATCAACGAGTATAATGAAATAACAATACATGAAAGCATCAAGACTGAAAGGCATGAATGAGAGAAAAGATCTACACATGTAATAATAACTTTCTTCAGTAATGCCTTTATTTTACATTTCCCTGCCGACTTTAATACTGTACTCTCTCCATAATCCTCCCTAGGACTACAAAAGTGGTCAAATCAAGGTGGAGGTGGTAATAAAAACCACTATTTACTACAGTTTGAAGTTTATATCTGGTGGTAGATGACACGGTACCAATACTTCATTAAAAAAAATATTTTCTTTCTATTGCCTCTAGGAGTTCCAGAGGCCGTATTGGCTCTACATGTGGTTTCATATAGAGTTTAAAAGATGCATTATTTATAAAAGAATAAAAATACTGTTTAAATGATTAAAAAAAATAGAAAAACAGTAAAGAAGCGACTGAGAAGAAAATACAAAAAGGTACTTATAATAAAGGTGACCAAGTTATTGAAAATAGGTTTTAATTTCTCATTTCAAAAGAAGTGCTAATTAGTAAAATGCAAAGCATTCTTTAAATAAAAAATAGAAACACAGAAGTGACCAGCAAGCAGCGTAAACATTAGCTGCATTTTATAAAAATATGCATCCACGCTGGAAGGCACGAATCTGACCTTTATGAAGATAATGGATGCTGTACGCTGTACACCTATAATAGATTTGCTGTTTAACTCAAGCATTAGTAATTAAGAGCAGGGTACAGGATATGAATAGAGAGGACAGTAAAGCCATACCAGGGAGACAGAGCAGTTGAAGGTTGCACTTCTGAGCAATTAACATCATCATGTTCTCCTCTTCTCCACGGCAACAGTAGGTTACAGCTAGCCCATATGTCCCTGGAATCAACATATAAAAACACATCGTTTAACTGGCTGAAATTCAAATGGTGTAGGCATTTTGTTTGTATCCCACTTGCTCACTTGCTATCTAATAATGTATTTTTTAAGTTGTCACTGAGAATTCAGAAAAAGGCTTTTTAAGCCTTTCTAGATATTGTCTAGATTACTTACCGGTAATTTTCATTACTCCAATTCCTGACTCCTTGTCACAGTATTAACTTAATGAAGTACGGAAGTGCTGCTCCTCCAATGGCCACCTTTTCAAAAGTTTTCCTTTTATTTTAACTACATATTCGACACACACTCTATACAGTGTAAAGGAAAATGGTATAATTAGAACTTCATGCTATTATAAAGCACCCAATGCAAGCTACTACTTAATACTACTTGCTTCAGACATCCAATGCCTCAAACACAGCTTGCACATCCTCCAGTCCTAGATGTCCAGGGCCTACCTGAAGCTCAACTTAACTGAAACATAATTCCTGCTACTTGTCAAGAACAACAGAGATATAGTATAAACTTTGCTCAATGACATGAACCTTGACATCTTCGAATCCTAACTTTCACTGAATGCCAAATCATTTGAATTTACCCAGGGCACCAACCTCACCCTACAAGAACATATTGCCAAAAAAAGCGGCCTGGTAACAGCTCTCTTCCAAAATGTTTCTTCTAGAAAGCGACTTAGAAACTGCTGCTCTGTACTCTTGCATCTGGATGATGTTAAGGCCCTTCTCCATGTCCTCCTGGGCTGCATACTGGCACCCCTCAGTGGGATCCTACACACCGCAGTACCTCTCATCCAGGGCTTGAAGAAATGTGATCATATCACTCATATTGCGATGGTACTCCATCGGCTCCACGTGCTAGTCCACACTATATTCAAAACCACCAGTATCATTTGCAAAGCTATCTCGACCAGTGTCCTAGCCTATCTTGCAGGCAAGCTCACCATCTCTGATGGTTCTCTGCACACTTGCAACCAGGACACCATCAGACTGCAGACTAAGAAGTGTAAAAAATAGAAAACCAGACAGCAGCCTCGGATCTGTAAAAACATTCCCATATCCGTCATAATTGCCTCAAAGATCCTCCAATGTAGGATTGTGTTCAAGACTTACCTCTTTAAAGAGCCCTACATTACAATGCATTAACCATCCACAACCTAGCTATGACTCCTATTACTAGTTTACTTAATGCTATATACATACATCCATACCTACCTGCAAAGAAAATTTACAAGTGAGAGGATAGTAACATTAGTAGTAGGATGAGGAATACAGAATTGGAGTAATGAATATGATGGTATGTATTCTAGACATTACCTCTTCACTCAGCATTCCTCAGCCCATTCCTTTCTAAATGCAGACATGCCAAACCATAAACGTCTTCTTTGCACAGGATTATACATGCATATAGGAGCCAGACCAACAAAATAATGACATTTTACCCACAATGCTGCTACTGAATGAACAGAATAAACATTTTAAATGACCAAAATCCAATTCTTCATTTTGAGCCAGAGCCAACATTTAATGAACAACAAATGTTGCCACAAAAGAAGCAGCACAATTGTTCAAAAATAGAGCTTCCCTCAATTCTACATACGAGGCAGAAAATCCTCTCATGGAGGATGTATGAAACCACATGGAAATGTATCTATTTATTATTTTCACAATATTAGTTGGAAAATCCTAGTCTGTAACTGGATTCAGATATCAAACAGAGAATGCAGTCTTGATTTCAATAGAGAACTGAGTTTATCGTAGAATTGAAACTCAAATCTAATGTAAAGACAATTCTGCCTTTAGGAAGTCATAAAAAATTGGGAAATTTACATCTATACCATCAACTTCCAAAGACTGATAAAGAAATCTGAGGACTTTAGATTTCCTCTTTGCACTCAATGTGGCTACAAGAACAGATGACAGATGGAATGCTGAACAAATCAAACATTCAGCCCCAATCACAGATCAGGGTTAATAAACAACTGACTTCATCAGGGCTACAAAAGTAAAGCACAAACTAGAATTACAAGTAGTAGATATTTGCACATAGCACTGGTTCCGGTGTCCAACACCTCTAACATGTATATAGGTATTTCATAAGATCATGGAATACATCACTAGATCCCAGACCTATAGCAGGTTCGTAGATCAAACAGTGTAACCGTCTCTGAGTTGTCACATGTGTGCATAATAAGTTATTGCACATTGATGGAATCCAAAAGAGACAGAGTATAGTCCCACCATGTGTCGATAGACATGCTGTTCTATAACTTGGGCAATAATAGTTTGAATTCAAATGAATCCCAGGAAAGTGAAGTGAAAACATATCTCATATAGCGAGGCAATTGACCTGCTATATTTTGTTGTCACACCCTGGTGCCACCTTATAACCCTTGTAGCTGTTCTTGTACCTTAATATCCTATTACCAGCTCTCCTGCTATAAATTCATCACACTGTAACGTTCTGTCGTTGTGCAACCTTATTAGTTCCCCAAAAATCTTCGTCAACCTAGTTTTAAATAAATAATAAATGATTACTATCACCACCAAATTCGCACAGTAGCCACCTCCTACCATAATATCTTGCAATTCCGATATCTCACCAATCTTAAGATCGTATTAATGCTCCTCTTCATATATGTATTTATGCTCCAATAGTTAAAGGTACTAATACCCTGTAATCTAAAACAACAAGAAATGAACTACCAGAAAGTCCTTTAGCTAATAGCGTACATATAAAAGTGAGTCACAGCCTAGCACGGTGATGGAGTTTAATTGATACATCCAAGTGCCCATTCTGCAGCTCCTGCATGCCCCGAGGTAATATCTTAAATTGATGGGCAACATCACATAGAGAAATAATTATTGCAAAGTCTCTGTAAGTGAGACATAATATTAGCATTCAAACCAACAAAGGATAATCACAAATCTGGTATTGAAATTAAATGATACCGAGATATGACAGATATGTAAAACGCTCCTAACAAATCTAATATCCAATAGTCACCACTACAGAGTAAAAGTCCATTGTGCATGCTGCACACAAACGCCTATAATAATAATAATAATCCACATTTGTAAAGCGCGAACAATCACCCGTAAGGGTTTCCAGGCGCTGGGGGCCGTCGGGAAGATTAAGCAAGCTTTTGCCCAGAGTCACATGGTGTTGGGCTAATCTGCCGCCGGTGCAGGGGATCGGACCGTGATCCCCAGATTCCAGCGTCAATCACCCTGGCCGCGGTGCCACACCTATAACAGTTACCGTTAACCCAGCACCTGGCACCATGATCTTCACTGAGAGGAGAGTACTCCTAGCATATGCGCAAATAGTCGTGCTGGTCAGGCACAATCTTATGCCGGGTATATATACCATCTGTGTACCCGGTTCAGTCTAAACTTAAATTAAAACAAGCTGCCTATTTACCTATCCGCACAACTTATTCACAGTAGTGCCCTTAGCCATAAGTATCAGCAAGGGTCAAATTGTAGCGCGCAACCCATTTAGGGCCAAATACTCTATACTTAATATGGCGACCACTATAATAGCATTTTCCTGCCTGAGAATCCAGGTTTTAAAGGGGTGGCCAACACAGAATGTGCAAGCAGTATGTATATTCAATTGCCACTAGTCAAATTAATAATTCAAAACGCCCGTCAAATCTCAAATGTTTTGAGATCATTCAACGCAAACACAATATAAGCCGCATTCAGCATTTCACAGCAATACAATCAGGTGGCCATCTCCGAGTATATAACATTTTTTTTTATATGTGGAAATTATATTTTTTTCCCAGAAGTTTTCTTTCAAGAAAACAAACTGTCATTGCTACTGAAAAGGCAAGATCTACACTTCAACGCCCTCTCCGCTTAGTCTGCAACTTGCAACCTAGATGTAGGCGCAAACATCAGAGACTGAAGATACAGATGTAAAGAGCAGACTGAACTAACTGCTGGTTACCCCATCCTCTTAGAAGTGAAAACCATTGCATTTTCAGACGATAAATGCAAATACATACTATTTCAACCTCCTCTTTCTAAAACCTGAAGAATAAACCAGGAACCAAAGGAAAAAGAGGGAAAGACATTTACCCAACCATAGGTCTACTGGCTCGTGAGAGCCTCCACCTCTTCTAGAATTCGGCCTTGGAATGAAGGAAGAGAATGAGAAATTGTGAACTGTGTCAAAGAGAAGTCTTTATGAGAAAGTTACTTCTGGCTGCACCATGTTTAGAAGAAAACTAATTTTCAACATATTTAAGGACCTGAAGTGGCCTTCACTTATCACCCCTGGTTTACCTGCCCACTGTTTTACCACTGAGAGATAATGCTACTTTCTTCTCAGTTGCTTTGCATATTTCTTGAAAAAATAATACCCTTTTTGTACCCTACCACCTCCTGGACTAGATGAGGAGGGAAATTAATCTGTTCAGAATGTCCTGTTGTTTCACTGTCTATCCCCAGAACATGACTTGCTCCGAAAGACCAATTGTGTCTCTGCTTATATCAATATTTCTCATACGAAACTATTTAGGGAATACGTACTGGATTCAGACAGTCCATTCTGTAGAGGTCTCCATTCTGTAAGTCTCTAACCCAAGAGACTGACTACGTTCTTGGGAAAACACTGACTCTAAACTGTCTTGAAACCTCAGACGGTTATGAAACCACTATTTTCACTCCAAATGATAGCCTAAGTGAGAAAGGTGACTTAAGAATATTTCCATTTCCAGAGTGTAGGCTATAAACTAACATTGAAGCTGCAAATATCCAAATCGAGAAATTTAGGAACTGAGAGACTGATGCACGTGCATAATATGTTGAAACAGAGGAGCCATATTTGGCCTCAGCCACGTTACCTCAAAAGGTTCAGAAAAGGATAGTATCCAAAATTATCTGGAACACCTAGTATATCCTCTTGGGCCTGGATCCAGTTCTAGGGCAGGCAATTCATTATTCCACACCAATAACATAGCCTCAGCTCCAAGTTCATGATTCTCTCAAATGACAAAGATACCATATCCCTATCTAACTAAACAAAGATGTTGATACACTACAGAACTTTAAGAAAGCCAGAACCCCAAACTTTTCCAACACCAGAACAGTTGTTTATATGTTGTGTTTTTTAAACAAGTCTTTGTCATACCCTTGTGAAAACTCTGGAGATGTGCCGAAGTCTGAACTGCAATTAAGAAAACCGACAATGTAACTCTTATACCACAAACTCAGGTACCACGATACTCTCTTAAAACAGGGGCATTAAGCAAGGTATCTTGAAGTCCACTGGAGCAAGATATTTACCGGAAAATCTCTGCTGGATGGCTTCCTCTCAAACACACCATTAAATGGCCTGGTACAATAATAATATTATGTATTAATCACAACACTGTCCCTTGTCAGGACCTCTTTCTGAAGAACAGGGATAGGCAAAATCTTGACTGTATGGGATGCCATCCAAACAATAGGAGCTACAGGGGGAAGAAAGTGAACTGGCCTCCCTCCACTCAACATATTCTCAATCAACAATGGGCCTGTTCACTAATTAATACACCTAACTTTCACTGTACTTCTTCATCAGGGCTGTTGGGGTTCCAAATTTAGACTTTCATGGTAGGTTCACATCAAACCATTTGGTTGCCTCCATTTAATATACCTGCAACCATAAATGCCGGGGACAGGGGAAACTGTTAAGCGTCAATTGATCGCATTCCCCTCAAAGTGAGTGGCCAAGTGGTCCAATCACCGCTACCATCAGTGCCAGAATCCTTGATTCACTGCTCCAGTGGCATTTATGGTTGCAGGTATATTTAATGGACGCAACCAAATGGTTTGATGTGAACCTACCATGAAAGTCTAAATTTGGAACCCCAACAGCCCTGAAGAAGTTGCCTGAAACTCTATATGGGCAACGTAACATGTCGGCAGCATAACTGATTATGGTTTGATTAGAACCATTTTTTTTTTTTTTATTAAAAATGTTTTATTGTCGCACCCTGTCATCACATGTACTGGTGCAAGCATTCAGATACTTGGCGTCAACATTCCGCCACAATCAGTTTGAGTCGCAACATTTCTGTTCTTCAACATTAAACAACAAACAACATTCAGGTGTATATCATGATCTCACAGAAGCAATGTAGGAATATATAAGCTTCCTAGGTGTGCCAGGCAGGCTGTCAGTCTTCAACCCTCACACATACCCTTAACATCCCTTACGCCAGGAGGGCGAGACAGTATCTATGCAATCCGCGCCCCTGCCGCCCCAACCCACCCGCCGTCCCAAGTTTATGCTACATCTTCCTCCTCCTCCGAACTATCCACATCTTCTTCTTCCTGTAGAGGTGTACAAGGCTCCCCCCTGTAGGCATTCTACGGCAACCATAGCTTGTTCCATTTACGTGGATTGGCCCTCTGTTGATACACTGCCCGTTCCACCATCATGAGCATATCCATATTCTTGCACCACTGTGCCAACGTTGGTGTCTCTGCTGCCCCCCATCTTTGCGCAATGTCTCGCTTCGCTAACATCACCCCTATGACAACCCACTTCCGCCCGTATGACGTCAGGTCGTTCGGGCCCCACACATTCAACAGGCAAATTCTAGGGTCAGGAGTGAATGGGAGCTGTAGCGTCTGGGCGATCGTGCGTGCCACACGCTTCCAGTAGTCTAGTATAGTCGGACACGACCAAAGGGTATGGAACAGCGTCCCCTCCTCCCCACAGTTCCGTAGACAATATGGGTGATCTGCCCTCTGAATCTTGTGTAGTGTAGTGCGTGTGTAATACACTCGGTGCAATACCTTGACCTGCACTAATCGGAACCTTGCTGATATACCCGCCTCCCTAGGCGATGCCAGTGCGGCATTCCATTCCTCCTCGTCCAGTGCACCTACATCCGCCTCCCATTTCTCTTTCAATTTCTGTAATGGGTCAGGCAAATTATTCACTAACTTACGGTACGTGAGGGATGTAGCGCTAGCTTCCATGAAATCAGTGAGTAGTCGGTCCTCCAAAGGGGCCGATTCCGGGACTTGATTAGAACCATTTTTAATGTGGGAAGCTAGCAGCACTTAATAAAGTTAGTTGTAGCTAGGCAGCTTCACCAAGTTTTAGTTGCGAGGATTGTCTGTCTGTATCCTCATAGGGTCCATTGGGCATACATGATATTAGCGTGTTATGTCACTTAAGTTTTGAGTTTTTTCTTGGTTTCATGGGTTATGGTTTTTGTTACATAACACACACACACACACACACACACTTATGTTTCTTTAAATAGGAAAGGTGATAACCGATTATGATAAGCAGACTTGCTGACGAGTACCAGCTAGCCGGCCCCTTTGTGTTACGACCGTGAGGTGCCTCCTCTCCTTTCCACACTTTTTTCTCGCACATGGGGTGGAGTATGATGCTATGAACATTTTAGAATTTGTATACACCACAGCCCAGGGACACATATAGGTCCGTAGGGGAGGTATAACGTTTATAATATCACCTGCAGTGCTGTACAGTGAAAGTTAGGTGTACAATTAGTGAACAGGCCCATTGTTGATTCTGTATGGGATGCCTCAAAGTGCATTGTCAATCCCTGAATCTGAATGACTTGACTGAACCATCTACCTTCACCCACTCTGGGTGAAATATGGACCCCCATCTGCTTACTTCGAATCGGCTTCAAAAGGACCGATGTCTCAGATTACTAATAAATTGTGTGAAAGTTGTAGTCTGTTGTCAAGTACTGATAATGAAGTATCAACTTCTGTCACCCCCTCCTTTTATTTATGTAATAATGCACCTAAACATGTATTTAAATGGTTGCACCAAATATCGCACTGTATGTGTTTGGTCCACTGCCCCTGGTATCACTAATTGTATTACCAGCCAGGTATCCAGTGTGACCAACCTTACTTAAGGTCTGCTCTCAAACCAGCTCAGGTGAATTCAAGATGGCATGGCCAAAATAAGCTACAAACACTTTCTTCAGGCTATTAACAACCCTTGACTATATCAAACATACCGATTTCTTATCATTGTTAACAGCAAGTCCCCCGCCTTCATTTCTGGACTGCTGAAGATCGAAAGCGGTATAACCACATAAATGGCAGTTCTCATTAAAAGGATCAGACTGTTAACAGTGCTATGTCCTTCCAATGGAGTAAATATTACATTTTGAGGGGATGTCATATCCGTTCATGCCAGTGGGCATGACATACCCCCAAACCTTGCTCTTGTGAAAAGAATTACTGTAGATGAGGGCTTTTTTATCCCACAATTATGACCTGAAGCTTCATCGCAAAAACATAACTTGACTATTCTCCTATGAACATACTCTCTCATCAAAATCTGGAGAAGATCAAAATGAAAACAGGGAGAATGGAGAACTCTCTGCCTTTAAAACAGACCGAAGGAGTTGAAGTCCCACCCTTTAGGCTAAGACTCTAAGACTTTACCTTCTAGGTCACAATTTTCTCTCTCTCACCATCAGCATGAAGGGAACTCCTTGACCAGGCCATCTCCCTCACTAAGCCAAGGATCAGGATACCAATGTTTGCAACACCCCTATTGTCCACTATAAACGAGAGTGAGTCCATTGGTTACCTATTATCTGGTTCCAGGCCCTCAGCACCACTTAAAAATACATTGGTCATTCCTGAGCGGCTCCATCCATGAAGCACTGTGGCTAAAACCTGTGCATGTTCTCAGGCCATTCACCAATGGTGGGAGTGAGGTACATATTCACAATAGAGAGTGAGAGAAGCAGATCAGTTGAAATCTCCTAGGTACAATCGCATCACAAAGAAGCAACTGCTGTTGTCTGTATGTCCCTTACGGATGTCCAGCCTGTCAAGACTAGGGGGGAGGATAGAAAGAAAAAGTGCAAGAGATCCCAAAAGATAGTCCCTTATTCCTCAAAATATCTTCGGGTGGTGGGATATCCAAAGATATTGGAGAAGACGCCTCACTCACTTTTCGTGACATGCTTCATCATAGGCGGTTTTCCACGCCCCGGTAAGATGGTACTACCTGGGCATGGTGCAAATTCGCGAAACCCAGTAGTACTAATTATTGTACCAGGCCATTTAATGGTGTGCTTTGCTCACGATTTTATTCCATACCCCAGGTACCCTACGAATAAACATATTGTTTGGGTATACCTTTAGGTATTTTTATTATCACTCATCTGGTTCCCTCCATGGCCAGTTAACATTTTATATAAGAACTCCCATAACACCTTTGGTCGAGTCCACCCAGGTAGTACCATCTTACCTGGGTGTAGAAAGATGCCTATGATGAAGCATGTCACGATAAGTGAGTGAGGTGTTGTTAGACCGGTCTGGCCTTTTGCGTAGTCCCTCCAATTTATTATTTATTTTGTCCCCTTTTTGCCCCTCATACCTTTAATAATTTTTGTCCACTAACTTTTTCTAGGTGTTGGTCAAGGGGATAGGTGTTCTTTTCCCCCTCATAATTTTTCACCTCAGGCCTAGAGGCCTGTCCTGTCAGGAAAAATAGTTGGAACCGCAAAATGGTGGTGTGAAGGGGCGGTTGTCGCGGGCTGAAATAGCAGGCAAGGAGGCCGTATATAGTGGGCTATGCTGGTTTATTAAAGTACACAAGAAAGTCAGAGAACAACAGGTGGTGTGACTCCCGGGGCGTCGGGTCTTGTCCTTCCGTGAGGAGGGTCTTCGTCCGGTCCTTCTTTCTTTGTCCCGGATCCCGTCTTGTTGGTCTTCGGGTCGGATCAGATGTCGGGGAGGTACCTCGGAGGGCAATAAGAGAAAGAAGGGACCGTTAGACCAGCACTGTGGGACAGCAGTCCACCCGACACCAACACCGGATACGTGTGGGACCAAGAAACGAAGACAAGTGCGGAAAAGGGGAGGAAGGAGGGCGGAGGAGGAGGAAGGGAGTAGGAAGGGTGTCCGAAGGGTGAGTGAGGGGAGAGGGCCAATGCAGTGAGCGTGCTGTACAAAATATACAGTGAGAGGTTCTTTACCGTGCTCCGTGCCTAAATAGGAGAGACTTTACACTATGTACACTGAGCACCTAGGGTGTTCAGAAAGGGGTACTAGGTACTCACGCGGTCCGCCGTAGCCCTCCGATGGACTACGGCCGCTCTTCAGCCACCTCCTCAGGGACTCCACCAATCTTCCGACCATACGTCTTCTTCCGCTCTCTCTGCTCCGTCGTCCTCTCCGTCTGCCTTAGAATCCTGCCACGATACTCCGACGGGGTCCTGGGCGCTGGGGTTGCTTTTCACTGTTGTAGGGGCGGGACTTCCGGGGTCGCATTCAAGTGCTTCCTGTTGGCGGCGTTCGGGGATTGGTTCCTGCATGGAAGAGAGGGGCGGGACACTTCGAGTCACTGTTGCCGCTCTGTCATGGTGGTGTGTTACGGGGTTTCGGCGGCGCGGACTGCTGTGGGGGTCCCTGGATACCGGTGAGTCGTGAGGGGCGGGTAGTCCTGGCGGGGTTGGACGCGGGACAGGATCACATTCCCTTCCCCTAGCTGTCCTACTTGTACGGGTCGGAGAGGAAGGGTAGCGAGATAGAAAGTCAGCGTTGCCTTGCTCTGTGCCTTTCCGGTGGCGAGTGCTAAAGTGGTAGGGTTGGAGGGACAGGAACCAACGGAGGACTCTGTCGTTATGACCTTTGTTCCGAGCCATCCACTCCAGGGGGGCGTGGTCGGTGTAAATCGTGAATTCCCGTCCCTCCAGGTAGTACCTAAGGCTTTCGATGGCCCATTTGATCGCTAATGCCTCTTTCTCAACGACGGCATAGTTTTTTTCCCTGGGGAACAGTTTGCGGCTGAGGAAGAGGATGGGCCTTTCGTTCCCTGTTTCATCTTTTTGGGAGAGGACAGCGCCTAATCCCTGTTCAGACGCATCTGTCTGCAATATGAATGGCATAGAATAGTCAGGGCTGATCAGGACCGGGCTGGAGGTTAGTGCTCTCTTCAAGTCAGTGAATGCCTGCCATAACTCAGGAGTGGGTTCCTTAAGGGCGAGGTCTGTGTGCGTGGTTTTCTTCAGGAGATCAGTGAGGGGGGCCGCCCTCTGGGAAAAGTTGGGAACAAACCTCCGGTAATACCCCAGGAGACCCAGGAACGCCCGTAGGTCTTTCTTTGTTCGTGGGAAAGGCAGGGTCCGGATCGCCTCGGTTTTGGTCTTCTGGGGTCGGATAAGCCCCTCGCCGAGAAGGAAACCGAGGTACTGGACGGTTTGGGCAGCCAGGGTGGTTTTTGCGGGGTTAATGGAGAAACCAAAGGAACCCAGGGATGATACCACATCAAAAACGTGTCTTAGGTGTTGCTCCCAGCTGTTGCTGTAAATAACGATATCGTCCAAATATGCCCCGGCGTATTGGGAATGCGGGCGCAGGACCTGGTTCATGGCTCGCTGGAAGGTAGCAGGGGCCCCGTGAAGCCCAAAAGGCATAACAAGAAACTGAAACAGCCCCTCCGGTGTAGAGAAGGCGGTTTTCTTTTTGTCCTGGTCTCTGAGGGGTATCTGCCAGTACCCCTTGCAGAGATCGAGGGTGGAAATATATTTGGCCTTCCCTATCTTTTCCACCATTTCGTCCACTCTCGGCAGGGGATAGGTGTCAAACGTAGACACCTTGTTGACCTCCCGAAAGTCGATGCAAAACCTGACCGACCCGTCGGGTTTGGGGACAAGGACGATCGGGGAATTCCAGTCGCTAACCGATGGTTCGATGATCCCCATCGTGAGCATATCCTCGATCTCCTTTCGGATAACGGCTCTGCGGGCCTCCGGGACTCGATAGGGTCTCAATCGTACCACTTTCCCGGGTTCTGTCTCGATGCAATGAGCGGTGACCGAGGTCCTTCCTGGACAGGAGGAGAAGACCCCGCTGACGGGTAACAGAGCGACACGGAGGGCCCTCGTCTGTTCAGGGGATAGGGCGGGATCTAGGCAGGCGTCAAAGGGACAGGTAGAGGGAAGCCCTGACCCGGTGAGGACAGGACGGGGTCCCTCCCATTTTTTTAGTAGGTTGACGTGGTATATTTGGGTTGTGCCCCTTGTGGGATCTAGCTCCACCTCATACGTGACAGGGGTCACCTGGCGCCGAATGACGAAGGGTCCCTGCCATTGTCCTAAGAGCTTCTGATCTGAGGAAGGCATCATTAGAAGGACCAAGTCGCCTATGGCGAAAACACGGGTTCGGCTTCCTTTATCGTATTGTCTTTTTTGTGCGTCTTGCGCTCTCTCCAGGTTCTGTTTTACGATTTCGCGTATCTCGGCCAAATGAGTTTTTAGGTTCTCTACGTACTCGGGCAAGGGTCGAGTGCGGTCCGGCTCTGCTTCCCAGGCTTCTTGTGCCATGTCCAGGAGAGTGCGAGGCGGCCGACCATATAATAGCTCGTAGGGCGAGTACCCTGTACTGCTTTGTGTTTTGCAGCGTATCGCAAAAAGGGCGAGTGGCAACATCTCTTCCCAGCGTCTGGCTTCCAACCCTATCAGTTTTTTCAATGTCTGTTTCAAGGTAGCGTTGTAACGCTCCACCAGACCGTCCGTTTGCGGGTGGTATGCTGATGTCCTGATCTGCTTGATGCCCAATTGTGCACAGACCTGTCGTAGAAGAGAAGACACAAAAGGCGTGCCCTGATCGGTTAAGATCTCTCGGGGAAACCCCACCCGGGTAAACATGGTGATCAGGGCTTTGGCTATATGCTGTGCTGTGGGTTGCCGTAACGGGAACGCCTCAGGGAAACGAGTGGCATAGTCCACTATGACCAGTGCATAGCGACACCCACTGCGGGAAGGAAGGAGGGGTCCTATTATGTCCATTCCTATCCTGCTGAATGGGACGTCGATGAGCGGGAGTGGCTGGAGAGGAACCCTGGGTGGTCGATATCGACTGGTTTTCTGACATATGGCACACTCGCGGCAATAGGCTTTTACCCGCTGATGCACCCCAGGCCAATAGAATTTGTCCAGGACCGCTTGACTGGTCTTTTCATCCCCGAAGTGTCCTCCCAACAGGTGGCTATGGGCTAGAAAAAGGACCTTGTCCTGGAAGGGGCCCGGGATCAATAGCTGTGTCTTCAGATTAGGCCCTCCCTTCCGATATAACAACCCCTTTTGCTTGAAGAAGTAGGGACCTACTTGTGTGGGGTCTTCTTGATCCAGGGCCCTTCCCCACGCCTCTTGAAGAAGGGGGTCCTCCTGTTGGGCCGCCCTGAACTCTTGGTCGGTTTGCCATGGGTGTTCTGCGACGGTCACAGGGTAGGCATAGGCTGGGTTGTTCTTCTCTTTTCTCTTCTGGGTCTTTGTTTTCCGTGGTTTGGTCTCCTTGTGGGCCGACGGCAAACCCTGGGAATATGGGGCCTCTTTCCACCACTGGACAAGGGAGTCGGTGGTATCCTGAAGGAGCTGGGGTAGCCCAGGATAATCGCTTCCCAGGATGGCTTGTTCGGGCAAGGCCGGCACAAGACCGACTGTGAGGTCAGTACCAGGGTCTCCGGGGTGCTGTACCAGTACCTGAGCGGTGGGGTACCGTTTTGTGTCCCCGTGGACGCACTGAATAGCCACCATTCCGGTAGGCTTCCCGAGGGGTAGAGTCAGATCTTGAGGACGGAGGACGCTCTGACGGCAGCCTGTGTCGGCAAGGGCGAGGACCTCCTGACCTTCAATAGACACGGGGCAATGGAAGGCAGGGGGTGTGTCCCCTGGTACATGACAGACGTAGTTCCTAGCAAAGCCTATCTCCATCGGTACCTCCTTCTGGGGGCATACACGTGCAATGTGTCCAAAGTTGCCGCAGTTGTAGCACTGAGGGCCTGGATTGGGAGGCCGGTACGGGATCGGAGAGGGCATAAGAGGAGTTGGTTCCTGTCTTCGGGGTAACAGAGGGCGGGGAGGACGGATGGAGTGCAGGGGATGTGGTCGGTGGACGGGCTCTTCCTTGTGGCGCTGCATGTCTTGGGCCCGTCCGTAAGCACAGGCTATTTCAACCGCCGTCTCGAGGTTGAGCCTGGTGTGTTGGCGCACCCATCTCTGGGTTGGTGGGTGTAGGGAGTTCAAGAACTGTTCCAAGTAGATTTTTTCCAGGATGTCTTCTTTGGTGGAGGTCTCTGGTCTCAGCCACCGGTTGGTGAGATCCTTGATCCGGAAGGACAGAGCCCGGGGGTTTTCTTGGGGTCCTTCTTTGGCCTGTCGTAACCTTATCCTGTACGTGTCGTCGTCAACACCGAGACGTTCCAGGATACAGCGTTTAATGTCGGCGTAGGGATTGTTGCCCTGAATATTGGCCTGCTGGTAGGCTGCCTGTAAATCCCCCGTCAGAAGGGGTCCGAGGTATTGACCCCATCGATCTGCGGGCCAGTTCGCTGCCTGCGCGAGTCTCTCAAAGTTAGTAAAGAAGTAGTCCGGGTCTTCCCCCGGGACATACTTCTGTAGCACTACGGAAGGCAGGGAGGCCGTTGGTCTTGGTTGTCCTATAGCATCGGCTAGTTTGCCCAGGGCTTGTTCCTGTACGGTCCCTTGACCCTTGAGCACGTCATGGAGCTGGCCCCGGTCATCCTCTGCGGTCTTTAAGAATTGTTCCATCAACTTCCCGAGTTGTTCCTGGGAGTCGGCCATGCGTTTCATGACGGCCTCCATGCTTTCAGCGAATCCCACTTCTGACACCACCTGTGAAGGGGCGGTTGTCGCGGGCTGAAATAGCAGGCAAGGAGGCCGTATATAGTGGGCTATGCTGGTTTATTAAAGTACACAAGAAAGTCAGAGAACAACAGGTGGTGTGACTCCCGGGGCGTCGGGTCTTGTCCTTCCGTGAGGAGGGTCTTCGTCCGGTCCTTCTTTCTTTGTCCCGGATCCCGTCTTGTTGGTCTTCGGGTCGGATCAGATGTCGGGGAGGTACCTCGGAGGGCAATAAGAGAAAGAAGGGACCGTTAGACCAGCACTGTGGGACAGCAGTCCACCCGACACCAACACCGGATACGTGTGGGACCAAGAAACGAAGACAAGTGCGGAAAAGGGGAGGAAGGAGGGCGGAGGAGGAGGAAGGGAGTAGGAAGGGTGTCCGAAGGGTGAGTGAGGGGAGAGGGCCAATGCAGTGAGCGTGCTGTACAAAATATACAGTGAGAGGTTCTTTACCGTGCTCCGTGCCTAAATAGGAGAGACTTTACACTATGTACACTGAGCACCTAGGGTGTTCAGAAAGGGGTACTAGGTACTCACGCGGTCCGCCGTAGCCCTCCGATGGACTACGGCCGCTCTTCAGCCACCTCCTCAGGGACTCCACCAATCTTCCGACCATACGTCTTCTTCCGCTCTCTCTGCTCCGTCGTCCTCTCCGTCTGCCTTAGAATCCTGCCACGATACTCCGACGGGGTCCTGGGCGCTGGGGTTGCTTTTCACTGTTGTAGGGGCGGGACTTCCGGGGTCGCATTCAAGTGCTTCCTGTTGGCGGCGTTCGGGGATTGGTTCCTGCATGGAAGAGAGGGGCGGGACACTTCGAGTCACTGTTGCCGCTCTGTCATGGTGGTGTGTTACGGGGTTTCGGCGGCGCGGACTGCTGTGGGGGTCCCTGGATACCGGTGAGTCGTGAGGGGCGGGTAGTCCTGGCGGGGTTGGACGCGGGACAGGATCACAGGTGGCTACCAACTGCCTTAACTGCCAAACTCAGAACTTGCCCATAGACTAGTATAGGGCGTTCCAGAACCTTCTGGTCCCTTCTGGACTCCTGAGGGTCAGCCTATAAAAGGCGGAATGCTGGACAGCCATTTTGTCTGTCAGTGAGGAGCAGCTAGAGTGAAGGCGGAGGTCTGGTAGGGGTAGGAACCTGAAGGGTGGATTGCTCTACAAGGGTAGCCCTCTGTCAAGGCTTTTCCACCTCCCATTTCCTGTTGTCCTAGCCAAGTTAGTTCATCCTGCTGATCCTGGACAGTTAGGTGAAGGGGTTAATTCCAGTAGTCTTGGGAGCTGAGAAGGACCCTGCCCTGGGAGCTGAAGTAAGAGTTCCCTGGTGCCCCTAAGACTGTCCAGTAAGGAGGGATAGGGGTTAGTGCTGAAAAAGAGCTCTGTGGTTCTACTCTGAAGGAGCCCCCCTTTCCCCCCCCCACCTCTCTATAGTGTGGAAAGGAAGTACTTCCTCGATATAACAGGATATCCTTACTACTGACTGGTCCTGTGGGGTGTGGCAAGCCTTCCAGCCTGTTGGGTGGAAAGTGAGGGGCTAGGATCTCGTTCTCTTCATCAAATTGGGAGCGGGACCCCTGGGGCACCGATCGCGCCCCGTGTCAGCGCCTTCACAGGATCCCCTGAGCCTGAGAAGCTTTGTGAGGCTTTTCTTCGTGAGCGGGATATATTAACAGTATTTGAAAGTTGCAGGTTGTCACTAGAGAATGTTACATTTTAACGTATCACACTTTTCCTTTTTTTTTTTAAAGTCAGTATCAGAATTGTCACATACATGTGTAAATTGGGAAGTCGCGTTGCTGTGCAGCGCCCCGGTTGTCAGGAGAGAGTGAGGGCGAGACACTGCCAAAAGGCGCCTTCGCGCATGCCCAAGTCGTTGCAGCTATCTCCTCAGGAGGGGCCTAGGACCGAGCAGGCCCGTGTGAGAAGTGTCCTTCCCTGGGCGCTCGCGCAATAGGAGGCGGCGCCAGTGTGGGCGTTCCGCACATGACAGCGGGAGAGGTGTCTTCGCCGGACCGGCGCTGAAGAGGAGCGCCAGGAGTCTCGTCTGCCTGCAGTGTGTTCCGCCTTTTCCCTCTGCTCGCGCGCCACACGGAGGAGCTGGCCCGAGCAGGGAGGGAGAGCTGAGAGGCCCGGTAGCGGCCTGGGGGCATTGTGAAAACGGCCTTTTCCTTCCGCTCGAGCGCCACGCAGAGGAGCTGGCCCGAGTGGGGAGGGAGAGCAGAGGAGCCTCTCCCACACTCGGTTTCTTGGCCATATCGGCGGTGAATTCCCCCTTGCTTCTGGCGCAGGATGATCCCAGTATCGTGGTAAACACAAGTAAGGAGATAAACACGAGGGGGAAGTGACTTCTACAAGAGTAAAACTGGTGCCAGAGATTGAGGCCCAACAAGTGAATAAGCAGAGAATCTGTCCCCAGGAGTGCAGTGTCCATGAGAAATCCCTGACAGGGCTTTATTGAATGCTGATTTAATTGTTTATAACCAGTTCTTCTTTGACAAGCTAAGAAGGGGAATTGTAGGGTTATCAATGTAATGGATATTGCATACCTGACTTAATATAAGTGCTGATCTTGCCTCTACTAAAGTAATGCTGTGATGAGAGTCGCTGAAGAGTGAAGCAGAGTACAGTAAAGGCATATCTGAGCTATAAGAGTAGAAGTGTTACCTGCCAGTTTTGGTTAAGAGGCATGACTAAATGTAATGTACTGTAAATGCTGGTTGATAAAATGCTTTAGTAGCTTAAAAGTACAGTTATTGCTTCCAAGACAAACCGAAATGCCTAAGTTGTAAATTTTGAAACCAAAGAGCAGAGATATTATTTTTATAAACCAGTACTTATTTTTCCAACATTGGTGTAGTGTCCTTTTTATGTGTTATTGCGTGGAATTACTGCTGGGTGGTTTGCAACCTTCACACTTGTGCCTCTAGTATTGTGTCTTACCCTAGGCCAGGCTACCCTAGGTGACCTGACATCCCAGGTTCCGACAAGTTGGTGTCTAGCGGTGGGATCTTGACTGTGGTTGCAGCTACTCAGTAGTAATTAAACGTAATACACTAGCCTACACTAGGAGTTTTCTCTTAGCGGCCCTCCTAATTTGTCCTTTTCTTTTTCCAAATTTGTTCCTGGTGGTGGGGTGGAGGTAGCTTCAGGTTGCCCTTGCAGCTCAAATTTCCTTGTGTCTATAACCTGGTATTGTCTATTGTAAAATGGAGTTTGCACTAGAAAACCTAGACACCTATTCTGTGTCTCAGCTGAAAGATTTCTGCCAGAAAATGGGGGTATTTTTTAAGCATGGTGCCAAGAAGGGGGAACTTCAGACCAGACTAAGGGCTTGGGTGGAGGCACACAAAGAAGGGAAGGAGGAGGATGAAGGGGCAGACCGGGACACGGTTGTGGAGATAGAGGGATTATTCCACTCTGAGGGGGAAAACCTAATCCCAGGACCACTGTCCTACTCCAGGAAGGGCAGTAGTTCCTCTGGGGGAAGCTTAACTGAAGCAGAGCTTACTGACAGGAGGGAAAAAAGGCAATTGAGATGGGAGTTGGCTAAGCTGGAGCAGGAGAAAGAGGAGAGGAGGATGGTTCATGAGTTCAGGCAGGCCCTGTAAAGAGGGCCCTCTCCTGTAATAAATGGTGGCAGCGAATCCAAAGAAACAGCTAGGGAATCCAGACCCTATTTGCCAAAAGACCTTATTGCTAGCTTCAGTCAGGGAGATGACATAGCCAAGTGGTTGGCTGCCGATGAGGTCTCCTTAAGAGCCCATGGGGTGCAGGAGAAGCACTGGGGGGGTGGTTTGTATAAGTACATGCCTCCTACTGGTCGGGACACCTTGCTGGCCCTGGAACCAGGGTAGCAAACCAACTACCCCATCATGAAGCTAGCATTGGTAAGGAAGTTTGGGCTTACCCCAGAAAGGTATCGTCAGAAGTTCAGGGGGAGCCACAAGTTAAGCACTCAGAACTGGGTGGACTTCCTTGATTATGCTAGAAAGGCATTAGAGGGCTGGGTCAAGGGCAGCGAGGTGAAGGATTATGAGGGGTTGTATGATCTATTTTTGAAAGAGCACCTCCTTGAGAAATGTTTTCCCGAGCTGCGCCAACACCTGGTGGACAGCAAGCTGACCAATCCCCGGAAGCTTGCAGAGGAGGCGGACATCTGGGCAAGTACCCGGGTGTCCTCAAAGGGGACTGGAGGGGATTCCCAAAAGGCCGGACAGGGCGCCCCCCAGAAGAAGGAGGGGGGAGATAAAAAGAGGGAGTTCACTAAAGGTCCCCAAAACAATTTCCAAGGGAAGGGAACAGGTTTCACCCCTAGGGCAAACCCGCCCAGAAACCCTAATCCTGGCCAAAGCCAGCAGCCAAGGGTTCTCCACTGCTTTGAGTGTGGTGGTGTTGGACATTATAAGGGAGATGTCAGATGCCCAAAGAGACCACCCCCTCCCACCGGAGGAAAACCACCGGGAATAGCTAGTGTAGCGCTCGGGGAGGAGTTGCCCTTAGATAAGGGGGGTGAGTGGGCGGGTGTCACCTTAGTGTCCCTGGGAGAACTGGAGATGGTTCCTAAGATCCAGGTGCCCCCAAATACTGCAAAGTATGGGCAATGGGTCACCATCAATGGCCAGAGAGGGGAGGCTCTGAGAGATACAGGAGCCAGTATGACAATGGTGAGAAGTCAACTGGTGTCTCCAGAGCAGGTGGTTCCTAATGTACTCCACCCCGCCGCGATGGCTGACGGCAGAATGGGCCACTATCCAGTGGCTGAGGTTCCCTTTGAGTGGGAAGGGGTTGCAGGTTCACTTCGAGTTGCCGTAGGCCCTGCCGTGCCAGTTGATTGTCTGCTGGGGAATGACATGGAGCACAACACTTGGAGAGAGGTGGAATACCGGACGCACTCTGCGATGCTGGGTACACCTGACTGGGCCTGTGTGAGCACAAGGTCTGCGACTGCCCGGAGAGGGAGTTCGCCTGGGTTGGAGCCTGGAACAATGGCCCAACCCGCTGCCAAAAAGGGACAGACCCGGAGACAGGAAGAGCCTGCTTCGGCTTCCACACCCCATGTGACAGATCGGCCACCTGCGGTGGTGGACCAGGAGTCCGTGGAGGGGGAAGTAGACTCTCTGGAGGATTTACCCATCCCTGCTGAGTGGCATGTGGAGGGAGGACCTACCAGAGAGGAATTCTGTAAGGGGCAGAGGGAGTGCCCTACCCTTGAGGGACTGAGGCGTCAGGCTGAAGCCCAGGCAGCAGGTGATGCTACGGGACACCACCATATTTACTGGGAGGATGGACTCCTCTACAGTGAACCCAAGGTACCCTTACCTGGTTCATCAAGGGCCTTGGTAGTCCCGCAGCAATACCGAGCCTTTCTGCTGGAATTGGCTCATGCAATACCCTTGGCAGGACACTTAGGCCAAGACAGGACCTTTGCTCGGCTTGTCCTCCACTTTTACTGGCCTCAGATGAAAGTGGCGTCCAACACTTACTGTCGGACATGTGTATCCTGCCAGGCCAGTGGGAAAACAGGGGTAAAGCTGAAAGCTCCCCTGGAACCACTTCCAGTCGTTAGCACCCCCTTTGAAAGGGTGGGCATCGACATTGTAGGGCCATTGGATCCACCAACAGCAGCTGGTCACAGGTTTATCCTGGTTCTGGTGGATCATGCCACACGGTAGCCAGAGGCCATTCCTCTGAGGACTGTCACTGCACCTGTGGTGGCTAGGGCCCTGATGGGGATCTTTACCCGAGTGGGATTCCCCAAGGAAGTTGTGTCCGACAGAGGGACTAACTTTCTGTCAGCTTACATGCGGGCGATGTGGAAGGAGTGTGGAGTGACTTACCGGTTCACCACTCCTTATCACCCCCAGTCGAATGGACTGGTAGAGAGGTTCAATAAGACCCTGAAGGGCATGATAAGAAGTCTGCCTGAGAGCCTACGGAGGAAATGGGACGTCCTCCTGCCTTGTTTGCTGTTCTCCTACCGAGAAGTGCCGCAGAAGGGAGTGGGCTTCAGCCCTTTTGAACTGTTGTACGGGCACCCTGTGCGTGGACCTCTCAGCCTGGTGAAGGATGGATGGGAAAAGTCTCCCAGGAAGCCTCCTCAGGATGTGGTGAGCTACATGCTGGCCTTCAGGAGCCAGATGGCAAAGTTGTGGAAGCAAGCTTCTGATAACTTGGAGGCCAGCCAGGCAGTAATGAAGGAATGGTACGACCACAATGCTCACCCGGTGGAGTTGGAGCCTGGCCAGAAAGTGTGGGTGATGGAACCTGGAGAGCTAAGTGCCCTTCAAGATCGTTGGACAGGCCCATTTGAGGTGTTGGAAAAGAAGGGTGAGGCCACTTACTTGGTGGATCTTAAGACCCCGCGACAGCCCCTACGGGTGCTGCATGCCAATCGCCTCAAACCCCACCACGAGAGGCCAGAGGTCATCCTGATGATGGTGACTGATGGTGCCGAGGAAGCAGAAAGCGAGCTTCTCCCTGATCTCTTCTCGTCTCAAGAGAAGGATGGGTCGGTGGAGGGAGTGATTCTCTCCCCCTCCCTAACTCCTGAGCAGCGAGAGGATTGCCGCCAGGTATTGGAGCAGTACTCTTCGTTGTTCTCCCTTGTCCCGTGAAGAATTCACCTGTGTACCCATGGGGTGGACACAGGAGACAGCCCACCAGTGAAATCAAAGACCTACCGGCTGTCAGACAAGGTGAAGGCTAGCATCCATGGAGAGGTTGCCAAGATGCTAGAGCTAGGAGTGATAGAACCTTCCAACAGCCCTTGGTCCAGTCCGGTGGTGCTAGTGCCAAAAGCCGCTCCACCGGGCACCACGCCAGAACTGAGGTTCTGTGTGGATTACCGGGGTCTGAACTCAGTTACAAAGACTGATGCTCGTCCGATCCCTAGGGCGGATGAATTAATCGACCGGCTAGGAGCTGCCCAATATCTAAGTACCTTTGACCTCACTTCAGGGTACTGGCAGATCTCCTTGACAGATGGAGCAAAGGAAAGGTCAGCCTTCTCCACGCCTGAGGGACACTTCCAATTTTGTGTGATGCCCTTTGGGCTCAAAAATGCCCCTGCCACATTTCAGCGGCTGGTGAATCAGGTCCTCTCTGGAATGGAGAGTTTCTCTGCTGCCTACCTGGATGACATTGCTGTCTTCAGTAGCAGTTGGGAGGACCATTTGCAACATTTGCAAGCAGTTCTCCAGGCCCTGAAACAAGCTGGATTGACCATCAAAGCCAGCAAATGCCAGATTGGGCAAGGGTCGGTTGTGTACCTTGGACACTTGGTTGGTAGGGGGTCAGTGCAGCCCCTGCATGCAAAGATTGAGGCAATCATGGCCTGGGAACCCCCCAAGACACAGACTGAGGTCCGAGCTTTCCTGGGCCTCACAGGCTACTACCGTCGCTTTGTGAAGGGATATGGCACTATTGTAGCGCCCCTCACAGAGCTCACCTCAAAGAAACAACCTCGACGGGTAGTTTGGACGAAAGCTTGTCAGCAAGCTTTTGAGAAACTAAAGCAGGCAATGTGTGCAGCACCGGTCCTGAGGGCCCCAGACTTCTCCAAGGAGTTCATTGTCCAGACAGATGCATCAGAACATGGCATTGGGGCAGTGTTATCGCAACTAAATGAAGAGGGCCTGGATCAGCCTACGGAGGAGCTGGCCCGAGCAGGGAGGGAGAGCTGAGAGGCCCGGTAGCGGCCTGGGGGCATTGTGAAAACGGCCTTTTCCTTCCGCTCGAGCGCCACGCAGAGGAGCTGGCCCGAGTGGGGAGGGAGAGCAGAGGAGCCTCTCCCACACTCGGTTTCTTGGCCATATCGGCGGTGAATTTCCCCTTGCTTCTGGCGCAGGATGATCCCAGTATCGTGGTAAACACAAGTAAGGAGATAAACACGAGGGGGAAGTGACTTCTACAAGAGTAAAACTGGTGCCAGAGATTGAGGCCCAACAAGTGAATAAGCAGAGAATCTGTCCCCAGGAGTGCAGTGTCTATGAGAAATCCCTGACAGGGCTTTATTGAATGCTGATTTAATTGGTTATAACCAGTTCTTCTTTGACAAGCTAAGAAGGGGAGTTGTAGGGTTATCAATGTAATGGATATTGCATACCTGACTTAATATAAGTGCTGATCTTGCCTCTACTAAAGTAATGCTGTGATGAGAGTCGCTGAAGAGTGAAGCCGAGTACAGTAAAGGCATATCTGAGCTATAAGAGTAGAAGTGTTACCTGCCAGTTTTGGTTAAGAGGCATGACTAAATGTAATGTACTGTAAATGCTGGTTGATAAAATGCTTTAGTAGCTTAAAAGTACAGTTATTGCTTCCAAGACAAACCGAAATGCCTAAGTTGTAAATTTTGAAACCAAAGAGCAGAGATATTATTTTTATAAACCAGTACTTTATTTTTCCAACATTGGTGTAGTGTCCTTTTTATGTGTTATTGCGTGGAATTACTGCTGGGTGGTTTGCAACCTTCACACTTGTGCCTCTAGTATTGTGTCTTACCCTAGGCCAGGCTACCCTAGGTGACCTGACATCCCAGGTTCCAACAGGCGTCTTCTCCAATATCTATGGATATCCCATCACTGAAGATATTTTGAGGAATAAGGGACCATCTTTTAGGATCTCTTGCACTTCTTCTTTCTATCCTCCCCCCTAGTCTTGACAGTCTGGACATCCGTAAGGGACATACAGAAAACAGCAGTTACTTTTTTGTGATGTGGGAGTGAGGCACACCTATTCATTCATCCAATATCAGGAATCAGTGACATTGAACCTCATGGGAGTTCAATTTTTCAACGTCCCATTCCGAACACAGGCCACTGCACTGCTGCAATAGGGATTCAAGGAACCCTCCCTGTCTCAGAAATTTGGTATGAGAATAAGCTGCCAACTCACACAGCTCTTAATTGCAGGCCAATGCACAGCGTGTATGACAGCATATATGTGCCTGCTGAACTACCGTATTGATCACTGCAGGCCCATGAACTTTTAAAGAACAGTGAACCTGATATACTATTATACCATTAGCAAAAGAATGTTGCAAACTGCACACAGGCCTTATGAACTAATACTATTTTGAGAACCAACTTGTGTACGAATAAGTCTCTTAAAAAAATACTGAATCGCTGAGAGTTGGAGATAGGCCTGCATAATTAATATTCATTACACAGGTTGCGATTTCAGACCCTCGACAATTGGCTGCAATCACAGGGATTAGGGACGATGTCTGGCAAGGGACAGCAGACCAACATCCCTATGACTGGGTTGTAAAACTGAAAAACTGTTTTTTTCTCCAAAAAAAGCAGCACTTGTGCTTTAAGGGAACCAATGCTGCATTAAAAAAGGATTCTGTTTTGAAAGATTCAGGGGGGTGCAGGCAGTGATCCTCTAGACCACTGCCTACTCCCCTCCTGACTGACAACACAATTCCCAAAGAGGAAGGATCCTAATAGGACCCCTTCTCCTTTGCAAATTAGTTCCCATTCCAACTCAGAGGTCGGTAACTTAATGGTTTGCGACAGCAATAGCGGTTGCAAACCTGCTGACACAGTCCTTGCTGAAAACACCCCCTTCTAAAGTCAGCAATACGTACAAACTGAGATTGTGAGTCTATTGTCGGTTACTGGTCCTGCCCCTAAAATAAAGTGAGGGTCAAAGGGTCCACTTTTAAGAAGAAATAGCTACTGAACGATCATTGATAGATAATTAAAAAAAGGGTTTCAAGGTACAGAAGACATGCTATCCTGTGAGTTTCTTACTATGGTCATATTTTAAAATACGGACAGCTACACACGTTTCTTGAAGGATTAAATACTGTTAATTACGGAGCACATTACCGTAGCGTCCAGCTCTTCCTATGCGATGCATGTATGTTTCCCAGTCCTGGGGAACATCTAGATTAATGACCAAGTTCACTTTCTCTGCATCGATTCCTCGTGACGTCTGAAAGGTATAGAAAGAGTAGTTGATCCACTTTTCAAAGCTTCCAGAAAGGTGACAAATAATTAAAGAAAACATTCACTAAATGTTAGAAAAACAAAATATCAAAAAACAATATTAAAGCATTGAAAGTTAGCAGCAATAGATGATCAGTCTCAAGGATTTCACTTTAGATGACACATCGACTTGCTAAAAATAATGGTCCTCAGAGTGGAAAGGGGAACATTCAAAATGCTCTTCACAGGGGCGGGGGAGGGGCAAAGGAACAGCCAGCAACCTGTAAGAAATGATCAGAGAGCAGAAGAGGATTTCTGAGGAAAGGAATGCTGTACCGGTACTTTTGTTCTAGTCAGCTAAAGACATCCGAATAGCATTTTTAGATGAAAGTAACTTGAAGATACCAAGTACAAATAACTTTGTCATACAAGCCCAAAGTAGTTACTTCTTTGATTTTAAGAAGTTAGAGTAAAATGTACAACCATGCTCCTTCTCAGAATTTTTTTACTAGCTCAGACATATAAGTAACCCGGTAAACTATGATTTTTAACATTATGTCGATGGGTTTTTATCCCAGGTAAAACCTGGTGAAGAATCTCGGGTACCCTTAGGGCACCAGGGCCCTTATTACGAATCGGGGGCACTTTTCCTGTTTGCACCATGGCGCACCTTTAAATAGGTGCACCATGCGCAAACAAGGAAATTGTGCCGCCCGAACATTTGCTGCCCCGGGGGCAGCTTTTTTGAGTGAAATATGGAGTGGCTGCTTTAAAGCCGCTCCGTGTTTCACTGTGCAGGTGGATACTCGTTTGCACTGTAACGAGGGATTAGAGATCCCTTTGCAGGCGGCTGCAGTGAATGACTGCACCTGACTGCAAAAGGATGTTTGGGGGGTCCATGGGACCTCCTTTTCCCGCCTCCAGAGGGCTGCAAATAGGGTCCACTCTTTCAGTGCATCTCCTGACAGCTTCTTTGCCTTTCAGTCCATAATAAAGAACAGGCGCAGAAACAAAGATTCCCTTATTTGCATGGGGCCACGCCCCCATCCAAATAAAGAAATGCCCTCTTGAGATAGCAATGGCAAACATGTAGCTCCAGGGCCATCAGTATTATAGAAAGGGCCTTACAAGTGTCTGCGGCCTCTTCAGTAATACCAAAATGCCCTGGGTGTGTGCACAAAGTGGGTGCCCATGCCTGTTGGGCTCCTGAGGCATTTTCTTTAATATTGCCCCAGAAGTTATTATGTCACAGCTGTGCATGCCCCCTAACAGTTTCCAAGGATCTCCAAGATGAAAACCAGGTGGTGCAATCAGAGCGTGTAGCTGGTTAGTTCTAGCGGATTATCCATCTTCGGGGACACGTATGTACCGGTTACTTAAGCTAAGCTGGCTAGAGGGCATTTGTTGCTGCTCGCGAGTTGGCTTGCTTAACCATGATCAACTGTCCAGTGTAGATAGACATCTGACATCCCCTGTGGTATTAAAATGTGAAATGTATCATAAAATGTTATTGTCATCTTTTTCATGCCCACAGGAGAATGTACATAAGTTTCAGAGGTCTTAAAGAGGAGATTCAAACTTAAGAGGATGGTGGCAGAAACTTGCGCTCTGTAATCATTCTTCTTCTCGAGGTTCGCCTCCTGCCCCATTGGGGGCAAGGTCTTGGAGTGTTCCAGATGTACTCACAGTCGGGCATGGAGAAACCCCTTCACCACCTGGCTGGCCTGCCTGGAACAGCATGGAGTGGCATCTTTCATCCCGAGCGATGGGGCTAGGTGGGGGGAAATATACAACGTGGAAAGTACAATATAACCAGCACACTGTGTTTTCCGGAATAAATTAAGATTCCTAATTGAGGCTCCCTGAGTGAATGTGTCCAGGTGCCTTAAAAAGCGATTTGCAGAACAGTTCTGTAAATGACTGCTAAAAGCCTTAGGTTGGAAAAAACGAAGTGATTATCCCAGCATTATACAGATAATTTTATAGACTCAGGCTTCATAAAAAGTTTTTTTTTGACTCACCAAATCAGTTGAGATGAGGACCCGACAATGAAACTGTTTTAGTTTTGCCATTGCATCCAGCCTGTGGTCCTGGCTCATGCTCCCTGTTGAAAGAAACAGCAGTAATGACCGCAGTGAAGAATCGCTCTCTTGGCACAGGTCTTTAAAAACCTTTTTGCTTTGGAAACTGGCAGAATTTGCGTAGGAAATAAATATTTTTATAAATGATGCTAAAACTTACTTTAAGAAGACATGTAACAAACCGGTAATTGTAAACTTTATAAATCCAACATTATATTTGCTGGTAAAATGTAGGTATCTGATGCATACATAAGGTATTGCAAGCCGCTTTATTGCTGTTATTATCGGCAATCGGTATATTATGCTATATTAAGTGTAGGACTGTTACATAACAGTTTAATTTGCTAATATTTTACATTTCTAACGTGCACTGTAACCCGTCAAGACTATTTTGAGTAAGTACAACTATAAATGCAGGTTGTCATAACAAAAAGGTTATTGCAGCTGTAATATGTTATGTTTATTTGTTGAGAATACCAATACCAGTGGTTTCTTGGTTCTGCATAGCTTCATTAGGCGCAGCCCATGACAGCAAGTAGCAAGTAACATGGTTTCTGAGCCGAGTACCCAGGACAAGTGAGAAATCATGAGGCTGGGGAGGCAGAATTAAAATGGAATCTGTTCTTCTACTCTAGTGGCCAGTGTAGAGACTCCATCATCAGAGAGATGTGATTAGGCTTTCATAATAGCAGGAGAGCCCATGCTAGGCCCCTGTGGGAGCAGTATAACAACCTCAGAGTAGGGTGTAATTTACTATTCCAATAAGTAGGAACCCTTAGAAGTCTCATCTTTGGAGTACTGCAAGGATCTTCTTTCAACCTGACCCACTTCAAAGTCTACATGATCCATCTGGTCAACATTGTCCGCTCCAAGAGATAAATGTCCTTTTCTACACAAACAACATTCAACTCATACTCTCGCTCTCAGACAAGACTCCCATCACCAGAACAAATTTAGAGCCTACATGACCAAAGTCGCTGACTGGATGAAGAGAAACTGTCACAAACTTAACAACGGCAAAGGCAGAAGTTGTGATCTTGAATAAAACCTCACCAGAGGACTCCACCTGGTGGCATGCCATACTAGGACCGACACTGACCCCCAGCACTTACGCAAGAACCTTGGGATCATCAACATAAAACTTGACATGACCGCCAAAGACTACTGCATCACAGCCTCCTGCTTCCACACACTGAAGAGGTTGAGAAAATACTTCAAATGGCTCCCGAGCAGCATCAGCAAAAATGTCATGCATGCCCTCAGCACTAGCAAACTGGACTACGGGAACTCCCTTTGCTCTGGGGTAAAATATCATCTCACTAGGCGAGTACAAACATCCAGAACTCGGTAGCCCGAATCACACAAACTCCTATGTAGCACACCTATCACAACTCCTCAATGAGCTCCACTGGCTTCCTATTCACAAATATCCACAATTCAAACTCCTCACTCATACCTTGAAAGCACTACATAACTTTGGCCCAGCCTACTCCAATACTCACATACATTACATTATGTTACATTTCACAAATCATCAAGGCACTTCTGATTGGCTTGAGTCCTACTTGCACACATCCCACGCATAAGCAAAACCAGATACAGAGGTCGGGCCTTCTCCCACATCACTCCAAAAGTGTGGAGCGACTTACCGCTACACATCAGAGGCCCCTCCTCACTTCTTGAGTTCTGCAAGAACCTGAATACCTGGCTCTTTGAATAGCTCATCCCGCGCCCTCGGCAAGATTAGACTTTCACCTGCTCAGAGAAAGGTACACTCCCAGGTGCACTTTACAAATACACATAACACAAAACCAGGATCCAAATCACATACATAGAGCTCACTTTTCTGGTTTGTGCCACAGGGCATTTCAGCCGGGTGAGTGAGAATACAGAAAAAACTGTCCCGAGTTAGAGATTGCACAGGGTACAGCACATCAATACAACGAACCAGCAGTTTGAACCGTTGCTCCTGCTTTCAATAGAAACACATCCAGCACAATTTATCAGAGTTCCAGGGATCTCTCCGTAAAAGGGTGCAGTTTATGAGTGCTTCCACCTGTGTGAAGATGGCTGCGGGGTCCATGGGATTCATGTCCTGTGTCCCAAGGAGCTATTTTGCGTTGTACACCTCATAGTGTCTGACAAATCAGTGTCCCCGTCCCCTAGACAGCTTCTTTTCCCTGCACCCTCATCTGTAACAGTATCTGGGCATCAAAGCAAAGGGACTTCCACATTTGCATAGGGCCACAACCCCACACAATCAAGGGTACAAGCACTGGTGATCGCACAAGCACACATTTTGCAAAGTCACAGAAGCATCTTTGACCCCTTCTGCAATACCAAAGCGTTCAGGGGTACTAACAGCAAGTGTAAATACCCGCTGCGCACCTAGGACATCTATGTAATACAGCTCTAGGAATAATGCAAGCTATACTGCTGACAAGAGACTTCTTGTGAGACAAAGGTATTACCTCCTGTATGGTCTCATGCACAGGTGATAAATGTTGCACTTTCAGGGCTTCCCATGGAAATCCATATGAAGACTACAGTGCCTCCTCAAGGAAACTTGCTTCACACACAACCAGTTGTCTCTTACACATCCGATATACCAATAGCTTATTACCACTGCTAACTATGTAGATGAGGGGCATCCATCTTTGCATCAAGCAGGGTCTATTGGTCAGCCAGTGAATGGATGGGGGGTTGGGGGTGGAAAGAGACCCTTGTGGTGAACCAATAAAAATTGGCTTCACGCAATAAACCATGTCATTAAGGGAAAAATCCATAATTCTTACAACTTAAGATCTAGTGACCTTTCAAAAGGCCTTCAGTGAGTTCTCTACAACAAGTCGCAAATCCTAATTGGTCTTCTTCAAGCCATCATCATGCATAAATCCGAAGGGATCAGACTGATGAGTGACTCGAGATCTCACCCAATAGTTCATCAGGCTGGAACAAACTGGATTAGAATGTTTGAGGCTGTAGGACACTCAAGAAACTACACATCACACCCCTAACAGATAAACAGATTACCAGAGGTCATATGCTAGGCAGACTTAGGAACTAAGCCTGATATGTGGCCAGTGTCAATAGCCTGCACTGGCCACGAACTAAAGAAATGCGGCAGCAGGCATACGGTGCCGACATAGTACCCCATTTCTGGCTCTATCTGGTTGGCCATTAACTGTTCCATGGAATAAAATAGTAGCAGACTCTCCTAGGGTCAACCAACAGGATAATCTGAAGCCTGTCTCAACCTGGAGAGAAGGGGAATCCTACTGTTTCAGAGTAGGGTACCCCCAGGTGAGCAAATCCTGCTAGCGCAGTACTCTGCCCTCTGAATTTTCTCGCTCACTCAATACAACATTATCTGCCTCTAGATGGACTCAGCAGTGTCCTAGCACGAACGCACTCACTCACTCACTCCATCCATCCATCTATTCATTGGGGGCTAATAGAAGGCAAGCTGCAGAGTTCCAGAACAGGTGAATATGAAGAATGGATGTAAATTAGGGGTATCCAAAGTAGGTCCAGAATGGTTGTTTCCAAGACAGATTTTCTGTAACTACACATACCATACATTTAAATAAAGCAAATAAAAAAAAAAACGTGTTTACGTAGTAGGTGGTTATTATGAATATCTGGCTTGAATTAGACCGTCCGGTACCTACATTTAAAACCCCATCTATAGATGGCACAAAACTGCATAGACTGGTTTGGAAGATATGAACACCTCTGTGGTGAAGGCCGAATGTAAAAAGAGTTTTCTGCGTAGCCTGATAAGATTAAAACAGATGTGTAAACGGCATGGATCTGGGCGGTCAATGTCAGACTGTTTTCTATCAAGATATACAGGTTATTAACCGCTGTGGCTGTGTCAGGGCAATCACCCATGTATTCAGGAAGCTATTCTCAGACAATCGACTCTGTTTAGTTAAAGGGCCTTCTAATCGGATAAATCCAGTTAGCCAAATAGTTTCCAAGTTTCAAGAGCTCATACCACACAGAATTAGGACTAGTCAGTTCCTACGGAAGGAGAATCCAATAAGGCGCACATTATCATGTGGGTCTCTAGGTGTTAAAATATCAGAGATTTTTTGGAATCCAACTCAAGGGTATCCATTATATATTCAACTTGGAAGGGTGAAAGGATGAGGAGACCCGCTAGGATTGGAACCTGTGCCACGAGGTCAACACAGATTCCTGGAGAGGATGAATTAGTCCACTGAGTGACCAACTAGTTGTGATTGTCAATGACTGCTTTACAGTCATTTCTTAATATATATTTACATATATATATTTTTTTATAAAGATAAAAGTTTTTAGGTTTTGTCGAAGACAGTGCATGCCCATTGCTTACCACTGGTTGGCTTCATTGCTTCTAATTCATCAGCTTCCATAGGCTTCTTTCCTCTTCTTGTGTTTGCTCCTCCCCTGGATTATGGATGGATTACTTTGTTCCTTGCTCTTTCAGGCCCTAGTTTTTTCTTTTCATTTAGGCACTCTACAAAAGTGCACTGATTCTTCAGCTACTTCCTATGTGTACTTCACCTCCCTCAGTGTTCCTCCCCAGTCCCTCGTGCCCACCCTTCCTCCTTCATGTGCTTGCCTCAGCCTCACCCACCAAAACCCTCAGGTGTTCGTTTGCTTCCCCGGTTCTTTCTGCCTGCCCCCTGTTGTCCTTCTTGCCCCCTGTTGTCCTGCTTGCCCCCAGCCCCTCCAGGCCACCCTCCCTCAGTGTATTCCTCAATCCCATCCAGTATCCATGTTAAAAGCCCAATGCAGTCCTGTCGACCCTCATGACTCCCGACCCTAGATGTTCGAGCTGTCGCGTTCGGAATCTGGAGACCCAGGTGCTAACTGTCTTGGTGCTAGACTCAACATTGTCTGATTTTTGGCAAATCATTCATTCTCCCTGTGCCGAAATGAGACTAAAATGTATTTATGTTATCTCCACTTGAAGTACGCAATCTTGTAGAGCATTTACCAATGCCTCCCATAGTGTACAGCACTCCGTTACTTCATAGCTAGCTTTGTGCTGTATAAATACCAGGACCTATATACATACTCACCTGCTTCCACTTTTGCCCAGGAGCACTGAAAGCACCACAAACTCACAGCTTTTGCAGTTTGTGCCGACTGGGCTCAAGGGGATTTCCGGCCACAGCGCAGATAGTGTGCTAGTTTTAGCGCTGGACAACCTGCCCATGACCATGGATGCAGGAGACACATCCTCTATTACCCTACTTCAGCAGCTGCAGACCAGGCTGTTTACAGCTTAGTCTAATTTAATCAGTGTAGCCGATGATTTGCAGTCTATCCTCAGTGCCAGATACCTTACAAGGGCACTGCTCACACTTCATAAAGCGCTCATTAATCCATTCAAATTTTAAGCTTCAAACTAGTGTAAAGAGTATCTTTTTATTTTGATTTAGTATTTTTACAGGTGTAGAAATAAGAGATTTTCTATGTAGCATGAACATAAGAACGTGCTCATTTTTACACAAGCAGTTACACGTTTGTGGTAAAAACGTGTGGAAAACCACCTATTGTAATTGTAGAGATATTTTACAGTGGCTTCAGACACACTGTGGACAAACACTGTGGAACAATATCAGATAGGATGAAAAATAATTGAAATAGGTAGAAAAGGGATACCTGTTAAAATTAGCCTTAGGCGAGGAAGCTGATTTCTCAGCAATAGGAGGACTACGGCTTAGGGATCACATGTCACTCAACCTGGTGGCATTTGGCTTATGTACTTAGTGCCTTCTGAAAGACATGATAGGTTTTAACCGCATGCGTGCGGGCGGAATTCCGCTCGCACGCTGAGATTTTGTAAAGCGCATGTTACGTGACGAGCTGGGCTCGTCATGAGCGTGCGAGGAGGCTACCTCATGACGAGCCCAGCTCGTCATGAGCGTGGAAGGGGTTAATGAAAACATTTGGAACGTACACTTACTTAAAAGTTGTGCATGTAAACCAATGATTGTTAGGGCTATCCTGAATAAGGAAAGTGAAACATGAATAAATAAATCGAAAAAATATGGCGGTTTTACTTGGTTTCACGCTGTGCCTAAGGTTGGATATTGTAGCTCTAAACCAATTGAAATAATACTATGCAGTGCCGGGACCTTCGAAGCAAGAGAAAAAACAACATTGATTTATCAAGTTGCTCTCTATCAACTAATTCAGTGAACAACACAAATTGATGGGGATTTTGGAGGGAAAAGGAGAAAAGAAGTAGGCTCCACACCTTTGTGCAACGATACAGGAAAATGCATTTCTTTCTGGGAGCCGCCATCGCTGGAACTGGTTCATTTCAATTTATTTTACAAATTGTTCACAGGGGAAATAGGATATCACCTCAGCATGGACATCAAGTAAGTGTGAATTACTTCTTGGAAGCTGCAATTGTTTAATTGTCTTCGATCGGCCTTCACACGATTAGCAGTTAAATTCAGCTCCATAATCACCCAATTGAAGACATTTTCCAATGTCCTACTATTCTACTGAACTCAGAAAAACGCAGATAAACTGAGAACATTTGGGTTAAGCTAGTAGTGTTTGTACACTTTCAACACACACTATGCAGTAACATAATTTACACACAGTGCATATTTGATTGTGAAGCCAATTTCCTGCACATGAACAATCCAGCAATAGTCCGGGACTGAAAAAGGTAGGAAAAAAATAACCAACGTATTTAGCCTTATTGAATTTAATATGAAAATATAGCTTAAAAAAAAACCTAAAAACAAATCTTTCTCTTGGTAAATCGTTCATTTCGGAATCACAAAGCCAGTCGACAGGAGTTACTGCCAACTTGTGTATTTAGGCCATAGTTCTTCAAGTCCTAAAACTTTTTTTAAAAACTTTTATTTATAGTTTGTCAACAGATACAGGCAACAATAACAGTCTTCGCACACCAGGGGTAAAGAGAAGGCAAGCAATATCATTAGAACTGCAAACTATCTTCATGCATCATATACATCATCCTGAGGGTGTTGCCAGCTTAACAAAGCGTATAACATTTGTGTGTCCATGTGGTGAGCAAAGGCCGCGTGGAAGGAGATGGGTCGTGAGGGAGAGGAGATCTCTCTGGCCATCAGTTAGAGAGTGCACTCGGAATTTTGATAGCACGTTCACATCTTATGAGGGTGTTCTTCAGGCGCCTACTGGCAAGTATTGGTAGGGGCCGCCACCTGGTCACGCGGCAGAGCAGCAAGATAGCTCCACAACGGTTCTCAAATGTTCTTTGGCCGCGACTGCGCAGATATAAGCTCCCAGAATTCCGCCAGCTGGTTATGACAGAAAGCAGCGTTTTTAAGCCAGTCATAGACCTGTGGGCAAGTCCCAAGTTTTAGCTACATTAGAATCACTGAAGGAAAGTCAATGCCTTTTCTTCATCTCACTGCCACTGTCCTGCACGGATGGATTCTCTCAAGGGCCAGCTCATCTAGCCAGTTACTTAGGGAAACAGGAACCAAAGAAAACCTGAAGAATCTAATGTGACCCACTGCCAGATACCCAAAAGAACCAATGCCAAGGTAAAACAGCAGCAAAATGTCACTTCACATAGAGAAGCAAATATTCCATCTGCACAGTGTGTCTCTCTTGTCTATTTAATTTGTGTTTTAAGATTCATCTGAAGAAAGAGGGACAGGAGTTCATAAGTAAATCTGATGATTTTTGCAGATTGTCACATGATCCCTTTATTTAAAATGGTCCTGGTCTTTGAGAGCCTGTGTTACAAATGTCTAAACAAGCTTTACTACTCATTAGACATGCTCCAGGAGAACTGCAGCCACCCAGGAAACAATCTAAAGGATTCTCCCCACAACCTCAGCCATCCCACGCCATTAAGCTGGGCCACCATAAGAAACTGCACCCACTAACTAGAAGACCTGGCTGCAAATACACAGTAGAGTACAGACCACAATAAGAAGGGCTAACACCGAACTGACACCCCAAATGCACAACATTCAATTCAGAAAGTAGACCACTGTCTAAGAGTGGTGCAGCCCACAAGGGGAATAGATTTGTTTTTACAGTTATTTCAGTGTTAATGGAGAATCCAAGATCAATGCTCTAATATTCAATGATTTTTTTAACATGAAAATAAAATAAGCATAGGAAACAATTTAATAAGCTCGTCCTTGTGTTTAATTTCACATTTTCTAAAGATACACTTCTGACTGCTGGTGGTTGTGACAAACCGAAAGCTAAAGAGGCCATTCATAAGTAATTTTTGGCTTTTTCTTAAATTGGTCATGTCTGGAGGATCAACCTTAGTAGCTCTTTTGCTCCAGTATATTGCAGAGATAACCCCGATCAATATCTTCATCCACGCCTCTTAATTTCTCTCATGAGGAGTGCTGCTCGATTAAAGACTTGGTTAATTCTTAAATGAAAATGGTAAATGGTTCAAAGCTGGAGAGATGTAATGAGTTGTTACGATTACTCTTTTTGGTAAATTTTGAAGTCTTCAATGCACCTGATGTTAATTCTTAAGGAACATTAAAAATCATCTGCAGTAATGTCACTGATAGCCTAATAATTTAAATGACAATCTGGCATGAAGAGGACGCCAGTGCAGATACTTCCGGACAGATTTCCCATTTCCCTTCTTCCCTATTTAGGGAAGATTTTGGAAAGCTATGTCACCTCCTGCCTGTCCTCACGTCGAGGAACACTGCCTCTTGGCCTCCCATCAGGCGGGCTTTCGCCCGGGCCACTCCACAGAGACTGTCGTCACTGCTGTTTTGGATGAGCTTAAGGGAAAAGCGGACTCTAATCTTCCCCAAGCGTTGGTGCTCCTCGACCTGTCGGCTGCGTTTGACACGGTCGACAATGCCATTCTTCTCGACCGTGTCAGCGCAGCCGGCATTAGGGGTGTGGCACTCTCTTGGCTGGCGTCCTTTCTTCAAGGTAGGACCCAGGCAGTCCATCTTGCAGGATTCTCCGCTCCCCCCGCCCTCTTGTGTGTGGGGTCCCCCAAGGTTCCTCTCTCTCCCCTCTTCTCTTCAATCTGTATATCTACCCTCTCATTCTTTCTCTCCGTGAGCTGGGGGTCTCCGTGTATAACTACGCGGATGACCTCCAGCTCATCTTTGACCTTTCCACTTCTGACTCTCCTCTTTTTCTTAGTTCTACCCTAGTCTTTATCTCGGATTGGATGACCACGAATCACCTTAAGTTGAATCCGGACAAAACGGAGCTTGTCCTCACGGGTGGTCCCACTAATCCCTGGTCCCCGACTCATTGGCCCCTTTCCTTTGGCCCTCCCCCCCTACCAGTTCCCTCTGTCCGTACCCTGGGCATCAAGGTTAGCAATTACCTTTCCATGCATGCCCAAGTCAGCTCTGTTGTTTCTCTCCCTCCGCCTCATCCGAAAAATTTCCCGTTTTTTTTCTTTGAATGCCCTCAAATCCATCATTATGGCCTTCATCACCTCCCGCCTTGATTACGGGAATGGCCTCTATGTCGGCATTCCGGCCTTTGAAACACGACGGTTACAGGCCATTCAAAACCAGGCAGCCCGTCTCATTTTTCATCTTCCCAAATTCTCTCACATCACGCCTATTCTCAAGTCCCTCCACTGGCTCCCGGTGCACTTCAGATCTTTTTTTAAATTGGCCGGCTTAGCCTTCCTGGCCTACACCCACTCTGCTCCCCTTTTTGTTTCTTTAATCATTCCCTATACTCCGGCTCGCACCCTCCGTTCTTCATCTCTTCTTCTTCTCCAAGTTCCCCGCTACCGTAAATCCCGAATTGGCGGCACCCGCTTCTCGGTTTTGGCCCCCCAGTTCTGGAATAGACTTCCGTTGTCCATCCGCTCTATCCCTACTTATTCCTCCTTTCGGAAAGCTCTAAAAACCTTTCTTTTCTCCCAGGCCTTCCCCGGTTAGCCCCCCTGGTTGCTTTGTAGAATCCGGTCCCACCCTCAGCGCCAGGAAGCCGCTTGGCCGCAGTGCGCTTTAGCAAGTTTCTTTTTCATTCATTCATTCATTCATTCATTCATTCATTCATTCATTCACAGATGTAGCACTTAAAAAGCCTACAGCCAAAGTGACAACAAACGCTCCCTGAGCTAAATCACTTAAAAACGGTAAAAAGGGACGATTTAATGGCCAAACAAGCAACACTGCAATAGTCAAGAAGCATGTTAATGAGAGTTGATATTGTAGAAAGAAGACAATCAGAAAAGGCAGGAAGTTAAGCTTTCTTGTTTATTGAAAGGAGCAGGAGGAAACAGTTGCTGAGGCCTGAGCTGACGTTTGAAGCAAAGGCTGCCATCACTGCCTCTATCTTATCGGTCTATGGTTTAAGCATGAGTTTCCATTTCCACTCTGCAACCCCCAAGTCTACACTCCCCACAGTGGCTTACTGTTTGAAGGTGGTTTATTAGTAAGTGTAGGTAGGTACCTACCTCTAGGAAGAAGGCCACAACAAAATGTAAGGTCCAGTCAAGGTCTCAATAAATGATTACCTTTGCTCAACCCTTGGTAGCTGGCTGCGAGCAGGCAGGCTTAACTTGGGAGACAGGTGTATAAAGCATAAAACAAAAAAAAACAATATATATATATATATATATATATATATATAATAAGTAGGACAGAACACAATAAAAAACTAATACCAATTTATGAAAATATGAAATATTTTGATTATTAAAATGACACAAAACTACAGAAATCTATTGTAGGGAACCAACGATTTGAATTTTTAAAGATTAAAAGTAAAACTAGCGCTACGAAGCAAATAGAGCTCAAAGGGTTGAAAAAGATTGTGCTGGACCAGGACAAAGTCAATAGTCCACACAGCCCGCGATGTACCACTTTGACACTTCCAGAAGTGTTTCTTGCTGCAGGTAAATTGGTCCACATCACCAGCAAGGGCTCAGAAGCTCTGGTTTGCCTCTCAGGGTCTGGGACTTCAACTCCCACAATGCACCTGGTCAATCCAGTAAAATCCAGGTGAAGCTTGTCAGTTGGAGTTATCCGCATTGTTGTTGTTGCAGGTAGCACTTCCAACACTTTTCTACCTGTTGCTGATCAGGGAGCCCACTCCTTAGCCTTTAAGAAAGGCAAAGTCCTTTTGTTGTGAAGCCTTGTGAGCGCACCAGGTGCAGTCCTTAAGAGTGCAATCCTCTGGTGTGCAGTCAAAGGGTCCAGCAGGGCATTCATTCTTCAGATGTTTCTTTTGGGTCTTTGAGGGTCCACAACACCAATACAAGGTTCCAGAATCCGAGTTGCTCCTTGGGAAGTTGGGAGTACAAGACTCACAATGTACCTGGCAAAATCCTTAAGAGTTCACCGAACGCTGTCTAGCTGGGTTCTTCTTGGTGGAGATGATGCAGGTGGAGCTCTTTTAACCTGTTGCTTTCAGGGAATCCACTCCTTCAACTTTCGGAGCAAGGCAAAGTCCTTTTTGGGCTGAAGACCAAAGCGTGCAGCAGGTGCAGTCCTTACGAGTGCAGTCCTCTCTTGTGCAGTCCAAAGGTCCAGCAACCCAGTCTTTCTTCCTTGTAGATTCAAGGCAGGGATCTCAGTTGCTGGGCAGCTCTCCCATATTTATTTGTGCTTCTGAGGTGACAAGGAGGGGGGAATACCAATGAGCTGCAGTGTGCCACCCTCAGGTATGACAACTTCCTCCAAAGTGTGGCATATTCTTGCCCCAGAAAGCATGATTCTGTAAAATCCAAAATGGAGAAACTATCTCCTGGAGGTTAAGATCTGGCTAAGCCAAGCCACTGGCATGGCTAACTTTCCCCAACACTCCCTTTGTAGCCCCTCTGCTAATTCAATTATCGGGGCTCCTCTCTGGCTGGGGGTGGAAGAAGTGAGGTTAAGCCTGTATCCTGTCCTAACTGCCATTTCCTCTTTGAAGACCAGTTTGGCTACTCCACCCCTATCCTGCCGTTTGCTCTGCTTCTGCAGATCTCCTCCCAGCAGATGCCTTTTGTCTCTATGCAGGCCACTTCACACATCAGTGCAGTTTGGCTCAGCCTGTCTAAACGCTATCCAATAAGGAGAGAATGCTGTAAAGGCTGGGGTTTGGCCCATGAGAAAAGCAAGTTCTATAACTTCTTTTCTGGGATAGTTATAATAACTGTAACCTTTGCAAGTTGTTAGAATTATTCTATCATTTTAATACTTTAAAGTATATTTTGAGCATAATCCTGTCAATAGCTCTACTTTATTGAAGTATTCCCATGTTAACCTATGTAGAAAATGTGCTACAATGGGAAATCTCCAAATTGACAGTTTTCCCCCTCACCAGGTCATATAAAACATCTTTTAAAATGTCCCTGCTTATTTTTACATGGCATCCTACCCTGGGGGCACCTAGGGCAGACCTTAGAGGTGACTTGTATGTAAAAAATAAGGTTGTTTAAGACTTTGGAACTAACTTGATTTCCAAAGTATTTGTATATAATTTTATTTTAAAAGCAGCCTGCAAATTAGGGCTGCCTTTAAAATGACAGAAGGCAACACAGCAGTGCCCACTTAAGTTTATGAAATCTTCTGGGCCTCTAAACCGAATTGCCCTCCCGTATACTAGGGATTTACAGCTAGGTTGTCAGTACCAAAAGTAATTGCACCCAATTACCATGGACTCTTCAGAGCACAAGCCCTGGGTCTGGTTAGCAGAGCCCAGGGCACATTCAGAGTAACAAAACACAGCATCCAATAGTCAAAAGGGGCGGGGCAAGGGGGTGTAGGGGGCACAGCAAAAATCCCAGGTTTTTCACACTTACCACTATCTTAACAGCTGTTGTGTCGAAAGATAATTTGTATATTATTTTCACAGGTGCCTAGTTGGAAGTCATGGGAGGAAATAAGGGCCATGTAAACCTGACTTACTGATTAAAGAGAAATGGAAAAACTGTAGCTGTCTACATAACACTGGAGGAAGAACAGGATTTATTTATGCGTTTTTATACAGAGCAAACTTTACCCGAAGGCGTCACAACCTTTTACAATAGAACCAATTACATTACATAATGACTTAAGAGTACATGGATTACATGTAAGATACAGGAGTCTAAACACAAAAGGAAATCATTACAATGGTGTTTAAGAAAAAAATGTGCAATTTAAACTAAGAGTGTAGATATAATTTGCCAGTATTGGCAGGAAGTGAGCGCAAAGAATATAGACATAATATAATGATATTATATAACATAATATTATGGACTCGGCTGGAAGGTTATATCGAAGATAAGTCCAAAGAACATCCAAGGGCTACAGCAGCTAGTCCTGTCTCTACGGTTGCACTACATAAGGGGGGAGTAATGTATTCCAAGTGTCCCAGGCGGGACAACCTTCCCGGTTGTACCCCGGCACTGCACCAGGGAGGCGCAGCAGTCTGATCTCTTCACCGTGGGCCGGTTCAGCACTGAAGTCTGGGGGTAGCCGAATCACAGAGGGGCGCAGCACTGGTCTCCTCACCTCCAATATGGCTACCATTCTCTCACCATTCCCTGCACTGGCAGCTTGCGGCATCCCGGAGACTGGAGAGTCAGCAGCAGCCCACCCCTACAGTTGGTCCTGGCACAAGTTCATCCCCTTCCTGTTGGGCTGTGACTAGTCTCTCAACCTGGGGGTGGAGGGGATGATCACATGTGCACAGCCATCTAAAAAGTAGTTCTCTTACAGGTTGTCCAATGTACGGTTTTCATTTGGGCTATTTATATTTAAAAGAACTGCCTATGCAAATGTCCCACTCTCCTGAAATGCTTAATAAGCCCACAGGCCTATAGCCTTAGGGTGCACAGCAGCTCTACTTATGAGCTTCTCAGGCCACACAGGTAAGTGAGAGAGCACAACATTCTTTACAGTCAGACTTTGCTTCTTTATTTTTATTTTTTTGCTGTTTTGTCAAAACTATTAGTTCCATCCAGCCTCCCCTTTAATGACCTCACTGTAGTACCTGTAGGAGTGACAGATTTATATTTTCTATGCTGGGGACTTCACTCTGCACATGTGCAGGAGACCGGAAGTAGTGTGAGCTTACTCTGCCTGGAGCCGGCCGACCCGAGGTACCCACTCCTCCACCCAGGTGACTGCCCAGCCTTAATTTTACTGCCATAGGTCTTCCATATCTCTGCTCACCCATACCTGCAGGGGGAAGTGTATGTTAAATTGCAGAGTAGCGGGCGTTAAAGGGAAGATGATCAATATGATGCAATTAAAGGTAATCCCCGATTCAAATTAATTCACGCAGGATATGCGGTAGGTTAATGTCTGGCTCCCTCACATACACGGTCACATCGTCGGTGTACATGCAGACGTGAAATGTAGCCCACGGCACTGCAGTGCTGGTGGAGCTGAGCCAACAGGGACTCCACAACAGCTGCAAATAATATCGAGGACAGCGGGCAGCCTTGTTGCGTGCACCAATTGATGGGGAAGGCAGCTGAGACCACATCATTTACACTGAGATATTGGTTGATTTGGTGTATAGTAGTGTGATCCAAAGGAGGAACCCTCCACTGAGGCCTACTCCTCATAGAAGCGAGAAGAAGTAGGGTCACTCAAGAGAGTCAAAGGCATTGGTTGAGTCCAGGAAGGCAGCGACAGTTTGCAGTTCGGGTGTCAGGGAATGCATCATAATGAACAAGGTCTGCAAGTTGTGTACAGTAGATCTGCCCAGCACAAAGCCAGATTGATTTGGCCGGACAATTCTGGGGAGGAGAGACAGCAGTCTGTCTGCAATGAGGTGCACTAGAATTTTGTTGTCAACATTGATCTTGGACAGTGGTTGGTATGAGTTGCATGAAGTGGCTGTTTTTTTAGGCTAGAGTAAGATCACTACGAGCACCTCATGTATTGACTGGGGCAATTCACCAGTGCTCAGAGCCTCAGGGAACACATTCCTGAGGTGTGGGCCAGAATTTCATGTTATTTTTTATAAATTTGGACTGTCAGTCCATGTAGGCCGGGAGCCTTTCCGCTAGGCATGCTGCAGATGGCCTGTAAAATATCTTCTTCTTCAAAGAGTACGTCAAAGTACGGTCTATGCCAGAGCTATCCAAACGTAAGTGGACAACAAATATGGCTGTGTCTTTTCCATCATGTATCATCTGTGACATGGAGGACCTCAGATCTTCAGGGACTGCCAGCAAAAACCATCTTGTAGGAAACATCCTAAAGCACATGGGTGTAACAACCAAACAGGCAGGCTGCACTGACAAAACACAATTCCAGGCTGGGTGAAAAAGATGCATTTGCCAAAGGCATCACTCCTCTTATATTTCCTATGTGGAGGAGTGGTGTTGAATGAATTGGGATTCATTATACAGGTTGAAGCTTGCACAACAAGTCTCTCTGAAGTGGGCTTCTTGGTAAGAGAATCAAAGTCATCAGGTGCCAATCTGTGACATCTGGCCACCTAACATGCGGGCAAAACCATGGCTTTGGCCAGTTAGCACTTTGAGTATCTGTAAAAGCATCAATGAACGGAAGCAAGGGCTCAGATGTTGCTTGCTGCAGGAATATATATAGGAATCATTTGTTTTTTGTCTCAGTGGAGGGCAGCAGTAGCTCTATCACTTCAGCTGCCCTCCGAACCACCACTGCAAATGAGGCACTCTACTCCGATGGTGGCCATTTGGAGAGTCAAGCTTTGCCTCAAGGGAGGTGTCAAGCCCACTGGCATTTTGTAAACCAAAGGAATAATCCTATAGCAAATTAATGAGGTGGAGCAAGTCACCCCCTTTATTATAATCTTATCAACATCCTAAGCATTAGAATCGGAACCAAAAGGAGAATGGAACCTTTTCTGGTAGCTATGAGGAGGGTGACTCAGACTGGTTGTATTACGATTGGTTACTTTTTAGTAATTTTGGATTGAGATATTGGTTGAGTTCAGGTGGACGTTGGTTCAGGATCTGAAGTAGGCATTGGTCATCTTTCACCGGTGCCAGGGGGGAGTGCAGAGACTGGGCAGGATTCACCGTGGATCAAGGGGCCAGTGTGAAAGTCTGCATCAGAGTCTATACAGACCTGGTAGAGGGTCTTAATGGGACAGATAGTGGCAGGGGAGTGTAACCCGATGGCATTCTGACTGGAGGCTTTTGCGGTTCCTTAGGGCCAAAGGTGCACCAGAGGGAGCCGCAAGTACACTGAATAGTGGCAGCATCTCCTCTTTGAAGGCCTCAATGGGTTGACAATGGCTAGGGAAATTCTGAGCATGTTCGGATCAGCTGAAGAAGCAGTTCAGTGACCAGAAACATCAACGAAACATGACTCGTATCTTGATGCCCTCAAACCTTCCCTTTGGAGTCAAAGTGGTGGGATGGGTTTGAGCTTCTCTTTTTTTTTTTTACTTGATTTTGAACTCAGACTTACTAGAATACCTTGAGTGGGAAGTGGAATCGCTGGAGACCAGGACTGCAACCTGGAGCAGTACCCAGGCGAAGACTACTGCTTCTTGTGTGCAGCAACAAACAAAGCTGCCTCCTGATTGAATAGCTATCTGATGCACACAAGTGCACTAACACATGGCTTAGAGTCGTGTTCCGAGCCCAGACACCAAAGATGCACTTTGTGTGGATCCGTGACAGACATCTGCTTTGTGGATTCGCAGCATGGTTTGCATAGTCATTTTTGGTGGGAAATTCAGTACACTGCTTTTCAATTCGGAAGTCGCCGGAAAACCAACAAATTCATAAGCAGTGCTTCAGATTAATGTTGAAAGGTGAACTGGGGGAAGTGGAGGCGGCATTTGACTTATGCTGGTCCAATGATATGCAGTACCTTGTATGCGTGTGTATATCAGCAGCCAGTGGTGATCTCTGAGAGGAGGCGTGATGTGGGTGCGCTGAGGGAGGTGCAGGACGAGTCTGGCAGCAGCATTCTGAATGGTCTGAAGCCAGGGGTGGATTCCGGCATACAGTGCGTTCCTGAACTCAAGTCTGCTGGTGATTAGGGCTTGAGTGATGGATGTGTAGCATGTAGAAGTAGGAGGAATGTACTGTGTTCACATGTGCGCCCATATTGAGTTTATCATCTAGTATGATCCCCAAGTTGCGTGTGATGTTGGAGGGTGATTGAGTTAGACTGAGCTCTAATAGCCGCCAAGTGGAGTTCTTGTTCCCGAAGATCAGCACTTATTTCCTAGCAGTGACGAGTTTCAGACAATTGCTTCTCATCCGTTCATGGATCATGCATTCGATGGAGACCATGTCTGATATGGAAGGGATGAACTGGGTGTCATTGGCATAGGTGATGATGGAGATGCTGTGGGATCGGATCAGCAAATGGTATCATGTAAATGTTGAACAGGGTGTGGCAGAGGGATGATCCGATAGGGACTCAAACTCAGGTCCTTCCTAAAGGCAATTTACTCCTCGATCAAGAAAGCAGCAGATCTCATCTATGGTGGTGATAAGTGCTGTCTCCATACTGTGATGGCTACAAAAGCCAGATTGGGAGTGGTCGAGAAGATTGAAGAGCTCCAGGTGGTTGGTGAATTGCTGATTGATTGCATTCTCTATCACCTTTGCTGAGTAAAGCCTTAGGGAGATGGGTTGGAATGGAAGTTGCTTAGTTAATTGGGGTCAGCCAATTATTTTTTTAAGTAGGACTGTGACTACAGCAGGTTTCCACTGTTCTGGGTTGGTTGTGGACTCTATGTTGATGATGTGTGTGAGAAATATACAGATAAAGAGTCCATCTAAGTTGTAAATATGGTGTGCAAAGCAAACACAAGGAGATGATAGACGGAGTGCTGAAACTTTTCAGACACTCAACCCCAGTCAGTAGATATGGTGTGGACATGGGGACCCCGGAGTGCACAGTCTTCATGCTTGAGGTGGTTTCTTCTTGGTGAGTATTCTCCAGTTGCTTAGGTGTCTATCCAAGTGGTACGTGTGCAGTTTGCTGATGATGTCTTCAGGGTTTGGTTGCTTTTCAAAGTTATTGTAGATCTTCTCGATTTTGTTGTTGAAGAAATTTCAAAGGTTGTTGCAGAGTGCCTAGCAAGGGGTGATGGAATTGGTGGAAGCGACTGGGAAGGCGAATTGCTTCATGATGGCAAATGTATCTTTTTTTTTTTTTTTTTTTTTTTTTTTGAAAACCTTTATTGAACAGAGAAAGCTCACAAATACGGGCCTACAACCCACCAGGGCTGGCCACCACATAACAAAAACAGCAGGAGACATATATCAGGTGTCACAATATACTAAGGCAACAAATCAGGGGAAAGAGCAAGCATCTTAGAGCAATCTCAGGAGCAAACAAATAGAAAGGTAGTTTTCTTTTTTAAGAACGGGTTTGGGAGGTCAGGAGCCTGGCGGGCCATAACACAAGCCAGAGGGGCGGGGTCGCGGCGGGCAGCAACGCAGCGATCTTAAAGACACAGGAGAAATAAATACGACAGAGGTATACCAGTAAGTACCGGGCAAAACAACGGGTAGAAAGAAAAGCAATTGTGCACACAATCCACTGCCCGCCCACCGCAGCCCCCACCCGTCCCACCGATCAGCACAATAAAGGACCCAAATACCAAAACGATACGAAATGCACCCCCAAGTAGAAGAAAACCCCACAAAAAAGGGGGGGGGAGAGGGAAGGGAAAGGGGGAAAAAGGAAAAGGAAGGGACCCCAACCCAACCACCCGCCCCCAGGTGACAAAGCAGGAAAAACAAAATTCCGGTACAAAATCGACCACAAAATAGGAAGACAAACAGAACAAATCACCATCTTTGTAATACCGGAAAAATACACCAGAAAGACACCCGGGGGACAGACGGCGATACAGAGCCCCGAAAAAGGGGATACACAAGGGCCATAGAACCAAGTAGGGAGAAAAAAGGAGGAGAGAAAGACCCCTCCAAAAACAACAACAGACCCTCCCACCCACCCCACAAGCCCTCCCTACACCCCTGCAGAGGGCTATGGCCTACCCCCCGGCAGCGTGCCTGTCGCCCTAAATAGAACCCGAAATATAGAAGAAAAGGAACAGGGTAGAAACAAAGACAAAAGGGAGGGGGCAGGGGAAGGGAAGGAACAACGCACACGGGGGAGGGCGAAAAATCAGTATCATCTGCTTCCATCCCGCCACCTGCTACAAGGGAAGGGTATAGCCCATGGGAAGTTAACGATATTAGAAAAAGTTTCAGGAGTCCCATAAAATTACAGGAACATCACAACAGCACTTGTCAATCACATAACAAAGAAACCAGACTACCGCATATAAAAGTCGTTTCAGCCCTGTCCACTTTTGTCCAAGGTTGTAACCATCCGAACAAACAAAGAGCAAACGATGAAGGACACAGGGCTCAGGAGAAAATTTCGCGGCAGTCCAAAGAAGAAACTGGAAAGAAAATATTGAAGATCCAGGAAAGACACAGTACAACAATCGTATTGCAGACAGAGTTCCAAGGACGGTTCGAACGAGGCAGGCCCAGCCGGGCCGGAACATACTTCTCGGTCGGGGAGTCGACGCGAAGAGAGACTGGAAGGATCGTCGACGCCAGGCCAGGATACAAGCGGACCGCAGCCCAGTGGCCGAGGCAACCAGACAGGACAACGGGGGGCGTCGGAGACTCTCCGAGCCAAGGATGCGGTCCCCGCCGGGGGCACAGAGTCCAGGAGCACATCAGTCGCGATCCTCGACGAGGAGGCCAAATCCGATGACGGGGGCCCGCATTGTTCAAAATGAGGGTCCGCCCCCACAGTGGAGACAGACGCAGCCACGGTAGTCCGCCAGGAGTTCAGTGCATCCAGGACAACTCGAAGCGCAGGAAACTCTTTACAAGATCCGACATCCGGGCCATGCGGCGGGCCCCCAGTGCTCGCCCGGGCCCGGCAAAGACTCCCAGGGCAGGCCGCCATCTTAAGAGCCCAGCACGTCCCCGGTCGTCGGGAACCCCGGCCGGGGTAACACCAGAGCAAAAGGAGGTCAGCCGGACTGCGGCAGGGCGCCCCAAGGCAGAAAGGAGAGCCACCAGAAGAAGGATGTCTGTCGGTCCCCCCGTACCGCCGGCCCCGTTCTCCGAGCCCGGGCGGAAAAATTCAAAATGGCCGGGCCGGGGAATAGAAGGGGGACCCAACCAGACAATTGAGTAGGCTCTCCCGCGAGGAGCAGCGTTCGTACCTCCGGGCCCAGGCCAGTCGGGTCCGTCAAGGGGCACAGCCGGCCAATTCACACATCAGCCTCCGCGTCCAGCTCCACAGCGCCAGCAAGGGCCGACCAACATGTTCCGTCACGGCCCAGCGTAGCAAGGAGGCCCGGCCAGACCGCCCCGGAGGCTCCGAGCGGGATCACTGCACAGGATCGACAGCACTCAGGATCACCGGAGCAACGGGTAAGTGTCCGCTAAGGGACTGGAGTACCGAAACACAGCAAGGAGGGCTTCCCGGGGCAAGAGGAATACAGGATAAATGAAGATAAACAGGCGGCCGGACGGAGCCGAGCTAAAACGCGGCCATCTCGGTCGCGAGCTAGGCTCCTCCCCGGCAAATGTATCTTTGTTGTTGGTAGAACTCGCTTTGATCCTATCCGTGAGGGCTCTTTTCTTGTTAACTCTCAGGAGGTGGTGGTAGTGCCTAAGGGTGGCCTTATAGGTTGATCTGGAGTCCGTATCATAGTTGGTTCACTTCTTCCTTTCCAACTCTGGGCAGTATCAGAGTTCTTCCATGTTCAAAGAGGCCCGGTTGTTGGTTCTGCAATTTTATGAGTTTCGATGGGTGCAAGAGCGACAGCACAGTTGGAGATCTATTGGTTGAAGTTAGTGATGCCCGCTTTTGGCAGTGTTGGGTTTGTTTGTTTGCAGAGTGTAGCCTAAGTCTGTTTCAGTCATTCTGCTCCAGTTCTGGCTGGGTTGGGTGGTGTTGATGGGAGCGTTGGCTTGTGTTGTGGAGATATTGGAATGGATAATGTAGTGGTCAGTCAATGTGTGCGGTGAAACAGTGATAGACGATGCAGTTGCATGAGGCAAAGATTGCATCTTAAGTGCATGCTACATTGTGTGTAGGGTCCATGATGAGCAGGGAAAGTCCTATACGTACAAGTTACTTACCTTTGATAATAATGTATCTGGTAGAGTGGGGCTTGAACCCGCCCCTCTTCTCCATTGGCTGGCTTCCTAAACGGAGGCCAGCCCTTGGAGGAGAGGGGCATCACTCTGTTCAAGCCCCGTCTTTTTGGGATTGAGTGGTGTGTTTTTTACTTTATTTCTCTTTTCTTTCTCTCCTCTTCCCATTGGCTGGAATTTTACCTTCCAGCCAATGGGAAGAGGAGAGAAAGAAAAACACGCCCCTCAATCCCAAAATGACGCTGCCTTCCTCCGAGGCATTTCTGCTTGGCCTCGGAGGAAGATGGTGGTGATCAGCCGGAGCTCGCTTGTTCTGTGTGTTCTTGTTCGCTGAGGCAGAGTTTACAGAGTCAGGGAGGCAGAGGTATGTTCAGCATGGACAGCCTGTAATACCGGGATCAGAGCGGATGTAGCTCATCTCGGCTCCCGGTCTACGCGCTGCTCTGGCGGAATATCGGCAGTTATAGAGCTACATTCTGGGCTCACATGTTCCCTACCTGAAGCGGATTGTCGGGAGCGTCGGGGGGGGGGGAAACCTTGCCTGCCTCCGTGACCCTCGGTTGGAGCTGTTTTTTTCTGACAGCAGTGAAATGCGATGATACCCAAAATGGCGGCCAGCACTTTGCTGGGGACGCCGTCGGAAGAGGGCGGCCCCAGGAGGTAGGCTCACCATTAGAGCGATATCGCCCTACAGAGACTCCTGTTGCCGCTTCCTGACCCGGGGGGCTTACTTGCTCGCAGGGCCATGTTTTTGCTTGCCTGGGGGAGTTTGTCCGAGGTTTCCCAGAGGTATTCGTATTCGTCATACGCAGGCTGCTTAGCTCAGAGGTAATCCAACATAGTAATCCGTGCGGCTCATGCTCGCTTTCCCAAGATCGCCGGAGCTCCCCTCGGACATCAACTTGCTCCCATGTGCTTGCTCCATGAGGCACGCAGAATTCCGCCCCGGTCGGGATCAAAGTTGCTTTCAAACAGGACACAAGGCAGCAAAAGTAAAGCACAAGCAGGAATTCTGTGGGAAGGGGGACCTCAACGCTCGGCGCGCGCACTCTCACGTAAAGCTTCTTGTGACGGGATTAAAAACGTCCCCGGACAGCTTCCAGCCGGACTGACCACTCGTATAATTGAAGCATCGGCTGATTTGTATGTAAATGCGCTGGCGAGGGGTGTAACCTTACTGTAACCCGACTCTTTTTACATCCACAGCCTGGGCATTCAACAGAGAGCTATCTCTCTCACACATTTAGGAACCAGGGGTATGTGTTTTCATACTACTTCCGATTTTAGAATCAAAACAATGTAAAAGAGCTGACGCTTGCAGATTGGACTATTGTAAAGGTTTTGGGTCTGCTGCCCACACTTGGCCACACAGGGAGGAGAACACGGAGAGGAAGTGTTTATTGGAAGGCACAGGTGGGCTTAGGTCACAACCAACAGTATGCCTCAGGCCGTCTGCCGTTTCTCTCTCTCTCTTCATATAAAATTCCTGTATTCTCAACCAAAAACATGTTTAGAATGGAATGTGTACACCCGTTGATAGACATCCGAGTGTGTTCAAAAGGAGCGCGGGCCTCAACAGGTGTTGCAGCGGCTATGTGATCGATCGAGTGTGGTCAAATGAAACGCCCAAAGTCAATAGGGCAACAAATGGAGGCTGATTAACACCCACATTTACCCTTGTGATACCAGGGGACGGGGAGAGCGCAAAACTAGAAAGGAAGCACCTTAAGACATACAATGTACACCCTCCCACTCCCCCGCCCCACCCACCCTGGATTTAGGGTGACCAGGCATCCCCGTTTTGCCCGGACAGTCCAGGTTTTTTCACGAGCTGTCCCGGCAAATTTCAAGAAATTAAGCTCATGTCCCGGTTTTTAGAAAGGGTCAGCTGAAAACGCGGAAAGGTATCTTTAAGTTTTGCAAAGCAGTGATAGTTAGCTGCTGTTATAAGAAGTCAATTTAATTAACAGGTAAGCTACTGGGTTTAATAAGGTGTAGAAAGATTTGTTACAGATTTTTTTTATCGTGATTTATTTTTCTGTTAATGTTTTTGTTTGTTGTGTTTTGAATATTGACCCGTGTAAAAATCCATGTGTGTTGGAGGAGGGCGGGATTCAAACAGGGGGCACCTCTCCAGCCTATAATCTACAAGCTCTCATGGCTCGATCTTAGTTAATGGAACTGTCTATATACATTTTAAAATGATCAGGCCGCATTTAGCATTGTAGGATAAGTACCTCTCCAGGTAAATACACTTACCACAGGGTGAGGTAATTACCGAATGCACTAAATTCCTCCTATTACCTAGAAAAACTGAGAATTACATGCAGAATTGATGTGCTTCACCCAAAGTTCTGAATGTATAGGAATTTGCCTCTTGCGAAAAGTAGGCAGCTTTGGGCCGCTGCAGTTTACCCTGGGAAAATTGCATGCAGTGTAGCATTTTCTATAAAGCTCAGAATTCTAATATGCGCAGTAACAAGAATTATTCTCTATAATCCTAGTTAGGGTCTTTGTGTTGCACGAGAGCAGACCTAAAAAAGGACCAGAACGTTTTCACCACCAATTCCACTGTGTTGCCTTGTTCGAAGAATGCTGGCATAAGAACACAAAACACCTTTCACTCCAAGCACAAGGGATATATTCTAAGGGACCAAATCTCACAATGTGTGGCGGTCTGTTATGAATGACTTCAAGGAAGCCTTGGCAGAGGGTAGGTTAGCGATCCTTCACTACCTCTTCCAACGCCGGTTTAAGGCCTCATTTTGCGGCATGTCTCCTAATATATCCTCCCTCTGCTCTGTCTGCAATTCCTCTGAACAACTCTCTGTAAATGGGGGCAGACTCTACTCTCCTAATCGCCAGATTCTCTGCAACAGTTTCTGCAGCATGCAGCAGGTTACGAAATCTAGGGTAACAAATACTTCCAGGTGGGAGAGGAACATGTAGTCACACCATGTCAAAATATATGAACTATCGGAATAAGTACAGTCCTAGTTATTTCATTTTTTTTTTTAGCTCGAAGGGATAACATAGAAGCTGAAAAGAAGGTTTGCAGGGAAAAAGGAACAAAACATTGAACACTGTTAGGCTTGGCATCCTTAGGGTGGTCTTCCACTGGACTTTTTGCCATTTTCCCCCCTGGCTGTGCTTGCTCTCCTGCCCCCTGGCTGTGCTTGCTCTCCTGCCCCCTGGCTGTGCTTGCTCTCCTGCCCCCTGGCTGTGCTTGCCCTCCTGCTCCCTGGCTGCGCTTAGTGCAGCAACCGTCCCTCTGTGTGGGTCTGTGTGTAGCTCTGTGTGGGGGGGGGGCTCTGTGTGTGTGTGTGAGTCTCTGTGTGTGTGGGTGTGTGTGTGTGTGGGTGCAAATGCAATAGGAAGCTATTGACATTGTAAATGACAATGCCATTTATTTATCTGTTTTCAAAACCAACATATACATAAAAATGTTGTCATTTACAATGCCAATAGCTCTAACTTTGGCATCACTTTATTGAATCCTTTGTGTGACCTAGCAGTGTGGCAACTTAATTTTAAACTTTGTTTGTTACGCCGATTTTTAATTAATTCACGTATCTCGCTTCCCCGGTCCACCACTGACCTGCTTAGATTGTTGTGGAGGGAAGACGAACACAGGAGCACACCGGAAGTGACTAGACTCCCGCTGTGCATCCTGCACCAGTCAGGGGCCCGGCACTATAAAGCAGCAGCAGAGCACGCACTCCCTAGCTGATTGAAAGTAAGGAGAGGCGCGCAGCGCTTTACTGAATCCTTTGCGTGACCTAGCAGTGTGGCAACTTAATTTTAAACTTGGTTTGTTACGCCGATTTTTAACTCACGTATCTCGCTTCCCTGGTCCACCACTGACCTGCTCAGATTGTTGTGGAGGGAAGACAAACACAGGAGCACACCGGAAGTGACTAGACTTCCGCTGTGCATCCTGCACCAGTCAGACGGGCCCGGACACGCGCAGCGGGCGCCCTCTCAGCACGCCAAAACGCGCCCAAGACAAGCCAGTCTGCGCCCGTCCGCGCCTGTACGTCACCTCTCGCCGGGGACTCTGGTCCAATGGGTGGGGATATTGTTGCCTATACCAGGGATGACCTAGTGAGCCTCAATAACTCTGCTGCCTCATGTAACAAGGTCTCCTTAAACCATCGGAAAGGCAGATTTAAATGCTCCTGTGGATTTACCTTCCCCAGACCCAGGACACTCCCGTCCCTCACGGCCACCTGCCCCCAACAACAACTTATGGTAGCACAGCTTAATGCAAGATCCCTGATAAAACATAATTTGGAAGTCTATGACCTTGTCAAAAACTATTCATTAGACATCCTATTCCTCGCGGAGACTTGGTTGCAAGAGGACATGAACTCTGTTATCAACTTAGCCACCCCAATAGAATATTCCACCTACACGCTAAATAGACAATTGAGGGGTGGAGGTATAGCGATGATGGCTAAGTCGCAATACTCTTGCTTATTTACCAAACCCGACATTGAAGGATGCGAATGCGCCCGCTATAACATCAAGATAAACCCACAGTTAACTTTATCTGGTATCTTGATATATAGACCACCGGGCAGGATAGCAGCTTCATTAAGGCCCTCCTTGATACCGTTTGTTCGCTGGTCACAGGGACAGCCAACTTCTCTATCTTTGGAGATCTAAATATCCATTTTGATCTCACCACGGATAAAAAGATCAGTAACCTGCTAGCTGACCTTGCCGCGTTCCAAATCTGCCAGCTGGCTAGTGGCCCCACTCAGAGGTGGACATCTCCTAGATCCCATCTTTTCTAACTTAGTAGGAGTGACGGTGGGAGCGCCAATTCCTATGACCTGGACGGACCACCTGTTGGTGATCATAACATTATCCATTCGCGTGGTACCCAACATGAGGTATATCCAACGAGTGCTGAAGCGCCCTTGGAGGAAACTCGATCTTGAAGAATTTCACGCACTACTTAAAACTAACCCCCCCAAAGTTAGCGAAGACCCTGACCTGGGTTATCAGGGTTTCTGTAACTGGATCAACCAGGCTCTGGATGTACTGATTCCGGCGGACTGGATTAGGGCACGTTCCCAGGAATCTAGCCCTTGGTACAATGTAGCGCTTACTTCCCTCAGGAAAGAATGTAAAGTTGCTGAGCGAAAATGGAGAAAGACTTATGACTCCGCGCTTAAGGCTCAATATGTCCAGGTACAAAAAAACTACCACAGAAACATCTGCAGAAGACGAGCTGCATACTATGCTAACAAAATTGGTATTAGTCAGAACCCCTCAAAAACCATTTTTAAGATATTAAAAGATCTCAGTGCAAAAAAAGCTGTCGAGGAGTCACACACCTCTCCCACGCATTGTGAGAACTTGGCATCTTTCTTCATCGATAAAATTCAGAAAATATATAACTCCTTCCCAGCCACTCTATGTTTCGATGCCTCTGCCACTAAGACTAATCCCAAGCTCACTAATATACCTGTGCTGAGTCAAGAGGATTTTCTTAAACTTTGTGAAAAACTCAAATCCGGCTCGCCTGCAGACCCACTAAAACCACCACAATTTAGAGCAGCAGACATGACGGTTCTCAACCCCCTTCGAGACATCATAAATTCCTCTCTTACAACTGCCATTATACCCACTAGATGGAAACAGGCATGGTTTTCCCCAATTATATAAAAAAGAACGTTAGACCCCCCTCTGCCCGAGAACTATCGGCCTATTTAGCTGCTTCCCTGGCCAGCTAAGCTGGCCGAGTCCCACGTCAATACCATTCTGACGAAATTCCTTACGTCCAATACCACTCTGGACGCATCCCAGCATGGCTTCCGTGCGGGCCACAGCACCGAAACGGCACTCCTGAGTGTGACGGAACACCTTCGGACCATTATGGATTCCGGCAAGACGGCAGCACTGATACTACTAGATCTCAGTGCTGCCTTCGATACGGTCTCACACGAGGTGTTGTTACTTCGCTAGAGGAGGTAGGAATATCGGGGCAGGCCCTGGGCTGGTTTAAGGCATTTCTGTCTGGAAGGTCATTCCGGGACTCCACTCCCCCATTCCTTTCTAAAGAACATTCGATCAAACAGGGAGTGCCCCAGGGATCTGCACTCAGTCCAACATTATTTAACATATACATCCTACCACTGGCTGAGGTAGCCAAGGGATGGGGGCTATCGTTAGTATCGTACGCTGACGATACTCAGTTAGTGGTGACACTGAGGGATGAAGCTGGACTGAGTGCGCAAAATTTCAAACAGGGCCTTACAGCCATAACCAGCTGGATGACAGCAAACTACCTACAATTAAACGCTGGCAAGACCGAGGTCTTGCTTGTAGGTAAAGGGGCGGCGGCTTGGGGAGACAAATGGTGGCCTGAGACCCTTGGCAAGCTCCCTGAGCCTAAAAGTCTGGTGACAAAATCTCGGAGTTTGGATAGACTCCTTTCTCAACTTTACTCACCATACTAAAAAAGTTGCTGCCTCGTGCTTTGGAATCCTCCGGAACCTTAAGCCTATCCTAAAGTTTTTCGATCCCCAGACGCGTCAGCTCGTGGTACAGTCTGCCATCCTTTCGCGGCTGGATTATGCGAATTCCATACTCTTAGGGGCTAACCAGGCAGAGAAATTAAGGCTGCAACGAGTTCAGAATACAGCAGGGAGAGCCTTGACAGGTCTCCCCCGACATCACTCGGTGGCAAGTACGCTCACCAAGCTCCACTGGCTCTCGTGGAGAAGAGGATTCACTTCAAGACCCTATGCCTTGCATTCAGAATTCTGAAAACCGCCTCTCCACCCATGTTATGCCCACTCTTGACCGCATACACGCCCAACGTACTCTCCGCTCGGAGGGCCAGAATCTGGCAGTAAGCAAGCCCGGATGGGAGGTCGCTCCTTCCGGTACCTTGCAGCTAAGCTTTGGAATGCCCTACCCCTTCAGATTTGTGGAATAACTGATCTTTTGTCATTCAGAAAGGCCATAAAAACCCATCTCTTCTGCTAAATGGTTACGTTATGTGATCACCACTGTTCCATCTGTTGTGGCCTACTCTCTTTCCTTTCTGGAAAGCGCCGGGACGCCCCTTTGCTGGGGAAGCCGTGCGCTATAGAACATCATATAACATAACATAAAGGCGAGACCGTTGCATTGTAAATGCTTGTTTTTTAATGGGAGAAATTTAAAGTGCAGAAAAATGTTCTGCTTAAAATGTTCAGAATATGGAACATTTTTCTGCACTTTAAATATTCCCCACCTAAAAAAATAGCTGTACTTTTCAGTTATAAATAGGACACCGTGTCTACCAGTCTCTGTGAGCAAGATGCCTGCTGTGTGTAAATGCCACTCTTTGAAATGGGAGAAAACTAGACTGAAGAGTTAATGTTAACTTTATATATATTTTGTAAAACTCATCATTTAAATCTCCTCTCATTTCAAAGTGTTGCATCAAACAGCAGGTATCTTGATCCCTGCAGCCGGTAGACACTGTGCCATATTTATTTTTAAAAAATACAGTTGTGCGGATTACAGGAGGAATTTAAAGTGAAGAAACATGCTTTATAAAATATTAACAACGTAATTGGCTCAATACAAGGTGGAGGAAAGCATGGAGTCAGTGTTTCATGGAAATATATTTTTCCACTTTAATCATTAAGTTATTTTCATTTTAATTTTCTCTCATTTAAAAGCATTCAGAAACATCATTTTGTTCTCATGCTCCAATATAGAGTTGACAAGGACTTTTATTTAAGATTTAAATATCTCAGTGCTTCAGTTCTTCACCTCTGTGCCCTGGGTCATAAATCTGACTTCAGCACAGCTTAATATCAGCACTGCTTAATATCAGGTCCTGCTGTCGCAGCCTGAAGATCATAATGTAAAATAAACACAGCCTTCCCTTAACTTTAAAAGCAAATATGACCCTATGCTTATTTAAATATGAACTCACTGCTATGATCTACTCTTGAGGTGTCTGTGAGCTACTGGTAGCTCGCGAATGACTGGTTGGAGACACGTGGAATGGACAATTAACACTGTAATGAGACCTAAACACCACAAGCATTACAGCATTTTTATACATTACAGAATTTGAATACAAAACCTCTTTTCAAACAAGGCTACTGACAAATGAAACTACCCAAATGCCTTGAAAACATCCTTACCAGATATACACACCGCAGGAAATCCTTTCGAGGTAAGGATATCAGCCAGATGCTGAGCCCTAAAAGGAGGAAATAAAAATGAAAGATGTACATTTTTAAAGATGATGCTTTTTGTTGAAACAGTGCCGACAGCAACCTCTACGAATACTATCTGGTTTCATAAGTGATATAACTCCATCAGTATGGCACCCAGGATCTGGAATGCGCTCCCGCCTGAAACCAGGCTGATCTCCTCCACGGCACTCTTCAAGAAAGAGGTGAAAACCATCCTTCTGGCCAAGATCTCCTGATCGCCATAGATGTTGGTTCAGAGATTCCGCATTGTATCACTGCTCACCCTATCCCTTGGCACTACACTTTACCTGTAGAGTGGCACTACTACGCTACTCTCTTACTATCGACCAAGATATGATACACGTTGGTTTACTGATCCACCTGAACACCTCTGTATTGGGATCAATGACTTGTACTGTCCTATATTACTTCCCTACCTGATTGTATATGGATTGGTTTTATGTATGCTTTTTATTATCCATGTTATTACCATCTTATTGTTATTGTCACCGTGTTATTGTTGCTTTACCCATGTTATCACCATGTTATTGACTTTTATACTGTTCCCAGTATCTCTGTTGACTCCTACTGCCCCTACACTGTCTTTGTGAAGCGCTCTGATATCTGTAAGGATCCTGTTCGCGCTATATAAAACTTTGAATAAATAAAATAAATAAATAGTATTTATTACTTCAGTCAAAGGCCTTGCATATGCACAGGTCACATGTTCTCCTTTTGCTTGTGTGTCAATAGAAGGCACTGATGTCACATATGATCACGGATTCATGTTAATCTTTCCTGTTCGGTCTGCAGTCTCAGCCCTAGTAACACTTCTAGCTACTCGTTTAATATGACTCTTTAACCCCTTCCATGCTCATGACGAGCTGAGCTCGTCATGAGTTGCTCCGCTCGCATGCTCATGATGAGCTCAGCACGTCATGTAGCGCGGTATTTTAAAAAAAGCCGCACAGCGCAAAAATTACCGCCGCACGCATGCGGTTAAGAGGGGGACAAGGAAAACACTGTTGTGGGGCATCAACGTATCCAGAGGCTTATAAAACACTTGACCTCTTGACGTCGGTGTTATCCTGCTGTTTGTAACAGAAAAGAAGTGTATTGCTATAAAAATACAAAAAACTGATAATGAAGGAATTTTATGATAAACGTTATCTGTCCATTTCTCATTCACTCACTACACAAAGGGCAGGCATGAGAAGATTCCCATCCCCAAGTATACCTTGTTGGTTATACACCCATTTGACTTGCAGCAATCAGGGCTTAGTGGATTAAGTGAACACTGTAAAGACAAAAGTACTTCTATAGCAGGAAAACTATGCCCACTAGGCTTAATTTATGTTATGTTATGTTAGCTTTTTCTGGTCTTCTCTCTGTTCTTTCACTAGAGCACTTGACTATCTGGAAGTCCCCAGGACATGATCTAGGCTTCATTTGTATCCTACAGCAGAGAAAAAAGCTCAGAGTGGACGACATATCCTTTCCTGGTGTCAAGTACCTCAGGCTACAAATTATTATGGCAAATAAATAAGGAGACTAGCTTCAGTTAGTTATTCCTGAACTCTAAAAACACCTTCAGCTGACAATTCTGTCCATCTTAATTACCAGCCCATTTCTCTCCTGCGTTTTCCTGCCAAAATTCTGGAAAAAGCAGTCAATACAGAGCTATCTGCCTTTCTCGAAGACAATGACCTTCTTCATGGCTTGCAGTCTGGTTTTTTTTCTCGCTGCAGCTATGGTACAGAAACTGTGCATTTCACTATCTCGAGGGAGGCACTGATCCTACTTGACATAGTATTCAAGAAAGCCCTAGTTTGGAATATCTCTATTCTTGCAGATCATACTCAAACTCGCTCATCGGTCTCCATTGCACTATGCCAGTCTGTCACTTCTGGGGTTCCGAGATAGAGAGAGAGAATGAGATAGATATATATACATATATTTATTCATTTCTCAACAACTACTAAACAGTCTTACACCAAATAAGCAAAAGACACTTCCTTGAACCGACATTTACCTCCCTGCCAAATTTGGTGTAAGTCCGTTCAGCGATTCAAGCTGTAGGTGTGGCTAAAGGTTGCTATTGAATATTAGCATTACAAACGCAACCTTATTTCGCACCTCAAATACTTGATCCCCACTGCTCGGATCACCCTCAAACCTTCCATAACAATAGTACCCCTGACCCACCTTTCTGGAAAATGTCATGCAAATTAGTCAAAAGACGCCAAAGCTATAGCCAAGTCACAAAATGCTTTTTCTCTGGAAGTTAGGTCTTAACTCTAACTACCTACTGGCGACCGCCAGTAGGGGATATAGAATATGTTTTTTCACTTGCCAATATTTTTGGCATCATTTGACAAATCTTCACAAAAATTTTCAAAACAAATGTCATAGTAAGACTTGTTGTTTGAGACATTTTTTGGGGCGAAAGGTAGATGTTATCATGCAGATTGTGCTTTTTGTTATTTGGTGCAAATGCATTCAGCAGTTTTTTAGAATTTTAAGTTGAAAGTATAGGGAAATCTGTGGTCACAAAGCCTTTGCGAAAAAGACAAGCTCATGCAGGGAAATGCACAGCTCTGATCAGCTGCCAACACTTCAACAAGAAAGTCCCCCCAAAAAAGTGAGAATAAAGAAAAGGGGGTAGTACGAATACCCTGACCCCCAAGCCATGGTTTTAACCCCACCACACAAAAAAGCTAATTTGCCGTTAAAAGATTTTTTTTTTAATGTATTTTTTTAAAGCGCTGGTTCCTGCTTTTGGGTTTAAAAAATCCCCCAGTTGGGCAAGTCCCGGGGGCATATTTAATGATATGGAGGGAGGGGGGTTATATGAACTATAACAAAGCTGTGGGGGGGGGCGTGCGGCCCCCCGCAAACTGGCACCACCACTTCCCCGGGGCAATTAACATAGAAATGTGGGGGCCCTCCTGCACCCCCTGGAGCCGCGGGGAAGGTCACCTCCCCGGGTCCCCTTCCTGGAGCCAATGATCGTCCTAGGGACCGCCAAACCTTAGGGCCAGCTCCAGCTATGTTTCAGGGTGCCCACTCCCAGGATATATAGATGTTTACTAACGCTTGGCGCAAGCTTTTCCACTCCCGCCAAGCCACAGCAAACAGTGCTCCGCTTTGAGCAAGCAAGAGCATTTTGCTCTTGTTTGCTCAAAGCGGAGCACAATTGCTTTCACAGAGAGGGAGCTGCATGTTAGCAAGTCTCTCTGTGTCTAAGAAGTGCCGGCCCCCTCAGTAGGCGGGGAGCCGGCAGGGACAACAGGGGCTTGAAGCTCTGCCAACCTAACAAAGTGGATGCCCTGGTTAGGACCAGAGACCCACACTATGGGCCGGGCCCCGGGAGATGGGGTCCCCAGGGCAAAATCTGCCCGGGAGGGGGCCACTCAGCCCCTTCCTCGCTTTTATGCAACAAAAAATTAAAAAGAAAAAGTTGTGCCCCCGTGGATGGAGTCCTCTGGCCGATATCGGCCCGGGAAGGGAGGGACATGTGGATATATGGGTGACTGAGTGGCACAATTTTGGGGAATACAGGATTGTAGTTGATGATTTCAGAGGTATGTCTATATATCTTTCAATTCGTATAACAGTATGTATAACAGTATGGGAGATTAGGGGCACTTGCCACAACGTACAATTATATTTTCCGCATACACACCTTAACTTATCCTCCATTCTTTACTTTCCAATGTATGTGATAGTATGGAAGACTAGGGGCATTTGTCCGTGTATTGACCCACCAATGTAATAGGCAGCAGGAATACTACCATTGCGCAGTAATTAAGTTGCAATATGTTTTATTTTCACTTCATTTTGGGTTTATTATTTTTTTTCCACTTTGGGCACTTTAGGCAAATTATGCACATGATAAGTACTTGTGACCGAGGTGATCTTTTGATTGGATATCTTTGTTAATTATGTTCAGGAATGACATTGAAGGTATTTGGAATATTGTATTACATTACATTCACTTCGGTGGTCATTATGCGTAAAAGATGCAATACTGATTGATACTCATTAACAATGTTGATGGAATGGAGATAGTTTATTGTACAGCAAATTCTGTTTTTCAATTCATTACGATCGCAATTTGGTCGAGATTGTATTTGTAGTATTTTGTCGATGTCTATGGCCTCACGCATACTATTTCTATGGGAAGTGGGGTGTGTGCTCACTTGCGTGACAAAGGCTTTCGCCCAAACGCGTTGCTTGCCCAATAAATGCATGTGGTTTCCTCTGGTGTGCCACTTTCTCTATTTCCTATTGGATTTATGTCATATTTAGACCGCTTGGCATGTGGAATGGCTTATTAGCAGCAATTGGAGGAGACGGGGAGGAAAGGGGGAGGAGAGAGGGGGGGGGGAGGAGAGAGGAGAGAGGAGAGAGAGAGTCATGAATTACTATCCTATGAAATTTTGTGCACATATATTAAACTTGAAAAGCAAGCCTATGAATAAACCCTTCAGTTGAGCTCTGAGGGTGCCTGGGTACTTTGCATTCGGAAAGGCTTAGCAGTAGCCCTGGCAGATTTGCTTTTGTGCTGCGTGGGCTTCACAGGGTGACTGTTTATATGTGCGATGCTTCATCGCCGACTGGAAAGATTCATAGATGTGATCTGAAGTTTTACTTTTGCTTCCTCAATTCAAGACCCCCGACCCCCCCCATGCTGGTGTCAGACAATTTTGAACATAATTTCAGTTGTTATTTCCACTACCTCTGCTGGAGTCGTCCTAATGCACTGAATAGCATGCTTATGAAAAGCGGCATATACTATATATAGCGATCCTGGGAACATGAAAGATTGAAAATGTCACGAGCTATTTGTTACCCAACACAAAGATACTCATTCTATCAGCCTCAGAAAGTCAGAATAGCCTCTCTGAGGATCCGAATAGTTGACGAAGACTTTCAGCAGCAAATCCATTAACTCAAGTAGCCATTTTATAATTATCTATTTCTTATATGATATAAATAATGCAGAGTCTCATTCCAGCAAAATATCATGCACCTGCTGTGGGAATGCCCCTGGGCTTACAATGCAGTTGGTTTCCTTTTTTTTTTCTTTGCATAAAGTTTTTTTTTTTTTAAACCATAGAAAATTATATTCGCTTAAAAACCATATATATCCATACCACACCCACTTTTGTGTACTCAAATTAACAAATTGATTCATCAGTTCAAGAAAAAATCTACTATCAGGGTACAAATTAGGTATAAAATAACCCTGTTCAGTAGGCTGAATACACAAAGTAGAAATTGCATCTTCATAACCAAACGTGCATTTCTGGGAGTAAACACAATTCATAGAGAACAAAAGGGGTAACAATCCCCAGGTGCAAGATTCACAATGATTAATCAGACATCATTAGACCCAGATCCCAGTTGTCATGGCACCCGTAATTTGTATCATTGAGGCGTTCAGTTTAGAATAAATAAAGAAATATACTTGGAATAAAACATAGCGTTCTAAAACGGATGACAGTGTGTGTGTGAACAAAGCAAACTACAATAAAACAGAATTAAACCGTAAAACAAATCACAGTATAGATGTACATCTATGTTTTGAGGTTTAAATAGTTTTATTGATATTTAGCAAGAGTCTCAGTTACAAAATATAATGAATTCCCAATTAAGTGGACGCCAAATCCTAGTGATTTCTAGCGTCTTTTAAATACATTTTATCTTGTTAGAGCCTGTTTATTTTTATATATAATAGAGGACAAAAAATGGACAGACAAATTTTGAATTCACGGTATGAACTTAAGCCTAACCACAGTGAATTCTTTCAAATGTCTGTATTTTCTACTCACTTGCTGAGAAGAATCCTGCCTCATGGTCTGAGCAGTATTCCTTCTCCAATCATATACTCATATGACATCGGGTTGAACAAAGCAGTGAAGACTATGGCGGCCTTCGTAAATTTCACACAAACTACATTTGAAGCATATTAGAAAGCCTTGTTAGCCTGCACCAAGCCAACCAGATGTACAAATCTAGCACAAACTGGAAGAAAGGGGATCCGTTTTTGCAAAGACAGAAGGCTGTGTGGTGCCAAACCACAGAGACTGAGCTTCAGCCCACGGTATTGAACAGAATGGAACCGCAAGTCTCCTCCCTGGCCATTCTGTGGAAGCAACACGAAAACCAGGATTTGTGGCCACTCCATCAGCTAATGAAACAAGCGTGCACAGTATGCAGTGCTTAATTTGAGTCAGTGGATGCTGCTTGGACCCACCGGGACTCATTTTGGGGACCGGCAGTTTTGTTTCAGCATCAGGGATTTACAGTGAGCAAGAAGGGGAAACAAGCATTTACAATGCAACGGTCTCGCCTTCGCAAAAGTTAGAGCTATTGGCATTGTAAATGACAAAATGTTTATTTATGTGTTGGTTTTGAAAACAGATAAATAAATGGCATTGTCATTTACAATGCAAACAACTTAATCTCCCGCAAATGCCACACACACAAACACACAGACAGACCCCCCCCACACACACACACACAGAGCCCCACACATACACACACACAGAGCCCCCCACACACACACGCAGAGCCCCCCACACACACAGCTCTGGCTCTATACTGGCTTGGTTCTCTATGAATTTGCCCATCTGCCCACCTCTATTTTTTAAAGCTGCTGTTCATAAGGTCTATTCCATCCAATGCCGGCGCTGCAGTGACAGGCGGGACCGTCTAATCACTGTTTCCAAATGCGCAACAGCTACATTCAAACACTCATGAATATTAAGCAATGTTTCAGGAACAATCAAGTTAGAAACCCTTGATTTTTGAAAATTACAGTATTAATTCACATTGACAAATGCAGAGGAATGAAAAGTCATGTACAGCAAAGGAGCAAATAATTAATAGGGTGCTGAATGATTATGAATTATTAATGGCATCAAATTGTATTTATAATCTAGATTGAATTGTGTAACATGCATTATTAATAACACAAATGCAGCATAGTTCCACACTTATTATGCATTCTTGCTGTTGTGGTGCATTTCTGGCTGCTGCTTGGTGTGCCTTGTTACTTACTACGCCAGCACGTCGGGGCGCCTGAAGATTCCTCAGTTAAAAGTGCGGGAACAATGGCAACGGAACCCCTCCCCAGCTGCACAAGGACAGTTTGGAAGAAAGCTTGAGTGGGTGGACTGCTAGGGCAGCGTGTGCAATGCCTGTGGCCCCAAGAAAGTGACTGTCCAAAGTCCCTCCACACATTCAGGGCCAAAATAATGTCTCAAATGCATTAGGGCACTTAGGGCAGCGGTGCATGCCTATTTACTAAGCAATGGACATTCACAAACTCTTTGGAATCCTGTGGTTTATAGCAATGATCCACAAGATTGCAAACAGAATTAAATCAATGAATACATCTACAATTGTTGGGAGGAGGAATATGGCATATGCTGCAAATAATGTGTGTGCATAAGTCCATTTTAAAATACGTAATTGTGTTATTTTATATAGTACAAGTCAAATATTTGTAAGCGTGCCGTTTCATTCATCACAAATAGTTACTATATATATATAGTGAGCAAGGACGTAAGTCCGAAACGCGTCTGATGACTGGCACCACCATTACCATTTGTTGGAAATAAATTTTTCGGAATGAAGTCTGGCTTGCGGTAATTATTAAGGAGTCTGTGTACCTGTTTGCTGGCTGACGGCTGCCGCCGGCAACGCGTTGGATTTCATATATATATATATATATATATATATATATATATATATATATATATATATATATATATATATATATATATATATATATATACCCGTTCAAACGCCTTTTTATAGCATTTTTGCAATCAAATCAAATCCAATTTGCAACAGTCTAGATCTGTTCCTTATTACCCAATCATTAATTTTCAGGCAATAACTTGAAGCATGTTAAAGACTGGAAAGGGGATACCTAGCAAAGCAATACGAAAAGGCAAGTAAGAATACTTCAGTCTGATGGTTACGAAAGTACGGAAAAACATAAAAGTACTCATGACATTGTACTCTAATATTTCCCAAACGTGTCTCAAAACAATGCTATTGGCACTCCAATGATTCCACAACACCGCCACAGTGTGCCAACGCTACCAGCACTTTAAGACCACCCTTGAGGCACCCCTATTACAACTTTGCCATTACCGCCAACAGCCCAATGCCAGCAAGCACCGATAAAGGCCAACACTATCAACCCACATCACTGCTATTAACCAACCGACGTCTATACACACAAACTACCACCTTGCGTCCGTATGATCAGGAGAGGTGACGAAGCACAGAGCTTCAATAGAATGAACATCGGCTGCACCCCCAGGAGCTTGTAAAAGTCCCTCGGCCTCACACACCTTTCACCCAGGCAGACTTGGTCTCAAACTTGGTAAGCATCTTCTCTCTTCTCCGATCAACAGAGGCTCCCGCAGGTTCAGCTGTTCCCTTGGACCCAGAGCTGACAGAATATTGCCCGGGACGTCAAAGAACCTATCCGCCCCTCTCTTCCTGCGGACTACCGGCAGGCAGCACTCCCCCAGGCCGCTTCTGCTGCTCCACGTCAGCGCACCGGAAGTGCCGCGGTGGAAGAGCAGTCGACGTTTCTCTGGCATGAAGGAGCTTCGACACTGAGAAAGGACTAATGAGTAGGTGAGCCGGCCGACTTGGTGGCCATATTTGAAAGGCTACTTTCACTGTATAATATTTTTGATCTCTAAGAATACAGTAGTAGATTATAAATGTGGATTATCCTATTCTTATTGCTCAAAATCTCTAATCTCATGAAAGAGTCGGAGGCCAATGTTACGCTGAGTTCGTGGCTATTTATTAGATAGCGGTCAGATTGGCAATAAAAACAAGCATTGTCAGAGCCGCCCCCGTGGGAGCACAGGGAGGAGACTGCGAGCAAGCGGCGGGCGCCTTCCGGGCCTAGGGTGGTCCCAAACGTGTCTCAAAACAAAGCCATTGGCACTCCAATGATTCCACAACACCGCCACAGTGTGCCAACGCTACCAGCACTTTAAGACCACCCTTGAGGCACCCCTATTACAACTTTGCCATTACCTCCAACAGCCCAATGCCAGCAAGCACTGATAAAGGCCAACACTATCAACCCGCATCACTGCTATTAACCAACCGACGTCTATACACACAAACTACCAGGAAAGAGAGCGGGCGGCTGGTGCTTTACGAGGCTGGGCGGGAGAGGCTTCAGAGGGGACCGGGATCGGGACCGAGCTGGCACAGACTGACGAAAAACAGGCCTGGGAAAAAAAAAAAAAAAAGGGGAAACACCCACAATGGCCCACCTCTAAATGACGAAACAAAGGGGGCGGGGCTTAAAAAAAGACAGAAACGCCCACGAATCTGCTCCAAGACTGATTGACTTCATTCTCTTCCAAATGCTAGCCTCCATTTATGGAGCTAGCCAATGGAAGAGAGAGGAGGGTTCAACCCCAGTACTGAAAAACAAAAATTCTCGAGCTGCGCGACACTGCTGCGCAGTGTACGCCAGTCGAGACTTGAAAAACACAAACTTGAAAGATGAGAGAGACTGAAAACCGTCAGAAAAGGGGCAAGAATGAACCTGCGGGATTAAGATAAAGGCACAGGGAGGGGATGGTAGTGGATTAAAGAGGCATGAGGTGAATTCTAGACTACACAGCCTTGGTATTCAGTGCGTCAACATTTCATAGCATCGGCCATGTGCTTCTGAGCAGAGCTTTGGGCACAAGCACGCATTCTTTCACAAATTAAGCACTGACAGTTTACTCTTAGAGTAAAAAGACCTATAATTTCTGCAAAAGACGCCCATGTTTGTCCCTGCCTGTACAATATTTTATATTGAGATAATTCACTTCTGCTTACTTTCATTAAGTAGTAGAATACTAGTCCGGCACAGCCTAACTTCAACATAATGTCTGTTATAGTCAGAATGTCTGTATCTGGGGAAGCATAGGCACACCTAGACAGCTGACCTCCTTTACGGGATGCATCTTAACTTCTTATATAAACACTGCATACAATATGCAAGAAAGTCATCAGTGTCATCCCATCTCCATATTCCCTCTGGTTACATGGTTTGGGCTTCCCTTGCTCCGCAAGCAGTTTTTTCGGAATTCTACTTACTCCTTTGGAAATGATCCCAGCATTTGGTCATATGTTTATGACAGATAAGTTCGGTGCTACAGCTGCTCACATTGCAAGTGTTCCAACAGATCTGTGTAGTATTAGAGTTGCAAACGTTAATAAGGCTAAACTAAAGACATTTGCAGAAAGTGAACACTTTTTCCTTGAAAAGAAAAAGAAGCACACGTATGACAAAAGCTAGCGACAAGGGCGTGCATGGTATTAAACTGAGACAGATTAAATGCAAACTGAATGTGGTGAGTAACTATTTGATATCAAACGTGGCTTTTCCGATATGTCAATATTGTATCGACTTATTTTGATTCAATACTGGTCCAATTCAGCTTTGGCACATACATGCGTCACTAGGGCTTGGCTGCATCCCTGGTGGATGAGGTGCTAATTTGATTTCAGATCACAGCTGATGCTTTGCCTCTGCCAACCGGCCAACCATGGCTGCATTGTGAGAACCCGTAATAATCTCTTGCCCTCTGAGTATCAAGAGCCGTGACGGGAGAAGCAGCCAAAAGGCAGAAAACAGGATCCAGTGACTAATTGGGAAGCAGATGGAAATGGGTCATTTTTGAAAGGCCCAGGAGCTGGTGTGCGCTTTTAATTTAAAATGAAGGTGGGGTAGCCAAATATTCAGATCCAAAACAGACAGCACATTAATGCAGCTCTTCCAGTGCAACTGTTCAAGTAAGCGAAGTGCCAAAAAAGAAAATAGGAGCGCTGCTTTTTCAAAATTTATTGCGTACTTAATAGCAGTCACATGTACTTCCTTATCACCCAAACTACATGTACAGATTTCCTCTCTTAAAGCGCAGGCAACTTCAAACTTCATGCTAAACGTAGAGAGTTTGCAGACAGGGTACTACAGCACAGTAGTGATGGGTACCCGGTCTGCTAGCCCTATTATGAGTCAGGCCAAAAACCAGGTATGCGCAGATGGAGTAAAATTTACTCTGTCAGTAAAAACTTTTCTCTGATGGCTCGAAGGAATAAGGGCCATTGGAGGTAAGCAGTCCGACCATCCCCTCTATTCAGAAAAGACTGTTGGCGGTATTAGCTCGGAGGTCTTACATTCAGGAGTCCGCAGTCATTCTCTCGCTCGACGCCAGTATGGCGTTTGATACGGTGGAATGGCCATATTTATTCGCTGCATTGCAGCACTTGGGCTTCGGACCGAAGTTCTGTGCCTGGATTTGTCGGTTATATAATAATCCCTTGGCACATGTGGCAGAGAATGGGCACATCTCAATGGACTTCCCGCTATCTCGAGGAACACGGCAGGGATGCCCACTATCCCCCTTGTTGTTTGCGCTGGTTCTGGAGCCGCTGGCGGCGTGGATTATGTGGGAGCCCTCCATTCGTGGGCTTCGGTGGACGTGGACGGCCACTTGGGAAGATCGCATCTCATTGTATGCAGTTGACGTATTGTTATATTTCATCTTCCCCAGAAAATCCATCCTGGTGCTCCTGAACGTGTGCGAGAAATTTGGTAGGGTGTCAGGGTATACTATTAATTGGTCCAAGTCCGTCCTTTATGTACTAGTCGGTCTGCCGCCGCTGCTGCCTGCGGATTACGGACGAGGCCTTTAAATATCTGGGCATTTACGCAACACCTGACCCCAACGAGTTCTTTGTGAAGAATCTAAAGCCACAAGTAGACCGCTTCAAGCGCGATGTGGTGGTGTGGCGTAACCTTCCCCTCACACTGCTAGGTAGGGCAGCGCTCTACAAAATGATGACACTCCCACGTTTTTTATATGTCCTCAAAAACACACCGTTTCTAGTCCCGCAGGCTTATTTCAAAGCCATAGTGGCCAAAGTTTCCATTTTATTACGGGGTACCAAGCGCAGGCCCGCTTAAAATGCGTAGGCACTATCACACAAATGACACCGATGTGGGACACGCAAGAGTTGTGCTGCCTTCGCAATAGTAAGGAGTTCCAAAATTGGGACAATATGTTTATTTCCGTAGCGGGTGATCTTTGGAAAAAGGGAGCAGTGGTCGAGTTTAGACATTTGCAAGCTCAATACGGCATGGGGCAGACAGAAAAGTTTAGATATCTTCAAATCCGACACGCACTTCAGGCAGTTATAACACCGGGCACTTCCTTACCGGAGGCCACGCCATTGGAGGATAAACTCCGGAACACATGACAAGTAGAGCGATGTCCTTTACATACCACAAGTTAGTCAACAATTTACTAGACCCAACATCCAAGCTGAGACAGACCTGGTCCCGGGATGTGGGCAACTTTGACGAGTCAGAATGGCAGGAAGCCTGTCATCGCCACGTGAAATGGCCATACCCTCTAGGCTCCGACTGGTCCAACTCAAGGTGTTGCATCACACATACCACACTAGAACAACACTCTATGTAATTGGAACAGCCCAACACCAATACTGCTTACGCAAATGTGGGGAGGAGGGTACATTTTACCATACGATCTGGGACTGTCCACACATTGCGGCGTATTGGGCCAAAGTAATGCGCACCATCACCCAGACAATAGAAATCTCGATCCTGCCGGAACCAAGACACTGCCTGCTGAATGTATGGGAACCAAATGACCTCAATCACCAAGAACAAGACTGGGCTATGTTAGGTAGGACGATGGCAAAACGCAACATTGCTATGCTATGGGGGTAGGAAGTACTGCCTATGCTCCAAAAATGGTGCAGGGATATGGACGAGGCAATGGTGGCAGAAAACGCGTTTTTATCCATCATGGGTGTCCTCGGAAATGGGAAAAGGTGTGGGGGGCATGGAACAGATTTAGGGGATGCATTTGTGACCCACCAGAAATTGAAACAGAGGGTATTTCCCTGTAATGGGGCGGTATGGTCAAGGGAGATCGGGGAAGGAGGTCATATGTTGTAATTTATTATTATTTTTTTTTAATCTGTGGACATGACAATGTGTAGCATTGCCTTACTATATTGATGTGACTGCAGCCAGTAATGACTATTTGATTAATGTAATTTTGCCCTGATTTTCAGATCAATAAAAATATTTAAAAAAAAAAAAGACAAGACTGCTGGAAGGGTTTTTTTGTTTTTATTTTTACTGTCTGTCCCCACAGGGAATATCTTGGCAGTGAGGCACAGTAAAAATGAAAAAGTCCCCCCGACACCAAAGTAGAAAACTCCAATGGTTTTAGAGCCTTTACTTATTTTTCCTAGCACAAACTCCAGCTTGGAAATTTATATGACACAAAAAAAAACGTTTGGTGTAAACATACATCACCACTAGCTGACCCAAACAAAACTTTTGAATGAGTTTATATGAACTGCTGTAAAATCGGTTCACACAAGTCAATGGAGTTTACTGCAGGCTTGGCAGTAAACTCTAAATTTGACAGGCAGTCAAAGGCAAGGTAAACAGGTTAAGTCCTCTGCCACCCAGAAAGGCCTTTAATCCATTCACCAAGATCTAAATCAGGCCTATAGGAAAGTAGGGTCATTTTTTATGGTTATCCTCTCTTTTTGCTGGCGTCAGTATGTTCTTTTGACTCGTTTGACTGTGATCCTGCTAATCAGGACCAGAGTCACCGTGTTTCCTCCCTAAATTGACCATGGTAAGTACTGGTGTACATCCACAATTGTCTACTTGTGTACCCTTGTAAGTCCCTAGTATGTAGTACTAAGGAACCCGGGGCATAGGAACCCCATGAGTCTACAGTATGTACTGTGCCAACCATCAGAGACCACTCAAACTGTGACTACAGCCTTGCCGTTGCAGCCTGTGTGAGTTTTCTTAAATTTGAGGTCACTACACTTAAAGCCTATAAGTCAAACCTCTGGCAGGCCTTTCATTCCAGAAGGCAGGGAGCTTGGTAATAAGTACATGAGCTGGACACCCCTGCAAACCCCGGAGTCGATTCTCCAGGCCTTCTAAGTACGATCATCTGTTTTAATATATATATGTTATATATATATATATATATATATATCATCAGTCATTACAAGATGTCTAACTAAACAGTGGCTGCAACGAACCGGTCATGTTTGGTATCAAAAACGTTGAAATCATACCCCAACACCGATTCCTGTGTTGGAAGTATGATACATTTACTGGGGGGCTCCCTTCGGGTACCCCCCTGTAATCCAGGTTACAGCCTTTCAGGGTCTGACAACAAGCTAGCACTGCTGTAGACCACAGACATGATTTGCCCATCTGCTGCTGAGCCAAGCTTGATTAGGGGAAGGTAGAACAAAAGATTACCTGTTGCAAGAACAAAAGATTACCTGTTGCAAGGAGTTGTGACAATCTCCCAGACAGACTTCGTGTAGTGAGCAGGGTTGGGGCGCTTGCGAGCACCACATTTGGTGCCCTCCTTGCATACTCTAATAGGAACCAGTTCTGGGAGACCATGGCTCAGGCTCTGGTGTGAAACTAGACAAAGGACATGGGGTGTATCCTCTCCTCTGTCCAGCCCCTCCTCTGGGAGGGACCCCTGAGTCGTTCAATCCCTTTTCCTGAGTACTTAAGGGCTTACCTGTGGATGGTTCTTCTGATTTGTCATGGGACAAGACTCAAGCCTGAAACCATGTCACTCTTCGACCATCTGGACACCTGGACTTTGCTGCACTTGACCTGGGACAGAGATTGCATCAAGGAAGACTTGCGCTGCTCCTAGTCTCGCTGTTCTGCAAGTCTTCTTTGTTATCTGTGCTTCTTCCAGAATCTTCACCAGACCTGTGGCACTCAAAGAAAACCCAAAGTAATGTCCCTTGGAGTGAAGGATTCACTCCCCTGTATCTGCAGGCATCGCACCAAAGCTGACCGGTTTGCTGCTCCTGAAGTCCCTTGGACTTTGAAAGGCTCAGCAACTGAGGTGGTGGTTCTGCAACTCCCTCGAGGCCTTGCGTGTCCTCTCTGCAACTTTGAGGCCAGTATCCCTCCTGGGAAACAACGGGACCAAACCCCTATGTACCGCGTTGGCTTGCCGTTTCAAAGGCTTATTGGCTCTGCACTCCAGAGATCTTCAGGCTACCAGAAGTTCCAGCCTCCAGCATCGCTTTCTGCCAAGTACAGCGACCTCATCCCATCCCCTGCACCGTGGGCCGTGCTTCTTGGTGAGCTGCTCGGGGTCCACTAGCAACTCCTGTGGCTTTGGACTGAGTCCTCTTGAGGGTCGTCTCCTGCTCCAGTGGGCTCCCCTGCTTGCTCAGGCCCCCTCTGACTCTGCTTATGGTGAATTCCTTGGACCTTGCTGGTTTCAACGTTGCTCCTTTGTGGCATCTTCCATCTTGACCTGCCACCACCCCCCTGCTCTCTATTCGCCCTGGAACGCTCCGTGGTGACATCACTTAGAATGTCACCACCGCGAGTGTTGTAAGGTGAGCGCCTGAGAGAGTCGAGAGACCTGAGGCGTCACGGCGGGCTCTAGCTGTGGCTGACGTCGTGCACAGTATCTACTTGCATCTGTTGTCAAGATTGAATAAATGACTTGTGTTACCATCCCGGTTTTGTGCCTGCGTTGTTACATGTTACACTGGCGACGAGGACGGAGAATAAAGAACACACGACCTCAACACGAGAGCCTGGCGATGAATATTAAAGTGACAGCGAGAGAAAGCAAAGCGTAACGTGACAGAAGAATTTGCAGTCGGAAGATTGAATGTGAACTCCGACCTGTGAGTAGCATATTTTGACACCAGCGTGTGGACGGTTGTCAAAGGAGGTGCCCTCTCAGCGAGCGTAGTTTAGGAGGAAAACCAAGAGGTACGGTGCGAATGACAGAGCTGGGGGCGGCGAACCAGGGAGAATTTCTGATGTCACTGGTCTCTCCCTGACAGTGTGTAATTGCGAAGTGATTTATGACAGAAGCTGTGTGGCACCGCAGAATCGAAGAAGGTGAACCTGGCGAGCACGAAGCGTGGTGGAGGGAGTATGCTGCGGGGGAAGCGAGAAGATTGTGCTGCATCATTGCGTGTTTCGAGAACGTAACATCGGAAGTTACACAGAAGAGCGACGTGGGAAGCGGAGATCGTTAGAGTAACGAGACTGAACTATGGAGGCGTGAGACTGTCAGAGCGTACTAGAAATTGTCCTCAGTGCAAGAGTTGAAAGGAAAATCTCCGCGCTAGTCAGTTTTCTAACCTGAACTTCACACGCATCTGACAGGGTTTTTGCCTGTGATCGAGTATTGCATGGGACATCGTAACAGCTCAAACTGTGTCGGTTCGAAGCTAGAAAGGCCTTCCTCTTCTCAGTTAGGGCATTTCATGTGAAACTTATCTAAACATTTGCGCAGGTGTGGAAAGTCTGACACAAAAGGGGGAGTGTTGAACAATATCACCACCTTGTGGACGTTATAGTACAGTGTTTCTCCTTCTCATATCTCACGATAAGAATGTTATTATTCTTGTGGGAAAAGGGGATTGTTGTGTGTGGTTAGTACTACTTCTATTCTGCCTTTGCCTTGAAAGTGCTATTTGATTATCTCAGTAGGGAAAATGCAAAATGTAACGCCACCCCCAATGTTTTTAGAGAACCCAGGGGAACCTGCTATACAATGGAAGAAGTGGAAGAAAATGTTCATGAACTATGCTGTTGTTTGCTGCCGAATCTGGGGTTGGAGAGGAAGGTGGCTTTGTTAGCATAATATTTGGGGGCGGAAGGTGAAGAGGTCTTAGAACACCTCCCAGAACTAGGTGCACAGGAGGTTAGGGGACTGAACGAGTTTGAGATAAGCATTAAAAAACTAGACCTACACTACCTCCCTAAGACTAGCACCATCATGGAAAGGTACCATTTTGGGAAGAGAGGACAGAAGGAAGGAGAATCTGTTGAGGATTTTGTGTCTGACTTACGTAAACTTGCTGCGACATGCAAATTTGTGGGTTCAAGTGAAGAGAGAATCAGGGACCAGTTTGTATTAGCGTGTAGAACGGAACGGGTACGGGAGGAGTTATGGCTAAAGGATGACCCTCCTCTAAGAGAAGTACTCATTGTAGCCAAACAGGTGGAACACATGATGCAATGTGTGAGTGAGATTAAGCATGACAGAGAGGGCAAAGACAGCGAGGGTAAGGTTAAGGTGAGTGAGATAGTGGCAGAAGAAGAAGATAAGGTAATGGAAGTTTAAGGGCTGAAGCTGGGGTACAAAGAGCAGAAGGAAGGCAAAGTGGGCTGGTCTTTTAAAGGGAACTGCTATAGGTGTGGTGAACTAGGTCACATGGCGAACGACAAGGATTGCCCCGCGCTCAAGATCACATGTAACAAGTGTGGCAGGAAGGGACATTTCCGACAGTATTGTAGGAGTGGTCAGGGGTTTAAGAAGCAGACTAGGGAAAACATGAACAGAGTGTGTGATAAGATCGTCCTACAAGTTGAGAGTGGTCAAGTCAACAGTCCTAATGAATATGCTACTTACCAGTATGCATCTGTTCTTGGCATGTAAGGCTGCTGACATTCATATCTATAGCATAGATCGCCGCCTAGTGTTGGGTCCGGATGATTGCACATTGTTGTCCTGGAAGAGTCTTCGAAGTATCACGAGATAGGTGGCTCCTCCCCTGGACTACAGTGCACATGGGCATCGACTCCTTCCCCAGATTGTTTTTAGCCATTGTGGCGAAGATGGAGTGTAACAGTGTGAGCGATGACCATGCTAAGAATAAGTGTAAATTCTGCAGCCGCTACAGGCGCCGTGGAGGTGGGTGGGCGATATGAATGTCAGCAGCCCTACATGCCAAGAACAGATGCATACTGGTAAGTAGCATATTCAGTTCGAGGCATGTGGGCTGCTGAATTCATATCTATAGCATAGAATATATAGCAGTCCCTCCATTAGCGGCAGCCGCCTGTGCCAGCTGCAGACGTTTGAAAAAGTGTTTTTAGAACAGCCTGCCCTACAGCTGCTTGGAGTGCACATCTACACAATAGTGTTTTGTAAATGTGTGTGGGGTAGACCAAGTAGCTGCTCTACAAATGTCTTCCAAAGGGATATTTCCAAGGAAAGCCATGGAGGCCCCTAACTTGCGGGTGAAGTGGGCTCTTGGGGGGGGGGTCAAAGTGCGCTTAGCCTTTTGATAGCAAATTTGAATACACTTAACGATCCACCTGGCTATACCTGCTTTGGAAATGGGGTTGCCCTTGTGTTGTGCGGAAGAGACAACAAAGAGTTGTTTTGTCTTCCTAAAATCTTTGGTCCTATTAATGTAGTACATCAAAGCCCTTTTGACGTCAAGAGTGTGGAGCATTCTTCCTGCCACTGACTCAGGATTTTGGAAGAACACAGGCAGTTTAATAGTCTGATTGACATGGAACTGTGAAACCACCTTTGCAAGAAATTTAGGGTTAGTGCGCAGCACCACCCGGTTGGAGTTAATTTGTATGAATGTCTCCTGTACAGTGAGCGCCTGGAGCTCACTAACACGTCGCAGTGACGTAATGGCTATCAGGAAAGCCACTTTCCATGTTAAGAACTGAATCTCGCAAGAATGTAGAGGCTCAAAAGGTGGACCCATCAGTCGGGTGAGGACCACATTAAGATTCCATTCAGGAGCAGGTGGGGTCCTGGGAGGAATGACTCGTTTGAGCCCCTCTAGAAAAGCTTTAATGGCAGGGACTCTGAAAAGGGAGAGATGTTGCCTGTTTTGTAGATAAGCCGCTATGGCGGATAAATGTATTCGAATGGAAGCATATGCCAAATTGCATTTGTAAAGATGTAACAGATAACAAATGATGTTGTGCGTGGACGCGTCAAGCGGGTCCATGTTGTGGTCTACGCAATAAATGACAAACCGCTTCCATTTTGCTGCGTAGCATGCTCTGGTGGTGGGCTTTCTTGCCTCCCGTATAATATCCATGCAGTCAGGAGGCAAGTTGAGGTAACTCTAGGACCTCAGGAGCCAGATCGCCAGGTTGAGCTGTTGCGGATCTGGGTGCTGAATGTCGCCATGGCTCTGCGTCAAAAGTCTGGGTGTGAGGTGCAGCTTTTGATGCGGTACCACGGAAAGTTCTAGAAACGTGGTGTACCATGGTTGGCGTGCCCACGTTGGAGCAACCAGGATGAGCGTCATCGAGTGTTGCTTTAGCTTTTGTGCCACCAGCGGTATTAGAGGTGCTGGGGGAAAAGCGTACGCAAATTTGCCTGACCAGTTCATCTATATCGCATTGCCTTGCGACTGTGGGTGCGGGAACCTGGCAGCAAAGCTTTGGCATTTGGCGTTTTCCCTTGTGGTGAACAGGTCTATCTCTGGATGACCCCACTGCTGGAAGTACGGGTGGAGTACTGATGGATGTATCTCCCACTCGTGCATTTGGTGGCTGTACCTGCTGAGCAGATCCGCTATCTGATTGTCCTTGCCTGGGAGGGGTTCCGCCATGAGGAAGATGTTCCTCTGAATAATAATAATAATAATAATCCACATTTGTAAAGCGCACAATCACCCGTAAGGGTCTCTAGGTGCTGGGGGCCGTCGGGAAGATTAAGCAAGCTATTGCCCAGAGTCACATGGTGCTGAGCTGACCTGCCGCCGGAGCCGGGGATCGAACCGTGATCCCCAGATTCCAGCTTCAGTTGCCCTGGCCGCGGAGCCACACCTCTCCTGAATGGCCCACTTCCACATGCTCTGAGCCAGATGAGACAACTGTGGAGAGTGTGTACCTCCTTGCTTCTGAATGTAGTACATGGCTGTCATGTTGTCGGTCCGGATCAACACGACTTTGTTGCACAGATGTACCTTGAATGCCTTCATTGCCATGAAGATTGCCATCAGCTCTAGGTGGTTGATGTGCAACTTCCTTTGCTGCGTTGTCCATAGTCACTGTGTAGTGGAGCACATGAGCTCCCCAACCCTGGAGAGAAGCGTCCGTCGTTAGGATGATCTGTGGAACAGGCTCCTGGAACGGTCGGCCCTTGCAAAGGTTGTGTGGATTCCACCAATGCAGAGAGTTGTATGCACGACCGGTCACCAACACTAGGTCTTTTAACTGTCCATGAGCCTGATTCCACTGACGTGCCAAGCACTCTTGAAGCGGACGCATATGTAGTCTCGCGTGCGGGACTATGAAGATGCAGGAGGCCATCATCATGCCTATTAACTGCATGAACACTCGTGCTGGAGCGAGTGTTGCGGTCTGAATTTCTGTATTAGCAATTGAATGCTGTTGATCCCCACAGAATTTGGCTGCGCTGTGGCCGCCAGAGTATCTATCGTCGCGCCCAGATACTGCCGCTCATGGGCTGGCTGAAGGTGTGACTTTGGATAATTCAGTGAGAATCCCAGATTGTGAAGAACGTGAATGGTGTGGGACATGTTGGCAGCGCACTGCTGGGCCGACTTTGCTTGGACAAGCCAGTCGTGTAGAGAAGGGTAGACGTGAACGTTTTGTCTCCTGAGGTGCGCAGCCACTGTTGCCAGGCACTTCGTGAACACCCTGGGCGCTGTGGTCACTCCGAAAGGGAGGACTTTGAATTGGTAATGCTGATTCTGAATGGTGAATCTGAGGTATTTTCTGTGTGACAAATGTAGTGGAATGTGAAAATATGCATCTTTTAGATCTAATGTTGCGAGGAAGTCCCCCTGATTGAGCAACGGAAGAACCTGCTGCAGCGTGAGCATATGAAAGTGTTCTGAGACATTGTATTGGTTTAGGGGCCTGAGGTCCAGTATGGGTCGGAGGGACCCGTCTTTCTTTGGGAACAAGAAGTACAGGGAGTACACTCCCCAGCCTCTTTGTTCCACTGGTACGAGCTCCATTTCCCCTTTTTTGCAGCATGACGAGCACCTCTTGCTGCAATAAGTGCAAATGCTCTGTGGACATAGGACGGTGTTTTGGGGGAATGTTGGTTGGAGTGGATGTTAACTCCAGACAATAACCGTACTGGAGAAGCTTTCTGACCCACCTGTCTGTGGTGATGGATTTCCAGACTGGCAGGAAATGTTGGAGTCTCCCCCCGACTGGTGTTGTATGGTCGGGGGGCAGTGACAAGGCGTCACTGTTTGTTGGCGGTGGAGGATCGGGAGTTGTTGTTTCCACGACCTCTGCCCTTGGCGCTGTTTCCGCGATAGCCACCTCTACTCGGTTTGTTGTATGCGGTTTGTGCACCACTTTTAGTGTACTGTGTTTGCTGGGACATCTGGCCTCTGGAAACACCTCTGTTGCTTGAGCGACGAAAAGTACTGCCCCTGAACTGCTGGGACTGGAGAGCCCCCATAGAATTTGCAGTCTCGGTGTCTTTTTTGATTTTTTCCAGGGTGGTGTCCACCTCAGGTCCAAATAAGTGATCAGGGTTTACAGGCTGATTTAGGATGGTGGTTTGTATCTCCGTCTTGAACCCGGAGATTCTGAGCCAGGGCTGACGCCGCAACATTACACTTGTGTTAATGGCCCTGGCCGCGGTGTCCGCTGCATCCAGTGCACACTTAATAGAAGCATTTGAGATGAGTTTCCCTTCTTGAATGAGCATCTCTGCTGCCTCCTTATACTCATCTGGCAAGTGTTGTAACTGGGTTTCAAGTGTATCATAATGTGCCCTGTCATATCTGGCTAAGAGTGCCTGCGTGTTAGAAATACGCCAGATATTGGCCGCTTGAGCCGCCACCCTCTTTCCTGATGCTTCTAGCACCTTAGATTCCTTGTCAGGGGGAGGAGCATCACCAGTAGTTTGTGAATTTGCCCTCTTCCGGGCATTAGAAACAACTAGAGAGTCCAACGGCAACTGGCCCTTGATGTAGGTAGGGTCGCGAGGTGCCGGCTTGTACTTTTTTTCAATTCTGGGGTTTATAACCCTGGCACGTGTGGGTTCTTTAAAAATGTCTGCAGCATGTTTTAAGACACCTTTCAGCATTGGCAGAGTCTTGACGGTCTTTTCAGAGGTGGAAAAGGTGTCAAACAGAAAGTCTACTTCAATAGGGTCAGCATAGAGCTGGACGTCATGATTCTAGGCTGCCCTCTCAATAAGCGCATTAAATGCCGCAGAATCCTCAGTAGGGGAGGTCTTGACAGTATACACTTGAGTGTCCGGGGCAGTTTGTGGATCCCCTGGGTCCGCAGCATCTGCCCATGTGTCATGCTGATCTTCAGGATCAGTGTCGGCAGGGTAGTTTTATTCATCATAGTCACCTTCCCCAGCCTCAACATCTGAGTAAGTGGGCGAGATTGGAGCAGTGTCCTGAGCACGTGGATTAATTAGTTCAACAAGAACTGGGGAATCTGTGGAATCCTTTTTCTTCTTTAAAGAAATTGTGTAGGACTACATAGGCTGTGCCGGTGTGATCTTTCGCTTGTAGATGGAATGTTTACCGGTGTCGGCGTCGATAAATTGTTCCAACTGCTCCTCCAGTACGGGTTGTCGATGCTTTGTGCCTACAACTGCAGGGGTAGGCTTTGGCCCCGTGGACACCTTCATGGACGCCTCGACGACCGTCCTGGGCGTGAACACCTTCGCCGCCACTTTCGGCGGCAGCATGAACTGAATCTGCGCCGTCGACTTTTGCGGTTTGGCGGCAGGCTTCGGGTTGGAAGTATCCTTCGGATCGACCGCGGAAGCCTTGTCCTTGATGCGCTGCAACGAGTCAGACACCTGCTTCGTGAAGGATGCGGACGGTTTCGTCGACCCAACAGGTGCTCTCGAGCCACTACCATGTGCGGACTCGAGGGTAGCAGTACTTTTGGCCTTGTCCGGCCGACGTGCAGGATTGACAGCTTTTGGAGCTCCGAGTCCTTTGTCTGTGTCGACGGCCTTCGGCGCCGACGGCTTCGGGTCGGCGGCCTTGACAAGCGGTTTCGGTGCCCCAGTCTTCGGCTCGACGCCCTTGAGCGACTTCACCGGTACGACAACCTTCTTTGGCTTCGTCTGCACCGACAGGTCCGAAGACGTGGAGCCGACCAAGGCGACAGGCGCTTTCTGTTTCGATGGCGCCTCTATCACTTTCGGTTTTGTCGAGACCGAAGCTTTCACTTTCGGTTTTGATTTGACCAATGGCGGCTCCGTAGAAGTGTCCGTAGCCGGGCCCGGAGGCGAGACCGTGGATCTAGGTGCAAGATCTTGGGTAAGGCCATGTGGCGATCCCTTGACCTGAGCCTTAGCTATTGTCCGAACGGGGCATAGGTCTTCGCCTGAGCTATCTTCCGTGGCCCCATAGGCCTCATTGTCGTCTCCTACCTCGTCGACGACGTCTTCTGTATCGAGCATTTCGACGTCTGCGTCGTAGTTGGAGTCGATCTCTGCCGCTGGATTTGAAATCGGCTCTCGATCTTCCTGCTCGTCTGCCTCTTCTCCCTCGAAAATGTTCACCGGGTCAAGGGCCGTCTGCTGGGCCTCCTGGCGCGCCACGCGCCGAAGTCGAATCGTCTTCTTGGAGCGAAAACGAGAACAAGCCATACAGTTGGCTTCATCGTGATCCGGCGACAGGCACTTGTTGCACACCGGGTGGACATCGATGTGGGGATACTTCGAGTTGCACACGGGGCACCTTTTGAACGGGCTCCGTTCCATGATGTGTCGTCGAATAAGGCTTGTTGCGTTGACCGGGCCTCGAGCACCGAAGAGCCACGCGACTCCTCTGGATGTCCGACTCGGGAACTGAGCCGGAACAGAGCTGGGCACCGAACGCAAGACAATACCGACGCTATAGGAAAGGCCTTTGGGCCGAAAAGAAAGTTTCTATTGAATCCGAACTTGAGTGATCAAATATGCATCCGAACCCAATGGCAGAAAAAAACAATCTGGGGATGGAGTCGATGCCCATGCGCACTGTAGTCCAGGGGAGGAGCCACCTATCTCGTGATACTTCGAAGACTCTTCCAGGACAACAATGTGCAATCATCCGGACCCAACACTAGGCGGCGATCTATGCTATAGATATGAATTCAGCAGCCCACATGCCTCGAACAGACAGCATTACGATTGAAGGGACCGGCATCGAGGCCATGTTTGATTCATGCTCAAGAATCACGATCATCAATGCTAAAGAGTTCGAAGGAGTGGCCAAAGGCAAGATCAGGTTGTGCAGAATGGACGTTAAACCTGGGGGATACAGTGGTCAACCCATTAGTACGAAGGGCTACTTTTGGGGCACTATAGAGTATAAAGGTAGACTCACAGCAGAGAAGGTGTACGTATCCTCTAAGGGAGACAACATCCTGGGGTGGCAAGCACAAAAGGAGTTGGGCACATACCTTGACCCTAACAAAATCCCACAAATCTTGGTACAAGAAGTGAGGGGAAGCAGGGACAACTTTGAGACGGAATTTAAGGAGGTGTTCAACGACGATTTGGGGTGCCTGAAGAACTATTCCCACAGGATAAAACTGAAGGAGAATGCTGTGCCTGTAGTAGCCAAGGTGAGGAACCTACCGCTGGCTATCCAAGAAGCAGTCAGAGGCGAAATAGAGAAGCTGTGCAACCTGGGGGTCATAGAGCCAGTGGAAGCAACAGAATGGCTCGCGCTGATTGTCACAGCAAGGAAAAAGGATGGATCAGTCCGCCTATGCATCGACCTCAGGGCATTGAATAAGGAAGTGGTCGTGGACAAATTTCCCCTGCCCAACATCACAGAAATGATGAGTATGCTAGAAGGAGCAAGGATATTCTCAACACTGGATTTAACCTCAGCCGACTTCCAGATTAGGCTCCACGAAGACTCACAAGAACTTACTTCGTTTGTGACGCCCATGGGTGCTTTTAAATTCAAGAGAATGCCTTTTGGGCTGGTCTCCGCAGCTCCGGTGTTCCAGAGAATCATGGGGAGCATACTTAGAGGTATCCCTGGAGTCGTATGTTACCAGGACGACGTACTCGTGTTTGGCAGAGACGACGAGCAACATGACAGTAGGTTGAAGCAGGTACTGGCGAGATTTAAGGATCAAGGCCTCACCGTAAAAAGAGAAAAATGCAGGATTGGGTGCAAGGAGCTAGACTTCCTGGGGCACAAGGTGACGCCAGATGGGATCCGCCTGAAAGCCGAGCTGCAGAACACCATAACAAACTTGATGCCCCCAAAGAACAAAGAAGAAATAAAGTCATTCATGGGAATGCTGGAATTCTACAGTAAGTTCGTTAGGAATTTCGCTGGAAGGACTTTTACCATTCGACGCCAGCTCAAGAAAGATGTAGCGTTCGACTGGGATGAAGAATGTCAGAGGGAGTTTGAGGAGGTAAAGAGAACACTGGCAGAAGCGCCCAGCCTGAAAGCGGTTATTCCCAACAGAAAGACCGTGATAACCACTGATGCGAGTTCGATAGGACTAGGAGTGGTCCTTTCTCAAGTAGGGGCGAAGGGAGAAGAAACCATAGCCTTCGCATCTAGGTCACTACAGAATTCAGAGACTAACTACTCGGTGATCGAGAAAGAGGCGTTGGCGGCACACTGGGCCATGAGCAAGTTCAGAGACTTCATCTGGGGAAACAAGTTCACCCTGCGTACCGATCACAAGCCTCTAGTTGAGGTGTTTAGCAGGAAGGGACTGGACGCGATATCGAGCAGAATCAGGCGTTGGGTGGTAAACTTGCAGGAATACACGTTCTGTGTTGAATATGTACCCGGAACGAAGAATCTTGCTGCAGACTGCCTTTCGCGACTGGTGAAAGAAAAGACCGAGGACGAGCCCGAAGACATGAGTAGTGAAGAATAGGAAGGCTTCCTAACAGAGAACTTGTGTGTAATCACCCAAGGAGCCTAAGTGAAGAAGCGTGGAAAGAGGCCCTGGAAGCAGACGACCTATTGAAGAGAGTATGTGAAAGAATAAAAGAGAAGTGGAGACATGAGGACAAGCAAAGCGAAACTCTACGTCCATTTTGGATGGTCAGGGATGAACTATCTGAGGTTGACGGATGTCTGTTCAGGGGAACAAGGTTGATCCCGCCCAGAACGGCGAGGGAACAATTGATGGATTTGGCCCACGACGGGCATTTGGGTATCACCAAGACAAAACAGAGAATGGGAGAGGACTACTGGTGGCCGTGCATGGACCACGAAATTGAAAGGAAGGTGAGAGACTGCATCCCATGCACGGTTAGCGACAAAGTGTTGAAACAACATACATCGCCTATGGTCTGCAGGCCACCTCCCTCGGGACCGTGGGACGAAGTGGCACTGGACATAATAGGTCCGCTGGCTGGGGAACCACGCACGCCGTACATCCTGGTCTTGGTGGATTTGTACTCTAGGTGGCCAGAGGTGAAGATAGTACCAGAAATCACCTCCAAAACTGTTGTCGAGTTCTTACAGGAGCAATTCCTCAGAGAGGGTTCACCCAGCAGTCTACTTACAGACAATGGAGTACAGCTGTGCTCAAGAGAGATGAAGGATTTCCTTGAGAGTTATGGGATCGCACACAAGCGATGTGCGCTGTACCACCCCGAAACCAATGGAATGGTAGAACGATTCAATAAGACCCTGAAAGAAAGCATCCAACTAGCCAAGACCAATGGCTTGAACTGGAAAGAAGAAATCATGAAACGTCTGGAAGCCTATCGTCTAACCCCACACCAGACGACGGGAGTAACCCCATTTGAACTACTCAAATCGAGAAGACTTAACACCAAACTTTCACCTGAGTGGATGGGTTGGCACAAAGGATGGACTGATCACTGTAGAGAGGCTAAAGCACTAGACAGACAGGGCAAAGCCATGTTAGAGAGGAAGGAGAGGTTTGATAGACTGCACTCCACCCTTGATGTGGGGTTCAGAGTGGGAGATGACATAAAAATCAGAGCACCTACAGGAAGGGCGAGTTGGTCGGTGTCTACCAAAATAGTCAAACTATTCAGGAACGCTGTGAAGACACAGTAGGGAAAAATGTGGAACTTGGGAAGAGTAGTGAAGTATCACCCCCCGAAGGAAGACTCTGTAGAGGAGGATGTGAGGATGGAAGGGCCCCTGGTGCAAGGTGAACAGCCCCCTAGGAAGCGTCCCGTAATAGCCCATCCTGCCAGTAGGACTAGCCAAAGTGTAGTTAGACCGCCCAGACATCTGGAGCAGTACGTGACCTAGCATGCAGGTTATGTTCTGATATGGTCTTATTTACCTATTGCATTTTTGTTGTGTAGGGAAGGGGGGTGTGTGGTATCTTCCATCTTGACCTGCCACCAGCCCTCTGCTCTCTATTCGCCCTGGAATGCTCCGTGGTGACATCACTTAGAATGTTACCACTGTGAGTGTTCTAAGGTGAGCGGCCGAGAGAGTCAAGAGACCTGAGGCATCACGGCGGGCTCTAGCTGTGGCTGAGGTCGTGCACAGTATCTACTTGCATCTGTTGTCAAGATTGAGTAAACAACTTGTGTTACCATCCCGGTTTTGTGCCTGCGTTGTTACATGTTACATCCTTCTTCGCTTTCCACGTCTGCTGCAGCTGCCAAAGCGTGTTGGTGCTCCTGCCGGCCACCAACCCCCTGGTTCTCGACTTCCAATGTGGAACACTTCATGCGCGGCTCCTGGTCTTCCTCAGAGTTGCCTGGTCCCCACAGCTACAGCGACAAGGTCACCGTTGACTCTTCTGAAATGTACATTATCGGTGGGCATTGCGCTTCCGTACCTCCTGGTCACCTTCGAGTGGTATAGACATTGTGCGCTCTGCTTACAAGTTCTTCACTTCAAGAATCCACCCATGGATTCCACCGTACTCTTGTACAGTCTTCTCAAGCTGCATCTTTTCTTAAGTCCTCCATTGTGGTCTACGGCAGTTTCTGACATAACCTCGCTACTATGAACCGACTTCCCTGGTGCAGATATTCTGGTTCCTGGGGTATCCACGAGTGGTGTGACTCTCCAACCTTCTGTCTTCCACTGGGTTTCTTCAGGGTCCACTGGGAAGGGTCCTTCTTCAAAACTGCAAGCGCGACTTCCCCGTTGACTTCTATTGGACACATGGCTGTGTTTCCACTCTGCATACAGCCTCCGGGGTGTTCCTGGGTATTTACCTTGGGTGGTTCCATGTGTCCCCCGCTCCTCTGAGTTTCATGGTCCAAGTCCCAACTTCGGTCGCAGTTCGCAATCCACTGTATTTTGTGCTTACATACCCTATTGCAATTGAAGTATTGTTGTGTATATATACCCGAGTAGGAGATAGAACAATGTGTTAGTCAGTGCAGTGTAATAAATAGACATATTTTTATATATACAGTGTGAGGTTCTTTTTCAGTTAACCTACACTACATGATTTGAATTGGTAAAGGCAGCTGCTTAACACTCATTCATGATAAGCCTGAAAGCTGCTCGCCACAGCTACCACTTTGAGGGCTTTCAAAAGGTTATCAAAGACCACTAAAATCACCATGAGAGTTGCCTGGATTAGTGCAAAGTGATTCACTTAAATTAGTGTGTACCATATACTAAGCCAGCCTCCTACAAGGCCCGCATCAGTTACAGGGATGGGTATATAGATATAAATATATAGATATAAATATATATATATATATATATATATAAATATATATATATATATATATATATATATATATATAGATATAAATATATATATATATATATATATATATATATATATATATATATATATATATATATATATATATATATATATATATATATATATATATATATTCACTGAAAAAACCATAGGTTATAGACCATATATAGTTAGGAATTAGCATTTACAAAACCTTGAAAATTCACTGAAAAAACCATAGGTTATAGACCATATATAGTTAGGAATTAGCATTTAGAAAACCTTATTTTACTCACACAAAACCATTGAAATTCCATATATAGTTAGTTGCACTAACTATATATCGCGCACCCGCAATCCACTGCTGATGATGTCACATATTACATCATTCATGACATGGTCAGTGACATCACTGATGACATCACTGATGACATCATCTAGTGTCTGTGTGTTTTTGTAAAGTTTAAATACGTTTTACATATTGAAGAATGAGTGGATGTATGGAAGACTGAGTGTGTGTGTGGCTGGCTGGGAGGTGTGTGACTCTGTGCATATCAATGTGTACTTGTATCAGTGATTGTATAAGAGAGTAAGTATGTGTTAGTATATGTGTGAAAAGTATGGTGTTCTGTGTTTAACTATAGATGAGGAAATGGAAGTGTGATTGATTCTTCACAGGACTGACTAGGTGTATGAGTGCATATGATAGTGTTGTAATAATGAGTGAATGTATGTATGAGTGATTGTATGGGTGAATGAGTGAATGTGTGTGTAGACGTAGGAATCAGTGAGTGCGTATGTAGTAACTGGTATTGGTGTGTCATGATGTCATCAGTGATGTCATTTGAGATGTCATCAGTGATGTCATTTGAGATGTCATTAGTGATGTCATCAGTGATGTCACTGAAGTATGGTGTTCTGTGTTTAACTGTATAGATGAGGAAATGGAAGTGTGATTGATTCTTTACAGGACTGACTTGGTGTGTGAGTAACTCCATGGATGAGTGGCAGTGTGTGACTGTCTGCATAGGTGTATGAGTGCATATGATAGTGTTGTAATAATGAGTGACTGTATGTATGAGTGATTGTATGGGTGAATGAGTGAATGTGTGTGTAGACGTAGGAATGAGTGAGTGCGTATGTAGTAACTGGTATTGGTGTGTCATGATGTCATCAGTGATGTCATTTGAGATGTCATTTGAGATGTCATCAGTGATGTCATCAGTGATGTCACTGACCATGTCATGAATGATGTAATATGTGACATCATCAGCAGTGGATTGCGGGTGCGCGATATATAGTTAGTGCAACTAACTATATATGGAATTTCAATGGTTTTGTGTGAGTAAAATAAGGTTTTCTAAATGCTAATTCCTAACTATATATGGTCTATAACCTATGGTTTTTTCAGTGAATTTTCAAGGTTTTGTAAATGCTAATTCCTAACTATATATGGTCTATAACCTATGGTTTTTTCAGTGAATTTCATTGGTTTTTTAACAGCTAATATCTGTAGCTGTAAAATGTATTCTTCTTTAAATCCAAAAATATATTTTATATGTTTATTAATAATTTTTTTTTTTAATATTTTTTTTTTCTTCGTTCCCGCTTCGCGAATCGGGAAGCTTCCCGTTAGCTGACCTTGATGCCGCGAAATAGACCGCGAGCCGGTAAACGTTCCTTTACCGCAACTGCCGCGTTAGAAAACAACATCGTGACGCCTCCCGTCCGCATGACGTTTCGCGTTGTCGCGTGATAAGTCATATGACGTGCTACGTTAGCGAACTGGTACGCTTACCGAGGCGCAAAGCGCAGGTTTCTGGAAGCAAACCGGGAGGCGGTGCAAAGCGCGTAACGTAAACACAGCAGGTCATGTGACTTGGTAATAACACTTTTCATTGGTTCATTTCACTTTTGGTTTCCTAATGATGTAAGACTAGGTCATATAATCTAAAATGAACACTTTTCATTGGTTGAGAACTACTGTTTTTCCCAAATGATGAAAATCCCTCCTTCTTTCCTCACTCTGACTTTCATCATTGTGAGAGAAAGACCCTTTGTTACCAGTGAGCAATGGCTTCTTTAGTAGCTTCAGCTGGTGCTTCCCCACCACCTCCACCACATCCAAGGAAGAGTGGACCACCTGCTGAAGTTATAATTCAGCAAGAAGAGGAAGAAGAGGAACAGGAGGAAGAGCACGAAGAGAGGCAGTTTTTGCCTGAGGAGCCCAGGACGTCTCACCGGAAAGAAAACTTCATTTGGCAATTTTTTAAAATTCCCAAAGGTCAGAAAAAAGTAAATGCAAGATACGTAACTTGCCTTATATGTCAAGATAGACTGTCCAGAGGGACCGACAAAAAATACAGTTTCGGAAACTACACAATGCATCGCCATATGACTAGGTGGCATCCTAACAACTACAGTGCTGCACAGTTTCGTAACGACCTAGATAATCTCCCTATTATGGCCAGAAGATCTGTTGTACCGGAAGTAACGGGACCAGAGGGCAGGGAGATGGTGCCAAATATACAAATGAGATTTGGTGAAGTAAAACAAGTCTGCGTACATTGCAGTGGATTCATTTGCTACAGAGAAAGTAGCATCACTCTGATCAACAGAGCTATTGACTATCATATGCAAGTTTGTACGAAACGCCCCAAATAATAAATTCTTTTTTTTTTTGTTGCTCCTGTTGAGCCCTTTACAATGAATCGTTTTCGTTGCCCCCTCCGAAAAAAAACAAAAAAAATATAAAACTGTTCAGAAAAATTCAAAAAAAGTAAAAAAATGTTCAGAAAAATAAAAAAAATATAAAACAACAAAAACAATTAAAAAAAAGTTCTTTTCAGAACTACCTCCCCGTTATTAAAAAATTGGTACAATATTTGGAACTGTGCCAACCTCTATTTCTCTTAGTTCGCTTCCCAGTTCGCTCGCCGGTACGCGAACCGGAAGCGAACCCAAATTTTTTTTTTTTTTTTTTTAAAAAGAACAGTAAGTATAAGGGAAGGAAACAGACAGTTATGTTAAAAGAAAGACAGCTATAGGGGAGTAAACTAGAGATACTATTACCCGTAATCCACTGCTGATGATGTCACATATTACATCATTCATGACATGCTCAGTGACATCATCAGCAGAGGATTGCGGGTAACAGTATCCCTAGTTTATTCCCTATAGCTGTCTTTCTTTTAACATAACTGTCTGTTTCCTTCCCTTATACTTACTGTTCTTTTGAAAAAAAATGTTTTAGATCAGTCAGAAACAGTGAAAGTAATGAAATATAAAAGACTACGTAGAATATGAGCACTGTATGCAACAACTTTGACACTTACAGAAGCCTCACCTTCTCCATGCCTCCTACACAGTTCTACATGTACATCATAAATGCAAACAGAACAGAATTAATTATACATGTTAAATGGTTTATTTTTGCTGTTCTCAGAATGTATCAAATTTCACTAAAACAGTGACTTGAAGGTATTCATCATATAACAGCGGGGGAAAAAAAACACAATCAAAATGATTGTGTTTAAAAAACCCATACAACATAACAAATCAGAATTCAGAACTCCTTAAAGTTAACTTACTTTCCATGACGGCCAAGGATGTCCTATGAACAGCTTACACTCTGTTGTGCTGTTATTACTTTCAAGCCGCCACTTTCTGATAGAAAACCTCCATCGTTTTCAAAAACATGTTACATACAATAAATGACTTCTCGCTCTCTACCACACGTTTCCACAAGGCCAAATCGTGTCTGAGCCATTTATAACTCTTAGAATTCTTTTAAGCCAATCCCGTCATGTTGTATTTCCGCAACTTTCACAATTAAAATGTTGAAGATCATTTTCACAATCCTGGACTAGTAATATCTTCCCCTTCTTGCTCAATCATGTTCTACATTTCCTATCACACTGATACTGCTTACTATGAAGCAGACTTACACTACCTTTATGACTAGTACAATTATTTAATTCTCTACATCACTTTTAATCACAAAGCAATGTAAAACAGTAGACAGCATTGCAGACTTACATTCCCTCTACTCCATGTTTTGATTGGCTGCTTCAATTAGCTTATAAAAAGAAACAGTTTTTCTGAACTCATTCAAAGTGCACGTATTTCTCCATGACGTCCAGTGTTATGGTAAGAAGTTATGTCTCTGTACTACACTTATCCTCAAGGCCAAATCGTGTAGGAGCCATTAGAACTTCTTGAAATTCCTCAGAGCACATCCCGAGATTCTTTCCCTAAAATTTTGGTTTTAAAAACACCAGGTAAGAGTTTTTAAGGTCATACGGCAATTTTTTTGTGAAAATTAAAACAGAATCATTGCAGAATGACCAGCCATTTCTACACTTTAAATAAGCTGTGTAATGTCCTGATGTTATTGAAGGACCATCATGATATATAATTGCTACAGTTACAAAAGTCCTTCCTGATATTGACAACTGTGAAGCCACAACATTTTTGATTAAAGTTGTCAATTTTGTTCCATCAGGCCTACATCGTTGGAACATTAAAATGACATACTGGCCATATGTTCGTATAAATAATGTGGACATCATTTCAGATTTACATTGGCTACACTCCATGTTGTGATCAGCTGCTTTTACTAGCTTATTAAAAGAGACTGATTTACTGTCTGGCAAAGTTAAATATATAAATCTTTCGGAGTCTACACTAGTAGTACTTGATACCCTACAGTTCTCGCAGTCATGCTGCCATTGATAAGAAAGCCCAAACAGGTGATCTACATCTACACCTTCATCATGCAATACATCAAGCATATACATTAAAAACTCCTGACAATCTTGCTGACTATTTTGAGAGAATTGTGTTTGGCCTGAACATCTGTCTAACAGATTTCGAATTTCAGACACACTTTCTATGTTTGTTCTATCAGTGCTACATTTCTCTAACACAGAATTTAACAAACTGCAAAATCTTTGATCAGAATTGACCACAACCTCTTCTTTTACATTTTCTAGAGAAAACAAAACATTAACCACTACATTAGCATAGCAGTTGACACCAGAACTGTTTTCAAATTGAAAACCAACAACATCTTCAACAGAATCCTTTTTGTTTCTGCTTATAATTTCAGGTTCATCGACTTTACATGTTTTTGCTACAACCTCCCCAGTATTGGTCACATTTCTTCGTTTCCGGCCTACCACACGTTTCTCAAACAAAGGATACTGAGGCAAATGTGGCGCATACTCTCTTCTTAACCTATTGTATTCCTTAACACAATCTAGATCCGCACAAATGTTTGTGACATCACACTCAATCAAGTACAATCCCGATAAAGTTCTAACTCGTGACAATGCCACATATGCCATACCCTCCTTGAACACAGAACTGCCAATATTCACCAATGCACAGTCTACACTTAAACCTTGCGATTTATGGATTGTCACCGCATATGCCAAGCAAACAGGAAACTGCTTACGACGAACATATAAGTCTTTTACAAGCAAAAATCTAGCAGAACAACGACCAATTAGCTGTACTTCCTCAATGCCATCAAATTTAATTTTTAAAAATTCTATTCCATCTCTATTTCTGTATTTCACAAAATCAACAACATTACCCATTGATCCATTTACCAGACCTCTTTCAACATGTAAATTCCTTCTTAAAATTATACGGCAGTTCAAGCACACATTCAGAGTCTTTTCAAAACCTGCAGTTTTAGATATACTCTTCTCTAATGAATCCAATTTTGTTTTCAGATTCTCAGACAAAATAATTGTTGATCCCATATGCTCTACTCTGTCAATAGCTTCCAGTTTCACAATCTCTTGCTTTTCTAAATGCAACATTTTGTTGTTGAATTTGGCACATTCTGCAAGAGTTGGCATCAAACATATTCCAGATTTTTTCTCAGTAATTTTCTGAAAAATATTCTCAGGCACAACATCTTCGTCTGGATATAAATTTGTCAGTAATCGTGCATGTAAAGCTTCTTTCCCATGCTCGGTCACTTTTCCAATTCTAACATCTTGTAGAATAGTCTTGTAAACTTCATCCTTTGCCTGACGCATATTTTCATGCAGTTCAGCATAATTGAAGTTTAACCATATATTGACGTTGCCAATGCTCCCTAAGCACTTCCTGGTATCTTCATGCGTGAGCATTTTGAACACAGGTTGCCCTTTCACTGGTGTCAGCTGCAGAAGATCTCCGAAAACAATGATGTGTTTGCCACCAAATAACACATCATACTCTGTTTTGAGAACTTCTTGCATTCTCAAATGCACAAAGGCAAGCATGACATTGGAAACCATGCTTACTTCGTCAATGATAAGAAGTTTCATTTTCCTCAAGACTCTTGAAACTTCAAAACAAGCATCTCCAGATAGCTTGTGATATTCTAATTTGTTGTCATGCTCCACTGGCAGCATCAGTAAACGATGTCAAGTAATCCCTTTAATGTTATGTGCTGCCAGTCCAGTTGGAGCGGTGACAACACAAGACAGCGATGACTCTGTCCTTTCCTGCAAATAACATGAAATTGCTTTAATAAGGAAACTTTTTCCAGTTCCCGCTTCTCCACTCACGTACAGTCGGACAGGCTTCAACGACGTACATGAGCACTCTTTCTTGTCATGACTTAATCCATGATCAATTTGCATGGTAAGTTCGTCATATATTTTCCTCTGCTCAACGTTGAGTTGTCTTTCCAACTCTTCTAAGTTAACCGCATCCTCCTGAGCATGTGCCATGGCTCTTTCCACTTCATTCATAGCAGTGGCAGCTTCATTTTCGATAAGAGGTCCTCCTAGTGGATCCTGACTCAATGAAGCAGAACTCTGACTGTCCTGAGAACTGTCTCTGGCAATCTCGGCTGCAATCGTTGCTTCCTGCTCAATTTCCACATTCAACATTTCTACATATTTGGGAAAAGCAGGACATTCTATGGTCTCCTTGGCAGCATTGAATGAGTCTTCGTAACAAAGGAAATCTCCAAGCAGTTCCTCTTCTGCACGCCAAGGCTTAAAAAGTTGCAAAAGTGCTAAATAGAAAAACTCTTTTGTTTCAGGAGATTCGCCACTCAATTTTCGATGGTTTATCAAGTGGCATTTTCTTTGCTTGACCAGACATCCCTCACTTCCTATTACAGCATACACTCCTTTCTCAGTATCTTCTTTGATGTTCCTCTTGAATATGTAATTTTGCAGAACCTCATACAGACAAACATTCTCGAGGTGACTGCTTCGATTTGGATAATATGTATCCAACATGTTGGTCTTCAAAATGTCGGTACTGTTTGGCTCCTTTTCCGCCAAATACTCAATTTCCCGCACAGGTTTGAGAACTAGATTACGCGTTGCAGCAAGACCAACACTCGCCCAAACGATACTCCTGGACTTGGCATAGAGACTTGCTGAAGACAACCGGTCAGAACATTCGTAAGCTCCGATTTCTCGATGCGACAACATCTTCAGACTGAAACTGTACAACTTCTTGCTGAGGCTCTTTTCATGGGAAATGTCCTCCCACATATCCTTCAATTCTGTCTTCTCTTTTTTAGTGATGTAAGATGTCACATACCGAGCCACAGCCATACAGTTATCAGCCACAAACTGTATATCCATGTTAGCATTCCACATGGACAAAATCACCGGGTTGTAGTCGTTGATGTACTTAGACTCTTCGTTCCTCTTCAAATTGTATGTGTTTTTAGGTGATTTCTTCATCAAATTATGTCGCAGCGAAGACATCAAACTGTTCACTCTTCCTTTAGAAATCACCGGTCGTGGAAAGCCGAAACGACATTTGGTGTAGAACTTGTCTTTGTTCCGGAATTTACGACGACAGTACTTTCCACATCGATGGCTTTGGAAACGTAGAACTTTTTCTCTTAGGCTTTTTTTCTCCTTTGCGTTTGGAACAGCAGACGTAGAATACTGTTCTATGAAACTCATCACTGAGTCTTCTGCATCCGTTCCAAATTTAGGTGCATCCTTGATCCACAGCAACATATGTATATGAGGAGCACCTCTTGCTTGGTACTCCTTCCTCCAGAAGAAATCCAACACCTCTCCAAGAGGTGGATTCTTCTTATTCATGATGAAAGACATCATACCTTCAAATCTATGATTGAAGTACCTACATACATTGACTGGATCCAAAGAGCACAGTTCTCCCGGTGTCTTGAATTCGATGTTTTCTACGTTAGCATTTGCCTCTCGTAGAAATTCAAGTAAGTCTTCCCAGCCATACTCAGCACAGCTCAAAGTGAGGAACCATGTGGGAGTTCCTAAGTTCCTCAGCATACATTTTAAATCACCATGACGACGGTACCAGTACTCATTAGTACCACGCTGACACGCCATGAGATTAATCAGGTGAGAATCCAAAATACTGTCTTGGACATTGACTTTATCCATAAAGTCACTTGCCGAGATGTTTTGCATGTGTATACCACTTTTCAAGATGTGGTTCACTGCATATGACAGTCCAGACAGATCGCTTTCAAACAGGAGATGAAACAAATAAGGAATGCATTGTCGAAACCTAGGATCTCCTGCATACAATCGCAAAGTCCGGTATTCAGAAGCAGGAATTTGATGAGGTCGCTCATCATATCTTCCTCCCTGACCTGTTGGAAAAAGCTGTGGGAAACACCGAGCTTCCAAACTTTCCTCCCAAACACTAATGGGACTCCCTTTCGCTTGTTTCATTTGAAACAACTCAATAGCATTCCCCATGACTTCCTTGGAATGCAAAGGATGAACACTATAATGTTCATATATTTCTTCACTAGTACAGGGTTCTACTTTCTCAATTTGACCAGCACACAAATAGCTATCCTCTTCCTCACTTACTTCCTCTTCTGCAACATATACATTTTTATAGTATTTATTATATTTTTTCAAATACAATGTTGCCCTTTTGACTTTCATTAACATCTACTAAATCTTGCCATATTTTCTTATTCTTTGTCGGAACCCCATTAACTAAGATAACAAGAGGTTCCTCTTCCACTTTTTCTACTCCAATTGTGTTAATGTTTTTCTTCAAATCTAGAGGCAAATAAACAACTCTTCCCTTCAATCCTCTCTGTAAATCTGATGGAGGCAATTTCCCTGTCTTTGGCTCCATTCTTACAATAGCCTGAAAGGGATGGATACTTTGAATCAAAATAGATTCATAAGTATTTAAATCCTTCAATTCAGAAGGAATCTCAACCAATTCCAGATTATTATGAACTGCTCTAGCAGGCATCTGGTTTTGATTTAATTTGTTACAACAATAAGTACACACACGTTGATCCAATCCCAAATCAAAACAATTTTCTACCATCAAGTATGTTGTAAAATCCTTCCATTCACTATTATTTTCACTTTCACTTTTTCCATATAAATCCACTAACTTAGTCTGATTCTTATAATAAGTGCGTCGACAACACACACAAGTGAAATTTGGCCTCTCACTTGATTTCACCTCAAACGTCGCAATTTCCCTCTGGAAATGATCTGTACTGGAAACCTGTACACTATCTTCCACATTACTCTCTTCTTCTTGGTCAATTTCAACATTCTCCTCTTTACTTCCAAAGTAACAAAACTCAATTTCTTCACATATATTCTTCACATCTATTTCAGAACCATGCAAAAGAGCAGCGCATAATTGTTTAAGCATAATTGCTGGACTCTTAGCATAATACAACATTCTAACTAATTTCCTCACTTTATTATGATGCACTGCTAGCATCCTGAAATGATGAAAAACACTCTGGCATACTCTCCTGGAAAGACAAGCCAGTGAATGACCATGCAAACCTATCACTTCTCTCACTCTGCAAGGATCTAATTCTTGCAACAACTTCATTTTCTGCTTCAAACTTTTCTTATTAAATGACCGTATAAAATCACAAAGCAAATTGATGGAATCCTGTCGTACACTGCAAATACTACTACACTTCCAGGTGTACACAGGACCCTTAGAACGTCTCCCTAAAACCTCATTACCTAACACCTCTTCTATCTCTGTTGTCACAAGTTTTTCTTTTTCAACTGGACAACCATCTTTCACTTCATAAGCTCGACCACTGGTGTCAACTGCATGCACCAAATCATTATCCTGGAAATAACTCTCCTCATTAAAAAATGCCTCAGAGCTTGAACTATGCATCCATTCTCCAGAAAAAACTTCACAAAAATTACTACGATTAACTATTCTCTTCCATCTACTATTTCTTTTGAAATCATAAATTGCCTTGTTTAGCTTCCTAATTCTATTGATTGTCAAAATAAATAACTTACGTTTAATTTCAAATGCCTGATCAATAACTTTCTCAACTATTTTTTTTCTCTTATAAAAAACAACTTTCTGTTGACCTTTCTTAATATTTTTTAACAAATTGCCAATTATCCTGTTGCGGAACATTCGTTTACGAATGTCCCTAAACTGTTGTTTCCTTCTACTTTCATGCATAGAGTTATCTCTTACTCTAGCAGTAACATTTTTCATTGGCCTTTCCTTACCGTTTGAATTGCTTCTCCTTTTCTGGACTGAAACATTTTCTGTAGTAATATTTTTTTTACTACAGTTATTTCTTATGAATGTTTTTCTACTCTTACCCGGTGCTTTCTTGGTGACTTGACAAATCTTTTTGTTAGAGGACTGCTGCTTTTTTTCATTCACCTGCTGTCTTTGACGTTTTGCAGCCTTTCTCACTCTTTCTTTGGTTGGCATGCTGAAATCTTGAAATGATCTGCAGTTGAATCTGTGGTAAAATATAATAAAAAATGTTATTAACCACTATTACCCAACAGTAAATTAATAACAGTCATCAAAAACTTAACACATTACTTAACATTTTTACATAGAACATTTTTTTGTACATGGCAAATTTAGAATACAGAAATAGCAGAAAAGAAATGGAATTTATATTCATTTTACCTGTGCTGTTTTATATATGAATCTGATCTAATTTTATGACCATATTTTAATATTTTATTGAAGACACTACACATAACCTGTTTTTGAAGGTGTCTTTATTTTTAAATTAAACGGTTTAAATATTTACTTTTTATTTATTATAAATTTATAAAATAAATGTTTATAGTTCCATAGGCTCAAGCACGTCAGCTTCCCATCCTATGTCATACAATTCTGACAAATCTGCATCCTCATCACGTTCTTCTTCATCCTCAGGATTGAAATCATCCAAGGGATCAACATCCACTGATGTTTCAATTACGAGTTCAATGATGAGGTCGAAATCAACTGATTGCTGATTGTCGCTCATGTTGATGTTGTCTTTATCTTTAAAGAAAGATAACAACAATGAGATGTTGCAGAGTAAGAGACAAATCTCAGAGATTATAATAGTAAAATTGTTTAACAAGAGTAACATTTTGCAGCTATTATTTAACCATGTCCAACGATGCTGAGGAGGCAGCCGCGGGCCGTGGAGGGAGTTACGGTGGAGCAGGGAGGCGGGTAGGGGGAGGGGCAGGGTGGAGGGACCTAAAAACTGGCATATGAATAATTGCAGGTAAGTACACAATTTAATTATTCAAACGAATTTCGTAGCGCGCACAGCATCGCAAAATGCGATGCTGTGTGCGCTACAAATTTCGTTTAAATAATTAAATTGTGTACTTACCTGCAATTATCCATATACCAGTTTTTAGGTCCCTCCACCCTGCCCCTCCCCCTCCCCGCCTCCCTGCCCCACCGTAACTCCCTCCACGGCCCGCGGCTGTGAGGAGGTGAAGCCTATCTCCAATTTTTCACTGAACAGGACTCATCTCTTCTTAACCTTGGATAAACCTCACCGACTCTGTGTCCCCTGCACATAATTAAATGTAAAGGGGCAGATTTATATTAACTAGCACATCCCCAGGGATGCACCAGTTAACGTGCACCGCTGCTCTGCCACCCACGGTGTGCCGCATTTACAATCAGATAGGACAAAGCTGCATCAAAACCCTGCGCCTGCTTGAAGCAGGCATAGATCTTGACGCAGGTAGGCTGAAAGCTAAAGCAACAACTAAGTGTCGTGTGCAGAAGTTGCAAAAAAGGAAAAATGGCGTTTAAACCAGTAATGAGCCCATGCTAACTTAACACAGTGTAAAGATATCCAGGATCTACATCAGTTTGGGGTTCACGAACCTGGCAGGTACAAGGCACTGAGGCTTTGCACCGTGCATGTCTCATCCCAAATCATATGTTGTTTGTGAATGAAACAATTTCCCAGACCAAATGCTTTGGATTGGCTACTTCTAAAAAATTAAACACCCCTACTATCCCGGAGTTAGAGGAATATGATGGTTGGAGTCATTTTACTCGGTTGTCCATTAAAGATTTACAGGCCCTACTCCGTAATTCTTCCTTTAACATTTCCTGTATAAATCCAAAAGGTTGGCTGCTTTGGCAACGTGCCTTATCCACGGTTTAATAACGCTGCCTTTTGCTTTATATAAGTTTTCAAATTGTATGAAATATATACCAATAGGTCGTTATGAACCTTTAGGTAGTGGTTTTCTTCATGAGGTCTGGTCGCTTCCATACACATACAGATGTTTCAAAGATGATCAAGAAGTTTATCTGAATGGAGAGGAATGCACTGAGACGCCAGATCATTCACTAATGTGTAGGCACATACAGTTACACGGTTCATGCAACAAACACCGACCAAATATGGCTTGCGTGTTGCAAGGCACGCCAGTTCCTGCTATCATCCCCACGTTCAAGTTGTTGGAAAATGGTAGTTATTTGATGCTCAATAATGAAGATTGTTCTGGGTTAATTAAAAGTATTCCTTTTATCGTAACAGTAAGTGAACGGGTTATTTGCTGCAGAAATGTTCTATTTCCTCCCACACATGAACATAGGGAGTTTTCAATCTGGCCACAAATACCAACCTTGGGAGCAGATTTCAACGGCATGGCAAGAATAAGGGCTCTTTTGTCTCAGAGAGAGGTGGCCTTGAGTTCGGCCCGTGAAACTTTCGTGCTTCACATAGCGAACACCCGTACAGAGGTGCAGACCCTTTTAAATACTGATTCGCCTTTCCATTTCAGCAAGATGGTTCGGACTATCTTCAACGCGTCCTCCACAAAGGGCCTGGCGCACTTTTTTAAAGTTGTTACCAGTGGTCTCGTGACTTCATTTGAGAAAATCTTTGGAGTCATCCCTGCTTTCTTTCATTCTATTTTTTTCCACTGTGCTTCATGGATTCCCATTTTTACTTGCATTACCAGCGGACGCTCTTGTGCTTTTTTACATTTTTAAATATGGATGTCCCTCCTGTGCAAGCTCCCGCCCTGCAGCTGCTGACGCTGTTCCGCAATCGCATGCTTGAATATTATGGCACAATGCCGTTGGCGATATTAAGCACGGCATATGGATTATCTTTTCGATTCTCCTACTTCACCTGTGTCCAGCCTGTATTTCACTGCCTGACCTGTGATTTCGATTGGGCCATTGATTTGTGTCTCTGCGGACCGGTTTCTCCTGACGTCGACTTTAATCAGCTGATGACTCCTATCATTACTCACGAGTTGGTTTGTCCTGGCGAAAGGATTATGGCTGTGGCATTGATGCATGGACTAATTGGTCCCTGGAATTTACTGGCGGCAACACAGTCTTTCTTGGAACAGAGCTTTCTTGAAAACCCACCGAGCTGTCCTCTGATGGTGATAGAGAATCCGGTGCTGGGAGAGCACGTATGTTCTTTTCCGCTTTTAAATTGGATGGCTGAACTCTTTTCGGATGAAGACGGTGACTTCCTATTGGAGGCTGTTGCAGCTTATTTTGCATACACAGTTATGTCATAGACCTTTTTCATGTTTGATATGCTGAGTACTAGCATTTCATTGACAATTCATTGACTTATTTGTCAAGTTTTTATTATTTAGCTTGCCTATTGGCTTAAGGCTCGATAAAGTAGTTGGCTGTTTTATTTTTCTTTAGCATAAAATTTTCCTCGTTTTTAATGTTTTACCTTGCGGACCGTCCACATATAAAGTTGCAATCTGCTCTCATGAGATGGCACTTCTATTATCTTATTCAGTTCGTTTCCGGATCATGGGGAGGTGTCATCTAGATCCTGGATATCTTTACACCGTGTTAAGTTAGCATGGGCTCATTACCGGTTTAAACGCCATTTTTCCTTTTTTGCAACTTCTGCACACGACACTTAGTTGTTGCTTTAGCTTTCAACCTAGTAGTTCATCGTGGTTTACATGAGAATAATATGTTATTGCTCTACTATCTGCTTTGCTTGTTAAACTATATCTGTACAGCGAGTGCTGAAGTTTCAAGAACAACACGATACAGAATTGTTATGAGGTCTGATCTCCACGACTTCATACTCATAACATAAGTGCAGCTTCTGCCAATTCTGGGCATGAGGCGGGTTTTATATTGCTTTGCCGAACACACATACACAACACTTGATGCGGTTCACATGAAGAGAGAGCTGGTGTATGCTGATGTGATTCCTTCAAATCTAAGACACTAAAGTATGGGCACGCCCTAAACCAACACAAAGAGACCTTCTTAGCAAATAATATAATATGTGTATTAGGGAGGGTGAGATATAAGCAGCCGCGGGCCGTGGAGGGAGTTACGGTGGGGCAGGGAGGCGGGGAGGGGGAGGGGCAGGGTGGAGCCCTCTCCACCCTGCCCCTCCCCCTCCCCGCCTCCCTGCCCCACCGTAACTCCCTCCACGGCCCGCGGCTGCTTATAAGTGTTGCTAACTCTTATTCATTTACAGCATGTTAACATACTGTCACCATTCGCTTTTTATGTACTAGTAACTATGCTGGTAATTTTGCTACTGATAATATGTGTACTTGTATTATCTAAGATACTACGCCTGAGAAGACGGCATTAGTAAATAAAACATTTCAAATACACATGTGTTCTTCTTAACTCCATGTTCTGGTTTCTAAGAAATATATAACGACCGAGTGTTCATGAGTTCCACGTATCCTGAGGTACTACAAGTTCATATTCTGGATTGTCTAAACATTGAGAGTTTGTTATATCCAATGTGACACTGTACCTAGCTTGCTAAGGGGTTTTTGATTACTAAGGTGAGTTTTGGGGCACCCTAATTCGCCGAGGTTCCAATCCTCTGTGCACAGTTCTGTGTGATAACAGAAACCCTGCGACAGGGGCACCCCTGAGCCTTGCTGGAGCTTCATCACACTTGCGATACAACTCCAGCAATGCGCCACCTTTACGGCACAAATACGTCACGCATCTGTGCTGTTTTTGCCCCATGATGCGCCGCATTGTAAATGCAGCACACCATAGGTGGCGGAACAGCGGCACAGGATGACTAACACATCCCTGGTGATGCGCCAGTCATCATAAATCTATCCCTATGCTTCTTATCTTGTTCGAGATGAACCGCCATATGTATCATCAAAGTTTTTTGCATTTCCTAAATAGCGAACTTTAAGGAATAAATAGCGATTCTTTACCATTCCTAGTTTGCGATGAGCTATTTGCTAATTACAAATTACCCATTCATTTCCATGGAGCAGGAGGCCCATACGAATGAAGGTGCAATTTGCGATTAGCAATTACCTCATCACAAATTACGAATTTTTCCGAGGGTGCAGGGGTGTCTCAAGAACACCCTGCTGCACCCCTGAAAAAGAAATTTGGGGGCATATGGCGCACATAAATTTTGAAAACATTCCTTTACCTCAAAAACGATTTTCAACTCATAATTTGAAAACACTGCCCACGGGGAAATGACTTAAAATGTCCTCAAGACACATGAAAGTCTTTTTTTAAAGCCTTTGCAACTTTTTTGGGTCACTTTTAACATGGCTAAGTAACTCAAACAGTCAAAATCTAAATTTACCATGCACAGGTGGGAGCATATTTACAAGCAATTTGCTCCACAGGGAAACGTCTTACATTAAAATGGGAAAAATAACATCAGAGACACTCAATTGCCTTATAAAGAAGCATACACCATTATGTCCTTGTCATAAGTATTAAAACCATTCCTTTTCCTCAAAAACGATTTACAAATCATAATTTGAAAACACTCCACAGCTCCTATGCACATAAAAACCCTGTCAGTACTAATACTTCACATTTTCTCCAATTACAATTTCTCAAAGAAACAAAATCTATTTGTAAAACACTTGAGACAAAGCAACATTTGAAAAACACAACTTTCTTCATAATTTTCTCCTTAAAGCACACTATTTTCTATCTAAATTAAAGAAATCTTTTCTCACCTTAGCAAATACTTTGAGTTTCAAAACAGTCTCAGAAACACACCAATTTGTCTTCAGCAGAGCAAAAGGTATGCACTCCAGAGTCTGCAGCTATCAAAAGCACAGAAATGCTGTAATTCTTCACACATATCTCTCATGTCACCCAATCAAAACTCTTCCCTCACTTTTTTTCAAATCAAAACCCTTCCCCCCTCTGCCCTCTCTGCTTTTTTGCATAGCAACCACCTCTTGCAAGACCTCTGGTGTTTGCAAGTTCACACAACAATGTTGCAATTGAACTCTGAACTCTCAGTGCACCTGCATATCCAGTGCATTCTTCCATTTAATGATTTTTTCTTCGCCACTCAAAATACATCTTTCAACGAACTCATCCATGCACCCTAACTTTCTGTTTTCAGCAATCAAAATCCACCAATCACTGTTACTGCTTCATTAACACAGAAACTCCACAGTTTTTTTCATTTTAAACTCTTATTTTTTCAACTGCCATTTCATTGCCACACTTCATCTGACTGCAGAAGAACCTTCTCTCGCCATGTTTTCTGTCTGGATTGTTGGACATAGTTACATCTATTGGGCTCAGAGGTACGCTGAAAACAGGAATTTACCTAACCTCAATTTACAAGATGTGGAAATTAAGTGGTTTGGCCACAGAGGATTAAAATGTCACCAATTGATACCATTGGTGAAAACCTTTATGCATTTGCCAAAACCTGACCTGTTAATTGTGCACTGTGGAGGTAATGACTTGGGCACTTTGACTGGGGTAGGTCTGGAAATGCTTTTAAAGGACACCTTTGAGCAATTGATGGCACTTTTTCCTCAGACTGCCTTGGTATATTCAAATATATGCCAAAGACAGAAATGGAGGTGGTCGAACCAATTTTGTCCACAAATTGAGAAGTCGAGGAAGCATGTAAACAAATCTGTTTCAGCTTACATGAGAGACCATGGAATGGGCTCCTTGTACAACAATAACTTGCGTTACTACATGCAAGATATCTACAGAGGAGATGGAGTTCACTACTCAGATGAGGGCAACAGAATTTTCATTCTGAATTTAAGACTGTGCATTGGTACCTACTTATAAGTACCTAAATGTACCATAAACCCAAAAGCTCTTCTCAGAGCTACCCTACATCTGATCACTCACAATTATTATTTTACTCTAACTTTTTTCACTAATTTTCAAGAAAGTACGCTCCCCAGAACGCTTCCCGGTTCGCGAACCGGGCGCTCCCCATGCAAAAGAACTAAAAAAACGATATTTTTTTTTTTTGCCCTGCGAGGCCCTTTTAAAGCCTCCACATCAAACCTAGGGGGTCAGGGAGGATCTACTATGCCCCCTTATGGTCATTTGCCCCTTCGCTTTGGCCTCCTCTTGTCTCTCGATCCTACTGAGAGACAAGATGGCGGCCGCTACGGACTGTTTGGAATGTTTACAGACGCCGGAGAACCAATCAGCTTCGCTTCACAAAGCTCCGTAACGCGAAAAGTCCGCGAACCGAAGCGCTGTTACAGATATATATCTTTTTTTGAACGTTAATTTCTCAAAATCCACTGGAGCACATATATTGAGACCTAGCAAAGGCACATCGGGCTACCAGTACCTACAATTTCCCCAAGTTTCGTGCAAATCCATTCAGCCGTTCGATTATTATTATTTTAATTTTTTTTTGCCCAGCGGGGCCCTTTTAAAACCTCCACATCAAACCTAGGGGGTCAGGGAGGATCTACTATGCCCCCTTATGGTCATTTGCCCCTTCGCTTTGGCCTCCTCTTGTCTCTCGATCCTACCGAGAGACAAGATGGCGGCCGCTACAGACTGTTTGGAATGTTTACAGACGCCGGAGAACCAATCAGCTTCGCTTCACAAAGCTCCGTAACGCGAAAAGTCCGCGAACCGGAGCGCTGCCCAGTCCGCTGTTACAGATATATATCTTTTTTTGAACGTTAATTTCTCAAAATCCACTGGAGCACATATATTGAGACCTACAAAAGGCACATCGGGCTACCAGTCCCTACAATTTTGCCAAGTTTCGTGCAAATCCATTCAGCCGTTCGGGCTAAAAGTGAGGCCAACCGCCCTATGGAAAACTCAATGTTAAAAACACGTTTTGGGACCCCCCTTTTTTCTCGGCCCCCCCTTGACAAACCCCCCCCCAAATTTTCAAGGGCTGCTCAGAAACAAAATGTGCCATTTTCCTGAAAATTTCAGCCAATTCCGTCCACAAACGCCAAAGTTATTAGACATAGAATTTTCAAAAATCCCATAGAGAAAAAATCCTAACTATATATACCTACTGGTGACCGCCAGTAGGTAATATATATATATATATATATATATATATATATATATATATATATATGTACACATATATATATATATATATATATATATATATATACACACACACACACACACACACACACACACACACAGTCATGTAGTTCCCACTAATCCCTAGGATCTGAGTTCCCACTAATCCCTAGGATCTGCAAGATTGCGGACAACAAACTTTGGGTGAGGAACCTAGACAGATTCCAAGCACCCCCGCAGGATGTAGGCCTTGAGACCAGCTAGCTCACAGTGCCAACATTAGCCCCCCTTCCAAGACAAGAAGCAAATGGTTCCTGGCAACAACTGAACAGGACAGTCCTGAGAGATCGTGGTAACAGATAAGGACCCTTCCATTCAGTCACCCATGCCCTTTGCTCTCAGAGAAATATAAAGAGACTAAACAATGGGACGTTTCCAAAATATTTATTGAACCAATATTAATCTTGCATAAAATACATGTGCTGAGATCATCAGTAGACAGAAGTAGATGAAATTGCTTACAAGCACCAAAAGAGTAAATAACAGTGTACATATGCAGGAATATAAAACAAGGTAGTAATCTGGCGTACTCCTACTATGCAAACCCTACTCTATTTGTGTCTAGAGTGTGCGTACGTGTAGAGCCAAGAATCCCCTCCACGGTATGATCCAACCCAAACATGGCAGGAGCGTACGTAGGACCCTGTCCTGGTCATGAACTGGACACCCTTAAGAAAGATTTCAGACCGCTGTGTGGTGAAGTCTAAGCATGCAGGGACCCTGTGTGTCAACTCAAGTGCCTCCTCTGCTAATCCTCGGAGATGCTTGCGAAGTACGTATAGATTAGCAATGCTGTGGATATGTGGATAGCCCTGTCGCCTCATGGATGAAGATAGACCGACATTTGTACATTGCGCGTAAAGGCCTTGTACTTGGTGCTCGAGGCATTTTGATAATGTTATGCGAAGCAAGATGTGTAAACAGAAGTGGTTTCAGAGAAACCAATCCAAAATTGTCACACACGCGAATATGAGCAAAAGGTCACAGCAGTAATGTTATTGTGCAAAAGAGGACGATGTAAGAAAATGTGCACCTATATTTCATGGGCCTAACCTGGGCACATAATACCCACTTCCCATACTATGGGTCGATACAAAAACAGCAATCCTACATAAAATCCAAGCTAAAAAGGTCCAATATCTCTTTTAAAATCATCTTAAAGCAAGCTTCCCTTTAAAATATTCATAAACGCAATTAAAAGTCATTATACTGTTTGAGATCCAAAACACTCAGAAAGTCATGGATAGATGCCTAGAAAAAGCTAAAAACCAGGCAAAATAGTTTCCACCAAACGGAAACCCAATTGTTTATGTTTTCAAATTGGTAGTCGCAACATTGTAGTCGCTGGCAAGCACAGATCACCTTCCCACAGCAGCCGCAGAGGGAGGGATTAGATCCTGTAAGCGTTAAGCAGAGCCGGTATCCAGTTCACTAGGAGCCAAAGCATCCCAGGGTGGATCAAAGAACGATATCATCAGCAATTGAATACGCTGGGAGAGCTATACTCCAGGGCCTTTAAAGGGTTTGTTAGTACCTCCATGTCCAATGGCGCAACCAATTGTGACCGAGACATCAATCCAATTCTCATTCATGGCTGCAAAGCAGGCAGCTGAATACAGGTTGTACGCGGTGAAGCCAAACAGGCCAGAATGGCGGGAACCAGTACTCATTCAGTTCTCGAAGCCACGCTAGGCCAAAGCAGTGTATTATGCGCTCATGGCATCATAGCACATTCACAGTGAAAAATGCACAGAGTGCAGCACTAATGAATAACATTGTGCGGAAGAAATACAAACCAACACTAGAGATCTCAAATGGATTCTTTTGCCAGAATATACCACATGAAAGCAGATATTTGACAGCTTTTTCAGCATTAGGCTCACAGAGGCAATTTTGCTCACAATGCCATTGAAGTCAAGCTAGCCTCGCTGATATGGGATGATACCCTGAAACCTATCCCAGGATGCTTGTTTCTGGTCCAGTGAGGAACTGGCTTGGCTGGACTGTTCTCATGTGGAGCAGGGTCAAGACGGATTTGCATATGGCTGGGTCTGAACTGGAACGGCATGGTGTGCAAAAACCAATGGATTTAGCCTAGATCTCTGTACGGGGGAAGAATGTTTGACATGGTTTCAGCATTCCATCCATCAATTGTTCTTTTTACAGCAAACACAGAGAAGGCAAGTCTCCTCCAAGCCCAAATGTTTTGGCTTTCCTACCCACAGCATTGCTTTATCAGCTGTTATGATATTCCTTGTGGACTAGTATTTCTCAAAGCACTGTCTCAGAAAATAGGTCTATGCTATATATGGCCTTCTGGAAATTGCAAAGCACTTTGAAGTAAATGTTTGCTCAAAAGGGAGACAGTGAAGGGCACCTATTGTGAAGAGGTTTCTTTTGTTGTTAGCCAATGTAGCCACTGCTGCACTTCAAAGAAGGTGACGTAGTATCAGCAGTTTATTCATTATCCCATATGAAGAAGCTGTCTGCAAAATCCAAACGGGATATATGACAATGTCAAGTATTGGCTGGGAGTTTTGAAAACAATATACATATCACAATTTTCTTGTACATACTTGGAGAATAGAAAATACCACTCACTAACTCATTTGATATGCCATTAAAGGTTCATCATCCAACCATGTACCAAGATGTTATCTTTTTAGCAGAATCCCCTCGGCAGTCGGATTCAAAGAGGGAACTCTGACTCAATGTGCGTGCATGAGTCAGAGTTCCAGCAAATACTCCCAAATGGTTGGTTCGTGCTTGGGCTGCTTAGTATATTACCGCCATGCATTACATTACCCGACAGAAGTTAAGACAGACATACCCAGGGACCTCTTAAGCCTGCCCTCGGTGTAGGCATGAAGAAGTTACCTTTCAAAACAAGCTATAGTACCACCCGGTATTAAAGAATTATTGGACTACAGTAGTGAATCATTAGAATACATCTCTGGGAGAAACGACGTGAGGAATATAGACAGTAGCTTACTGGGGATACAAACAAGGCCCTAGAAGAACAAAGTGGCATTCAAAAGTCCAGTCCTGGAGTTTTTATTGGCTAAACAGGCCGTTATGATCAAATGGAAGGCATCTATACCTCCAACACTACACAGCTGGATACAAAAAATGAGGGCAGGACTGTGGGATAAAACAGCCCCAGTGTACAAAGAGGGCTGGGGCACCGGTAATGGACCGCCTTAAAGCAACCATAACGCTAAACATTTGGAAAGCATCACACTGCCCAGGAAATAGGTGAATAAAAAGAAAATGCCCCAATAGCATTATACAGGCACACAACGTGTTTCATTGAAAGAACGATCCGCAATCTAACGATAGCCAAACCCCATGGCAAAATAACCCATGTATTGGTTGTGGAGTAAAGAAAAAAAATACCCACCATAGTAGGATTGTAGAGCAAGGGACTAACCCATACCAACATGTTTTTCTTTCTCAATTATGCTTCTATAATTGGAACGTTACTCTTTTGGGGAGGTTATATGGTAAAGCAGGGGAGGGAAGTTGTTACACCGTTGACGAAACTGTTTGATAATCTGTTTTTGTTATAATAAATGAGCTGCTGAGTGTGTATGAGTATCGCAATACCTTTATTGTGACAAACTCATGCGATTGCAACAATGACGACATATCTTATATATGGAAGAATCTTACAATTCAGCAATACTTACTGTATAATTGAAAAAGAGGAAATACCAATAACAAGTTGTTTTAAAAATTCATTGCTGTGCATGAAAAGTATGGGGCCATAGCAGAAATGGGCAAACATAGTGACTGGTGTGAGATCACAACCATAGTACATTGGGCCTTTAATTGGTAAGGTAGGAAGGTGAAGCAATTTGAAATTAAGTTAATATCCTTATTCATGGCAGCAGTGCAAGTACCGCAAACACAATCTAGCATGGACAACAGATAGCCTGAATTGAAGCCCTCATATACGCAAACAAAATTAGAGCAATGTTCTTTTAGAATAAAAAAACGAATTTAGACGAGCTCCAATATTCCCATTAAAATTTGCATTGCTCCGTATTTGTATGTGAATTAAATAAAATAATTCAAAGTTTGTGTATTTGTTTGATGTATACTTGTTTTTGTATTTTGTGTATTGTTTTGAAGATTACATTGTAGAAATTGATAAGGCCAGGGTCCCCGGCTTCCAGTATGACTTTGTGGTGGTCCCTGAATTGCAGTAATCGGTGAGGGCTCCCAGAAATGATCCCATTGGGGTCCCTGAATCCAGGCAATGATTCAGTGGGGATCCCTGAATTCAGGCAATGATTCAGTGGGGGTCGACAGATGTAAACGTTTAAGAACTGTTAGTCTACTAGATGCACAGACTATGAATACAATTACAGCTCAAAGATTAGAACAGCAAAAAAAACTATTAAAACAGAACAGAAATCATCTACAGGAGTCAAAAAAAGTACATAAACAAGCATCACCTGCTGTGGAGGTTGGAGAAGACTAGTGCTTGGTTGAAGGGGATTTTGCTAAACAGCTCCTGCAAATGTTGGACCTTCTCATCAAATATTTTGTGTGGCAACGGGTAAGAATTTACCACTTTGTAATACTGCTTCAACCCTAGAGAAAAAAGAAATCAGTGGCAAAACAATCTTCTTTGCATTTGTTTTTTAAAACCCAATGATTGATTCATATTTCCTTTTCTTTATGTATCTCGAAATCCCATGTTTATAGTAACTAGGCTCTAAGTTACCAGGTCACCAAAGAACTAATTTTTCCCATCCAGGGGTTTCACTATTTAAACCATTGCCATCTTGAACTTGATTCCATATACTGGCTGCTGAAGTCAAGCAAGATTACAACTCGTAGTTAATGTTAACTTGCCAAAAAGTCGAATACATGTTAACTAATCAAATAAATGCCAAGGGCAAAAAAAGTGCCCCAAGATACAAAGATTTACCCGGTACCTCAGCTACTGAGCACACTTACGCATTTCTTATTGATTTGCTGGCGGGCATAGCGAAAAACTAGGGAAGAAACAGCTTAAATTGCACAAATACAAAATTGTACCCAACCACATCTATAGACATTATTTTAACAGTAAAGACACATCACGTGTTTTCTTTCAAATTTCATTTCACAACGATTTTTAAAAATGTTACAGATTATAGGAAATGTCAACAAAAGGCAGGACGAAACGCACATTCTAATCAATAAACTTCCACAAAACTACAGCAAATAATTCTAATACAGGCCTGTGGATTAGAAGCCCCACAACTTTCAGTGACAGGGGGGGTCAGGGAAAGAGGTCGACAGTTTCAGATACTGCATGAACACAAGCTGCTTTTAAATTGGAGAGGAGAGAATGGGTCCAAGAAAACTGCCTCCGCTGGAGAGAGATATTAATTAACAGAAAAACAGAACTGAAGCAAAATGGGAGAAATACATATAAAGTTATAAAGTTCGTTGAGTGCTCCACACCAAATTAGTCATTTATTAACAACCTTTTTTCATATAGAACATTCAAAACCGGATGTGACCCAGGGTACACATTTTTCACTTTACAAAGGACTTTTTCTATTTTGCCTCTTAGTCCACAGAGACTAAAAAGCTTTCAGTCCCAAGGCCCAGGCTGCGGAACCTGTCTCCGGTCGGTGAGCTGCTCAGAAATACTCAAGAATACAAGATCAGTAGTGAGCAAGGGGCTACAATTAGAAGGCATGTCCTCGCCTACTTTTCTCTCTCTCTAAGGCGCTTTGGGCAGTACGATAAAACTGAGAAACAAGAGTAGAAACATACTTAGAAAGACCACTGCGTCAATTTCCCTGCCCTGCCTATCCCATTCTCCATTCCTGAAGCTATCATATGATGAAAGAACCTGTCAATCTCACGAGATCTTGAGTGAACAACGAACATTTAGATAAAAATGTTTATAAGTTGAGCTCTATGTGTAAAGATAGCCAGAATCTATGAGAAAACTATTTGTTGATATCATCGCTATCTACGTACGGTGTAATGTTGAGGGTCTGAGAACAAGAGACCCCATAGAAGATGGAAAAACAGCAGCATGTTGGCTGTGTGCCCATGCACCGTGCCAGCTGTGTCTGAAACCCATATTTACTTTTGGTGTCTGGGAAGCTGTGCTGCCGGACTGTGGCACAGCGAGAGTGGACAACACACCTTGAGCCCCGAGGTGGGTAGAGGTCCGTACTCACAGACCCTAGAGTAAAGAGACAGAAAAGCCAGGGGGCCACAGGAGGCCAAAGCCGCCACACACAGAGAGCCGGACCATGAGGAGAGAGAGATGAACGGGGTCACTGAGGGCAGGTTTGAGGTCAGTGTGGAGACTCGAAGAGGGATAAAACTTGCAGCAAGTGAGGTGTGTATTGGGTACACAAACTCTAGTACACAAGAACTGAGTGGCAGGTAGTTTACGAAGTTATTGTTTTGTGCAACAGGCATCTCTTGGTGGACGGCACAAAGAAGTGTGAGGGCTCTGCACTGAAGTGTGTCTGAAGTAGACAAAAGGCTTGGCCTCACCTAAACAACCCCTTTCAACCTGCAGCTCCACTCCTTCTCAACCACAGCCTCTACAAAAGGGGCAGTGGTTCAAAATGTCTAATCAGCAGCCATTTGCTAACAAAAGTGTTCATTGCATTAGTAAAGGGAGCCTTTTCACCACCTATCACTCACCCAAGTGTATGCATCCCCTGCCAGCCACTGGAGTGCGGGGAGGACACTTCCACTGTCTGGGAAGCTGCCCTCGCCTTCCATCTGGTGCTAATGCGAATCAGAGGCATTTAAATGTAGCCTGCTTTGCTGTATAATTAATACTCTGAGGATGGACACCAGTATCTCTTTTCCATTGGGTACATTATTTCCCATGTATTTTCTTGACATATGCGTCTAGCCATTAGTTTTCAATTTCAACCCTTGAACTGATCAACTGAGTTGGCTGGATTGGTGGTCTAGCAGTAGTCTACAAGCGGAGAGATGGTTTACCTGATTCTAGTACCAAATATAGCACAATCTTCACAAGGAAATAATGTTTCTTTCTACATTCTTACATCCTTAAACTGCATGCCGTCTCAAAAATATTCACTAAAGTACAGTTTGTCACCTCTACTTTTTTCTTCTCCCTTTCAAATGTCCCTTTCCTTCCCTCCTCTGAATGCCTTCTCTATCTGAGCACAACCTACTCTGACAACCTACTAGACTATTCTCTATTTCAGCAAATTTCCCATAGCTCATTTTCAAAACCACAATCTCTCCTTTTCCACTGAAAGTCATACCTATGCAACCTAACAATACATAATCACCTCCAACTCCTGTATTAATTCCACCAACCATGTGCTTGATCTAACCCTACCACCCCACAATGGTTCCAACATACCACTATTACTTTAGTCCACCATAAAAAAAACCTGAAATGACTGAATGGAATGGTTTGCTTTGAGCGCATAAGACAAATCCCAATAACTAACAGTAACCAATTACACTGAACTAACCATTAACCTTGGGTTTCGGAGCAGCGTACTGCGGAGCATAAAGTGCCATGGCACCTTGTCAGGGGTAGTAAGCACTATATAAATGCAATTACACTAATTATACTTGCATAGACATGTAATCTTGGAAGTTTGAAAGATAATTGACAAAGAATTTCCCCCATCAATTCCTCACCTGAAATACTGATTTCTACCACAATAATGAAGATATCAGTGCTAGAATGTGAAGATAATATATTAAACAAGATAAAAAAGTATCTGAAATCGTTAGAGTGCACTCGTCGGAAGACACAAAAGTTAGACCTAGAACCGGACTCAACTTCAATGCCAGTTGTATAACATACAATGCAGTATATCCTTTCCCCATCATAAATGCTGTCAACAAAACACCAGCTCTCCTAAAATTCGAAACAAATCTCAAGCCTCATCTCTTCAAACAGCACCCGCGTATTCACCCAGATTCCAGATGTCACTGAAGACCATCAGCATACTCCTTTTTAACGCTACACTCAACCACCATAGATAGCTCTGTTCCTCCTACCCATGCTGATCTTGCCTGTTTTCAACCACATCTGTTTGGTTTACTGCTTTAAAGCAGGATGCTCTCTTGTGTAGCTATGGCTGCACCATAAAGAAAAAAAAACAATAGAGACATGTATATGCTTGTTCTCAGTCAGACTTTAATGTTTAGGCACTCACAACTATTAGGAGTAGCCACCCATACTCCTTTCAGCCCTGGACAAGACCTCAGTCCTTAGCAAATTTCAGCTGGGGGGGGCGGGGGGAGGGGTGTAAAGAAGGATAAGGAGAGAGAGAAAGAGATAAAGACAGCGAGAAAGAAAGAGAAAGAGAGAGAGTCTGCTATTGCACCAAAGAGCCTGGCTCCTCAAAAGGAGTGCCCATTATGGAGGCTTGGAAGTCTCTGAGAAACCCAGTAGCGCATGCCACTGAATAACAACACTGGTGCCCATTGCTCTGGTGACACTATCTGTGATATCTAGGCCGACCCTCAAGATACGCTAAATTACGTCCTGGCCCTCATGTAAAGTTTGGGAAAAGGAGCTGAATGTGTTTTTTTTTCTTGATCTTCTGCATTTTATTGTACCCATTTCCTTTCACTCTCCTATGCAGCCTGCACTTTCACTTCTAAGAACAGAGAGGTCGGCTGTGTATTTAGGTCAGTGCAGAATATTATTAACAAATAGAGATGTAAGGTTCTTCCTGAGGTGTAAATTGCATAAACTTGAACAAGTCCTGCAGGACAGGTTCCCACCCTCTGCACAAGAAGGTAGAGACCAGATGTGTTCCAGGAGCTGGAAATGAAAAAGGAGACTGTTAACACATGGGCCACAGAGTTCTCCAGGGCCATTACATGACAAGTCACCAAGTGGAGGTGGTTCCATACAGCAATTAAAAAGGGAGGGAGGAGCTTTTTTCACCCACCACACACATCAGGCTTATCCAAGCTTGACATGCAGAAAAGGAAGGTCTTAAAGCGGCAAAGGACTTTCCCTCATCCCACCACAACAAACTCAGGAAAGCAAATTATAATGTAAAGAATTCTAAATCTGGTTAAACCTCAGCCCAAAAAGGACTAGCATAGTTTTTAGCAAAAATCTTAATCAGTTGAGTAGAATTCATGGACCCAGAAAGGACAGAGTGGCACAACACGGCCGAAATGACCACGTATAAGGTCAGTAGAGAAAGCAGACACTCACCAGGCTGCAATCATATGTGCTGAAGCCCCATAACTCAAATTGATGTACGCTTGCAAGAAGGATTGCCTTGAACGACGGTCCAGGCTATGATTCAGCTCATTCCAGCAGACTGAACAATATCCCATTAGATGGGGAGTTGCAGTAGAAAGGCAATATGTGTATGGGTAGATACAGGCAAGTTCTAACCTAGAAAGTGCCAGTACCTCATCCTGGATGCAATACAGGTAGATGGCTTAGGAAAGAGTCAAGATAGAGACCAGTAGGACCAAACAAATATCTGTATTTGAAGGAGAGGCGTAGACCTCTAGAATTTAAGATACAAGTTCAACCAGTGCTGCAAGGTGTGTCAGGGATGCTTGAAGAACACCGACAACCCATCTTTACTGAGCAGCAACGTGCCAGACACTCAGCACAGCAACCAAGCACTAAATACAAGTCCACTATTGTTCCTGAGATGATAGGTGGAAAGACAAAGACCGAGCCAAATGCCTTTTAAGGAAGATAGTAACGTTATATAGTAAGAAGAGGCAGACATTCCATTCAAAACATCCGTCTTTACAGGCATGTTAACCCCAAATGAGGAGCAGCATTTTAAAGTGGAACTTTCCCCAAAGCATGATACAGTTTGATGAAAAAAATAAAAACTCGTACATCAAATGACAAATTCCTAAAATAGACTGCAAGAACAGAAAAAAACTTTAATTGACAAAAAGAAAGGAAAAAATGAGATTTAGCAGAAAAACACTGATCAGTCGATCTGTTTAGACTGTTTTAAAATGCAATTATCTGTAATGCATGGATTACCAAAATTTTGAAAAAGAGTCCTGCAGCAGAGTTTTAGAACAAAATAGAGCACATTAAAACCATCCTTCTCAGTATTTGCCAACACTTCGCTAATAAACACTTATACGCACCAATGAGACCGGGATCCGAGGCGTTCAACCTGACGAATGTTGGCTCCCTCATGTACCTGGCCAGAGCACTGGCCATTGATTCTGGGTAAGTAGCAGAGACGGCCAGCATTTGCTTGTTGGGAGGCAGAGAGGAATAGATCCAGCTGAGTGAAATAGGAAAAAGCAAATGTTAAAAGATTTTCGGCTACAATGTTGAATAAGCGGATTCTTGACCGGCGTCTCACTTGATTTGTTCTTGAAAGCTCCCTTCCTCCAGGAGTTTGTCGGCTTCATCGAGAATAAAAAGACGAATGCTGGCTGTGTTCATGTAGCCAAGTTCTATCAACTGCTTGATTCGGCCTGTGGGGAGCAGGGAGACTTTGTATTAAACTCTGACAAATGTGAGACAAATTATAGGAAAATGTTAGTCATCAACTAGTTATTAAGATTATTTGATTGAACAGATCCTCACATGTAAAAAGCATTTGAGGTGGGAGCAATTTACACCCTTCCCCTGCTCATTAAGGCTTGGTGAACTCATCTCTCTCCATAAAGGACACAGTTTTTATCGGTTTGCAGATCTTTTCAGGTTTGCACCCAAAGTCAATAGGTGACAATCAGTAGTTGTATGTAGGAAGCCTGCAAACCATAAATCTCACTCATCTGGATAACACTCCTATAAACGTAACTACATCAACTTCCTATTCACCATTGACACACTTGTTGTCCACAACCTAGGTAAAGAAGAGTTGCCTCATAACCGTAGAACATTGCCAATACACTCTACAGTTTTTGTACATTGTTTTATTCCGTATCCCCACAGCAGTAAATTCACTGGTAAACCAATTAATTTTTTACACAAGTCAGATGTGTCGCCCACTTATCCTTTCCTTAACAGTAGCTTTTTTTCTCTCTCGTACTGATACAGTACATCAATTACTTCTGCCCCAGTAGGAAACGTAAGTCTTTTCCTACGGGGAATGCCATCCATTTATAGTACTGACTGGTCCGAGTTTCATCATTCCAGTTCAGTAGTTCCAGGACTGCTACCCAGAATGTCTTTGTGACCTAATGAAGACACCATGAATTAACCTTTTCAACTGGGTTGAACCATTAACAATATCGGTTTTGGGCTGTTTCCTTGTACTGATAATCATTTTAGGACATGTTAACTAGGTTGACACTTAATTACGTTTAACCTAATAAAAGACAGCAATTGCTACATCGGATTCTTGTTGTGCAAACACCAACTTTATTATTTGACTGTTTGATCCTTACAAGCACTAAGCAGCAAACCATGATGTAATGTAGCACCCTTTAATTTGCTTTTTGGATATATTCGTGCATGATTCTGGAGCATTATCTTATAATGTATTACACATATTAGATGTTGTGGAATTATGATTATTCTCTGACACATTTAGGTACAGATATCGTGATGGACTACTGACCCCAGAGCCCAATGCTACTGAAAGGTTTGCGAATGAACCTCTGTTTTGGCACGCTTTGTCACATTCCCACGAATACATGGTTGCACAACTCTACTGAATATCCAGCAGGATTACAATCATAACCATTTCTAGGGTATAAATTATAATCCACCTAGCATAAAAGAATACTGAAACAGCATTAATACAGTGACCGGTTTAAATAGTGTGGTCCAGAGTCTGACTGTGTTCAATCAATCAATTTTGAGAAGCAGGGTTTGCTAAAAATGTGCGCAGTTTGCTTGCAACAAGGAGAAAATGGTAAGATAAAATTGGTGAAGAAAAGAGATGTTGTCAGATTTATTTTCACATAAGACTACTATTTACATTTGTAATCAACTCAATTTTTCAGGATAATATTTAGATTCCGCAACATATTTTATGAATAGTAAGCGCATTGCAAGCAAGATGTAGTGTTGAAGTTATAAATGCATAAATGAAACATGACAACAAGGCAAACTGCAAATCCATATCAACAAAGTAATATTTAGGCTGAGCACCGTGAATGTGGCTCAGAGCAGAAAGAGTCCATCTATTTGATCAGATTATCGATTTTTCCAACAAACACATGATTTAGCGAGGATGTGGGCTTTGAGATCTGATCGTGAGCCAACTTTCTTTTCCGGTACACCTACGTCGGACCAGTGCGCTGGGGCATTTAGAACCCAAAGACAACGAGGTAATCATAGTGAGATGTATTGCCATTGCCCATGAATTCACAGAAGCGGTTACAAGCGCAAGCTCTTAGAGGGGAAGGGTGACAAGGTTAAAAAGTCGAGACGTACACTCGCTGGATGTTAGAAGACTTGGTTTAATTAGCACATGTATCACTCACAATAATTAAAAAGTTCGTACAGCGTTATTGTTTTTAAAAAAGAAATGAGATTTGCTTAGATTAAGAAAATACGTTTAGTAATTTAATGAATTGTTATGGCATAAATACTTGCTCTTATTTTATTACTGCAATTAACCTGTGATCTGTTCTGGGGTCTTTCAGGGTCTGTGTATGGAGAGTAAAATTTGCATTTCTAGTAGTTAAATATGTAGCAGTGAAGGGTCGTTTCCATGTCAGCGCTGCTCAAACAGGGCTAGCAGAGACATACAGCCCCGCGCCCCCGCCTCACACAGGCATCAACGCCGCTAGCAAAGACGACAAGACAGACATGCAGTACTTCATTTGAGACGGTGGTTCCCTGTGGCGGTTTATTTAAGTGTACCGTGGTGCTTTCATCTGAACAGGTGACAACCCCGATTGTCAGAGATTCTAAGTAAGCAGCCTTGTTGTAATGCTTCTTCTGTTGTTCCGCTTACTGCATTGAACCTCCAACATGCAAGAGCATTGCACCACCTTGTGGTGGAATAACAAAACTACAGCTTATTAATAAAAAATAAAAAAAAAACGCAGCGAAGCGCCAGACAGGAAGCATAGGCCCAGATGCATCAAGCTAAAATCCGCTCGCAAAGGGGCAGATTCTCAGAATCTGCCCCTTTGCGACAAGTATTTTTGCATTTGGGATGCATCATCCCAAATGCAAAAATCACAATTTAAGAAATCACAAAATTGCGATTACTTAAATTGCTATTGCATTTAACCCCTTCCGCGCTCATGACGAGCTGAGCTCGTCATGAGTTGCGCCGCTCGCACGCTCATGACGAGCTCAGCTCGTCATGTAACGCGGCTTTTTTAAAAAACGCAGCGTGCAGCGGGAAAACCGCTAGCGCGCATGCGGTTAAGGAATCTCAAATTGAGATTCCCTAAATGCAATGCATTAAAGTTAAAAAAAAAATAGCGATTTCGCTAATAGGGGGCGCAAATTACCATGAAGTTGAACATCATGGTAATTTGCAAAAACTTTGAAAAATGCACTAAAGTGCATTTTTCAAAGTTCCATTTTACACACAGACATGCCCTTAGGGCATGTGTGTGCAAGATGTACCCATATGCAGATTTCAGGGGTGCAACAGGGTGTCCTTTTGACACCCTGGCACCCTTGAAATTGCAATCTCAATTCGCGAATCTCTAATTGAGAATTGCAAATTGAGATTATCTTCCCATTCATTCCTATGGGCCTCTAGGCCCATAGGAATGAATGGGGAGGTATTCCTTAATTGCGACTCGCAATTTGCGAGTCGCAATTAAGAAATTTAAAAAAATCGCTATTTTTTAAGTGAGTTCTTCATGCATGGCATTTTGCTATTCCTTATTAGCGAATCCTTATTTTTCGCTAATAAGGAATCGCAAAATGGATACTTGATGCATCTGGGGGATAAATTATTAAGTATTCACCACAAACTAGGAACTCCATATATTGCGAATCTCATTGTTTTTTATTGACCAGATTTCAGGAACAACCAAAACACAACTATGGGCACAAAATATGAAGGTTCTAATTAGGGCCAGACTGGGAATCCAAGCTTGGCAAATGTTGTCATACCAGGACCTGTGTGGTGCCCAGCAATCGAGCGCAGCGCGGAAGACTGGCAACTACAAGAGGCAATTGCAGCCGCTCCCCCGCCCGAAGAAAATTTGGGGGGGAAATGGCACTCTACAATACATTTTTCGTTATATGTTCGACTGTATTAGCTTTTAAAGCACAGCAAAAGATGACCTTATAGTGGACCAGGATAAGCCTCACATTCTTACGGAGAACACAAAAATAAGAGATCGAGCATGTAACATGAATTTAAATGTAATGTAAGTGCACCCATTCACTGTTCAGTCCAGCTAATGACAGACTGACAAAAACATAACTTTCTAACCTGTGTGATGCAGTTGGCATGTAGCTCTTTGATAACAGTTTATAGCGACAAGGCGGGAAAGAGAGCAAAAGTGCAAAAAAGCAAGAAAAGCTGTGCTATATTACAATTGTAACTTATGACTGCAAGTAACAAAAGTACCTCTATGACAAAAGGAGAAGCCCACTGAGCTATCCGCATAAAATACAGTTCGGTGGTCTACGTGATACGCAAGTTTGGCAGCAGGCAGGTTAACCCTCTGCGCTCCTTTAAATTAGTCGAACCTGCCACTAGCCAATCCTTCTCCAGCAGGAACAGTAATCACCAGTTATCTTGACATTTTCATTGTCGCCTGAAAGTGGCTGGCTAGAAAAAGGAACTCTGCAGCAGGTGTTTTTAAACTCATAACAAATTGCAAAAACACGAGAATTCCCCTCAGCTCCCTACTCCTCCAGTGGAGGCAGCCAAGGCATTTAGGCCCAGTCCTCCTCTGCACCGGTGTAGAGTCTTCCAACCGGAAGGTGACGTTTGAATACAACAAAGGGGCCAGATTATCTACAAAATAGCTATAGCTGGGCTAATTACAACTGGCCACTCCGGCTCAAAGTTGGTCCCACACTTTTGGAGGAAGACTCAATCAGATCTATTTCCTTTAGGTGGGTCACTGCTCCAAAGCAAACTAGGCAAGCCCTTTCCCCAGTTTATAGCTGGGGTTCCATGGGACACCTAGACGCCTGTTGCTGTCCTCTTAGCAGCAACAACTCTCAGAATGCAGGAGGGTGTGCAGGAATCCCATGTTCTCTGTATGTGTGCAGCCATGCCCATGCACTTATCCCCCTACCAAACATTTGCCTCTCCCAGGCCAGAAGCTGACCATTTTAAACAGTCTCGGTGCTGGGAAGGTGAACTCAAAAGGCGTTCTCCGCTCCATTCATGGGCACGTGGTTTCACAGATGCACTTGTTTATTAAACAGTTTCTACAGAACGGGGGAAAGGAAAGGAACAGCAGGAAGTGAGGAGAGAGCGGCTCCAACTACCACTAGAACCTGTGGAGTATTCTACAACCATTGGCGTTACGTACATACAAGGGGCCAGCCCTGCCTCTCATGCACCCAAACACTAAATATACAGCTTGTGGTATCAAAGGGTCAATCGTGACAGATTACTAAAATGTACATAATCTAAATTGGCAGGTAGTTTCTCCACAAGGGTGCAGGTAAAGACTTTAGAATCCATGGCTCTAAAGGACCTGACACTGACCATTAGTCAGATTATTGGCTGATAGTAGTCAACAAGGGGGACACAAGTACCACCACTTTGGGTGTAGACACATCACACCATAGAGTGTAACACTGCACTGGCGAGCAGAAGACAAGTCTCGTGGAGCAGCTGTCGTGAGACTCATGTCATGATTCACCTCTACAAGAATACAATTTGGATCCGTCAGAATGAGGAATGGGGAGCCGGTTGCCACACAGCCACTCTCCCGGGACCCATGCCCCTGAAATTTATATGTCTTAAGCATGGGCACTCTATATTTTTCAATCCATTGTATAATATCTGAATTGTTTGTGTTCGTCTGTCTGCGCCTTGAAAGTTTGTGGTTTAGAAATAACAAGCGTGCCAACCTCATATGCAAAGTATAAACAATGCAAAATAAGAAAAACTTTAACAGAACAAACACTAACTACACTGCTCCACCTAACTAGAAATCAGCCTCACTGACTTTAGAAATCATGAACGCCTTGAGATGAAAAATACACGGATTTATTTTTTGCCAATTTCAGGAATTTTAAGAAAATATTAGGTTAGGCTTTAAAAAAAAAAAATCACGTGTACGCGCTTAGGTGTCTTGAAGCCACAGCAAAGGAAATAGTGTCAGGCAGAGAGCAATTATACAGTGAATAAAAGAGTCTTATAATTTTTTTCTAAAAATTAAGTGATTAGTAATGGTTTTAGACCGTTCAATCCAAAGTGGAGGTGAAAGAACAGAAAAAGCACGCCCCCACCTCCCAAAAGAGAATGTATTAAAGAGACACGCTAAAACGAGTTGAGCCACTAATCTGCCTTAGGTGACCATCTTCTAGTGTAAGAAGAGGGATAATGGGATTAGCTTGTGCATGTGAAGGGATACGCGAAGATGTTACTGCAGAAACATGGGTATCCATCTTTAATTTAGAGCCGACTCTGACTGCCAAGACTTTTAGATTACTACTGCTGGAAAAGGCCAGTTTTTGTGCATACGTTCCTTAACTCCACAGACATTCTCTCATACACATTGATTTAGAATGATTACCATTCAGATGGCAGATCAACTGAGGGTCATCTGCATACAGAACCGACTGCCATAGCTTCCAACTTCTCTAGAGTGCGGTTGTATGTAGAGATTAAATAAGTGCAGAGAGAGTACGGACCTTTGCAGAGTACACATGGATATGAAGACAAGGGGTGATGGGTAACGAATGACAATCACTCGCTGAGCCCTAGCTTTCAGAAAGGATGTAGGCCACTAGGATTGTTGGTTGAAGCTTTTATTCGATATGCAAGATATCTTGAAAGCGTACACAAATACAGCATTTTTAAGAAACTAGAAAAAGACATTTTAAAAGCAGTATTAAATGTACAGTTAAAAAAGATAAAAAGACATATAATGTCGGAATAAATTAACTAAAAAACGAATTAAACCGCTAATGACAATCTCTTGCAACGAATCAACCAAAAATGTTTTATAAAATGTGGCTACACCACAAACAATAGGAGGGGAAGTGTCCGTCATAAGGATGCGAAGAGCTACCAGATGGCTACTCGTGCCCATATTGCGACAAAGGGGTTTGAGCCAAAAGCCCCTGGGTTTAGCATAGTCCGGGCATTCAAACAATACGTGCGGTATAGACTCTATCCTCGTGGTGCAACGGGCGCAAAAGGGGGACTTGTGGACACCCGATTTCCACTTGGACACCAGGGCACCAACTGGAAGGGAGCCCACTCTAAATTTAAAATACAGTGCTCGATCAGTTGCCAGGGTAATTAAGTCCAGATAAGGTTCGTAGACTGCAACATCTTTAATTATTAAAAAGGCAGCTGTAGATTTACAGTGACTAGAATTTGTCACTAACTGTTCCGCAACCCATTTCCAGTAAAGCCTTTTCAAAACATCTTTTGGTGGAGCCGTTCTTGATAACCAGGAGTCCCCAAGCCCAATAACCTCCAAAAGTTTTTTCGTGTCTCTCAGCCACTTGATCTTTGCCCAACCGCCCAAGCTCATTATCTCTGCCAGCCCTTTAGCATATGATTTTAACTCTTCACCCCTCCAAATACGTGCCCATAAAAGGAGTGGCCGAAGCCGGGCTTGATCTTTAATATTCTTACACCCAGTGTCCAACAGCACAGGCACTGTAGGGGTGCTTGGAGGCAGGGCGATTAGAGATTTCAGGAGCTTGCTTTCTGATGTTACCAGGGAATCCAGGCAGCAATGCCCCAACAGTTCTGCTCCATATAGGGCTGATGTTACTCCCTTGGCCTTGTAGATGTCAATTGCTGGGGCAAGCGACCTCCTTGGTGAAGCCCGAAATTCCCTCAGGAGGGCCCCTCCTACTCTCTTGTGATTCAAGACCATCTTAGCAATATGGGGTGACCAATTCATGGTGTCCGTAATCCGTATTCCGAGATAGTCGAATTCGGATACTTTTTCTAAAGGAACAGAGTTAAGAGTGGGTGGGCGGCCTAGTTTCCTTGGAGGGTTTAAAATAAGGAACTTGGTTTTATCTATATTGATTACCAAGCCCCTTAAAGCACAAAAGTTCTGGAAGCGGTCGAGCAACTTCTGGAGGCCTTGCGGAGTCTTAGAAATCAAAAGCGTATCATCCGCAAAAAGTAAAGTTGGGATCCGCACTCCCCCTAGACAAGGAGCATCGGCTGGTTCTTGCTGGAGATAGTCCACCACCCCATTGACATATAATGAAAAGAGGGTGGGCGCTAGGACGCATCCCTGTCTCACACCCCGAGACACTGGGATCTTCTCAGTTATCTCTCCATTTCTCCCCCAACGAACCTGGGCAAAGGTATGTTCGTGTAGGCTAATAAGGAGGGACAAAATGTAGGGAGGTAACCCCAACCCATAGAGCACCCTCCATAACTCCTCCCGGGGAACTAGGTCAAAAGCAGTCCTTAGATCTATAAATGCCAAGTATAGACTGCCCTTGCCTAGATCCACCACCTTCCATCCAAGGAGTGCCAACCTAAACACCTGCTCAATCGTCCCTGTACCTGCCCGAAACCCTGCCTGGAAGTCTGTTAGTATTTTGTTTTCCTCCACCCAATGAAGAATCCTACCCAGGATAGCTTTACCTGCTATCTTTTGGGTGGAGTCAATGAGGCTTATGGGGCGGTAGTTCCCTGGGATTTCTCTGGGACCTTTTTTATAGATTGGGACCACCACCGCCCCTTTCCAGGAATCGGGCACTGGCCCCCCCTTCATAATATCATTAAGGAGTGCCGCTATAACCCCTCCCCAGGCCACTGGATATGCCCGCATGAGGTCCCCCGGTAAGCCATCTGGGCCTGCTGCCTTCCGGGGGGCTACACACCCAATCACCCTTTCAATCTCTAGAGCTGAAAAGAGATTGTAGCCATGGGGTTCAGATACTAGTGGGGGGAGCATCCTAACATTTAGTGCCCCCTCCACCGGAAGGTATAGGGCTCTAAAGTGTTTGACTCAGCTTTGTTGGGGGATATTACAGGGTCTCATGGCTTCATCGGGCCTATTCCGGGAGCCTACAAGGTTCCAAAAACTCCTAGGGTCTTTGCTTTTACTCGCGACAAGTAGGTCCTCCCAAAATTTCTCTTCCCACTCCTTTTTAGCAAATTTAAGTGATCTATTATATGCCTTCCTTGCTTCCAATATGTCGGGGTGGATTTGGATTTCACTGCCTCAACAAGTCTTGATTTGTTTAGCCTGCACAGTTGTGTGTACCACCCGCTAGCTTTCTTTACACCTCCTTTCCTCCCTAGCTTACTCGGGGGGATAGAAAACACATTAGTCAGCGCCTCTGTGAGTGAGGCAAAGACCTCGCAAGCCCTACCCACCCCTTCCGGGATGGTCCCCAAGTTTGTCAGTGAATGATCTAAAAGGGTTGATATTTCTCGAACTTTTTCCTCCGACATGACCAATTTAGCCCATTTTAGGTGCCTTCCACATAATGAGACTACCGACTCATCTGGGGGAGTTAATATGGGGTTATTATACCCCTTCATAAAATGACACCACCACTGAACCATGGTCAAGGAAAGCGGGCTGTGATCGCTTTCGATCGTGGGTACCACAACCATATCCCTCACCTGGCTCCACAGAAATATATCTAATAGAATGTAATCAATTCTAGAAGCATGTCATGGTCTGTTATAAGTATGTGCCCCCCCCTATCTGAATTCGTCCTCCCATTCACTGCCGTTCGATTCAATTCAGTGCTCAAGGTGTATAACTGTAGCGCCACCTGTGTCCATTTCCTAATGGGAGGAATCTCCAAGATTGGGATCCCTATCTTCGCGTCCTCCTCATCTTGCTCTAAAGCAACATCCGAGCCCAAGGGCTCGAACGTACAGTTCATGTCGCCCGCTACCAGGGTACACGACTTGTGTGAAGTTGTACTAAGGTAGCTTTCCAGGAGAGATAATACAGTCGACTTCCTCCCACCCTTAGTCCCTCTAGCATATACGTTATAGATATTCAATATTATGCGACCCCTAGAGTCTCCTAAAATAATATTTTGGATATCTGGACATCCTGTCTGAAGGTCCTCAATTCTACAATCTAGGGAAGCTGCCACCCATATAAGCAAGCCTCCTGCGGGACGACTAGGATTGTTGTCCTTACAGCCCACAGAGATTGAAATTGGCAATCAGGATGTGCAAGTCAACAGTGCTCAATTCTGCAGAGTGGTGGAGCAGAGGTAGAGCACTGACATTACCTTCATCTAATTCTATGAGGTGGTCAACAGCAGCAATCATGGCTTTCTTTCCATGTAGAGGGAGTTTGCTTGTGCTGCTCCCTTCCTTTATTTAACAACTCAAATGCCAATACTGTTCTTTCACTTACAATCTAATCAATGCCGCCATATTGAACCTCAAAACAACATGTATTTTCTATGTTAACAAAAATATTTTTAAAATTTTTGAAAAACATTTATATTATTGCATCATAATTGAAAAACAAATGATCACATTGAAAAATCCTCATATACAAATTCCTAGTTTCCCCATACACACTCTCAATCTCTCATGGTATACGGTCACTCCTCTCAATCACCTATTTTGAACACTCAAACACTCATACATTCTATTCACAACAAACAATATATATTTACAATATAATTACAGTTGCATCTTTTTTGAGCAAAGCCATAGAAGAACAAATATCAACATTTCATTTTTTAAGCACAATCATTTTATAACATTTTCGGACACCTCCTCTGCAAGCAGCAGTGAGGGAGAAAACACTAGGATAAGGAGAAATACAAACAGAAGAGGATCCTACCAACAACAGGTTCCTTTTTTAGGACGAGGCCAGCAAAGATCACGAGGACGGGTAAGGTTCAACCAACAACCATGGGAAATGTCCACCCGCAGACACGATTACAAAAATTGACAGTCTCCAATACACAACCTCTCAAATAAGATCTTAACAAAGGAAGAGGACGTATATTACAAAAAGGTCTCATTTGTACCTTCAAGAAACACAGATTTTGTCAAATTAAAAACAGAGGCAATAGAATTTTGTCGCAAGATAAGGCTTGAAAATTTCTTTGCAGACAATCCTTTCGAAGTAACTGTGGAGACAACTGGTTTAAGGAACAAATCGGCCTTCTGTCCACCAATGAATAAAGTTCCAAAGGAAGTACTTACCTTTGAAAGAACGATTTTGTCAGCTATAACGGAAATGGAAAAGAAAAAAAGATGGATTAAACACAATACGACCAAATTAGCAATCGAAGCTCTGTACAACCTTAAGAAAGATACATCGTGATAATTAAACAGGCCGATAAGGGTGGTTCAATTGTAATCTGGGACACGTCGAAGTACACTTCTGAAGTCATGAGACAACTAAATGACACGGAATGTTACAAAAGAATCAATAAAGACCCCACAAATGAGTTAAAATATCAGCTGTATTCAATTTTGGAAGAAGGACAAATTCAGGGATTCATTGGGAAAAAGGAATTTGAATATCTAAAAATCAAGAGCCCAAGAATCCCTCTATTCTATGTACTTCCCAAAGTACATAAGAATGAGACTACACCACCTGGCAGGCCAATAGTCTCGAGTTGCGAGTCACTCATGGAGCCAATCTCCAAATTTGTGGACATTTTCCTGAAAACTTTTTTACCCAAAGTGAAGTCTTTTCTGAGACACACAACTGATTTTATTAACAGGGTGGCCACAATAGAATTTGAGGAGAACATCCACTTCCTAGTGACAGTCGTTGTGGCTGTCACTGTACACCCAGATCCCTCAGGATGAAGGGCTATACGTGATTGAGTCTTTCCTTGAAACCCGTGAAAGACCACAAAAGGTGCGGACTGATTTTATTATGAAACTAGCAAACTTTGCTTTAAGGAAAAACTATTTCAACTTCAATTGTGACTTCTATTACCAAGTAAGAGGAGTCCCCATGGGCTGTCCCTTTGCCCTAGAGTTAGCCGTATTGTTTATGGCTAAATACGAAGAGATGTACATCTATGAAAATAACCCATTTGTAGAATTCATTGGGGATTGGAGTCGTTATATCGACGACGTTTTCATGGTGTGGAAGGGCAATGAAGAGGATCTGTTTAAATTCCATGAATGGCTAAACAACCAAACTCAGGAAATCAAGTTCAGTATGAACCATTCAAAGACCAGAATGCCTTTTCTGGACGTGGAGGTCTATCCAGCAGAAGGAGGGCTGGTTACAACCCTCTTCAAAAAGCAATCTGATTGAAATAAGGCACTTCACTTCTCGAGCAATCACCCCAGGAATTTAAGAGAGAATTTGCCATACGGATAATACCTTCGAATAAGACGAATTTGCCATTTCAAAGATGAATATGCATTACACGCCATGAAATTGACAGAAAACCTACAAAAACGGGGTTATCCGAAGAAATTACTTAAAAGGGCCATGAAGCGCGCTTGGTGGACACCAAGGGAATGCCTTCTAGAAAAAAGATCAAGAAATGAGATGGACATAATTGTATGTGTCTCTACATTCTGCCCGAACTCTAGTTTGCTGAAAAAAGTGATAATTCAAAATTGACACCTGGTGAAAAATCTAAATACAACATTGAACAAAGTACCTTTGTTGGCCTTCAAAAAAGATAGCAGCATTTTTAATCAAGTAGTGCGGGCAAGACTACCCCCAAAGAGTCCAGTCTCAGTGAGATCTTTTGTAGGGTTACCCCCTATCCAAGGGCACCACAAGTGTGGTACCTGTATATGCTGCGCATCAACAGAAGAAGGAAGTCTTTTTGAACATAATAACATCTACTGGAAACACGAGACTTTTACGAACTGTAAATCACGATACGTAGTCAATGGAATCAAATGTCCCTGCAACATGTTGTATATAGGGAAAACCAATCAAGAAATAAGAACTCTGATTTCACAACATAAATCAAGAATCAATAAGAACAGCCAAACAGCACCGCTGGTCAACCATTGGCGTCTTAAGAATTAACGGAGAAAGAGCTGACATGGATAATCATTTCCAAGGTGGAAATTGATATAAGAGGTGGAGATCTGGACACGAAATTGTCCAGAAGAGAAGCCATGCTCATTGTGAAGTTTAACACTGCCGTAGTAGGTCTAAGTGAACTGTCTGAAATCTATAGATTGAACTAAACCCTAACAACGAGCAAGGTCCGACAGTGACTTGCAAAATGTCCAGAGCACAGTACTAGCTGTACGCATCATGATACATGCAGACTGAACCTACTGCTGCCCAGAAAGAGGCATGAAGATCCGATCCTCCATTCCAACAAAAAAGACACTCAGTTATGTATCCAAACTACTCCAGCTCGCCCTGATAACCATGAATACAGAAGTACATACTTCATCCAGCAATATGAGATCAAGCTTAGGTTTATGTATTTGCAGGTTGCTCAACGCCAAAGACCAATAAAGTTGTGCGATTATTGTTCGCGAAAAAAACTATCCAAGTAAGCCATCTGTGAGACCCGACATTAACGAAGGATATCCAATTCCATTTCGGGCCATAGCGCGAGCAGCAGTAAAAGTGGCTCATGCTCATAATGATTCTCGCCATGATGCGTCCAGTTTAAGGCATTTTTCCACCTTAGCGCGCGGGGATAAACAACCGTTTTTAGAAAAAATAGCGACATCAAAAAAGACATTACTGCTTAATATAAGCGTGAGTGGTGCCAATTCCAAACAGATATAATTCTTTTCAGCATGTGATTGTGTAGATACGGGATAGTAATGCAGCCGCGAGCCCACAACTACAACTCCCAGAGTCCCCGCCACCAGGAAGTACATACAAGAAACCGACACGTCCTGACCGCTTTGAATGACTGAGACGCGCTGAACGCCGTAACAGTTTGCTGGTGCCCTTCGTTCTCAGGTAATTTAAGTAAAAAGACCGGTTCCCGGTCTCACATAACTTTAGAATACATGATCGGCTAGCGCTGAGCTTTCCGTTCGACCACAGTTTTCCCTAAATGTGGCCCACTTCAAATTAAATTAAGGAAAGGAAAGACCTGCGAGACACGCATTCACCATACCAAAGTAAGTAAAACCACTTGCTGCATAAATACATGTAGGTACATGATCAACACAATTATTCATGAGAGCTGGTATATTGATATATTGTTTAGGCGCAGCAGGCAGAGGAGAAGAGTCCTAAGAGGACGCTGGTTGAATCAACGGATGTAAGTGAAGTCGGTATATATAGTTGATGAGATACCTCATGAGACAACCATGTTGCCCAGTAGTTACAAGTTGTGGTTTGTTTTTGATACAGTTTTCCAAACGTCGGTTTGATTTGAGAGTGTATCAAGAGAAGGTAAGAATTGAGTAAAAAACATGAGGTGGTGAGCAGCTTTTCTGTTGAAGAATAAGAGTTAGAAAAAATCTTCTTTGTTTCTTCCCCACAGCTTTTTGGTCCTGAAGAGAACTCTACATCCAACAAGAGTTCGAAACGCGTAGACAATTGTTTCTTGTCGTAAGAATATTTAAACCAAAGTTGAATTGTGCTTAAAAAAAGAAATGTTAATATTTGTTCTTCTATGACTTTGCTCAAAAAAGATGCAACTGTATTTATATTGTAAATAGATATTATTTGTTGTGAATAGAATGTATGAGTGCTTGAGTGTTCAAAATAGGTGATTGAGAGGAGTGACAGTATACCACAAGTGATTGAGAGTGTGTATGGGGAAACTCGGAATTTGTATATGAGGATTTTTCAATGTGATCATTTGTTTTTCAATTATGATGCAATAATATAAATGTTTTTCAAAAAAAAAAATATTTTTGTTGACATAGAAAATAATAAAACAGATTGATTCAGAAAAAACTGGGAGTCTTCAGCACATGTTGTTTTGAGGTTCAATATGGCTGCATTGACTAGATTGTAAGTGAAAGAACAGTATTGGCATTTGAGTTGTTAAATATAGGTCAGTGGCTTGGCCTTACTGTTGGGAGCCCAAACCCAGTAGTGGTATTAGCTCCCTTCCTTTAAGCATGAGAGTGGAACCAGACTTTTTCAAATTTAGAAATGTCTTAAAATCAGGCTTTTCACTCAATAAGTTTATCCTTTATTTGTAGTAGCACACATTCAGGTTTATTTCAGTGGCACCAGGAGAATGTTTATAAGCGACAGTGCCGTTTATAAATCCTCAAAAACATATAGATAAATAGCCCATTCCATTCTTCTGTTGCAGTGGAAAGCGGTTTGGGCATCATCAAGAATTTTAAGTTTTCGTCTAACTAGGAGGTTCCTGGGTTCCATGTAAGGCTTCTGAACAATTTGGCAACAGCCGGCAGAATAATTGGTCTATAATTAAGCAGGACAGTGGGGTCCAGGCTATGCTTCTTCAAAAGTGGCTTTATCATTTTATGCTTTACTTCAGCAGAAACAGCACAAGCACTAAGGGAAGATTAAACATATTTCAAATTCTTTAAATTGTGGGTATGTGAGGGCGAGGGGGCTTGCAGTAAACACTGGAGTGCCTGGTTCCTGAATTGCACACCCTGCTAATTGTCAACAACTGTTGGACTTGGCCTTTTTGGCAGGTTCACCCCTAAACTTTTTGCTTTTATATGTGACCTGGTGTTGGTTGTTTTTGGCTTCTGCGCACTTTAACACTGTGTCCCAGTGTAAAGTGCGTGCGCACTCGGAGAACGTGTTGTGAGATTGGCCTGCCCTCCCATAGGAATGCATGTGGAATGTGTGTGTCCATGGTAGTTCCTGATGTGTGGAGAGTGCAGGGGCGAGTTTGGTATGTGCAAACTCGTGAGATTAAATGCTGCGTGACGATGTGCGCAGATTTAATGTGTCTAGTGTAGAAGTGCCACTTCTAGAAGTTTGGATGTCTGTGTAGTAAATGTGAATTGACTGTCGGGCTTGTGATTGGCTGGGGCTGGCTGGTGTGCCTGGCTCCAGGAGTCAGGATGGGTCTGCCCCGGTGGTGAATGGAGAGATCTGCATGTTGATGGCAGGGAGGAGTGCACCTGGGACCTGAATAGGGCTGGGCCTTCCCCCCACAATACTGGCTCCGCCCCCAGTGGTGCGTCTGATGTCCCTAGCCTGCCCTGTGAATGGGGAGAGGGGCTGAGCACAACAAAGTGCTCCAAAAGCAGTTGCATCTGGTTTTCCCTTAACCCTGTGCTACCAGACAAAGGATATGTGTGCATAAGAAGGGGCTGTGACCCTATGTATGTATTCTCTCTGTGACCTAACTTGAGGGGGGCTGGCTGCTGCTGCTGGGCGCCAGGAGGACCGCCACTGGGGACTGCCTCCCTGCTGGAGGGCCCTGTGAGCTGGCCCCTGGGCCCAGCCTTTGCCCCCCCTGCCTGCTGACAGAATTCCCCTGGACTGTGCCTTTAAGCGCCTGGGAAGCGCTATACTGTTTGGCATAAAGAAGCGCTTTACTTTGATACCTGGAGATCCCTTTTGCTGTCCTAAGGAGCAGCGCTTCTGATTGTGGGCTGCAGCACAGCGGTGATCATTTTTCAGAGGGAACCCCTGGTGTGGGGATCCCCCTGGGATTGTGTCCATATCAAGCAGGTGCCTACCCCGCAATTTTACGATCTCGGCGCGGGTGCCCACCCCACATATTTGCTGACGAGGGTGCCCACCCCGCATATTTGCAGATTTTTTAAATCCCTAGCGGTTGCCCACCCCGCCAGGGACCTTGTGCCACGGATTATATCCCTAGCGGGTGCCCACCCCACCAGGCACTTTAGATTTAAATGGGTGCCTACCCCATACTGCAGCCAGGAGTTGCTGGGAACCTAGAGGGCTGCCTGCGGTGACCCGGAAGTACGGTATGCTAACAGGAAGCGGACGGGAGGCCACTCACCGCTCCTGTACTGTGTGGAAGAAGCCGGGGTTTCCCCCTGGGCTCCCGAGAGTGAGGGAGAGCCCCGTGGTGACCAGCAGAGGAGCCTGCAGCCAGAGAAAGAGTTGCAGTGTCGACTGGAGTCCCCAGGGATCCCCGTGCCCGGCAAGCAATCTTCCTCCCCAGCGAGGCTCTCACGGGTCAGAGAGCCCCGCCCGCCGCCTGTGAGAACACCTGGCCCCCAGGAGCAGGACCAGGTGAGACGGAGACCGGAGCAGGAGGAAAGCGCTGTCTCCGCCCACGAGAGCCCGGTAAGTGGGGCTCGTTACAAAGGGGTGGGGAGTGCAAAGGGGCACATTGCTAGTGCCCCCCCCTTCACCTGGCCGTAATCCCTGTGTTGGGGGCAACATTTGGGGGACTTGGTGGCCATGTTCAGAGTTGCCCTGCGAGAGCGCAGGCAACTCCAACGTTGGGGGCAACATGCGTTTTTGTAGAAGTCCCAGGGGGACTTGGTGGCCATGTTCAGAGTTGCCCTGCGAGAGCGCAGACAACGCCAACGTTGGGGGCATACTTCCTTTTAGAGCACCCGTGGCTCCACCGTGGGGAGAATCTGTTGTATTTGGAGCCCACTAGGCTCCCAGGGGCATTGCGGTGTTCAGAGCCCACAAGGCTCCCACGTATTGCACATTTGGTGAATTAGAGCCTGCGAGGCTCCCACGTTGTTTTAGGGGCACTGTTGTTTCTTTGGGTGCCCCAGAGAAGAGCCAGGAGGCACGCTGATGCCAGGCTCAGTTTCCCCAGCTGCCCAGCACTTAGTGGGCAGCTGCAACGTTTAGGTGGTGCCCTGCACATTGTTGCATTTGCAGCTTGTAGCCCTGACTTTTGGACATAGGGCGGTGGTGCCTTTTGAGAGGCCAGTTGGCCTAGGGACAAGTTGCCTGTGTTGTGCCCCCGCCTGGGGCGCACTGTGTCTATGCCTAATGTGATTCTGTGCAAGGTAATTGGTGTTTATGCTGATAATTGCTTACTGTGATTTATGCGTGATGTGCAATGCTTTTATGCCTGTGATACCTCTAAATGTGTTTACATGATTAGGAGGTTATTTTGCCTAGTATAGGTTATACTAGTGAGTTTATGTGTCCCTGCGTGATCTATGCCTATGGTGATTAGTATTGCGTAGTGTGTACCTACCTTTTACCAGTAGTTACTGGTTGTGTTCTACCATTGTTATTTTGTGCTACAATTATCCTATGTTCTACAAGTGCTATTTCTACTAAGTGCTGATTCTGACAGTGGCCCACGTGGCCCTGTCCTGGTGTAAATAATCCCTTGTAAATACTGCCCAGTGCCAGTTTGCACAGTGGAATCGTGTGATTATGATCTAATGTGTTTATGGTAATACAAAGGCTATTTCTATATATAACCTTGTGTGAAGTCCCTTTTTGTGGTGCGCCTAGTGAGTTGCTGCTGTGTGTGTGTTGCGCAAACGCTTTACACATTGCCTCCAGGATAAGCCTGACTGCTCCTGCCAAGCTACCAAGGGGGTGAGCAGGGGTTATCTTGGCGTGTAACTCCCTTCCCCTGACTAGAGTGGTGGTTTCTGCCTGGCTTTGGCGCAAGCCTTAGCAAACCAGAAATCCCATTTCTAACAACAACGTATTACTCTAATTAATGTACTGTGTTGCGTACCCTCTCCTCTAAAGTACTAGATTTAAGGTATTATCTATGCTAATTATCCACAGACAAAATCCCATAAATGGAATCCTTTCATATGTGCAATCCAACATCAAATTCTAACTCGTATTCTATGGTTTATTTTCAATTTGAATCCTTTTTTTCCATCACCAGTTTTATTTAACCTTACAAAGTGGTGTATTCTTCTTTTGTGCTCTACATAATCTCAATTTGTTACATCACAAACATGGTCATGCAGAGCAATCCTTAATTGGTCATCATTACGATTTGTCCCTGGAGCCATTTGGACTGAAATCCTTCACCAGGTGATATACGAACACATATCCGTCTACAAATAGTGTGAACCAGGATTTCAACTGCTCATCAATGAGCACAAAGAGAAAGAAAAAAAATAAAACAAGTACAATTTAACATCACAAAAACTGAAGATAAAGTGTAAAAAACCAAACCTAGCATACTAATGAACAACGTTTGATAATTTTTGAATCTGTAATTTAATTATGCATATTTCATGTGCTACAGGAGAAAATCTCTACCACAAAGAAATATTGAAGGAAAGGCTTTGGTTAATTGATATCCCATTTCCCATAATACCCTTCCGCAATCATATCATCATGGCAGTTCATATATTTCATTACCAAAGAGAGAGTGAGGGTATTTTTTAGGTACCTACTCCTTGAACCCCTAGGTTGATATAGCAAAAAACAATGACAGGAGTAGTCCCCAAGACATAAAAAATTAATAGTCCAAGAGCAAATTAGAGATGAATAAGTGGAAGAAAAAAAGAATTCATTTCTTTTTTAAGAAACCCCTCACTCACATGCTTCATCATCGGGGCCCACCCAAGTGACCGAGTGCCACTTAGGTGTGCTGCGACGCCTGCAATTGCAGCGGAGCTGGTTGTTTTTGTGTGGTGAGGGGTGAAGAAGTGAAATTAATAGTGAGGTGAATTAAAAAAGTGAACAACAGATGCTCCTTGTGAACTATTTATTCTGGAGTCCGTGTCCATGATTAAAAACAGGTGTGATACTACTCATGGTGTTATTGGCCATATAGTATCTGAAAGTGGTTAAAAGAAAGTGGTCGACATGTTTCAACCTGTTATAATTATCGGTTTTCTTCAGGACCAAGATAGGAGGGACGAGAGGTCTGCACACGCTAAGGTGCACCCTTCTCAGACCCTACAGTGTAACTCCCGTGTACTCACGGTTACTCGTTCTATATACAGCAGTCTGTGTAAGAACCTGGAGATAGAAACATAAACATACATGACATGATCATCATAATCTTCCATTTATGTAAATATTCATCTCTATTATTCCAAAGCACTGTGGTCAGGCATGCAGGAATGTGCACTAACAGCATAAGTATTATATTGCCAGTGTCAGATGGTAACTCATTGTATGTGTTCCCAAGTATATTCACAGAAACACCTTTAATTTTTCTTTTTGTCAAGTTACCATAGTCCATGTGGTCGCTACTCTTATGAGAACACACATTGTGTTGCAAAAGAGAAAACAAGATACACATGCGACGAGAAAAAAACAGGTAGTCTAAAAGCAGTGCAAAAAGCTGATTGTGCCAAAAATAGGAGGAAGGGGATGTTTCTTTACCCTACCAATTGTACCCCCAACAGGAGCAATGACTTACTTCTGTGAAGTACTAAATGTGCCTCATGGACATCGCGGGTGGCTGATCTCCGAGCGTTCTGCAAAAGGAGAACAGCCATACATCCAATGGTTTAAAGTTGTGTAAAACGGCCCGAGTCAAATATTCGACTGGGTAAAGAAAAACCTTCTCTGCATATAAGTGGTTCTATATGTCTTACTTGTCGGTTGGCGTCAGCCCGCCATCAACCTAGTCTTCCAGCGCGGTGTCCCGATGTTAGTTAGACCCACACTTCCGCGTATCTTATATTTTGATTGGGCTCACAGAGCACGTGACGCTCGTGGAGCCGATCTTCTCATCTCATTGGGCCCCGTAGCACGTTGTTTCTGTGTAGTCAGTCATGCAAGGGACTGAGTTAAAAGATAAAAAAAATTTCGAGTATCAGGCTTACTTAGTGCATGATAATAGTACAAAAAACGTTCAAATCTTTTCACATGGCCAAAAGCATTGTGTCAAGACAAATAAAGTTGCAACTTTTGTCTCAAAAAATCGGGTTTCCCTTATGCGCGAAGAGAATTGTCTCTTTACCTATGGTCCCTCACAAGATTGACTATACGGACATAACGTGCCACGGGGGCCCAATGACATGACGAGATCGGCGTTACTATTATCATGCACTAAGTAAGCCTGATACTCGAAAAAAATGGTATCTTTTAACTCAGTCCCTTGCATGACCGACTACACAGAAACAACGTGCTACGGGGGCCCAATGAGATGAGAAGATCGGCTCCACGAGCGTCACGTGCTCTGTGAGCCCAATCAAAATATAAGATACGCGGAAGTGCGGGTGTAACTAACATCGGGACACCGCGCTGGAAGACTAGGTTGATGGCGGGCTGACGCCAACCGACAAGTAAGACATATAGAACCACTTATATGCAGAGAAGGTTTTTCTTTACCCAGTCGAATATTTGACTCGGGCCGTTTTACACAACTTTAAACCATTGGATGTATGGCTGTTCTCCTTTTGCAGAACGCTCGGAGATCAGCCACCCGCGATGTCCATGAGGCACATTTAGTACTTCACAGAAGTAAGTCATTGCTCCTGTTGGGGGTACAATTGGTAGGGTAAAGAAACATCCCCTTCCTCCTATTTTTGGCACAATCAGCTTTTTGCACTGCTTTTAGACTACCTGTTTTTTTCTCGTCGCATGTGTATCTTGTTTTCTCTTTTGCAACACAATATGTGTTCTCATAAGAGTAGCGACCACATTGACTATGGTAACTTGACAAAAAGAAAAATTAAAGGTGTTTCTGTGAATATACTTAGGAACACATACAATGAGTTACCATCTGACACTGGCAATATAATACTTATGCTGTTAGTGCACATTCCTGCATGCCTGACCACAGTGCTTTGGAATAATAGAGATGAATATTTACATAAATGGAAGATTATGATGATCATGTCATGTATGTTTATGTTTCTATCTCCAGGTTCTTACACAGAATGCTGTATATAGTATGTAGTAACCGTGAGTACACGGGAGTTACACTGTAGGGTCTGAGAAGGGTGCACCTTAGCGTGTGCAGACCTCTTGTCCCTCCTATCTTGGTCCTGAAGAAAACCGATAATTATAACAGGTTGAAACATGTCGACCACTTTCTTTTAACCACTTTCAGATACTATATGGCCAATAACGCCATGAGTAGTATCACACCTGTTTTTAATCAGGTGACACGGACTCCAGAATAAATAGTTCAAAAGGAGCATCTGTTGTTCACTTTTTTAATTCACCTCACTATTAATTTCACTTCTTCACTCCTCACCACACAAAAACAACCAGCTCCGCTGCAATTGCAGGCGTCGCAGCACACCTAAGTGGCACTCGGTCACTTGGGTGGGCCCCGATGATGAAGCATGTCACCGACTAGGTCGGTGAGTGAGGGGTTTCTTAAAAAAGAAATGAATTCTTTTTTCTTTTTTTCTTCCACTTATTCATCTCTAATTTGCTCTTGGACTATTAATTTTTTATGTCTTGGGGACTACTCCTGTCATTGTTTTTTGCTAGTTCATATATTTCTACAACTCTAAAGGTCTTGCACTTACATTTCTCTGTTTCACACTTAAGCCCAGACCATCACAGACTCAAAACTGTATCAGATTTGCAAGTAAGACATGTCAGCCTCATCCAAAGGATGGCTGCACTTAGGGGCGGCTTGCATTGATGTGCATGAGGCGAGTCAACCTACCACTCTGGGGGACTAACATAAGGATGAAATGAACTCCGAGCAGCTGGAAACAAACACATTGCAGTTGCTGCTTGTATGCAAAGTGGGCGGAATCTGTGGTCTTTGGAAGGTGAGAATGGGTTGAAAGGATGGCCTCCTGTACATTCACTGCCACTGGCCGGGCGAGATCTCCCTCGATCAGCATTAATAAGCTACATCAACTGTGTCATAGTGGTGGATTTAATTGTTAAGCATGGGGTTTATTTTCGGGCGTTAATATCAGCGACCTAGGGCGGGATTGCACGACTGCATTAGACAAAAGGGCTGGGGTGAAGCTGGTCGAGAGGCAGAGTATTAGAGTGCGTGTGGTGTCAGTGACCTCTGCTCTGCTTGCTTCATGTATCCCAGCAACTGCTGTTGCTGCTTATTGATAGTTGGACTGGAGCCTGGAGGAGGAAACCCGGTGGTTCAAAGAGAAAATTACTGCCTGTTTTTCAGGGCACACGGTTCACACGTTCCAGATCTGACCGGACGCAACACAGGAGGGAAAGGGGAGAGTTGATCCTTTCGAGTCTCACACCATACCAATATTTCTTTATTTCGGTATTTCACCATAAAAGAACGGCCACAAGTATATACAAGCAGATAAAAATTTAAGAGGAATAAAAACAATTCAAAGATAATACATTATTAGATTGAAAAATAACAGTAAAATAAGGCACAATCAAATCCATGATCTTGCATCTTGAGGAAGTTTCTCCTTACCCACCACATGGAGCCTTAAAAAACGTGAAACTGCAAAGACTATATAAGATTCTGTGTTATATTTCAAGATTCTATATTCTTCCATGCAATGTATAGTGCCCAGGATTTTGAACAGCTGTAGCAGCGATCTACGTCTTGCTGTTTGATAGCCCGGGCAAAAAAAGAAAACGTGGACTTCGGTCTCATGTCACAAATTATATGCCGGACACCCAATTGTACTTCCACCCGAACATTTGCCCGTGAAAGCCCGCAGAGGGAGGCAGCCATGGCAAAACTGCACATATAGTTTCCTTCCTAGTGCCGGGCGGATTTCATCGAGACATGCCACCAGCCTGCAGGTGTCTTTTACTTCCAGGAAAAGTGAATTAAGGGTGCCGTGTGCGGGTTCTGCATGAAGTTTTGCGGATATTCTGCCCCAATAGCTAGTAATCAGAGACTTTCGTGATATGCTCAAACAGGCTGTGTCGGGATTGTCCCATAATTGTTTTAGGCCTATTTTATAGAGGCTCTCCCTGACAAATAGAAGCCATGGCAGTTTCCCTGAGCCAGGGAGTTTCAGGATTTCCAAAAGCTCTAGTCTGTACTCGGATAATTCCGGTGTTGCCCAAAGGCGCCCCCAGAAGAGTAGTGGCTTGCAGGCAATTACCTCAGCAATTGACCTAACCCTATGGTCCATACGCAATGGAACCAAGGGGGAGCTTATCAGTAGCCCAAGCAATTGTCTAAGGAAGTTATTCTCTGTAGTGGCTAAGGACCTGTGATTAGAGTGCCCCCAGAGTTCAACCCCATATAAGGCAGCGCTTCTTTCCTTATATGCCGGGCTAAGTGGCTTGTGGAAAGTCTTTCTAAAAAACTTAGCCAGGCCGCCTGTAGTTTGTGTCAATTTGAGGTTGGATTTCTTAATCTGAGCCCCCCCATGTCATATTTTCAGTAAGGGTTAGGCCCAAATAGTCAAATACAGAGACATGGTCCAAAGGGATCCCATTCATATGTGGGTTTGGTGTGTAGATTTATTGGGGTTGAAGTTCATAAATTTAGTTTTATTAATGTTAATCGCTAATCCCCTACTACTACAAAACTTGCAAAACCCATCTAGAATTCTTTTTTTTTTTTTGCAGAGTTTTATATAGCGCGAACTAGAACCGAACCGAATCAGTTATCAGAGCGCTTTACATAGCACCAGTTACGTTACATTTTTTTTTTAGGCACGGGGAGATTAAGTGATTTGCCCAGAATCACAGGGGGTTTTTGGCGTCGTTACCGAGACTCGAACCCAGATCCCCAGGTCCGAGGTCGAGCGCCTTAGCCGTTAGGCCAATCCCTCTCTCCCTCTTTGGATGCCCATCGGCGACTTGGAGAGGAGGAGAGTGTCATCTGCAAACATAATAGCAGAAAAATGCTTTTGGGCGATTTTCGGAGCATCTGTGTCTTTGCATGATCTCAAAGCATCTATCAACCCGTTCATGTAAATGCAGAACAGGGCGGGGGCAAGCACACATCCCTGCCTGACTCCCCTATTGACAGGGATGGGCTGCGTTAATTCCCCATTTTTCCCCAAATCGGATTTGGGCATAATTTCCATTATGTAATCTACTCAGTATATTTAGGAGATAAGAGGGAAGTCCCAACTCACTTAGAACCCTCCATTGTGCATTTCTGGGTACCAAATGAAAAGCACTCTTCAGATCAACAAAGACCAGAAACAGGCTATCCCCTTCTAGTTCAACTGTTTTCCAATAGAGAAGTTGGAGCCTGAATATCTGGTCTATTGTTGACGTTTTATCCCTAAAACCAGCCTGCAGGGGGGGTCAGAATCTTTTGTTCTTCAGGCAAGGATTGCAACCGGTTCAAGAGGATCCTGGCAAAGATTTTCTGCGAGACATCGATCAAGCTGATCGGGCTATAATTTGCCGGTGACAAGGGTGATCCTTTCTTATACACTTCTTAATTTGAAGCGCCAGTGGTAGCAAGGCCCTAATGGGGGGAATATTGGTTTCAGGAATAGCCCACAACTCGTCCTCCTCTGTAACAAATGGGCCCATTAGATCTTTCAGGGGTTCAAATTGGCAATTTATATCGCCACCGAGCACTACTGAGGCATTATTCGGGAGGCTGGCTAGCAGATTATGGAGTTGTTCTAAAGTTGCTGACTCCCGGCCTGTCCTAACCAGCCTTGAGTATATGTTAATTAGGGCAATTGTTAGCTCAGAATTGAATGTCAATACAAGGCAGATTATGTCTGGGGAGATGTGTGGCACTAGAGTGATCCTGCATCTAAGATGGCTCCCTGCCCACGTGCAAAGCCCACCCGAAGGTCTACCTCGTCCCTTACTTACAGCAGGTATTTGGAATGAAGCAAAACCCTTACGGGTAGAGTTCAACTCTGACCAGGTTTCCTGAAACATGCCGATATCACACTTATCTACAAATCTCCCCCAATCGGGGCGGTCAAGCTTGTTTTTAATGCCTGCCCCGTTCCAGGACATGATCTTAAGTTTGTCTAATTCTCTATTACTGCCTGCAAGATCCCCCTGCTCTAGAATCTTTGCTTCGGTAGCTGTGTCTGGTTTAGGTGCAGTGCCTGGAGTTATTGCTAAGGGCTTGTTTGGGGGATAAAAATGTATTGTGGAATCTGCTCCCCTAGCTACATTGTCTTTGTTTTCCCTGCTGTCACATGGGTAGATCTTGGCTAATGGGTAAGTAATATTACCAGATTGTAAGACCATAGGGTTAGGAAAAGGTTTAGGGCTGGCAGGTGAGCTTGGGATTAAGGGGCGGTCAAGGAGAGTGATTTCTCCAATATAGGCGTTTTCAGTAATCAAGGTGGGGTTAATTTCTTGCGAGCTAGGTGACTTCTTGTTAGGGTCCAGGGCTTTTCCCATTGGGTGATCCATCGCCAGGTCAGTCCAAGGTTGCCCCATAATAGAGAGTCAATTGACCTCCTCTAAGGCCCCAAATCTATTTGCCTGGGGCAGGTTGAAGACATAGGGTTGCATTATAGGTGGGCCGTGTCCTCTCATTGCCTGTGTCTGTTGCCATGTGTTGTATTTAACTCTAGAACCTTCCCTGCCTTCGTTGGAATATAGTGGGACATATGAGGGGCCCTGCCCTGTACTTTGCCGGTTCTGGCACCATGTGTGAAGCCTCAATCTAGGATTTTCCCTTTCATCATGAAAAGCTGCTGGTACATAAAAATGGGTGAGCGGGGAGAGTCTAATAGTTGGACCTATAAATGGAAAACAATTGCTTGAAAATATTGATTGTATACAGTAGCGGGTTTCTGAAATTAACTATAATAAAGTCCCCCTGACATCTTTGAGTTTGTTGCCCAACCAACCCACTCTACGTGTCAGGAGTATTTCACAATTAAATTGGATGTGTCTGGAAAACAGATTTAAACATTTATTTTTTTGCTCAAAATGAGTTTCCCTCTGTCCTTCTTTAAGGAGATGGAACTCCTGTAAGAACGATGACATAAGGATCGGAGGCTGGTGGGAGGTTTATAGTGGGCAAATCCATCGCTTCCCCACCTCAGTCTTGTTGTGTCCCCTTTATCATGGAGTGGCCCAGTGGTACCGTCATGTCCAGATGCAGTGCCCCTTTCTTTATGGCCTTTCTCACGCGGTTTGCTTTGGCCCTCCTGAATGGCGTTTAGGTCCCTGCTTGTAATAGTGGACTGCTCTCTGATTTTAGTGATTCCAGATTCGGTTGGATCTGCGATCACCTTGTTGATCTCACTTGCCGGTTTGGAGAGCTTAGATCCTAGCATTGCAAGAGCATTTAATGGTAAGTAGCTCCAGACGAGCGGATATGCGGGCAAGTTCCTCAGTCATAATGTCTCTAATTTGGCCACGTATTGCTTCTAACATGGGAGCTACCCAAGCTGGTGGTGTCATGTCTGTGGACCAAAGTTCCCCCTCCGACACAATTGGGTCTGGCGAGCCTACGTTGGTCTTCTAACATTTGGCCCCAGCCCGTGTTGACTTGAATGGCTGTCTTGGGCAGGCGGGTTTGCCTGGACCCTTGGTGGCTCCCCTCCTTCTAGTAACGACTTTGGGGGTCAAGCCAATGTCAGACCCTGGGGACGTGGTCAGTTTGGCTGTTTCAGGGGGTTGGTCATTTCCATACTGAGAGTTTTGGGAGTCTGTGATAGCAATAATCAGTGGGAGATCGGGAGTTAGTGATAGTCTACGTTCAGTAAGTTCTCTCTCATTTGTCACAACGCCAGTTGCCCTTTGAAGCATCCGGTCAATAGATGTCTTTGGTAGAGAGAGGGGTACAAGCCTTGGTGGTGCATGACATAAAGCGATTGTGGTTTGTTTCCCGTTTCCCCATGATGACAGAGTTAGCTGAATACAGTACTAGAGTTAGTTTCATTTACCTAGACGGGGCTCAGGTGTGCCCTTCCACAGTTGTATGCCGTGTGGGGTCAAAAAGAAGGTCAGACAGAACTATTAAAATAAATGCAGCTGAAGGAAAATAAAGCGCTTGAGTCACTTACGGTTTATCTTGCGATTGCCCTTAAAGTCGTTGTTGAAGTCCAGGCCTCAATTTCTCTCTGCTCTATTTAGGAGTGACCACGACATAGCAGTTAATTCATAATGCTGGGTAAGATGGGGCAAAACCAAGGGAGGGGGCCCAGCCCAGCCTCAGCCAGTCGTGGACGTGCGCAGACGGGGCCGGGCTTCGCCCGCGCGCATCCCGCGCTGCTAGAGGCACAAGATGAATTTAAGCGCCTCCGGGCGCTGGAAGGTGGCGTCGGCCTCGAGGCTGCTGGGGCTTGCAGTCCCCTGTGCCCCCTCCTCCTCACAATGCCTGGTGCCGGTAGAAAATGCTGGTGTCAACAGCTCCCGCGCTGCGGGAGGCGCAAGATGAATTTAAGCGCCTCTGGGCGCTGGAAGGTCTCAGTTCTAGCACCTCAAATGTGAGTTCCCAGTCTAAAGGGGCCGTGGGCCATGGATTGCCCACTTGTGCAGCCTCATGATGGGCCTGGGCTGCGAGGGCTACAAACTGTGTAGTTTATTTTGTTACCTACTTCATTGCTGTCCCATGCAGCACTGACACAAGCAAAATTGGCAAGCATCTACAGTCAATGGCACACCTTGGTCAGTGAGACATACTGAATTAGTTAGGGAGAATCCAAGTCACTAGCACGTCCACCCACAGCAGCAAAGTAGATATAGAGTGCCAATGCAAGTGTAAGCCACTGACAAGCCTTCTTTGCGCCCTATGCCTGCTGTTCCAAAGAGCACTCTGCCATGGGCACAGCTTCAGAGGGCTGTACAAGCAGGGTCCCGTCACCAGCATCTTCTTCAATTGTAAGGTGGTACTGATGGAGCGAGATTTGGAAATAATTTTATTTCAACTCGTGAAGTCACACTTCCATAATGGAAAATAACTCTATTAACGTTTGGTGCTGTGTTTGTATTAATTCAACCTAGATTAAAGTTACATTACACGCGGGAAATTAACATGTGTGCTCATAAACGTGCATTATTGTTGCATCTTTTTGTTCGTGCAAATTAATAAATTAATTCTGTCCTTTTGTTATGTTATAACTAATTGCGGCTGTTTTTAAAAGTAGCATGTGCTTGTTTTGCTTTCCTTTTCTATGTAGTGTCACTATTTTCTATAGGTGCATAAAGAATTTCGATGGATTTAAAAAAGACTGGTAGATATAATGCTGCTTTAATTGTTTGCTTTGGCTAGGTAATCTAGACTAATGGGTTAATTATTAGTAATTGCTGGGTGGCAACAGAACGAATAATATTTCTTACATTAATTATTCTTTTGTGTTTGTTTATATATTAGTGGACGTTAAATTGACTGCTTTGGGCCTAGTTTACTCGAGTTTGCAAATAATTTCTGCACGGAGCAAGAGAGAGTCCTTTCAAAGAAAGATTTCCTTTCGATGGCAACATTTGGAAAGCGTGGTGTGTTTCTAGCAGTCTCCTACTCGGACAAGGCCAAGGCCAGGAACCGGCAGGAGGAACATTTGATAACTTTGCATCCGAGGAAGCGAAATGACATGATGTAAAATTTTATGCAAGAAAATGTTGCAATCTGAGGAAGCCTCGGAGCTCGAATGCTAGAGACAATGGACTCTAAGAAAGTCACGGAACTGATGTTTTGAAAATGAGATGACATGTCACTTGTCACTGGTGAACCAATGGGACTCCGACTTTTGCAGAAAAGAATTACTTTTACTTAGATTAGTTAGCATAGTAAGGTATAAAAACACATTCCCCGTGGAAGGGTTATGCTTGCTGCTGCTTTTGCTGACCTTTGGATGAGGGTGTCATGCTGACGGACTTCACTTGGAGCACATAAGAGCCCTCAAAGACATTACTTTATTTTCATTTATTTAGCATAGTTAGGAACTTAGCTTTTGAAAAATGCCGAACTAATAAATACCTTTACAATAATAATTTTGAAACTTATAAAGTTTATACTTGCAATGATTCTAATAAAAATGCTTTAATAAAAATTACATTTACTAAATCAAAATAAATAGCTAATAAAATCTTACTTTTGAAAACAAGCTGGTCTTGACATTTCATGGGTTCAGGTTACCATTAGCTAGATTCTATCGCCATGAGTGGCTTAATAAATAGTTAGGTTTATTGAAATGATGATATCCATTTACCGCTGTTGTATATAAATGTATATAAATTGTGAATAGGTGAATTAGGCCACTTGGTTCAGTTGGTCATAATATGTCATGTTTGATTAATGGGCCTTTGTGTTTAATTAGTGATATATATAGTATAAGTTGTAGAGTTGGATAGCATAATTTATGACATATTTTCTATAGGCCGCTGGATCAATTACCTTGGTAGCAGAATTTGATGGTTGCTATGGTAACCAACATATACGGTAGTTACATAGGATCGATGTCTAACATATGTTGAGTCCGTTTTCGTGCTATATGTAAGGTTTTTTCCAGCAGCGTGAAAATTCCTTGTTGTACCGGTACATATTAGTGTGATGAGAAGGTAGTCACACAGCACATTTGATCTGTTTCAGAGTAGTGGTATCGCCGTATATCACAAGTGTTGTCGCCGTGCAACACAAGTTAGGGTTAGGAGTGAGTGTTGTATAGTGAGGATTATCTAAGAAATTTGAGCAGCATGAGTATAGGGACAATGAGCCCGCTCAAAAACTCACTGTGATAAGAGTAATAGTATATATTCAAGCTTGAGTGAAGGGTAAGATAACGCCGGTGCATGATTATCTATAAACAGGTGAGAGTCCTGTAGGGATAACATACTTAATATCTATAAACAGGTGAGAGTCCTTTAGGGATAACGTTGTTTATTTTACTAACGGTGCATGATATCTATAAACAGGTGAAAGTCCTGTACGGATTTCATGTGTGTCTAATTAGGGATATTTTCAGTTTGAAAGTGCGTAATTGTTTTGTAAGAGTGTTCAAGTTAAACTTTGAATTGTCACTTGGATGTGCATTTTGAGGGAAACGAGTTCATTATTACTTGTTTGAAGGGTAGAGTAAAAGGATTATTTTATCGGCAAATGTATATTCTGTGAGAATAGCGTCGTCTATTCCACGTATAGAATTCTTGTATGATTGAAATTCTATCACTTATTAGAGAAACAGACAGATGAGTCTTTCTTGTGGTTGTTGAATTAATTTTTCATTGAAAAAGCGTTCTTAAAATGGCGCTGTGAAAAGTTTTTGTAAAGGAGGGGTGAGCGCTGAGAGTGAGACGCGAGAAACTGCAGCAGCTGTGTACGTCACACGGTTCGCGCAGTGATTGGGTAGCATACGTCACAGACTGTATTGTGATTGGCTCTCGTAACTCTGACGTGCTGGAAGCTGATTGGTTCTTTGAGAAAGAAAAATTTCTATTGGTTGAGCAAGGTAGTGACGTAGCTCAACTCTGATTGGCTTGTTGGTGTGTTTCGCGCACGGATTGGCTAGTGTTACGGAACATCCAAGAAATATTTTACGATCATTTCCTCTAATTAGAATCGATTTGAAAAATGAGTTATTATTTTAAACATGTTGAGAAAAAGCCTACTTTGCTTCAAAAGTTAAAATTTTTTATTTCACCTGACAAGAAAATAAAAACGCAAGGTGGTAAATTACTTCATAAATACAAAACACCTGCAGCGTATATGGAAGGTGAATATGGATATCATACTGTTTTGTGGTTTGATGTCTGGAAACATTACACAAAAGACGACGGTGTTTTGACTTGGCCCGAAGATGGTTCATTTAATATAAAAATTGTAAGAAATTTGAGAGAAAAGATGAATGCTCTTATTCCGAAACCAAGACCTACTCAATTTGAAGCTTTAGTTGAGTGGGAAGATGAAATGTTTCAACTTCAAAGAGAAGCGAGTGGTATTAAAAGACCTCCGAAAATACCAAGCTATAAACGAGAGACACATGAAGATAGAATGCGAATGTGGAGACAGGGAGACATGTGTGATGGTCTCTATTTAATTAGAGAAATGGTTTTAGGATCTCCTGGTGAAAAAAGATCTGAAAAGAAAAATAATGTAGTCATAGAAAGTGAATCTGAAGATGCAGTTTTAGAAGAAATTTTTACTTCTAATAAAAGAAATGAACCTTTGAGACCTCCTCGATCATGGTCTACTCCGATGGTTTCTACTGAAACCACTCCAAGTGCTCCTCCTATTAATGAATCTCCAAAATTGTACCCTAATAATTCAGAATCTTTTGAAACTCCAGAAAAATCAGAAACTGGGACAAATGCTGATGTTTACATTGGGGGTAAACATTTTTCATTAATTCCAAAAGAAAGGGAAGCCTCTAAAATTTTAATGAGAGAAACTAGGAATGAGGAAGTTGTAAATACTTCAGAACATTTACGATCAAAAGAAGAATTAATTCGACAAATTACTAAAGGCATGGAAGCTATAACTGTTCCATTTACTATTGGTCCTGTTCAGCCTGTTTTTGAGCAAAAAGAAAATAACAGGACAAGCTTAACGATTCCTTTAAATGCAGAAGTTCAAAAGGTTGCTGAAAAATTTTATTCAGATTTATCTGAAATTAATCATGAGAAAACGAAAATGCCTGATTTAACTTTCAATGAAGGTTCTTTTAATAATTCACCAATGGGTGCAGAATCTGATACTGAGACTTCTGATAGAAGAGGGTCAAATTCAAAACTTGATGTTGCGAAATTAAAAGCAAATTTAGAAGAATTAATAATTGGTACAATTGGTTCTGACAGTCTAAAATTTTGTCGTGATGATGAACTATTGTTCATCTGCAAGAGTATTCAATGGAAAACAAAGAATAAATATGATCAGTTGGAAGAACTGGCAGCAGAACTTGAAATTGATTTAAGCAGACAAAAGAATTTTGGAAAGCATTATAGATTAGATTTTACAGAAAAAGACATTGAGAATTTGAACTCAATAGGAAGAATAATGCACATAAAAGATTTGATTGTTTACGTCAAAAAGCTTGGTGAATTGAGCAAATGGAGAGTGGAGTGGACTAGAAAGTAGGAGGAGGAAAAATTAGAGAAATTATCAAAACAATTTCCAATGAGAGAAATTGCTGGTGGAGGTTATGTTCATGTTCCTTGGTCGAAACAGGATATTTTGCTTTTCACTAATGATTTTCCAAGACTGAGAGAAAAGCCTGTTGAATGGTATCGACAAGTAGACAGGTTTATAAAAGTTTCAAAAGTTCTGTGGATTGATCTGGATGGATTTTTCGACATCGTTGTTCCATCAGATCTTTGGACAGAATGTAAAATTGCTATAGGTTGGCCAAAAGAGGAACCTGAACGAATTAAAGAAACTGGTGCTCCAGCTCCAATAGTAATGGATTTTTACGGAAAAGTGATTTATTGGTTAAAACAAAAGATTGCTCCAAAGGAAGTGGATTGGGTTAAAATAGATCGAACTAATCAGGAACCTAAAGAATCAGTTCATTCATTTTATGAAAGGTTATTACTAGTTTTCAAACAATACAGTGGCTATGAAAAATTAGACGAAAAGGATATGAGCCATTTTATTTACAGATTTGTTTATGGTCTTAGACCTGAAGTTGGGGAAATGATTAGAAATAATATTGTCGGATGGCAATCACTTTCAGTTGACGACATTTTGAGAAAAGCAAAATACTGTAGTGATGAGTTAGAAGTCAAACAAAAGAAGTTGAAGGAGAAAGCAATGTGGGCACAAGTTAAAGTGGCTGAGCAACAAATTGCCAGTCTTGAAAATAAAAATGCACATTTTATTCAAAATCAGAACATGAATCAGGGTCAAGGGAAATTTAAATTTGATAATAATAAAAGATATAATGCTAAAGTTGATGATTTGAAACAGAAATTGCCTTGTTTTAATTGCGGCGAAATTGGACACTGGAAAAGTGAGTGTAAAAACACACCCAGAAATTTTAAAAATCCATTGTTAAACCCATAGATGCAGAACGATGTTGATCTGCAGCAACAGCTACGTTTGCAGCGTAAACTAAATGACCTGAGTCTTCAGCGACAGCTACAAAATCAATTGATTCAACAGCAGAATCAAATTCCACAGCCTCCCTTTCCTAATTCTGGGGGAAGTCAAAAATATAATCCAGGTGTGGGATTTGAAGGAGATGATCAGGTAATAAGGACTCAAAGACAAATTGTGCAAAATGCTTCAGGACAGTTTTTGTTAACAGAGAATCAAGGAAGTGATTCTGATGATTACTTCTGACGGTGCCCGAGAGAGGGGGAAGAGTGTGTAATTGGAGCCACACTTGAGGTTGACCAGTCTGGTCCATTTGTAAATGGGAAAGTTAATGATGTAGACATTACTTTTCTGGTGGACACTGGTGCTACCCGTTCTACTGTTAGATCAGTGGAAATTGAAAACCTACCTCTCTCTGGGGAAACCATCCAAGTAGTCGGAGTAAGTAATCAACAAATTAAAACTGACTTAACAGATCCAGTGCAAGTTGAAATTGGAAATTTTAAAGACAAACATAGAATTGTGGTTTGTAATAGCAGTCCAGTGAATTTATTAGGGAGAGATATATTGTGTAAGATGAATTGCAGAATATATTGTTCTCCTGATGGAGTAGAATTACAAACAATGGAGGAAGATGGTTTGTATAGAATGACAATGATGTTAGTAAAAACAGAAGAAACAAAATTGTTTCCTGCTTTTGAAAAAGAAAACTTACCTGTAGAACTAAAGGAGACAGTCAAAACTGAGATTTGGGATTTGACTGGAAATGAGATGGGTCTGATGAAACATATCGATCCAGTCAAAATTGCATTGAAACAGGGAATAGAATTTCCAAATATTCCTCAGTATAAAATGAAAGCAGAAACCATAGACGGTGTAATTCCAGTGATTGAAAAATTCATTAAACAAGGTGTTTTAAAAGAAATTGAGAGTAGCCCTTGTAACTCACCGATTATGGGAATTAAAAAATCAAATGGAACATATAGAATTGTTCAAGATCCAAGAAAGATTAATCAAATTGTAATTCCATGTTGTCCTGTTGTTCCAAATCCAGCAGTCATTTTATATCAGATTCCACATGATGCTGAGTGGTATACTGTCATTGATCTGCATTCTTTACTGTCCCTTTACATCCAGAGAGTCAGGAGATTTTTGCTTTCAGGTTCCAAAATAGGACCCTCGCATGGTGTAGAATTCCTCAAGGGTATACAGAGAGTCCTTCTATTTTTAATGAGTTGTTGAAGAGATCTTTAGAAGATCTAAATCTACCTGGAAAGTCGACATTAGTGCAATATATTGACGATCTACTAATTGCAGCAAACTCAAGAGAAAATTGTGTGACAGACACAATTGTACTTTTAAATCATCTAGCTGATGAGGGACATAAAGTGTCTCCTGCAAAATTGCAGTTTTGTAAACAAGAAGTGAAGTATCTTGGACATAGAATTGCAAAAGGAATAAGACAGGTAACAATTGAAAGAATTAAAATGATTCAAGCAATGCAACCTCCAAGAACTCAAAGACAGGTTAGAATGTTTCTAGGAATGGTTGGTTACTGTCGACAGTGGATAAGTGGATTTTCAGTAATTGCGAAGCCACTACAGAAATTGACTAAATCAGATGTAAAAGATCCGATTGTTCTTAATGAATCTGAGTTGGAAGCTTTTGAGAATCTAAAAAGAAGTCTATGTGAAGCTCCAGCTCTAGGCATGCCAAATTATGAAAAAGATTTTGAACTGCATTGAAGTGAAAGAGAAGGATGTGCATTGTCTGTACTAATTCAAAGACATGGGAATCTGAGAAAACCCATTGCATACTTTTCAGCAGTTCTTGATCCTGTTGCAAAAGCCTTACCAGGTTGCTTAAAAGCAGTTGCAGCAACTAGTGTCAGTTTAGAGCAAAGTGAAGGGATTATAATGGGGTTTCCTGTAAAAGTCTATGTTCCCCATTCAGTTGAAATACTCCTGACAAGGAGTAAGACACAACATCTGACTAGTAATAGATTGACAAAATATGAAAAAGTTATATTAGGAGCAGATAATGTTTCTATTGCAAGATGTGTGAATTTGAATCCTTCTACATTATTGCCTGATTCTGAAATTATTGATGAAATTGATGTGGAGCATGAATGCTTGGATGTTATGGAATACTGTACCAAGCCAAGGCAGGATATTAAAGACGAACCTTTGCCTGAATCAGATTTTGTCTACTTTGTAGATGGCTCCTGTTTAAGATCAGAGGGAGGTGTTTTAAAGGCAGCATATTCAGTCTGTACAGTTGCAGATGTTGAAGAAGCATCATGTCTTGAAGGAATTCGTTCAGCACAGGTGGCTGAATTGATTGCTTTAATTCGTGCTTGTGAAATATCAAAAGATTTGAGAGTTACCATAATAACTGACAGCCAGTATGGATACGGAGTTGTGCATGATTATGGCCAACTCTGGTCTCAGAGAGGCTATTTAACTTCAGCAGGATCTCCAATTAAAAATGCAGTATTCATTAAAAGATTAATAGATGGCATTCAATTACCAAAAGAAATTGCTGTCGTAAAATGTGCAGCTCACAAAAAGGGTGAGGATTATATCACCAAAGGCAATGCTTATGCAGATGAGACGGCTAAGTATTGCGCAAGAAATGGTTGTGCATATAATCGGGAAAGGAGTAAAGAAAGTGATTCGAATTCATTGATGCTAACAACAGTAGTTGAAACATGGCAGGAAATCAGAGATTTACAAAATGAAGCTGATGATGAGGAGAAAAACACATGGTTAAAAGCAGAATGTAGACCACGAGATGAAGATGGAGTTTGGACTTACAAAGATGGCAGAGTAGTTTTACCTAATTGTATGATTGCTGACATGGCCAGATTATATTATGGCCCTGGTCATATAGGAAGGGATTCTATGATCAGACTTTTTAAAGAGACATGGTTTAATACCAAATTCCGAACAATTGCAGAATCTCTTTGTCAGAGGTGTTTAACTTGCCAACAAATGAACCCAAACAGAAAATCAGTTGTAGGTACAGGAATCATAGGTCGAGAGGGTGGCCCTTTCACCAGATTACAAATGGATTTCATTGAAATGCCTTTACACAATTGTTTAAAATATGTTTTGGTGATTGTGTGTTTATTTTCAAGATGGGTGGAGGCATTTCCAACGCGTCATTGTGATTCGATTACAGTGGCAAAATTGCTTCTTCGAGAAATTATCCCAAGATACGGTTTCCCTGTTACTATTGAGAGTGATGGAGGGGGACATTTTGATAATAAACTTTTGAAATTGATCTGTGAAGCTTTGCATATTGAGCAGAAAAAACACTGTGCATACAGACCAGAGGCATCTGGGGTAGTTGAGCAGATTAATGGAACAATCAAAAACAGGATTGGAAAAATGTGTCTTGATACAGGTATGAAGTGGACAGATGCTCTTCCACTTGTTTTAATGTCTTTACGAAGCATACCTGATAAAAAGACTGGTCTGAGTCCTCATGAAATTCTTATGGGCAGAGTCATGAGACAAGCTTTTGTACCAGTAGGGAAATTGTTGAGCATTAATGACAGTGCTATTTTGGAATATTGCAAAAGACTGTCTGACGTAGTTACTTCTGTGTCTAATCAGGTGGGAACTGAAGTACAATCAGATGACAAAGTACAGACACATGATCTGAGACCTGGAGATTGGGTTAGAACTAAAGTACATCGAAGAAGAAATTGTCTAGTTCCAAGGTGGCAAAAAGCTAGACAAATAATTCTAGTAACAACGAATGCAGTAAAATGTAAAGGATTGAAAAGGTGGATACATCCAAGCCACACAATTCCAATTCCTACTCCTGAAAATTCTGATGAAGAGAGTGATTCTACAGATGATTCTGATTCTGAAGGTGAAAGAAATCCAGATTCTGAAGATCGACAGAGAGGTCGACATCTGGAAAATCTGCAAGTGAATGAAGACTTGAACAGAAAAGATTTGGAAATCACTGAAATAGATTCTGAAAGTGATGAAGATCTGTTAAAAAGAAATTCAGCAGAAGAGTCTGTCAAGAAAGTAAATGGAGTAGAGGCTATTGAAAATTTTGAAGACAGAGAAGCTGAATCAATTGAAATTTCTGACCAGGAGAGTATCGAAAAGCTGAAAATAAGCTCTGGAAGGAGGAACAAGAAACCAGAAACTGGGAAGTTGAAGGTAATTGAAGAGGAGGAGGAAGTCGAATTACCAAGTACCAGTGATGGAAGACAGAGTATAGTTCCTAACAGAGTAAGACTGCCGATTAGAAAAGTTCCTGAGTCAAGAATAGAAGTTTATGATAGTGATTCTGGAGAAAGTGATGTTGATGAACAAGGAGGAAGAGTGAGAAAAAGATCTTGGAAAACTGAAACAAATATAGCAGAACCGAAAAGAAAGATTTTGAGAAAAGGAGAATCATGGCCAAGTGAAAATGGAGGATTGAGAGTCAGGTTAATTAAAAAGTCAAAGGAGCAAGTGAACGAAATCACTAGTCAAAAAGAGCCTGAAAAGAAAGTTGAAAAAGGGAGGAAAATAGAAGTAGTGACTAGAAAATCAAAAAGAATTTTGAGACCTAATCAGAAATATAAATCTCCTGAGTGGACTTATCTGATTATTCCTCCTGTTATTGAAATTAACAGCAGCAGTCAGGAAGAGGTTGAGGAAATTAGTGACAACGATTGAAGTACTAAAAAAAAAAATATTTTTTTTGGGTTTTGTTTATGGCAAAAGGCTGAAGAAATTCTGTTAGGTGACACAAGGTCGAAGAAAAATTGTTTAGTTGGAAATTAACTTGTGACATTAGGTCGAAGAAAAGTTGTTAGAGGATTAAAAAAAAAAAAAAAAAAGATTTTAAAAAGGGGGTATATATTTAGTCTGAATTATTTAGTCTGAATTTTAGATAATTTTTAAAATGTTGTTTTCTTTTTATTTTGAGATTATATTTTCTAAAGATGCCTTATGTTATGGAGAGGAGTACTTCAAAGTGTTCCATTTTCAAGAAATGCTGTAAGATGATTCTGGTGTGTGTGCTTATATTAATTCTGCTCTGGTTAGTTTTGGCTGTTGTCATTCCTTTTGAGATTAGTAAGGATTTATATAAAGTTAACATGACAAGCAAAGCTTCAGTTAGTCAAGACAAACATAGTGCAACAGATATAGCTTACAAAGTGATTGATCACAAACCTGAAATTCATCAGGATAAATCGGTTAGTGATTTTTCAAGCAATTCATTCTCAAGGCTTTTGGGAGAATATGTTAAGGTAATGGGTGTTAAGATTGCTACGTCTGTGTAAAATTACCTGCTTCTGTTTCTGAGGGAGTGACATATAATATGCTTCCTCTCACATATGGGATATCTTGTAGTGTGTTAGCTAGCTTATTTTATCAGACTGGTCGCTTAGAATATTACTATTCAAATGTTGATGACATTTTTGCAAATTTAAAAATTGAGAGTGCTTTAAATAAACATAAAAAAGCTAAACAGATGAGGGAATTCTTTTTAGTCACTAACAAACTCACCTATGAGTATGCTTACAAGAATAATTTAACCTGCAAATTAAGAGCTGAAGAAAAGTCTTTCCTGAATCTTGTTGAGGAGAGAAGAGCAATTTATAAAAGAAATGAAATAGTCAAGCAGACTAAATCTAAATTCTGGCAAAAAGAGGAAGAGAAACTTAATGGCAAGACTTTTGATAATGTTGCAATACACATAGATAAACCAATTAGTGGTAAGCTTTGCATTAGAAGAGATAATACACTTTTTGATAATTATTTTGTGGGTGATAGCAATTGCGAGGACACTTATCAAATCATGGGAGGTTGGGGATTCAAAGGTGGCAAAGATCCAATTTTTCCTGGGATTTACTTTATTTGTGGTGATAAGGCTTATTATAATCTTCCAGACCATTGGTATGGGACATGTTTTGATGGACTAGTTTTCCCAAAGATATTTCATGTTGACAGAAATGCGGAAGGATCATTTAAAATCAGTAATCATGTGAATAGATATAAAAGAGAAAGTTTTACAGAAATTTTGGGAGATCATTTTGAAGCTGTAATACCTTTAGTAGGTATAACCTTGAATGCAGGAAGGATCAGAAAATTATCCACGATTGTTGACAATTTGTCAACTGACACAGCAGATGGTTTCCAATTAGTGAATGTTGATGTTATTGCAATTAGATCTATGGTAATGCAAGATCGCCTTGCATTAGACATACTCCTGGCAAAAGAGGGAGGAGTCTGTGGTATTTTACATGTTCAGCACTGCTGTACTTACATCCCTGATGAAAGTAAGAATATTGCGATGTATATCAAAAACATTACAGAAATGCATTCAGAAATAGTTCCTTTAGAAGAGGATGATTTTTCCGAGCGACTTACAAAGAGATTCCAGGCTATTAAAACATGGTTTCAAGAAATTGGTGGTTCAGTTCTTGGCAAGATTTTAACACCTTTGTTTGTAATAATATTTATAGTAGTTTTGACAAAAATTAGTTGCATGTTACACGAGAGAAAGAAACACATGAAGGAAAAGAAGCGAATTTATAAGATCAAAAAGGAACAGGAGAAGGAAATTGAGTTACAAGAGTTACGTAGAGTTCAATATGATAGTTGCAAAGATTTTGCAGAGACAAATTTTTAGAAAATACTAATACAAATGAATTCGAACCATTTTTCGGTTAGTCAAAATTTTACTAAATTTTGGGTGTGGTGTGGTGATTTGTTAATAACCAGATGAGGGAGTTGATGGAGCGAGATTTGGAAATAATTTTATTTCAACTCGTGAAGTCACACTTCCATAATGGAAAATAACTCTATTAACGTTTGGTGCTGTGTTTGTATTAATTCATCCTAGATTAAAGTTACATTACACGCGGGAAATTAACATGTGTGCTCATAAACGTGCATTATTGTTGCATCTTTTTGTTCGTGCAAATTAATAAATTAATTCTGTCCTTTTGTTATGTTATAACTAATTGCGGCTGTTGTTAAAAGTAGCATGTGCTTGTTCTGCTTTCCTTTTCTATGTAGTGTCACTATTTTCTATAGGTGCATAAAGAATTTCGATGGATTTAAAAAAGACTGGTAGATATAATGCTGCTTTAATTGTTTGCTTTGGCTAGGTAATCTAGACTAATGGGTTAATCATTAGTAATTGCTGGGTGGCAACAGAACGAATAATATTTCTTACATTAATTATTCTTTTGTGTTTGTTTATATATTAGTGGACGTTAAATTGACTGCTTTGGGCCTAGTTTACTCGAGTTTGCAAATAATTTCTGCACGGAGCAAGAGAGAGTCCTTTCAAAGAAAGATTTCCTTTCGATGGCAACATTTGGAAAGCGTGGTGTGTTTCTAGCAGTCTCCTACTCGGACAAGGCCAAGGCCAGGAACCGGCAGGAGGAACATTTGATAACTTTGCATCCGAGGAAGCGAAATGACATGATGTAAAATTTTATGCAAGAAAATGTTGCAATCTGAGGAAGCCTCGGAGCTCGAATGCTAGAGACAATGGACTCTAAGAAAGTCACGGAACTGATGTTTTGAAAATGAGGTGACATGTCACTTGTCACTGGTGAACCAATGGGACTCCGACTTTTGCAGAAAAGAATTACTTTTACTTAGATTAGTTAGCATAGTAAGGTATAAAAACCCATTCCCCGTGGAAGGGTTATGCTTGCTGCTGCTTCTGCTGACCTTTGGATGAGGGTGTCATGCTGACAGACTTCACTTGGAGCACGTAAGAGCCCTCAAAGACTTTACTTTATTTTCATTTATTTAGCATGGTTAGGAACTTAGCTTTTGAAAAATGCTGAACTAATAAATACCTTTACAATAATAATTTTGAAACTTATAAAGTTTATACTTGCAATGATTCTAATAAAAATGCTTTAATAAAAATTACATTTACTAAATCAAAATAAATAGCTAATAAAATCTTACTTTTGAAAACAAGCTGGTCTTGACATTTCATGGGTTCAGGTTACCATTAGCTAGATTCTATCGCCATGAGTGGCTTAATAAATAGTTAGGTTTATTGAAATGATGATATCCATTTACCGCGGTTGTATATAAATGTATATGAAATGAAATGAATGAAATGATTACGCTCTTGTATAGCGCACGACTACCCGTAGGCATCTCGGCGCTTGCTTAGGGAACCCGTCCTGGTATTCCCCTGTGAGATACCCCGGCAGGGTGTCCACAAGGTGAAAGCCAGGCATCCCGCCGCGAGGGGCCGTAGTGGAGATTAAGCAAGCTATTGCCCAGAGTCGCAGAGTGTGACCCCGTGAGTTGAGTAGGCACCGGAACGAGAATTATCGAGTCCGTGGAATTTTTGAGCCCGAGACCCGCCGAGGCGGGAAATCGAACCTGGTCCACGGCTGATCTCAGCTTCCAGGTCTGCCGCCTCTAACCACTGAGCCACGCTTCTCCACACACAATATAAATTGTGAATAGGTGAATTAGGCCACTTGGTTCAGTTGGTCATAATATGTCATGTTTGATTAATGGGCCTTTGTGTTTAATTAGTGATATATAGTATAAGTTGTAGAGTTGGATAGCATAATTTATGACATATTTTCTATAGGCCGCTGGATCAGTACCAGAGGGCTTCCCCTTCCTCCAGCGTCCATATACTTTTGTCCTTGAATGGGATAGTTAGAATTCTTAAGAGGTCTTAATAGTGTTATTCAGCTGGTCTCTAAACATTCCAAAACCACAAGTGATAAGAGGGGTCTGACCAGGATCGCACAGTCTGGTCAGATGTGGACGCAGTGATTAGACTTCCTGTATTTGAACATTTAATGTCCTGTCCCATTCATGATCTGCAATGAATCATATAAATATGTTTGACAGATGTGGAGGATGGTCTTGATTGCTTGAAGATTCTCTGAAAAGTTACAGCTTTTTAATGCACAATGGACTGTGCTTGTTTTATAAAGGATATGGTTGGAATTGTCTGAAAGACAGCACTGTCTAAAGAAACTTATTATGGAACTGATTTCCCTAGTTCTACAGAACAATGTATGTGCCTTCTCATCAGTGCACAATATGTACCCGATTTACTTGTATGAATCTTAGGGAAAAGAAAGCCAGTGTCAGCCCACCCGAAATATTAACCCACATACTCATTTATTGCTCATACACAGTCGTCAGCTAATCCTGGGTTGTGGCAGTAACTTTCAGCTCTACACCACTGATAGGAAAGTGAAACTACAGCCCAGGATGCTCAGTGAGAGTATTTGTTTTTTCTGAATTTTGTGCGTCTGTAGTTTTTTTCATGCAGCATATGACTCTTGCATAGGGCCTAGTACTGTAGACTGAGCTGCCTCTAGTGGTGCCTGGGTGAATACAGGTTGTGGCCAGGTGTTCATGATGGGGACACATTTGAGATCTCTAGAAACGAGGCTGAAGTCAGGTAAAGATTCTCATGGGCCGGACTGTGGATCATAAGGGTGTGCAGATGCTCATCCGGTCCCCGGTATATCCTCTGGGCTGAGCACACAGAGCGATACTTCTAACAAAAGAGGGAGGGAGAGGAAAGTGGATTCAGTCTCCCCGGGTATAGTACAGAAACAAAGTGGAATCCACTCAGACAGTTTTGAGTTGGTCCCTATAGTCGTAGGGAGCACTCAGTGTTGTTTAAATACCCCTCACACACCAACAGGCTCCTTGGTGTCATGCTTCATCATCGGGGTCTTCGCACCCCTCTATGGGATGCGGCGTGCTGCGACCGACGACTACGTGGGAGCACTTTTTATTGGACTATGTGTGAATGTGTGTGGGGTAAGAGGACGTATGTGAGTGGTGAGATTAAAGTGAGTGAGAGTTAAAAAATACCTGCCACGTGGGGTAGAAAAATAAATTTTTATTAAGCCCCCGGCTGGTATTGTTAAAAGGGGTGCAATGAGAGGTTGTAAGTGTATAGTTAAGTACACCAACCTCGTTTGTGCGTCTACATGGACATGTTTCGGAGTTCAAAGCCTCCTTCTTCAGGACGGGAATTGCACAAAGACCCACCTTACTCACATGTGTATATGTATCAAAGTGTATTATACAAAAGTTAAAGAAAAAAGTGAACTATAGGTGTAATGTACCTAGTCACTGAATCAATAATGTGGTCTTTCTTCACCAAATCGGCGTGTAGTGAAGACCTAGAGGGAGAAAAACGCATATTAATTCTTTTTCTCACTATTTAATACTGTCATCCTCCAGGTATTGGTGACCTTAAGGAAAATGTGGGGTGTTGCTATCTACCACATATAGATTATGTGCTAATTAGCCAAGGAACCTGTAAAAAAATGTCACAGACTAGACAAAGACACACATAAAACATATAGTGCAGACGTGTTGGTAACAAGTTCATTCCTACTGCTGGTGCAGAAGAGATAAAGAAAAAGAAAATAACCTTACTCAATATACAAGGATAGCATGACTCATGAGCCTTTTAAGTTTTGGAGGGTTCCATCAGACACAATAGGACGATCAGAAATAATGAGAAGGACTCATTATGATCCATACTGTACCAACATGACTCAATTGCTCCCCACCTTTCAGTGGTTTCTCAGGCATCTAACTCACGGTTACTTGGACGAAATTCGACCTCCTCCTCTCAACGTGGCTCAGATGATACTGCCACTGAGAGCTTGCGCGTCTTTTAAACACCTCGTAATTGGTAAGGTGCCGGTAATTGGTAGCGTAATTGAGCGCATATTTGGTTTGGCCGGAAAAGACAGTATCCGGTACTGCGCGGTTGCTGAGACGCTATAGTTTTGTGCATGCGCACTGCTGCGTGTCTTCAAGGACACTGAATACTTTGTAATCGTGCGCAGTGGTGATTCTGACTAGTATGTAGTTTCTGCGCATGTGCAGATGGCTAAGTGCTTCGTAAGTCAATAATGTTCCGATGGTTCAAGCTCGCAGGCTCTGCAAACGACCCCGACATCAGGCGTGGCTTCTATTAAAGTTATAGCACCGTTTGTTGGATTCCCAGTGATGTGCCCGTTATGTACAGACATTCTGGTATTAGTTTTTTGTTGCGCATGCGCAAAGTTACGTTCTCTTCGGACAGGTTCTATTGCGCATGCGTAGATAGTAACGCGACTCAGGACATTGGGGCAGGCAATTTTTATGGGAAAGTATACAGGTGTTGTCAAATTGCCTACATTGGTGTAAGTGAGTCTTTCGTTTCACATACATAGGGGTCTGCTCGTCCGCACTGTCTGACGGAGAAGTTAACCATTTATAGTCGTGATCAGTGTCTGTTGACATAAAAGATGTCCAATGTTATCAGATAGTGTCTCTGGTAAGTTTGAGGGTCATGAGAGACATTGGCATGTCATCGTAGTAGTCCCCACGGAATGTCATCATTAAGGCCCCCAGTATGGGTACCCAAACGGAATACCCATCTCTGCTCTTTTTCAAAAAGGCCTGTCTCGGTAGGTAGCTGTTCGATGACAGTCCATAGGAGATCATTTACACAATGTTGCTCGGTGAGAAAATGGGTGGCCATCTTAGTTGTGGATTTTTTGCATCTGACATTGCTTTTATGCTTGTTCATCCTGACCTTTACCGCCCTGGTGGTCATGCCCACATATTCCAGGCCACATGGGCATGTAATCAGATAAACAGAGTCAATACGCATTACAATAGGGGCGATGGTGGAAGAGGGTCTAGCACACGACTGGCTGACTAAAAAAGAGGCAGAATTCTTAGCTCAGAAGGATCCCCGAACACCCTATTTTTACTGCCTACCAAAGGTACATAAAAACCTGTCAAATCCACCAGGCAGACCGATAGTCTCGGGAATCACTTCGATCCTGGAACCCTTGTCCAGGTTCGCAGATGCATTCCTCCGACCCCTGGTTCAGGCAACAGATACTTATCTGAAGGACACCAAGGCAGTACTACAGCTGCTGAAGGATATCCCCATTAATCCAGACACTCAGATGCTACTGAGTCTTGATGTGGAGAGTCTCTACACCAGCTTACCCCATGACGAGACTCTCCTCATCATTGAGGAGGTGCTGCACTCAACCACTTGGCAGTACAAAATACCCCGTGGTGTGGTGATGGAATGTATATCCACCGCATTAACCAGAAACTTTTTTGAATATGAAGGCACCCTATACCTCCAATGCCATGGTACAAGTATGGGCAGTACTTTTGCGCCAAGTCTGGCGGGACTATATGTCCACCATTTGGAGGCAACAAAAATTCTTCATCTAGACAACCCCTACAGAGAGAACATCCAAATATGGAAACGATACATTGACGACGTGCTGGTCATCTGGAACGGAGACAGCCAGTCGGTGACAGACTTCTTGAGATGGCTGAACAATCAAAACCCTTATCTCAAGTTCACCTACACCATGTCTAACAACTCCATGGTCTTCCTGGACCTCAATATATATCACGAGGCAGGTTCGTTGAAAACAGAAACGCATTTCAAGCCGACAGCCAGAAACTGTCTGCTATGGTTTGATAGCTTCCATCCTCGCCACCTGAGAGAGAACCTACCCTATGGGCAGTTCTTACGTCCTCAACGCAACTGCAGTGACATTGATAAATACAAAGCTCAGGCCCTGGATCTGAAAGATAAACTTAAACAGAGACATTATCCTGACAGAGTGATTAACTCGGCAATGAAAAGGGCACGGAGCAATAACCGCGATGCCCTCCTGGAGGACAAGGTACCCTCAGAGAGCAGCCAGGAGAGACTAGTGTGTGTTACTACGTATAGTTCACATTCGAACCAGGTGTCGAAAATGATCAACAAGCACTGGAGGATCCTAACCAGTGGCACACTGGATCTAGAGAAACCTCTTTTTGCCCACAGACGTGGAAAAAAATTTGAAAGAGGTCCTGGTCCACACTAGACCTAAAACAATACCAAACCAACAAACGAGGCTACAGGGGTTGCAAGGACATTCTCCCTGTGGGAACTGTGGTAGCTGCCATCTAACGAAGAAAAGTCATGATCTCACATTCAGAAATGGGAGCAAATGGGAACAACGAGCCTTCACCAACTGCAATAGCAGAAACGTTGTTTATCTGATTACATGCCCATGCGCACGATCACGAAGTATTCAGTGTCCTTGAAGACACGCAGCAGTGCGCATGCACAAAACTATAGCGTCTCAGCAACCGCGCAGTACCGGATACTGCCTTTTTCCGGCCAAACCAAATATGGGCTCAATTACGCTACCAATTACCGGCACCTTACCAATTACAAGGTGTTTAAAAGACGCGCAAGCTCTCAGTGGCAGTATCATCGGAGCCACGTTGAGAGGAGGAGGTCGAATTTCGTCCAAGTAACCGTGAGTTAGATGCCTGAGAAACCACTGAAAGGTGGGGAGCAATCGAGTCCTGTTGGTACAGTATGGATCATAATGAGTCCTTCTCATTATTTCAGATCGTCCTATTGTGTCTGATGGAACCCTCCAAAACGTAAAAGGCTCATGAGGCATTCTATCCTTGTATATTGAGTAAGGTCATTTTCTTTTTCTTTATCTCTCCTGCACCAGCAGTAGGAATGAACTTGTTACCAACACGTCTGCACTATATGTTTTATGTGTGTCTTTGTCTAGTCTGTGACATTTTTTTACAGGTTGCTTGGTTAATTAACACATAATCTATATGTGGTAGATAGCAACACCCCACTTTTTCCTTAAGGTCACCGATACCTGGAGGATGACAGTATTAAATAGTGAGAAAAAGAATTAATATGCGTTTTTCTCCCTCTAGGTCTTCACTACACGCCGATTTGGCAAAGAAAGACTACGTTATTGATTCAGTGACTAGGTACATTACACCTATAGTTCACTTTTTTCTTTAATTTTTTTGTTTAATACACTTTCAAACATATACACATGTGAGTAAGATGGGTCTTTGTAAAATTCCCGTCCTGAAGAAGGAGGATTTGAACTCCGAAACATGTCCATGTAGACGCACAAACTAGGTTGGTGTACTTAACTATACACTCACAACCTCTCATTGCACCCCTTCTAACAATACCGGCTGGGGGCTTAATAAAAATGTATTTTTCTACCCACGAGCCAGGTATTTTTTAACTCACTCACTTTAATCTCACCACTCACATACGTCCTATTACCCCACACACAGTCACACATAGTCCAATAAAAAGTGCTCCCACGTAGTCGTCGGTCACAGCACGCCGCATCCCGTAGAGGGGTGCGAAGACCCCGATGATGAAGCATGACACCAAGGGGCCTGTTGGTGTGTGAGGGGTATTTAGACAACACTGAGTGCTCCCTACCACTATAGGGACCAACTCAAAACTGTCTGAGTGGATTCCACTTTGTTTCTGTACTACACACAGAGCGATACTCGCATGTGTGCAGATTGTAATTACCACCTTCCGAGGAAGTGGAAGGAGGAATACACAGCAGTTACAATATTGACAGCCCCAAAGGAAAATAAACTGCTGTATACACAGTTAAGGAGAGTGGATGGTTATTGTGAGGGCAAGAGAGAAAGTAAGAAATGAGGAGTGAGTGAGAATAAGTGAGTGATTGAGAATGAATACAGTGAGTGCTGGGGAGTGATAAAAGCGTGAGCGAGTAGAATAATTTATAATAATCTGGGCTGCCTTGCTTAGCTGGCTGGCATTCAGTGAATGCTTTATGCCTCACCCGTTTCAAAGATAACCAGCCGCCACTGGCCGCACTGACCTGGAGAGCCAACAGCTATGTGGCATTTCTTGAGCCTGGCCTTATCCAGCTGCAAAGGGGTTCCTCCGATAAAGACATGGCATTCCAACCCCTCCATCTTCATCCCGATCGCCATAGTGACCGAATGAATCTGCACAGCGATTTCTCGTGTGGGCGCCAACACAAGGATCTGAAAAGGAAAATAACACCTAAGCAAAGAATAGTAAAATTGTTACTTGGTAAAACATTAATTACATCCCATCATTTCACATCGCACACTGTCATATACTGGCCTAATTCCCATTAAAAGGGGGGTTCTACTAATTAAATGTATTTGGGGTGGAAGTTGAGATGACGTATTTACGAACTACATTCCTTCACTTGTAAGGGAAGCATACGGACTTTTTTCATTTAACTTAAGCTATATGATTTTACTTAAAAACATCTCTTCAACTAACTTTTCTACATTGCACACTTTTTAGCTTATCAAACATTAAAATGGGTCTTTATCTTTGCTCTAAAAAGCACCAAATCCTCACCAGTCACAAGGAACCACTCTTACACGCTATCGGTAAAAGATTAGAAAGGCAGGTACGTCATTCGCCAGGAGCTCTCTGTGTCACTACTGAGCACACCAGGATTCCAATCAGAATACTGGGTAGCCTTTGGCCTCTAGGTTATAGGCAGAGAGTAGGTCCCTCTCTCTTTCAGCTGCTTTTTGGACAGTTCATTGCCATGTGTCCTAAAACAACAAGCCAAGCTGCAATAAGAACAGGAAGATTCCCTAGTTCAATGAGTTTAATTTGTGAACAGCCTACGTCTGTGCTTAGTACACTAAAAGGTCTATAGTCTTCGACTCAGATACTTATCTAACCTTTTACAAATTCCAACCCTTCTGAGTGGGAAAACATGTCAGGACTCGTATCAGTTTTGACCAATTTACAAATGTGACATCAGTGGTGGTCCCCACGTCAGATGTGGGTTGTAGTACAAATGACTATAACCTTTAGGCCAATGGGCAACCACCCATTACTTTAAAGGCATTTTTGTAATCTTCAGTAGAGCTATGTGCTTAAAAAAAATGGACACTGCTCTGAGAGGAAAACTGCTATTTTTACTGTTACTTTCCCACTTTGCAAATACTTAGATTCTCACTCAATGTTGCTCTAGATTTCTGCTGACTCGCTGCATTTACTAAACAATGATTACAGTGGCATATAAACTGCTAACCGTATGGGATATGGGTGGAAACCCAAGAACGACTAAAAGGCAGCGGTATGCTTTCAGGGCTGAAGAGAGTGAGGAACTCTCAGTGCATCCAGCTATGACAGAAGTCCTGAGGGAACAGCAACCACTTTCTTGGTGGGACGTTCATGTGTTGCTGCTATATAGAAGTGATGCTCTGCTCCAAACCCGGAAGTACTGTTAACGCGGGATTACTGGTTTCTAGTTATCTTACCAGATCCCAAATCAAGTCGACTGAATCGTTGGTACCTGTCATTGAGTAAAAGATAATCTACTACTGGGTTAGTCAATTAAGAACTTACACCACTCTAAATGACCACTGACCAATGATAAAGTTCAAAAATTTAATATAAAGTCAAAGATAACTGAAGATACAAACTTCTCAAGATGAGATTCAAGAGATATACTAGTATCACAATGAACATGAATTCTTTGAATAATCTGAGTCTACAAAACAGAATAATGAGTACAAGTTCGAAAATCATTAGGTTTGCAAGGATCGATATAAGTTGCAACCTAAGAGTCATTACAGAAAAGAAAATTCAGGTTAGTCTGTCCCTACACTAGACTAAGTGACATCCCTACTTAACAAGATCTTTACCCCAAAAGGTGTCAGCCGTGGTGACTTCCTAAGAAGATCACGCACTTCTCTTTGTCTCTTCTCTGATAATGGGTCTCTCCTGATCAGCCTATCTGCCTACCCATCCGCTTTCTTAGGCTCCCAAAATCATCTGCTCTGCTCTCCTCCCGGGTCGCTTTCCCTAATACAAAATCACATTTCCAATAGGAACGCCCCTTGGGACGCCCCTCACGTGGTACATCTTTGCGCGGTAAACTCCATGATGGTACTCTTCAAGACCCTCGTTAAAGCTGACCTTGGTTCCCAGGCTTCTTCTTCAGTGCGCCGGTACCCCCTGAAATTCCTGAAGACTCCTACAGGCCTGCGCCAAGCGCCACTGAACAAAGCTCCATTCATTTCGACTGATTAGGACCCCTCGCACCTGCATACAGGCCATCCCACAGTGGGCCTCAAATTCCAGGCTCCACCATATCTATAGGTCGTAAAGCATATGGAAAGCACAGTACTTGGCGCCTCTCGACTTCTTCTCTAACGAGCACATTACAGATCAAAGGAACATCACTATCAGTTCGAGCCTACTTGATTTACATGAAGCGGGTCCCTGCACTCTGAAAACATTTCTTGATTTAAACAGCAATCTTAACTAACACACGTTTCTAAAAGGCAACACATCTATAAAACATATATTTCAATACTAAATTCGATAATACATTTTGGAAGAACCACGTTAACCCCACCTCACATTATTTTAGCAGCACGTTTAGATTTTCTGTGAATTGCCATGAGGCCTACACAATTTAACTGGTTTGCAAGGTTCCATTCAACTCTTACATGATTCCTTTAACATGAGAACGTGAGGGTTTCATATTCATTCCAACATTTCTACATTAGTCTCACACTGCTATGATTATGGTTACCCTACTTAAACACTCTATACATTTCACTACTGAATATAAGACACTCTGGTGCAAGGTATATGTTAACTAACTACGTGCTTGTAAATATGGTGCACTTATACATTTTTCTCAGACTAGTGCTCTCTCAGTCCCCCCTTTGATGACCTTCAGGGGTCATCACCATCAAACACCATCACAAAAAAATGTAGGACCCTTCAAAGTGAAGTCGTGGCAGTACCACTTCTTTTCATTGTCTCCAATGCCTTCAGACTCTTATATTGTGTATCTTGCATCGCTGTCAACCTTCTCTCCTGATCTCTCATAGATCTCTGCAACCTGTTTGCTTTATACCACTGATACAAACGCACCAATCCCCACAAAGTGATTACACAAATCACAATTATGATGATGGGTTTCAGTATGTACCAAACGATACCCTTTCCTAGGTTGGCAAACCAACCTCCAACTTTACCCATTCCATGACCTACTTTTTCCCACACGTTTATCTTTGTCAGATCCTCAATTTCGTGGTGAATTGCAGTGATGTTTCGTATGTATTTTTCTAGAGATTTTGAATTGTCCGGAATGTAAGTGCAGCATTCCTGGACCTTCAAAGCATTACAGACTCCGCCCTCTTTGGCTAACAGAACGTCTAGAGCAAGTCGGTTCTGAAGAACCATTGCCCTTATCGATTGCATCTCACCCTCCACCAGCATTAATGATCTAGCAGTACTGGCAGATAACCTATCTACGACTGTAGCCAATCTCCTAATTTTGATGTCATTCAGTATCACTCCCAAGATAGGGAATGCAGCACCGAATACATCCCCAATTACTTCTGCTGCACCTAGCCCTCTCTTCCCTCTAGTTGGTATTCCTCTCTTTATCGTTTCCAAATTCTCAACATGATATATTTTGGGGAAGACAATTGCTAGATAGCATGATCCGTACCAATTATCTGGTAGCTTCACATAGGCATTTCTTCCACATACAAAATATACATTTGGAATTGCTTGCATCTCTTTCAGAAAATCTTTGGAGTAGTACTCCAATTGAAAAGCATGTTCACAACTGACTTGACCTACATACAGATTCTCATAATAGGAGTAACTCCTGTGAATGCACAGTTTCCCCCATTTTTCCTTGTCTAAAGCAATTGGACCAAAGCTACCCTTTCTTTGATGTATCCTTTCTTCCTTGGTCCAATCTGTTTCCCATTGTCCTGAAGCCTTTAGAATCTTCTGCCTCCTGTATCTAGTATCTACCTGCCCTATAAACTTTTTCTCAATTTCTGACACTTGACAAGTCAGATTATTTCTTCGGGCATGTGAAGTATCTAACGTTTTCCATGGAATGAACCATTTGTGTAATCTGTCTTCGCTCTTGTAATAGTCCCACTTGTTCAGATGCTTGTAATTTGGGACCTCTGGCAATGTCGAGTCAAAGTTCGAGAAATAATACTCGAACCCCTCTCGTCCATAGAATATGCTTAACAATAAACTACATGTAATTCCATATGTCAATGGAAGATGATGGTATCTGATACCCTCCTCCACCGAAGCTGGTAATTGCATACAAACGTAGCAATTCTTCGCCTCCATGACATCAATGTATTCGTAAAGCAATTTGGCATAAGCATTTGACCTGAAGTTCCCCTGTGATTCATCTGTATGTAACCTTTTAATTTCCGCATCTAACAAAGCTTTGTCTTTATCATTGATGTTTCCCTTATGATTAACAGTGATTGTTCTCTGTGTTGACACTCCCTTAACTTCCTTGACTTCCTTGACTGCAGTTGCATCTCTCTCATGTCCCACTATGTATGAGACAGTAACCACTAAAACTATAAGTGAAATCACCACCCCTAAAAGTGTGCCAACTATACATTTTGCCCTACGGTTTGGGTTGCCAGCCTCCATGATCTCAAACAGTGTAGCTTTGGATGTTCTTCCAGCATCAACTTCTCCTTCTCTCCGAACAAAGACTTTCTTTCAAACAATGTCTCTCTTTTGAACACTTAGAAGCTGACAATTTGCTCCGCAAAACAGTTTAAAGTCCTGTAGGAAATAGACAACCCTAGCCCTTCTCCATCCTCTAAAAGGGAGACCCTATCATTTTCTTCTTCCACTCGGCGCTAGGTTATCTCGCAGCAATATTTACAATTCCTTTTCAACAATCTTTTATCAATCAGAATCTATGAATGTTGCAAGGAGTGACACTACGTCTTCATAAATGTCCATACGAAGAAGGATTCCCTCAAATATTGGGCAGTTCTCACAACAACACGGAAATTCGACTGTCTCTAGGATTATTCTCCTTATTTCACTCTGGACAAGTGGACGAACAAAATGAAGAGTTAAGGTCTTTTCAATCTCCACTCCTGGTACTATCAATTCTACATCCACAGTTACAAAGGGGTTCGTTCTGACCAAGATCTCCTTCACCTTCCCGGTTCTGCGCCCCTTTGAAGACATTTGCAACAAGGTATTAATCCAAGACAATGAGTGTTCCAAGAACTTCCACTACTCGCTCAAGCATTTCCAGTGGAAGAAGAGTTCCCTCCAACACTGGATATCGTGAACAGCAAACCGGAAAATCAACTGTCTCTAAAATCAATTTTCTTATTCCGCTCAGGAGAGGAGGATAGACGATGTTGAGTGTCAGCAACCTTTCGGCCTCCGCTCCTGGTAGCAGGAATCTTATTTGCACTGTGATGATCGGATCAGTTCTGATCAGGCTCACTTCCCTGATCCTCCCGGTTCTGTGTCCCACGGACATCTGCAACGAGTTAGGTCCAATCAGGAGTAGAGTACCTTCTGCTAGGCACTCGCACCCTCCTTGATCTTCTAGGACCTTCCTCGGCTTGATCCTGGGTATCTTCTTCTGGATCCGAGTCTTCGGATATAGGAGCAAGCGTTTCTTCCTGAGCCGACCTTAAACTTAGCCTCCTTCTTTCCGGCCAAGTGGCAGCTCCAAGCCTTGTTCTCCTATCTCTCGTCCTCACACTCGGTTCTTGATCGCTCTGGTACTGATCTGTGTCTGAGTCGTATTCACTGCAGCTCTCTCCTTCAGTTGCGTCTTCAGTCTCACTGCCGTCCTGTCTTCTCTCCTCTTCTGGATCCGATGCGTTCCCAACTTCTTCCGACACCCCCTCAGCTGATCCGATCCCCTCCTGTGACTCTTCTTCCACGACTGAACTTTCGTCTGGGATAGGAGCTGTTTCTTCTAGAGGTGCTGGAACTCTTCGAGTATGGGATGCATGGATCCAATTTGGCAGCCCTCCGCACTTCACCGCGGTGTTCGTGATCAGGATTACTTGAAAGGGCCCACGCCAGCGTACATCTAGGCAGTTCTTCCGGACGTGCTTCTTGACCAACACCCAATCCCCTGGATTCAGATCATGACACAGATTCCTTGATGCTGGAACTTCAGCCGCATGCACCTGAAGGGACACAGAATGGATGGCGTCAGACAGTCCCTTACAATAATCCAAGATCAGATCATCTGTAATATTCAATAGGGCAGCAGTTGGAACCGTGGGAAGTCTCATGGCCCTCCCCATCAGAATCTCGTGTGGAGAGAGACCTGTCCTCCTGTCAGGTGTGCTGCGCATGCTCATGAGCACTAAAGGAAGAGCATCTGGCCAACTCAAAGATGTGGATGCACAAACTTTAGCCAACCTATTCTTCAGAGTGCCGTTTACTTGTTCCACAATCCCTGAGGCTTCTGGTCGATAACTACAATGCAGTTTCTGATCGATCTTTAAGGTGGAGCACAACATCTTCACTATTTCGCTGTTAAAATGTTTTCCTCTGTCCGATTCCAGAGAGGCAGGCACCCCAAAGCGCGGTATCAGCTCCCTGAGCAACAATTTAGCTACTGTGAGTGTATCGCACCTACGTGTAGGGTACGCTTCAACCCATCTGGAAAATATACATACAACCACCAACACATACCTAAGGCGGTTAACTCTTGGCATTTCAATAAAGTCTAATGCATTCTATTGAAAGGCCCCCCTGACCTCCCAATGTGACTCAGTGTGACTGGTGTCCTTTTGCCCACGTTCAGTTGTTGTTGCAGGTAACACATCGCTTGCATACTGATTCTGCTGCTATTCTAAATTTAGGGCAATACCAAGTCTGCCTAAACACTCTCATCATAGCGTCTCTTCCTAGGTGTACTGGACCATGTATTTCTCTTGCCATGGGATTAGCTAATTCTTCAGGTAACACAGCCCTCCCATCTGCTGAAACCCAAAAATCCATTTCACTTCGTATACAACCTGCTATTTCCCATGCCTTTTTCTCAGTTTCCGGTGCGTTCTCCTGCATTATCCTTAAATCTTCCCAGGTATCCACGGTCTCTAACATCATGCTTAATTCTGTCTTTTCTTCAGCACCATCAATTTCCACTTTTGAGAAAGAATAATTTTGTTCCGCACAATAGCGTGCGACCTCATCGGTGTACCTGTTGCCTTGTGATACAAAATCTGTATTCTTAGTATGAGCTACACATTTTACTATTGCTATGGCAACTGGACCTTGTAATGCTTCTAGCAACAATCGCACAAATTCTCCATTTCGAATGGGCGAACCAGAGGAGGTCATGTAACCTCTCTGAGACCACAACTGCCCGAAATCGTGAACCACACCGAAACCATATTGGCTGTCAGTGTATATGGTGACTCTCTTTCCGTTTCCTGCTATGCAGGCACGAGTTAGGGCAATAATTTCTGCTACCTGTGCGGAATGTACTCCTTCCAGGCAAGCGGCTTCCACAACTCCAGTAATGGTACAAACAGCATAAGCTGCTCTCAACCGACCAGTATCGTCTCTTAAACATGAGCCATCGACAAAGTAAATCTCATCAGGGTCAGACAACGGCTCATCCACAATATCTGGTCTGGGTTTCGTGCATAGTTCAGTCACATCAAGGCAATCGTGGTCTTCACATCCTTCGCCTTCTATTACAGTAGGTAATGGCATCAAAGTAGCAGGATTCAAGACAGAGCATCTCCTGAGGGTCACGTTCTCCGCGGCAAGGATAACTTGCTCGTAGCGCGTGAGCCTGCTATTGGTCAGATGCTGCGTCTTCGTCCTGGTCATCAACAATTCTACAGAATGCGGTACATACACCACTAACGGGTGTCCCATCACTATACTCTCACTCCTTTCAATGCTGACACCCGTTGCAGCAACGGATTTAAGACATCCGGGCAACGCTGCGGCTACCGGATCTAATGTAGCCGAAAAGTATGCAACTGGTCTACGGGCATTTCCGTGGGTCTGTGCCAAGACTGACAAAGCACATCCCTCCCTCTCACAGCAATAGAGTGAAAATGATTTCTCGTAGTTGGGCATCCCCAGAGCCGGAGCACGACACAAGTCGTCTCTCAGCTGCAAGAACGCCACTAGGCATTCGTCGTCCCATGGCACCGGATCACTCACCTCCTTGTGCGTCAGTTTCTGTAAGGGTTTTGCTTTCAGTGAAAAGTTAACTATCCACTGTCGACAATAACCAACCATTCCTAGAAACATCCGAACTTCTCTCTGTGTCGTAGGCGCATTCATCTTCATTATCGCCTCAATCCTCTCTGGGGACACCTTGCGTTTTCCCTTTTCTAACCGGTGCCCCAAATACTGTACTTCTGTCAGACAATACTGCAACTTGCTCGGAGATACCTTATGTCCATTTTCAGCTAAATGGTTCAATAAGGCAATGGAATCTACTTTACAAGCTTCCTCAGTCTCTGACGCAACAAGTAGGTCATCTATGTACTGGACCAGAACCGAATTCTGTGGCAGTACTAGATTTTCGAGATTCTTCTTCAACAACTGGTTGAAGATAGATGGGCTGTCTGTGAATCCTTGTGGGATTCGACACCATGTTAAAACGCGATCTTCCATTTTAAAAGCGAAAAGATATCTGCTCTCTTCATCCAATGGGATTGAAAAGAAGGCCTGGCAAAGATCTATCACTGTGAACCATTCTGCTTGACATGGTATTTGAAACAGTATCACTGATGGATTCGGTACCACTGGACAACATGAAACAACTATACTGTTAATTTTTCGTAAATCCTGAACTATCCTGAACTTCCCGCTAGGTTTCTGCAAACCCATAATCGGGGAGTTACAAGGACTACCCACGATTTCTTTCAGTATTCCCTGTTGAATCATTGACTCGATCACAGGTTTTATTCCTGCAATCGTTTCCTGGGACAATTTGTATTGGGGCGTTCTTGGAAACTCGGCATTTGGCTTTACCATTATTTTTACTGGTTCTACCCCTTTAATCAATCCTATTTCTTCTCCTGTGAAGTCCCATACCTCTGACGCTACTGCATCTCTTAAGTCTTGGGGAAGATCTTCTACTGTCAGAGTAGGATATAGTTCTACACAGGACTTTGAATTGGCTACCTTGAAAGTAGCATCATCGTCTGTAGTCTGTACCTCCACTCCTTGCGGGGTGCAGTATATTGTGCAGTTCAATTTGCACAGCAAATCCCTTCCTAACAGACATACAGGACTCGAATCACAAACCACAAACTGATGTTCGTTCATATGGTTTCCTATCTTCACAGACACTGGTTCTGTCAAGGGACTAGTCAGCCTTTTGTTTGCGACTCCTACCACCTGAATTGTTTCCCCTGACATCGGCAAGTCTGGAACCACCGCTGATCTCAGAGTTGATCGAGTAGCTCCAGTATCCACTAAGAACGTTGTAGGACACCCTGCCACTTCTGCCTCAACAAACGGCCCTCTCTGATCCACCTCTAGGACTGCCCCGAGGGTACAGTCCTCTTCTCTACTCACACGTTGTCCTGTCAATGGATCAATATAATAACACCTTTCTTCCTCGATAAAGAGAGGCATTTGTTTAAAGACCTTTCCCCCCGTCGCTATTTTCGGTGGCTGTGGGAACTGAGCTCTTGGAGCCGAAGTCCCCCCTTTGACCACCTTGCTTCCTGGGACTGTTGCCTTTTGAGCTGGAACCTCTTGAACTTGCTCTTCTAATTCTAGCTCTCCATTCTCAGGGTTGAAGGGACACTCGCGTCGCCAATGTCCCACCTGGTGACACTGGTGGCACTTTGTCGTCTTCTTTAAAGTGGCAAAGTCTACTCTAGGTCTCTGGCCTTCCTCATTATCTTTGTTCTGACCATTTGACTTTCGTCCCATCCCCTGTTTCTGTTGTCCACCCTTCCCTGCTGACTGCATCTGCACTACCATCAACTTCTCCTTTAGATTCTTTGCTTTAGAATCTATTTCGTCACTGCAGTATCTCGCATATCGCAGGATCTCATCTAGTGGTTTGTTTTGCCAACAGATTAAATGTTGTTGAATCATCAAACAAATATCTGGTCTTAGCCCCAAAACGAACTTTGACACAAACTGCCCTATGTCTTTGGGATCCATTACATCGAGTCCACTATACTGTTTGAATATTTTCAGTAATCTCTCATAAAACTCGTGAACTGTTTCTTTGGGTTCCTGCCTTGTTCGGTCTATTTTTACCCAATCTATATCTTGTGGAGGCACTTTATCCTTTAACCAGGCTATTACTCTTTCGTACTTCTCCATGACACTGTCCGATGGTCCATTAGTTCTAGCATTCCTCTCAGGCTCTGCATTTGGCCACTGGACACTAATTTTGCACGTTACCCACAAATCCCCTGGAACCACAATGTCGAACAAGGTGTTCAAATCAATCCACAATACTTTGGAGATCTTTACAAACCTTTCTACCTGCTTATACCACTCGACTGGGTTTTCCCTCAATTTCGGAAACGAGTTGGTAAAAGCAGCCAAATCTCCCCTACTCCATGGTACATGTACATAATTCCCATTTGATATTTCTCGCAAAGGGAATGCCTCCATCTGCATTACCCTACCCTCTGGGGTCATCATAGTTGTACTGCGTCTAACTGTACCCCTTTTGGACCATCTCTCTTCCCATTTGTCCAGATCTCTCCACACCCTTATTCCCAATATCAACTCTTATGTGTGTTTTTAATCCTGTAGTTCTCTTCTCGTCTAGGTCTTGGTCTGAGTACTGCAACCTATGGTTACTCTGTAATGTCTTCGTTCTGGACAAATCTACCATGTACCTGTCTGCCAAGTTAGACAGTTTCTCATGAATCGCTCTAGCCTTCCTAGTAGTATCCTTCGCTATGAACAGCAGCTCATCTTGTTCGTACAAATCGATCCTTTCTAAAGGCACCGTCCCTTCTATAATCTCGTCTAGATCGGATTTTAGACTGGAGACATCAAGCCTTTTAACCTTTATCGCAGCTTTCAGTACTTCGGCTCTAGGTGCTCCTTCCACCTCTCTCCCATCCCAGCTCCTAGTCCTGCGCCTAGGCTCTGGTGAGTTATGTGGAGTCCTCCCATGCCCCCATCTCTCTAGGTCCCATGCCTTTCCATCTTCTCGGGGTGGATGGTGAAACACTCCTTCGCCCCTCATAGCCCCACGTTCCCCATCCTGTCTAGTTTCACGGGGTGCATGGTAAGATATTCCGTTACTCCCTCTCTCTCCCTCATGCATCTGTGACCTTTGATCACTTGATGTATGACGTGATCTTTCACTGTTCCCTCTTTGCCAGTGCTGTACATTTTCCCCAGGTGCGTGATGAGTGCACCTAAACCTCTCTCTGTACTCTTGTGTTCTCTGGTCTCCCTCGGTTTGCATGAGGCGAGACATCTCCTCACACTCCATACTCCTACCATTCTGTTCCTGCTGTTCCCTCCGACCTATAGGACGTGTGACTCTTCCATTCTCCTGACTTTGACCCTCTCGCCCCTGACTGCTTTCGCTAGCCCCGCAATGAGATACAGTCCCGTTACCTCGGTTTTCCCACTCGGGTTCTGTTCTTGACCTATTACTCGGAGTTACCGTGGACCCCTCCCATTCTCTCAAATCTGCTCTTAATTCTGTATAAGATTTCGGCCGCGGTCCCCTCAGGTCCATCGGTCCTCTCTGACCTCCTTGTCCTGTGTTGGAACCCACAGTCGTATCGAATGGGGTGTTCCACGTTACCGATCCTGGCAATTGCTTCCATGCATTTGTCGTGTTATTCCTCCTTTCCATCTCAATCCTTTCTCTATCTAACCGTGCCTGCTCTTCCCCTCTTCCATGATCTGGATTGTAAATCGACACTATAGGTCCTATGGTAACAGGTACTTGAAGAGCATCCGGTAATCCAAAAGACTCAGCCTTTTCGGTGATTGGCGTCTTTTGTACCACAAACCTTCCCACTACACTCTGTATTGTGTTGCTTTGAGGTGTCTCCTCGCCTTTGATAGGTGTCCATTCCGATATAGGGAGTGGTGTATACCCCTCTATGGCAGTCCCATCTTCCCTTGCGAGCCCTCTATCTTCAATTTCCCCAACTCTCGGAGGAGGTCTGTCTATCAACAATCTGTTTATCACATTGTCCTCCGACTCGCTCTCCTCATCCTCTTCCATGAGGTTCTTTCCACCTACCACCTCCCTCATTGGATACAACTTCTCTACCTCGATGGCCTGTACCCTCCATCTCTTTGCTTCTTCATCCCATTTAGAATCTCGCACTGCTCTTACCGATCGAGTCAATCTTTGTTGACGCCTGTCCAAATTTCTATCGTGTGCCGCCCTAATCCATGCATTAAGGGCCTCAAACTGGGTTGGTCTAGGTGAGGGTTTCAATGAGGACATGGTTGCTTTTAGCCGATGTAACATCTCTAACTTAAACGTCCCGTACTTTGGGAACTGCATTTCCTCATTTCCTTCCGTAAGCTTATTCCAAGCCCCAATCCATAATATCGTATGCAGCCCCACATTCGCTGCCATATAATGTGCTGGTGTACCCTCCGGCGGTGCCTCTTCCCCGTAATAATGTTCACTTCTTTTTCTTTTAAAAATCCCTTTCAAACACTTAAAGCACTTCATGATTTCTCTTTTCTCCGCGTTTGTTTACTTCCTGATGACAATCCACCAATCACCGTGCTGTTCTCGCTAACTGGCCTATCCGAGCGCGGCTTTCCTCCTACGTCACTCTAGCCGCCCAACCAGAGCGCGGCTCTAGCTAACGTCACACCAACCGCTCAATCACAGCGCGGCTCTAACCGACGTCACCTGTCCCCCTTCGCAGCAGTTCCCCTCCTTTCTCAGCTCGTCTTCTCGGTCATGCATGCGTCCCATTCATACTCTGAAAAATGATTACTTCCGGCCAAGCGATCACCTTTCTTGACTGTACGCCCACAGTCTTTTCTGTAGTTGTCACCTTAACTTGACGAAATGTCTTTCCGTTTCCAGACAATCGCCTTCTCTGATAGGTTACTCACACACCGTAACTGTCGACCAGCGTCCGTTACTCATACATTCACTCTTACACTCCCCCTATCTCGGTCCCACGGCGGTCAATGGTACCTCGTGACCTCCGTACTATGGTCGACAACTACTCTGGGTGTTCGATACACCCAAAACCACTTAAGCTCTGGCCTGAACTTAAGATTTGCCAGTTCACCCGTTTACCAGGTAACCGGTTCACCAGGTTGCGCGCGCTCACAACCTTCTCACAATCACGCTACAGGCATTCAACTCCGCAAGACATTACACTACAAATACAACACAAAACACCGCAATCTGTTCACGCATGACCCTTGTTATACTCACTCTCCTCCGATACTGCTGTTTTTCTCGCACCGTCGGCACCTTCGGCGCACGATTCTTCCGCTGCTCGTCTCCCGAAGTCTAGGGGCCTTGGGGTAAACTAACCTCTCTAGATTACCTTCCTCAAGAAGATAACCATCCTAAACTGCTACCAACTGTTAACGCGGGATTACTGGTTTCTAGTTATCTTACCAGATCCCAAATCAAGTCGACTGAATCGTTGGTACCTGTCATGGAGTAAAAGATAATCTACTACTGGGTTAGTCAATTAAGAACTTACACCACTCTAAATGACCACTGACCAATGATAAAGTTCAAAAATTTAATATAAAGATAACTGAAGATACAAACTTCTCAAGATAAGATTCAAGAGATATACTGGTATCACAATGAACATGAATTCTTTGAATAATCTGAGTCTACAAAACAGAATAATGAGTACAAGTTCGAAAATCATTAGGTTTGCAAGGATCGATATAAGTTGCAACCTAAGAGTCATTACAGAAAAGAAAATTCAGGTTAGTCTGTCCCTACACTAGACTAAGTGACATCCCTACTTAACAAGATCTTTACCCCAAAAGGTGTCAGCCGTGGTGACTTCCTAAGAAGATCACGCACTTCTCTTTGTCTCTTCTCTGATAATGGGTCTCTCCTGATCAGCCTATCTGCCTACCCATCCGCTTTCTTAGGCTCCCAAAATCATCTGCTCTGCTCTCCTCCCGGGTCGCTTTCCCTAATACAAAATCACATTTCCAATAGGAACGCCCCTTGGGATGCCCCTCACGTGGTACATCTTTGCGCGGTAAACTCCATGATGGTACTCTTCAAGACCCTCGTTAAAGTTGACCTTGGTTCCCAGGCTTCTTCTTCAGTGCGCCGGTACCCCCTGAAATTCCTGAAGACTCCTACAGGCCTGCGCCAAGCGCCACTGAACAAAGCTCCATTCATTTCGACTGATTAGGACCCCTCGCACCTGCATACAGGCCATCCCACAGTGGGCCTCAAATTCCAGGCTCCACCATATCTATAGGTCGTAAAGCATATGGAAAGCACAGTACTTGGCGCCTCTCGACTTCTTCTCTAACGAGCACATTACAGATCAAAGGAACATCACTATCAGTTCGAGCCTACTTGATTTACATGAAGCGGGTCCCGGCACTCTGAAAACATTTCTTGATTTAAACAGCATTCTAACTAACACGTTTCTAAAAGGCTACACATCTATAAAACATATATTTCAATACTAAATTCGATAATACATTTTGGAAGAACCACGTTAACCCCACCTCACATTATTTTAGCAGCACGTTTAGATTTTCTGTGAATTGCCATGAGGCCTACACAATTTAACTGGTTTGCAAGGTTCCATTCAACTCTTACATGATTCCTTTAACATGAGAACGTGAGGGTTTCATATTCATTCCAACATTTCTACATTAGTCTCACACTGCTATGATTATGGTTACCCTACTTAAACACTCTATACATTTCACTACTGAATATAAGACACTCTGGTGCAAGGTATATGTTAACTAACTACGTGCTTGTAAATATGGTGCACTTATACATTTTTCTCAGACTAGTGCTCTCTCAGTACTAAATATTGCAATATTTCTCTTTGGAATTGCTTATAAAATGGAAATCTTTGTAGACAATACATACAAATATTTTGTGCAGTAATATGGACTTTGGCATCATTTAAAAACAAGGAATGGAAAAGCAAAAAACCCTGGCTCCATTGTGATAGCACACAAAAAGCTGCATTACACATTCAAAACCAGACAGACAATGTAAGAAACTAAAAGCGGTAAAGAATGAAGACTCCATTGCCATCTGAACTTTATTTGGCATGGAAACAGGGAGGTGTTAGAAGGAGGTATAAGGAGCAACAGACAAAAGGAGGTATAAGGAGCAACAGATGGAAGAAGAGGCGATGTTGGCTTTTCTTTTTTAGGTCGTGCTTGGGCAGTGCATGCGCTTCTCTGCGAGGCATGCTGTATTGCAGTATGCACTTGAAGCACTGCCCACTGTCCGCCCATTTTTGTCATTGGCTTGTGTCATTGACCTTAGTAAATGCTGGCTTCTGAATTGGATATAGGCTTGTTAGTCCCTAGTTAGTACTGCCTTGTCCCATTTTGTAACCTCCCATGGCGACACCCCCATTACTTGTATTGTTGCTGGTAGGCTGCAATTACAGCCTCCCAGCACTATTTCTCAAATAGCGTTGTCCTGCCTGCTTTTGCAGGCAGGACACGCTCTCTCCAGTCACTTTTTTGTTAAATTTACCCAGTGTAGCACACATGGGGGGGGCGGGCTTTTCATTTGTTTGTTGTTTATACTTTCGACAATTCACCTGCATATAGTAGCGTGCATACCCAGCTTAATATGTAAAATGGTGACTGCGCTTTTGTTTTCTTATGCGGCTTACCAATACAACTTTACAAACATGAACGTATTACTTTTTAACAGCGCACCATACCGCACTTTCACTTTCATAGCACAGCCATCACGTGGCAAAGCTAGTCCTGTCGAGTCACTGCACAGCCATCTACATCAAAGCTACTGCTGGCGAGGTGCTACATACCACCCAGGGCTTTAAGTGGGCCGGGTCTGTCTGGGTCTGAGCACCGGCAGTTTTTTTTGGAGGCCCTTGAAACGGTTCTCTATCGGGCTCTATTTTTGCGGCTGGCAAAGGTAGTCCGTTTTTTTTTCTTTTCTTTTCAGACCCGTTTCGAGGGCCCCCAAAAAAACTGCACATGCTCAGACTCTGCCTCTGCCCACTTAAAGCCCTGGCGGTTGCTGCTCGTTTAGGAAACCTGTCTGACATTTTGCACTACTGCAGTGAGAGCTCAGTTTCCTCACTCAGTAGTAGTCACGGCATGACGTTCACGGCACAACGTCATGCCAGGTGAGCTTTGTTGGAGGAAGGGAAATCCTTTAAGAGAGCCATTTTCTCTCAGGATTTCCCTTCTCTCCTCTCTTTCAAACGCAGAAGCAATGTCGTGGTGGTGCCAGCGTGGGACTTTTACCATCGCAGGAGCAACGTCGTGGATGAGGAAAAACTGAAGAGACAGAGGCCCCCAGGCAGCCTGCTCCAGCACGACCTACCCGACCTTCACTTGATGAATTGGCGCCGTGTTTAGAATTGGAGAGGTCGGGGAAATTAGTGTCAGCATTTTTCACCTGTGGAGCCCCATCCTGGATCGGTAAGTGCAGTGGGTTATCCCCACAGTTTGATTATAATAGTTTTTTTGTTTGAGCTTGCATAACGTGTAGATTCTAGTCACAAACTTGCATCTTTGTTTTTTATGCGTGTTTTGTTATTGACAGACAAGTGCCTCCTTGCAAGGGACTGTACTCTGCAACAAAATGTTTTGTCACTTTTAGTTACTTGATGCTTATCTTTGACTCTGAGATGTATATTATGCAAAGGGTACGTCTTACTTTCCTGCGTCAATGCCTTTGGGTCGGAGGAGGGGGGAGAGTAAAAGGAGTGTGTGGATGTGATATGGGCACAAAAATAATGTTGTTTATACTTGGCTGCCCTTGATTATTATTATTATTATTATTATTATTATTATTATTTTAATTTATAGAGCGCATAGTCACCCATGGGTATCCCAGCGCTAAGATCAATACAACTGAGGTTCAGCAAGGGGGGCCTGGGACAGGGTTAGGGGAAAAGGTGTGTTTTCAATCGCTTCCTGAACCGTAGGTAGTTGGGTTCAGATCTTAGGTCAAGAGGAAGGGTGTTCCAGAGGCGTGCAGTGTGAACCGAGAAACGCCTTCCACCTGTTCGGGCCTTCTTGATTCTGGGGATGGTGAGGAGATGTTGCTGGTCGGATCGAAGGGATCTGGGGGCTTCATATGGTTTAATGAATTTTTTGTAGACTTGGGGGGCCTTTATTTTGAAGCAGTCTGTGCGCCAGGCAGAGGGCTTTAAATTTCACACGCTCTCTTACTGGGAGCCAATGGAGGCGCTTTAGCGCTGGTTTGGCTGAAGGTCTGACAGAGGTGTTAGTAAGGATCCGGGCAGCTGCATTTTGGACCCCTTGTAATTTGTTCAGAGTAGCCTCCGGCGCTCCTAGGTAGATGGAGTTACTGAAGTCGAGCCTAGAGAGTATCAGGCCTTGGATCAGCAGTTTTTGAGAGTTGGGGGGGGGAGTAGGGGCAGAATCTTTCGCATCGACCTGAGGAGCCCAAAGCAGGTCCCGGCTACCTTTTTTGCTTGTGTTGCAAAAGAAAGGTCTTTATCGAGCCAGACACCCAGGCTTTTTACCTCTGGTTTTGGGTCTGGGAGCGGGCCCAGAGAGGGTGGCCAGATGTTCTGTAGTAAGGAGGGCCCCTTCTGGCCAAGGAGGAGAATATCAGTCTTTGAACCGTTAAGTTTCAAAGATGATTTGTTCATCCATCCTTGTATCTGTGAGAGACAATTGTACAGGTCCGCAGGTTGTTTGCTGGGGTGGGAAAGGGACACCACTAGTTGTGTGTCGTCAGCATAGCTGACGATGCTCACTCCGAACGGCATAACAACCTCCTCCAATGGGGACATGTAGATATTAAATAAAGTGGGGCTCAGGGAGGAGCCCTGAGGCACGCCACATTGGAGGGGAGTGTCGGAGGAGCGGGTGTTATTCTCCCAGATTTGATAGCCCCGGCTTTAAACCTGAAAGGTCAAGCATAAAAACTGTACAGTTTTAGTTGGGAGAAAGTCAGAGGGGTGGGGAGATTAAAGGGACGGTACAGGTGGTTGGGGCCTGCATCTGGGCTGGAGGGGTGGGGATGGCCGGTGTCTGTGCTGGAGAGGTGGAGATGGCCTGCATCTGGGCTGGAGGGGTGGGGATGGCCGGTGTCTGTGCTGGAGAGGTGGAGATGGCCGGTGTCTGGGCTGGAGGAGGAGGGCCTGCATCTGTGCTGTAGAGGTGGTTGGGGCCTGCATCTGGGCTGGAGGGGTGGAGATGGCCAGTGTCTGTGCTGGAGAGGTGGAGATGGCCGGTGTCTGGGCTGGAGGAGGAGGGCCTGCATCTGTGCTGGAGAGGTGGTGGGGGCCTGCCTCTGTGCTGGAGAGGTGGTGGGGGCCTGCCTCTGTGCTGGAGAGGTGGTGGGGGCCTGCCTCTGAGCTGGAGAGGTGGTGGGGGCCTGCCTCTGAGCTGGAGAGGTGGTGGGGGCCTGCCTCTGAGCTGGAGAGGTGGTGGGGGCCTGCCTCTGTGCTGGAGAGGTGGTGGGGGCCTGCCTCTGTGCTGGAGAGGTGGTGGGGGCCTGCCTCTGTGCTGGAGAGGTGGTGGGGGCCTGCCTCTGTGCTGGAGAGGTGGTGGGGGCCTGCCTCTGTGCTGGAGAGGTGGTGGGGGCCTGCCTCTGTGCTGGAGAGGTGGTGGGGGCCTGCCTCTGTGCTGGAGAGGTGGTGGGGGCCTGCCTCTGTGCTGGAGAGGTGGTGGGGGCCTGCCTCTGTGCTGGAGAGGTGGTGGGGGCCTGGATATGTGCGGGAGGGGGGATGGAGGCCTGTGTCTGTGCTGTAGAATTGGTGAGGGCCTGGATATGTATAGAAGAGGGGAGGGGGGCCTGTGTCTGTGCTGGGGGGTGGTGAGGGCCTGTGTCTGTACCGGAGAGGTGGTGAGGGCCTGTATCTGTGCTGTAGAGGTAGTGAGGGCCTGTATTTGTGCTGTATCGATGGCGAGGGCCTGTATCTGTGCTGGAGAGGTGGCGAGGGCCTGTATCTGTGCTGGAGAGGTGGCGAGGGCTTGTATCTGTGCTGGAGAGGTGGCGAGGGCTTGTATCTGTGCTGGAGAGGTGGCGAGGGCCTGTATCTGTGCTGGAGAGGTGGGGAGGGCCTGTATCTGTGCTGGAGAGGTGGGGAGGGCTTGTGTCTGTGCTGGAGAGATGGCGAGGGCCTGTATCTGTGCTGGAGAGATGGCGAGGGCCTGTATCTGTGCTGGAGAGATGGCGAGGGCCTGTATCTGTGCTGTAGAGGTGGCGAGGGCCTGTATCTGTGCTGTAGAGGTGGCGAGGGCCTGTATCTGTGCTGTAGAGGTGGCGAGGGCCTGTATCTGTGCTGTAGAGGTGGCGAGGGCCTGTATCTGTGCTGTAGAGGTGGCGAGGGCCTGTATCTGTGCTGTAGAGGTGGCAAGGGTCTGTATCTGTGCTGGAGAGGTGGCAAGGGTCTGTATCTGTGCTGGAGAGGTGGCGAGGGCCTGTGTCTGTGCTGTAGAGGTGGAGAGTGCCTGTATCTGTGCTGTAGAGGTGGAGAGTGCCTGTATCTGTGCTGGAGAGGTGGGGAGGGCCTATGTATGTGCTGGAGGGGTGGGGAGGGCCTGCGTATGTGCTGGAGGGGTGGGAAGGGCCTGCATCTGTGCTGTAGAGGTGATGGGGGCCTGCATCTGTGCTGGAGAGGTGGCGAGGGCCTGAATGTGTGCAGTAGAGGTGGTGGGGGCCTGCATCTGTGCTGTAGAGGTGGTGGGGGCCTGCCTCTGTGCTGGAGAGGTGGCGGGGGCCTGGATATGTGCGGGAGGGGGGATGGGGGCCTGTGTCTGTGCTGTAGAATTGGTGAGAAGGAAAACATATCAACAAAACTATTGAATTAACGTACATGCACCTAGTCAATACTGTACCCCTTGGTATCATTCATACACATTCTCTCTCTAGAAGTTCTCACATTCAACACATTCACACTCGAATATTCTACTTGCAACAACCATTTTTATGTACATTTTATATACAATTTCTCCAAGAACCATAGTATACTTTGTACACTAAATCAAGTAAAATACAAATGTCATTTATATTTCCTTATGGTTCACAAAAATGAGGTCTACGTGTTTCGAACTCCCTTTTGTTATGGGATTCTCATCAGGACCGTAAACTGTAAGTGAAGAAAGAGAAGGGACTCTTATTAGTTCTTTCGTATATTTCCACCTAAAAGCTGTTTTGTGGTTCAACAACCACCTTTCTGCATCTTACCTCTCTAATTTATCTTCTGGTTATGGGGTCTTTAGTTCACCACGACGCAGAACCACCTGGATGTTAAATAAATATTTTAGCATCCGTAGTTTAACAATAGATCCGATTTCACTCAAAATGAATACAAAAACACTCACTTAATCTCTGTAGATGACTTTCTCTGACCGCTGGAAAGGAAATGAAAGGATGTTTTAACTGGGGTGTTGATTATATAGTCACTCCCTGCTATTTGGTCGCTACGGTAAACTTCTTACCTAGTTGAAAATCATAGTTTTCATGAGAGCCTGACCTGGTTAAGGCATTTTGTTCTGTTTCAGACTCCTGCCCACAGCAGCGTTCCACCATCATAGCTGAAGAAAGGAATGGATTTGCTGATATTGTTTCAAGCGACATCTCCTTCCAAGGTGTTCTGGCTGCAGACCACCTGAGACACATCTTTAGGTTCTGAGGTGGTAGAGTTAATCCTATCCAGAGAGCTGTGGTGGATGCAATGTGGCAGATGGATGTCAGTGCCTCAGGATATTCATTATACTGTGCAGTGATATACAAATATACAAGGATGGCAATGCCTAGGAGTGTTCTTTATATTGTGCAGTGAGGTAGGAAGAGAGCAGTGCCTAAGGGTACTCTTTATTCCATGCAGTGACGCAGTATGATGGCAGTGCCTCTGGATATTATTTATTCCATGCAGTGATGCAGCAGTCTATTCTTGCTTTGTGGGTTTATTCTGTGGGTTTAGTATTGTTTGTGTTCTGGGGTAGGGTGCTACTCGCCGAAAAAGAAATTCAACACCTTGGGGGTAGCAAGTGCTATATAAATGTATACCGTTTCCCTCTTCTATCCCTCCACTACCCTTCTCAATCCAAATGACTAACACATCCACCACTCAAATTACTTTCATATTTCACTATACTAATTTGCCACTAATCCTTTATGGATTTCGCAGTAGCATGCTACTCGCCGAAAAAGCGATGCAACGCCTCATCAGGGGTAGTAAGTGTGACATAAATCAAAATACTATACATCGGGCCTTAGCAGGGAGTATGTGTGTGAGAGGACTGTGCAGGCAGTGTGTACCGGCATCCATGTGTGAGGCAGCGAACAAGTCCAGTGTATGCAAATCAGGAAGGAGTAAGTAGACTGGAGTACAGTACATACAGATGAACCACTGCCATCTTAAGGACTTTTGGAGACCCGGGGAAGACGTATTTCGGGATCTCCAGATCAGGAAAACCTTACAACTTCACTGCACAATGAGAGATACGTTCAGGAACAGCACAAAATGAAGAGTAACATCTGCCTGCCAAATGGCACTTCAATTAAACATTGTTGATCACTGGCGTAAACTATTCAATTTTTGTTGCAGATAAGAGGCTCAATATTCTATTTTCGTGAAGGAAGGCCTTATCACCTGGAAACCAAAATCAGCAGAGGAAACCAGCAGAGCAAGATTTTCTTTTCTTTTTCAGATATACCAGTCCAGCCTCCAAGAAGGAAGTTCTACATTTACCATGGCTACTAGTAGCTTATCTGCTTCTGCTCTGAAGCGCAAGTCTATGCAGTCTTCAATGATTGACTTCCTACCGTCACTGAAGCGCCAGCGTGTTACAGGGTAGTCTTGTCCAGTGCAACCAAACTAGTGATGAAGCTAGTAAAACTCAGCAAGAGTCTGACAGGGACAGTCCACCATTAGAAAAACTTCAACGTGTGCCAGAGAAAGAAACTGTCAAACTCCCTGACTGCTAGAACACTAAACAGTGGTATTACTTTCAGGAGGAATATAAATGGTTGTATCTTAAGTCAGGCAATATTGGATGTTCTTCCTGTAAACGGGCTAAATCAACAGGTCTTTCAGTGCACAATAACACCCAAGGCATGCGCGCAAGTAAAGTGTGGGCAGATGGCGAGGTTGGTCCTTCCGGTGACGGAAAAGCTGTCAGGCAGAAACAGCTCAGGAAGAAGATTATGGAGCATAAGGCGAGCGCTGGTCACTTGGCAGCTGAGGACATTCTTACAGCTCAGCAGAAAAATACATTGGTGGTGGCAGTACACAAATGTAATGCAAAACATATGGAGAGCACATGCAGGGTATTTGACACTGCCTACTACTTGGCAAAAAAAGATCGCCCTTTCACTGACCACCCTGATCTAATTCTCCTTCAGGCAAAGAATGGCAGCACAATGGGACATGTTTTGCACAGTAACGTAACTGAAATAATAAAACACATTGCATTGGAAATGCAACAAAGATTGGTCTGTTATATCAGACAACACAAACCAAAGATCACAGTATTAATTGATGAGAGCACTTCTATTAGCAATGCTTCTACCTTGATCATCTACTTCCGTTGCATTTATGGAAATGAAAGTACCCCAGTGACCATCTATTTCGGCCTCCTGGAGCTGGCAGAAACTAATGCTATTGGCGTAAAGACCGCTCTCCTAAGCTACTTTGAAAAAGTTGGACTCACAAAAAGTCTGCTTCATGATATCTTGATTGCGGTATGTACTGATGGAGCAGCAGTTATGTTTGGTAAAAAGGAGGAGTAGTAGCTTTGTTGAAATCAGAATTTCCAAATCTTGTACTGACATGGCACTGTTTGGCTCACAGACTAGAACTTGCTGTGGCAGATACAGTTGATGAGGTTGCAGGGGTCAATCACTTCAAGATTTTTATGGACTCATTGTATGCCACATACAGCATGTCACCAAAAAAACAGAGAGAGCTAAATCTGGCCGCCAGCGAGCTATGTGTACAGCTTCAGAAGATAGGGAAAATGCTTGATACTAGATGGGTAGCATCCTGTTACAGATCTGTGAAAGCTGTTTGGAACTGCTTCCCTGCCTTGTGCAAACATTTTGAGAATGCTTCTAAAGACCCATCCAGACCCATAAGAGACCGGAGTAAGTATGAAGGTCTCTTGAAGAAGCTTACATCCTATTCTTTTATCAGAGATTTGGGGGTAATGTGTGATGCACTTCAAGAGCTCAAAGACTTATCACTCTCCTTACAGAGGAGGGATGTTACGATTGTTAATGCCCACAGACTTTTGGTTAGTCAAGTATGCATATTTATAGCAATGAATGACTCCCCAGGGGAGTTTGCTTCTGCGGCTCAGAGAGCAGTGGACGAGGGCAAATTCAAGAATGTTCCTCTTTCCCATGGTAGAAGTAACTCTGTTGCCCTTAATCAAAATCAGTTTTACCAAAGTCTGTCTGTAAATATAAATAAACGATGTGCCCCGGATTCTGAGAAAGAACTTCTAGCCATCTTCAGTGTGCTAGATGCAGGCAACTTGCCTTCTGGTGATGAATGCATTCTTTATGGGGAAACAGATATCTAGAAACTGTGCTCAGAGTTTCAGCTTCTAGTAAGAGATACTATCCAAGCTTTTAGACTTTTCAAAGATTTTGGTGGAAAGAAAACCCCTGAAGCATTAAAAAAGTTAATAGTTTGCATGGAAACCCTGCCAGCAAGTAATGCGGATTGCGAGAGAGGTTTCAGTGCAATGAACTTAATTGCTTGTCCAACAAGGGCCTCTCTTCTTGTAGAGACCATTTCTTCATGCCTATGGGTAAAACTCAATGGTCCTCCATTTGAAACATTTGACGCAAAGCTGTATGTAAAGAGTTGGCTTGCAAAAGGTAGAAGGTCCGCTGAAGAAAATTGTTGTGAGAAACCCCAGCAAAATAAACACACTGAATATCTTCAAGGGTTTTGGGGAATCCTGCAATAGATTTCTAAGTAATATAAATAATTTTTACATGTTTGTTTAAAGTGTTTGGTATTTTTATGGCTTATACTTAATAAATATACTTTTTTGCCTATTTTATTATCCTTTGCTGGCTGAGACTTCATGATTTTCTTAAGCACGCAATGCTAGTTATCTTGATTTAGACCACGCCCCTACTCGGATAGGCCACACCTTTAAGAGATTAACCACGCCCCTTTTAGAGCACCCCCAGGTTTTTTCCCAATTAAAGCCCTGATACCACCACATATCAAAGCTAGTGCCTCAGAGGCACTGCACAGTCAGTGCCCTGCTCCTTGGGTGCAGACTGGTGTTACCGCTGTCAGGACAGACCGTTCTCGTCCTGCTCTTGGGCAAAGGACACACTCCCTGCATTTCGGACACAACCCCTGCCCCTGCTGCTGGGCCACAGGACAAGATTCTTATTCTTGTCTGGGCCTCTGTTCCTGCTCCTGTTTCTGGCTGCTGACTTTAGTATATGAGTAGAGGAGCTCTGCACAGAGTCACCCGGGTGTGCACAGGCCAGAGACGCCCCTGCTCTCCACAGGCCAGTGGCACAGCACGTGTGCATACATCCAGTGACTGCCGAAGAGTACAGGTCGAGGCACCCCCCCCATACATAGTGTACACTGTTCCAGTAATCAGCAAAGTGCACAAGTCCGGTGAAGCACTAGGGCTGTGTGTTGGGTGTAAGCAGGACTGCCTCCTACTGGCCAGACTCAAGGCCGATGGGGCCCGCGGCGCGGCCCACACAGTGTCCACAGAGGATGGAGGAAGGCAGGTGAACGTGGGGGCTCGCCATCCGGATACTGATGGGGGTTCTCCTTCTTCCTGCCATGTGCTGGGCGCTGCATGGAGGTGCGTGCAGTATTATCATTTTATGTTAGCATTTTATTTTGAATAGTGCTCTCTATGACGAACCAGGCTTTAGAGCGGTTTTTTAGACAATTGAGTAAACAGCTACTCTTTCTTTGTGCTTGGTTGGTAGAAACATTTTTTTATTGGGTGTCTTTGTGGGACGTATTAAGATATGCGTGAGATGCGTCAAGCATGGCATTAAGCAGTGCAATGTGAGAGGGCAGCGAAACGTTTTCATAGTGCTTGAAATACTACAGTGCACGTACTGTGGGGCAATGTAGAAAAATCATATGCACACTCTAAGTCCCTGGCCCAAAGCTGCCTATAGTCTGGCCTCATTAGATACTGAGAAACATTTTAGTATCTTTAAACATAGATGAATGGAGTTTCTACAGTGCACAACCTGAAGAGAATCACTTCTGGTTGTTCCCAAATTTGCCAGTGAAGAAACACGAGGCACTACGCTGTAGCATGGTTTGCCCAGGACCACACAATTTGGCTTAGTGGGGACGCTGGGATTTGAACCTAGGTTTTCAGTTGGCATTATTCAGCCGCACGAGGTTTCTGCACCATTCCTACTTTTGCAGAAGAAAGACATTGCTTCAGGAATTAATGAAGTGTGGTCAATAAAACTTGCATGTTGAATATAGGAAACATATGCTATCCAACCTGATACTACAGAAAACATGTCTGTCCAGATAGTTAGATAAACTCTATGTAATCCAATCACAAAAGAGCAAGAAAACTAATTTTTATGTTGGTGTGACTGGAATCTATTGACTTAACAAACAACACTTGTTTATGACGTCGTGCACAGTAAAATAAATCCAAAGATAATCTTCTAATAGGACTCTGTTACCAAAGGATGCGATGCTTTACTTTTAATCATTATTTTCAAACAGGAGTTCAACTGTAGCCACTGAAGAGAACCATGACACGCACTTTGTACCTACAGTCCTTGTTTACAAAAAGCAAGGCTGGCAGTAAAAGAGGCACAATTACCGTCAGCCTTGTTAGGTCTCGCCTAGCGAACGCAGCGCATGCGCTGGCTCGTCTTGGCGAGACTATTGTTGTCGGTTTGGTGCGCGAAGGGGACAAAACATGTGCTCACCCGGACAGGCGATGTTCACACGCATGGCATCTCCTCTCTTTCTCCCACACTCCCACCGCGCGCTCATTAGGTCTCGCGTAGGCGTGGCAGCACAAAGCGCTGCCCCACCTCTCCGAGAGATATTGTAGACGTACGATTTCTAAAAGGGACTGTAAGCTTCGCCCGTGGTTTTTACTGGGTAGCATCATAATTTATGTAAAACCCTGGCTTCTGATTGTTAGCCAGGGATTTTGGTTACCACCCTGTCCGCTTTTCGGACAGCCCCTACGGACACGATGGCCTGGTTTACACTGTTGTAACTAACTTTCTTATCAGTGGAGGTGTGTTTTATTACTTTGTTTACTACACCGGCCAGGCACGGAGCTCACAGGCGCAGGGGGTCACGGGGAGGACAGGGGGATCCAGGAAGACTTTGTAGTCTTCAGAGAAGCGGAATTCCCTCCCTCCCCTCGCTACTCTACTTCCACCCCACTCTCTCTGCTATTCCTCCCCCTCCCACGAGTGCTCTGTGGAGCGTGCTTACATCTCAGACAGATTTTTATTTCAAACTGAATTAAACATGTGTTTGGGTGCTAGCGATGCCAAGCATGGAGAGGCGCAATAATGTTCCGGTCGTTATACCACATCCTAAAGCCACGTGGGATCTGAGGACCCATAAGTATACACTTCCATTGAGGCGCACTGGCATCTTTTATTAATAGGAGGCAGACACTTTTTACACCCCCACCCACCCACCCACCCACACACACACATTTCAGCTGCACTGTGCTGGACCCTTTGAGACAGCGCTCAGCCGCGCTGTATTCAACGTCTCTACTTCCAGGCGCTAGCGCTGCAGTGCAACAGAGGCGGCATTACAAATGCATTGTGCGGGAGCCGGCCTGACCTGTTGCTGCTCTTCTGTACAGCCCGGTACCTGTGCTGCGGGAGGTATGCTGCAAAGAGGGGCCCGTCGCACACAGCCCCCCAACACTGCGGTGCAGCACGGAGGCCACGGGCCCTGGTCAGGCCAAGGAACCCGAGCCCAGTGAAATATAGCAACTAACAGACTTCAATGAGCTCTTCCGGGCTCTGGGGCCCGCCCGGTGCCACTCCACCTTATTGCAACTAAAAGGAAAGCTCCCACCCTCCCTCCTCTGGCACAACACCACACTCTAGGTCTAGGATGCAAGATTCTTGTTGAGGAAAAATACGCCCCATGAATTCACATACCGACTTAGCAACGAGTCTCAGGTGTGACCCAAGGCAGAGTCACAATGTCTTCCTGGACCATAGTTCTGTCAGCATACCCCTCCCCCCCTCCCCCAAGCAGACACCTCTCTGCTGCTATGTGAATGCTGAGCAGTAGTAAGGGCCCGCCCACACCCTATAAGCCTCTACAGTTTTTAGAAGTAACTGGTTTCCATTAACTACAATGGAATAACATAGCACACCGTGTGTTTTTAACATTTAACAGAAAGCGCCTAACAAAACTGCCGACTGCCCCAATGGATGGTTGAATGTACTTGTACTGCGCATAGGTGCAGAGAAAGTTTTCTCAAGGCGCTTTTGGCTTGGAAGAGGAGGTCATCGAGGTGTTTAGAATAGGAAGTGGGTGGGAGCTTTTCCTTCTGAAGAGGGGGGCAAGTCTTGGGGTGGGGTTCACAGGAGCATAGGCTAAGTTTAGGTGGCCCTTGGTTGAATGCGAAGGCTATGAATTCTGCTGCAATCCGGTGCTGGTCACTTCCGCCCCCAAAACCTTCGGAGCCCCCCAAAGCACCCTCTTTATTTTATGGGGCATCATACATCCCTCTAATGAGAGATCGGAGCATTGTCCAACGAAAATACCCAGTTACAAGTAGCACCCTAAACCTCCAGAGTGAGTCTTTGAAACCAGGGGAGACCCTCAGCCCAGCCACCCGCCCCCCACTCACGTTCATTATCACCCTGATATCGGTACTCACATACTCAGTTTACAGGCTGGCTGACGAAATCGCACCCGTGACCCGCAGATCACTGCATGTGTTCAACTCACTGAGCCATCCCGAGATATTGCATTTAGTGAATGTAATGGGTGCTCATTTACATGGTCAGCGGCTGTCCTTGGCATCTGACCCGGGTGTGACTCTCCTGGACCTGCGTTGGGCATCCTTCTTGCACCGCCATCGGTGTTCTGGGCTTTAAATTATTGCAACATACACAAATCGTTTAAACACACAAGAAAGAAAAGAATAAAAAATAAGATAAAGAATTAAAAGTAAAGAGCTTTGGTAAAGTTAGTATAGGCCCACCAGACCTGGCACTGAAGTGCACTTTTTTTTTAGGTGTATGTGCACTCACACCTCAGATAGAAGAAGGGTAGCATCTTGATGCTGTGGCAAACATAGGTAATGATAAAGTGGACATCGAGATAACATCGAGGGAGCGCGCCGCAGGGACTCAAAAGACCAGGAGTCCCTGCGCTGCACAGGTGTGCACGGGCGCGCCCCCAGGAAGACACGCCCCCTGCCTGTCCAGCCCATTTAAGCGGGAAACTGTGTAGCCTCCAGCGGGATTCTCTGCACTTACCAGACTGTTGCTGTTGTCGCCGTTAGGCTTTCCAGACTTTCTACCCTCGCCTTTTGCTGACACCCGGCCTCCCTGTGTCCCAGGAGGGATTGACCGCCCTCCCGCAACGCTACAACTTGCAGCACCCGCTTCGCGGGCGCTGCTGCGCGGTGAGTGGCGTGGGGTCGAGGCTGGGAGAGCATTCGCGCTGTTGGGTCTGTCCCAGGAGGAGGAGCACCGAGATAACATCGAGGGAGCGCGCCGCAGGGACTCAAAAGACCAGGAGTCCCTGCGCTGCACAGGTGTGCACGGGCGCGCCCCCAGGAAGACACGCCCCCTGCCTGTCCAGCCCATTTAAGCGGGAAACTGTGTAGCCTCCAGCGGGATTCTCTGCACTTACCAGACTGTTGCTGTTGTCGCCGTTAGGCTTTCCAGACTTTCTACCCTCGCCTTTTGCTGACACCCGGCCTCCCTGTGTCCCAGGAGGGATTGACCGCCCTCCCGCAACGCTACAACTTGCAGCACCCGCTTCGCGGGCGCTGCTGCGCGGTGAGTGGCGTGGGGTCGAGGCTGGGAGAGCATTCGCGCTGTTGGGTCTGTCCCAGGAGGAGGAGCACCGAGATAACATCGAGGGAGCGCGCCGCAGGGACTCAAAAGACCAGGAGTCCCTGCGCTGCACAGGTGTGCACGGGCGCCCCCCCAGGAAGACACGCCCCCTGCCTGCAAAACCTCTTTATATTTAGCAGGTTACCGCTTGAGCGGGACGCGAGCGGGACGCCGAGCGAAGCCCGGGCAAAGGGCGGGCCCTCTGTGGCCCTCAGAGGCCAGAAGAGGCTGGGCTGGGCCCCCCCTCTGAAAAATCGTACTTTACAACTTTTGATTCAGGCTTTTAGTCGGATATATCTGCTCTAGTAAACTCTACCATCCGCATTTGGCACTATAGATTATGAGGAAATCCACCAAGAAGCCCAAGATGCCCACTTTAAGATCGAGCGCAAAAAATAAAACGGATCCTCCACAGTCACTACCAACACTGACTGCGATTGACAAAATGCTCAAACAAACTATAGGGGCAGTGTCAAATGCCATCGCAGATACAGAAAGAAGAATGTCACTACCACCCGTGACAATTATTCAGGAAACCCAGGAATCCCCCATCAACCTGACCGAGGCCTCTCGAGATTTGGTAGAGGAATTCGACACCAGCTTGCCCCTTTCTCCCTCTTCTTTCGCTGACCTACCTTGAGCGCAGGTCTCTGCAGATATTTGTAGCGAGAGATTTGTTGTACAAACACACAACCACACTAATGCTTCCAGCAGCATTGAGAAAAATCTGCACAAGGGGGGCCCTAAGTGTGGGGGGAAAAAGGGATCCTCAAAAGTACCCTCTAAAACTAGAAATCACAACCTGGTTACACCAATAAACCCACCTGCTTCGGGAATACCGTGTTGGATCACCAACATGGTGGCTGATCTCAAAATGGACCTTGAACACTCCATTACTGTGCTGCTAAAACCCCTCATAGCTAAAATAGACAGACTAACCTCAATTGTAAACAACAGAGGAAATGGCACAAAAACCCAACCAGGGCAAGAAGGCGGTCTAAGAAAACAGACCGACGTTACATCCCATAGCCAAACTAAGGACAAGGTCCCTATGATCCCTGATGCGCCCACAAAAACCCCAAACAGAGCTAGTCAAAAAAGTATTAAAGACAAGCAAAAGGTTCCCTCCACATCAGATAGAGGGAAAAGCAGCAAAAAAACAACTACTGAAAACAATAAATCAAACCCAGGACCTTCTCAAACGTTGGAAGCAAACAATGCCCAAACTCCCAACGCGAATCCAAAGCCTCCGCCCACTGCACCAACTAAAGAAAACAAAACATCTACTCGCTTTAGGTCAATTAACCTCCCACCTGAAGCATTGCCCTATGTAGTGGTGTTAACAGGAGTTCCACCCCTAAGGGAAGGTCAACGGGAAACACAAATAGAACTGAAAAATAAATGCGCACAGTGGCTAAAAATACACAGACCCTTGCCCCCCAATGTTTTTGGGGAAATCTTGTCTGTAAGAAGAGGGGAGTGGATCGGAAAAGGCACCAAGACCATAGCAGGGGATATAATTACGATAAACTTTAGAGATATGGATACAGTTAATTTTATCTGTAATGCCCCCCCTAGCTATACCCGAACACAGATCCATCCGGTACACTTGTCTTATTTCTATCCCTTTGCATCCCAAAGAATCAGGCAGAACATCAGAACCTTCCCTAATAACATACCATATCCTGGTACCCACTATGGCCCACCACAATGGCAAAGACCAAACGTTGCCATGCCAAACTACGACCCCTCCCTAATGCAATATGCACACTGGAACAGATTCGGTGCGCTGGAAGAGGTCGATTGACAGGGATGGGATAATCAGTCCCCCAAGACTGAGAGGTTGAAGGTGGAAAATCCACCACTAACAGGAAGGGAAAAAGGGAGGGACAATGAAATAGTTGACGCGTCCGATAGAGGAGGATACACCAAAATTCCGAATACCAGTTTTGGAAGAAAAAAAGGGACAAACCCACCAATTATTCTTAGTGACATTCATTCCAACAATGTCACACTAACAGAAACAAGCAAACAGGGTATGCTCCTATCAGATGAACCAAAAAGAACCACTAAAGAAATGACGCCAGCAAATCTACTAATAGCATCCTGGAATATTGCAGGACTAGCGGCCAAGTTCGAATCACAGGAATGGCTGAGCTATATTAAAAAATTCCAAATCATTTGCCTGCAGGAAACTTGGGCTCCCGATTTAAATGACTACAGTCTGGAAGGATACAAAAGCTTTTGTGTCCCAGCTAAAAAAGCAACCTCTGGAAGAGCAAGTGGGGGTCTGGCCATATATGTCAATCTAGACATTAAGGGCATCTGGAGTAACATCAAATGGGCCTCACGCAACCTACAAGTTCTAAGGTTCACCTCAGCAAGAATAACCCTTTTCCTAGTTAATTGGTACAACTCCCCAGCACTGATGGAGAGGGGAAAAGCCATTTTTGAATTAGAGGAATGCTTAAAAAATTTAAACCTTTTACACAAGACACCAAACGAACTGAGCGTAATACTAACGGGAGATTTTAACTGTCACTTATGCGACAAACTAAAACCTTTTAATAAAGACTGGTCAAGATGCACTTTAATGAAAGGCCCGCATTTTGCACACACAAAAGAGGGATGGGATTTGGAGAGATTAACGAAAAGGAACAACTTAACCCAAACGCTAGACCTTGTGGCATTGGGCGAATTAGGAGAACTGACACCAACGTACAAAGGAAGAGGGTGCCACTCCTATATTGATTTTATTCTAGTCTCACCCATCCTAAAAAGAAACATTACCAACACTAATATAGAGGCCAGCAGTTTTAGTGATCATAACCCGGTCTTTATTGCAACCGAAGGTTTTGATTTTAACACATGCCCAAAGAAACCTGACACCGTGGAAAAAGCTGTGGATCAGGGAAGAAGAATTAAATGGGCAAAAATTGATGGGGTCAGTTTTTATAAAAAATTACTAGCAGATGCGTCAGATGCAATTGACAAATGCTTAGACCCAAGTGTTTGCGGGGACCGGGTGGTCAAGGCTTTCGAAGAAATCGCACAACACGTAAATAATTCATTAACGACCAAGGGATCTAATAAAATGAACTCAAATCCCCGCTGGTTCGATGTGAACTGCACCAAAGCGCTTAAAGAACTGAAGGATAGCCTCCACTGCAAACCAAGGGATAAGATCAGGGTGATAAAGAGCAGAGCGGAGTATAAAAAGGCCTTGAAAATCCGAAAGCAAAACCTACAAAACCAGGCCTGGGAAGACTTAAGGGACGCCGCCGAAAGAAAAGACATTGTTAGCTTCTGGAAAGTGATTAATTCCCCTTGCTTTCAGGACCAAGGGGCGCCAAAAATCACAAATGTCATCTTACCGGAGCAATGGCAGACCCACTTCCAGAGCCTATATAACCACTCAAATCACCTAGCCCTGGAGGATACATCGAGGAAACACCAGCCGGCAAAGCTAGACTTCTCTTTGAAAGAAGTCAAAAGGGGAATAATCGGACTAAGCAAAAATAAGGCCCCGGGCCCGGACGGAATTCCACCAGACCTGTACCTGAGTCAACCTGACTTGTGGGCACCGTTACTCACCAGGGTTTTAAATGAGGCGGTGGTGGCAGGCCTACCCCAGTCCTGGTCAACGGCGACTATAGTCCCAACTTATAAGAAAGGGAACCGCGATGACCCCCAATGCTACCGACCCATATCGCTTATAGACGTGACCGCAAAAGTTTTAGGGCGAGTCATTCTACAGCGATTGCAAGATTGGGCAGAGGAACATCAAATCCTCTCAGAAATGCAATACGGCTTCAGGAAAGGTAGATCTACTACTGACCAATGTTTAAATCTTTACCTTCTGATAGCCAAATATACCATCGCCGGAAAGGGGTCCATTCACATGGGGTTTATGGACCTTTCAGCGGCTTTTGACCGTGTAAATAGGAGAAAGCTCTGGAGCATGTTAGCAGAACTAGGAGTGGACCAACCGCTAGTGGACACCTTGCAAAATCTCCACCGGAACACCATAGCAAGTGTAAGGTACAGCCAAGAGGGTAAGAAGACCGACCCCTTCACTTGCACAAGTGGAGTAAGGCAAGGATGTATCCTTGCGCCCTTTTTGTTCTCCATTTACATTAATTCGCTGGAAAAAGACCTGCTTAATCTCAAGGTGGACTCACCTCAAATCGGCCATCGTGCGGTACCTGTGTTATTATACGCCGATGACGCGGTTTTACTTGCTAGAACCCCCGTAGGCCTGCAAAAACTGATTGATGGGTTTGTCAGATTCATGGACAAACTAGACCTGGCAACTAATCTGGAAAAATCCTACATCATGTCCGTCGGAAAACCTACAAAAGGATCTTTTTCCTTTCACATTGGGTCACACAAAATCGACAAAGTCCAAACCTTTTCGTATTTGGGGGTACTATTTGACCATCACCTCACTTTTAAACCCTTGGTCGAAAAACATTCTACGAAACTTGCAGCTTCAGTAGGAGCTATCATGGGATACGGGCAAAGACTGGGAAAATGGTCCCCGGAACAAATTTTGAACCTTTACAGGGCAATTTGTTGCGCGAAAGTCTCCTATGGCGCAGAAGTGTGGGGCTTCTTGGATAGCAAAGCCCAGCAGATACAGACCGAAGAAAACAAATTCATGAGGAGAATTTTGAAGGTCCCTCAGAGTGTATCGGCCCACATAATCCATGAAGAACTAGGAGAACCCTTCATAGGAGATAAAATCAAAATTAAACCCCTCCTGGCATGGGTCAAAATATGGACTAACCCAGAGGCCGCCCTCACAAGACAAATTATCGAGGACTGCCTCAAAAAAGATAAAGGTGACATCATTCCTTGGCTGAACTATGTAAAGAAATCCCTAGCCGAAATCAATTGCACACACTTTTTCACAACCCCAGACTCCATAACACCTGAGAGCAAATCATTGGTAAAGAATCTCTTCTTGGAACAGCTCAAGCTATCAAGAGCAGAAAAAGAAAATTGTAAACCCACAAATTCCACCTATAACGAACTCACAGCAAAGCATGGAATGGAACCTTATTTAAGAGTCATGTTTAACGCGCAGGACCGCTTTGTCATGACACGGTTCAGACTAAACATGCTACATCACATTCTCGCGGTCCCGGCAGGGTTTACTCACACACTGGCGGAGAAGGGTACCTGCGGCTGCGACCATAGGTCTCCGCAGGATACCCTTCATTTCGTTTTATTGTGCCCATTTTATATTATGCCTAGACGTAAGTTCCTGGTGGGGATTCTGAAAGACATAAAACCCAAACATGCAAGAACGGCTCTGAGATTCCTACAGGAAGCGGAGGACGCATATACCCTCTTTTGCACCATAAATTTTATTCGTGTAGCGATAAGACTAAGAAATACTAGAGAAAACTGACCATTGACATTTGCCTGTTCCCATGATGAGCTAAATTGCACGAATATTTTAATCAAAGGACTCCCGTATTTAGGTGTTACACTAAAAGCTTTTTATGTGTGTATTTTTGTATCTGTGCTTTTATGGTGTCTTTTTAAGAACCGAATAAAGATTATAAATTGAAATTGAATTGATAAAGTGGACATTTTCTATCTCTCTCCCTCACCCTCCAAATACCTGACAACCCAGCTCCATGTTGCTCTCCTCCTCATGTGCTATTCCCTCTCATGTGCATCTGCCCCAACACAGTGTTCTATGCTGTTCTCTCCTTTATGTGCTGCTTTACTCCTCCCATCACCCATCTTTTTCATTTATCCCCATGCCGCCACTCCCAGTTGCTTCACTAATCCACTCCCCCCTTGTTTTTATATCAATGTCAAAGACAAAGGACAACAACAATAAAGTGACAGGCGCTTGGGGTGGGTGTGTATGTGGCTTAGGACCAAGGATCCCGAGATTCAGGGATCAGGCCCTCTTAGCGATGCAAGAGTGGAGGAAGATAACAGGAGAAGCCCTAATAAGTCAACTGGCAAGAATAACATGGATTTAAGGCGAGCAGCTAGCGAGCGAAGCATGGAGAGTGGAGAGTGGACTGGCGGCAGGCGGAAGAGAAACAGCATGCGGCGCAGTGCGTTATATCTGCCCTTATTGCACCCCCCGTCTATCCGAGGGCTATGTATCTTCCTAAAGCTTGCCCCAGTCAGACCTTGAATACAGTTTTATTCGTGTTAGAGATGCCCATGCTACAATAAACATTTTCTATGTGAAGGCAGCAGGGAGGAGTAGTAGATAGTACTCGTGAGGGTCTTGGCCTTCCAAGATAAACAGTGCAATTAAGTGGAAAGTTCAAGTCGGGTTTAGTAGTTCAATGGCAGAACCATCTGCGGCGTTGACTGGAAATCAACAGGCGAAGGCACACATCCCTTTTATGACTAATTTGTTTAGTTACGCTTTTTTAGGGCTCGCCTGGCGTTGCAGCGCGAAGCGCTGCCGCTAGCGAGCCTTATTGTCGTTGTGAAGGCCTCTTCAGAAAAAGAGGAGCTTTAGAGGGAAAAGCTAGTCAATAGGTCGCCCTCCACTCAATATGCAACTACTACACAACGAGACCTAGACTATAGAAGCACCTGTAGAAGTTCACCCTTATTTAGGATATTTCGTTTGTTGCTCTTCTTTAGCAAACATTACTCCCCTTCTTAAATATTAAATGGGGTAGCCGAAACCCTTGAGGGTAGTGCTAAATTCGAACAATTGCCTGATTCTCATTCACCTTGTAAAATACAGTTGAGAGACTGATCATACCACACTCAATCTCGTGTCCAACATATATAGTGCTAAACCGAAAAAAAGTGTGTAGGAGCGAGATGGCACCTCACGGGCGCACCACCAAACGGGGACCTGACTGGTACTCGCCAGGACAGCCCTGTTGTCATCATCGGTACCATCAAGCTCAGAACAGAAAATAGTGTCCAAATACACAAGAGATTTGTGAAAAAGTGCAGTGAGATTATATGCACTATATATGTTGGACACGAGATTGAGTGTGGTATGATCAGTCTCTCAACTGTATTTTACAAGGTGAATGAGAATCAGGCAATTGTTTGAATTTAGCACTACCCTCAAGGGTTTCGGCTACCCCATTTAATATTTAAGAAGGGGAGTAATGTTTGCTAAAGAAGAGCAACAAACGAAATATCCTAAATAAGGGTGAACTTCTACAGGTGCTTCTATAGTCTAGGTCTCGTTGTGTAGTAGTTGTGAAGGCCTCCCCAAGTGGTACAGACCGGTGCACGAGCATACACCGGTCTGTGAACGCGCTAGCCGCAGGGAACACCAACCTGCATGCTCACGGCGTCACGCTCCTGCCCTCCCGCGTCTCTTGCAAGGTGCGCTCCAGGCCGACTTGTTCTTCGGATACCTGGGCTTCTATCGTTACTTCACTTGCAGGTAGCTCCGTCCCGGAAATGACAGCGGCGTTGTTGCTGAGTGTTTTGGGGCTGCTGGTCCGTGTGCAGCAACATTGCAGCTCAGCTGCCTAAGTCTCTACTGACACAAGGATATCTAAGAGCGGAAGCCCGCGGATTCGGGCCGATTTCTCCTGCGAGCATTCGGACATTGTGAAGCCGTCCATTACCACTTGACACTGGAGGGCAAAGCAACATTCTCTGTACTGTGCAGGGTTGCGGGAAAGTATTCTCTAACCCGCCGGCTCTCATTATGCATCTCGCTAAGAGCCACGGTGTTTAGGTGTGCTGTCTCCGTCAGATTATTAGTTTGGGTGTATTGCCTCAATATTTTCCAGTTATGCCTCCCTCTTACTACATCTTTCTGTGTCACCCGTGTCCTGACCCAGCCGAGCCGTGCCATCCACCATACGCTACACCCGTCCTCCTAATCCTCATTATGGCTCGGAGGTGGAGGCCTTCGCCAGTCCTGCATTAACGAGCTGCCGGCCATCGTTTCTCTAGTGTCCACGTAAACGACCTTCTTCAACTGTTTTTATAATATTAGTGATCTCTTCTCCCTTAATTAGTTTGGCTCTTTGTCTATGGACCGTTTTAAGTCAGTTATATATTTAAAACTACTCACTTCACTCGTTCTAAATATAGAAAGGCGAGGATGTGGTCTAACGGATAGAGCTGCTGACTTTGGTTCTGGAAGGCAAGGTTCGAGCCTTGTCCCCATCTGTGATTTTGGGCAAATCACTTAATCTCCCAGTGCCTAACAAAAAGTAATTTAAAAAAATGAATGTTCTTGTGTACCGTACCCGGTGCTCATGTAAAGCACTTACAGTCGAGTTTGCGCTATATAAACCCCCGAAAAAAATGTTTATCGCAGCTGCAGGCAATTTTAAATCCTCTATATAATGCGTTTCTTTAAATCAATTAACACTAAAGCCTAAATACGGAAACCCGTGTTATCCCCCAGAGGTATTTCCACCTAAATACACCTTATCCGTTATTAAACCATAACATTGTTAGACAATTTTACTTTTAATTTTAAGACCTACACATGTAAGCAGTGTTTGCCTTTCTCCTGACACTCGAATATGAATTTTATAGTGCTACACTGACACTTACCCTCGTTAAACAACAATTTCAAAGCGGCTCGCTGGATGCATATATTTCCATATAAAGCAATACACAATTATATAGCATGTCAAAGAAACCGGGCTCCGTTTTAATCATTTAGGCCTGAAAGAGATATAGAAACCCCAGAGGTATATTCATTTTAACATTTTTACAAAGTCTATTCTACCTATCCAAGAAGTAACCGTTGAAAACAATCTCTTATGGTCAGTATGATTCTCTGAGAGCAGGGGAAAGTAATTTGCATTAAAAAGGTCTGATAAATAAATATGTTGTGATTTTTAGCCCCGAGGTATTTAATTTCGCGCAGGGTCTGAAGTCCTTGGAGGTGAGGTACACTTGACTCTTTCATTGCACAACGTGTCTCATATTGAACCTCTGCTTCACTGTCAGTTTAAGGATCAGCATCACAATGATTTCCAGACATCTCTTGCCTTCTTCCATTGTAAGATCATTTCATTCATTTCCCTGAGGTGGGGAGGGAGCTCAGCAGTAACAACAAGATTTCAAGTCCCATCTCTCTGCTTTATCTCGCCAGTGTACCATCTGTGCATCACTCCTACAAGGTGGGATCTCTCGAGTCAGCAGTGCAGTGTGCTGAGGAGCGGTGCTGACAGGTGTTGGCGGGGGATAGAGAATCAAGTACCAGAGAGACTGCACTGAACAGTCTTGAAAAAGTACTTTTGACTGTGCGGCGGAGATTTAAAGTGCCGCGGCTCACGTTCACTTGAGTTGGAAAGCAGTCACCTCCCCATCTGTTTGTCTCCACTGTCGGCGTCTCTCCGTTTATCACGGGGCCATTCCCCAGGCAGAGAACATAGAGGAGCTCACTTGTGCCGCCTCTCTTCATCTTGGTACAATGTCTAGCCACTTCCTTAATCGCCACTTAACCACTTGGCTGCTAAGGCACATGATGCTCTTCCATTGACTTTCCATTGAAATCAATGGAAACTCCATGACGAGTTACCCTTGTCATTAGCACTGAAGGGGTTAAAAAACCCTAGGATTTGAAATCAGTTCAATGCCTGCACACTTTTACTATTGATGGGCATCCTTTTTGAAAATACATCACTCAGCCTCCTTTCTCTTGGGTGCTTTGTTTATGTTTAATTCAGTTGTCTTCTTTTGATTTGATTACTTACTTCCCCTATTGTAATACTTAAAAGCATTTTGGTCTCCGTGCTATGATTGGTTCACTTGTGTCCTTTATTACTTACATTGCTTGAATTCAGCGAAAAATATGTTTTTAATTTAATTTATGCAGTTCAAGGGAGTGCTTGTGTTTTCTAGTTCACTCCGCATTTTGCTGCCCCCTTTGCTTAACTCCCATAATGCCAACCCCTGTCCTAGTTCTTGTGTTGATTTTGCTGCCCCACCCTTCCCTTCCTTGCTCACATGACCCTCTACAACTATTTACATGTTTTGCCTAGTGTACTACAGTCAGACATCCATCTTAACATGGGGTTTTACCCATTTAAAATGGGGTGCCTGTGAATGTGCAACTGGCACCAAGATATGCATTTGTAATATCTGAACATACCCATTCACCGATGGCCACTGTCAATGCACACGCATCATCCTCTGCCATCTTTGAATAGGGTTGTTGCTCGCTTGGACCTACATCATTTCTATCCATGAACCAAACCCGCTCCCAGGGGAAGTCTGTGTTTAAAGGGACCTGGGGGTTTTAAAGGGCCTGGGGCATCTCTTCCACTGTGCTGCTCCGCATTTTATTTAAAGCTTAATCTGTTAAAACTATAAACGCAGGGTCCCGGAGCCATTCTCAAGAGCCTGGCGCTGGTTCTACTAAATGTTCGCATTCACTTACACTAAGACAGACTCGTCTTATTTATTTATTTTGAAAGTTTTATATAGCACGAACAAGATCTTTGCAGATATCAGAGCGCTTCACAGCTGAAAGGAACAACGTGTGAATAAATGACAATTGGGGTGGGGGAGGTACATGTGGGAGCATAGTCAGCCAGATACATCAATAATGATACAAGTACAAATAATTGATAGTGTAAACCCACAGGCAGGTCAATAACACGAGTAAATACAGAATGCAAAACAAGATCAGTGGAACTGAGTGGTACAGCGTCTGTAAATAACATCCCCAGTAATGATTCAAGTGTATTTAGCCATGAGGATAGCTTTTACTTCTCTCTTAAAAAGTATGGTAGAGGAGATGAGCCTTATTTCAGGGGGAGTGAGTTCCAGATCCTGGGTGCCATTCCTGAGAAAGAGCGTTTGTACGTTTTTTCCTTGCGGAATCTTTGGGGCTTTAGCAAGAGATTGTTTGTGCCTCTGGTGTTTCTGGAGCCTCCAGAAATCGTCAGCTTCTGGGCGAGGTGTCTGGGTGAGCTCAGGTGGACAGCTTTGTGCGTCATGCAGGCGATTTTCAGATGTATTCTGGCTTCAAAAGGCAGCCAGTTAAGGGCTTTCAGGTCAGGGGAAATGTGTGAGTGTTTTTTTGATCCGGTGATGAGTCTCGCTGCGGCGTTTAGAGAAGCTCTTAAGGGCGCCGTAGTAGTTAGGGGGAGACCGCATAGGGCGATACTGCCGTAATCTATTCGAGGGATGACTAGCGCTTGTACAGTAGTTTGAAAATCTTTGGCTGGAAGGAAGGGTTTGAGTTTCCTTAATGTATTGATCTGGTAGTTCGCCCCCTTAGTTGCTTTGTTGATGTGTTCCTGCATGTTGAGGTTGGTGTCAGGTGTTATGCCTAGCGATTTTGCTGAGTCCACGATGGTGGGATGAACATTGAGTGCGGTTAGGTGTTTAAGCCAGATTTGAGTGGTAGTGATCTTCGCAGGAGGTGAGATCAAGAGGAACTCTGTTTTAAGAGCATTGAGTTTAAGATGATTAGCGGCCATCCATGATTGTGTGCTTCTAATCGTTGAATTCAAGAGCATAATGTCTTTGGGTGATTGTAGTTTGAGATAAAGTTGGGTGTCATCGGCGTACATGTGGAACTGAACATTGGATGCTTGTAGCAAGGTGGTGAGAGGTTCCATAACCAGGTTAAACAAAGTTGGGGATAGGGTGGATCCTTGTGGGACGCCTAGCGATACCGGTATTGGAGCAGACATCAAGTTGTTACTCTTGAATTTCTGCGATCTGTTGTGTAGAAAGGACGTGAACCACTTGAGTACAGTTCCAGATGTACCCATTCTTGTCTTTAATAGATCGAGTAAGTTCTCGTGTTTGACGGTGTCAAATGCAGAAGAGAGATCAAGAAGGATAAGGAGGCAGGTATCATTCTGATCTAGGATTTGGAGGGCGTCGTCAATTATGTGAGTCATAGCAGTTTCTGTACTATGGTCCGCTCTGAATCCTGATTGGTGAGGGTTGAGTAGATCAAACTGATTAATGTGTTTAGTCAATTGAGTTTGTGCGCATTTTTCCAACAATTTGGCAAGAGTCGGAATATTGGTAATGGGACGGTAATTATTTAGATCAGAGGGGTCGGCTGTAGGTTTCTTTAGTAGAGGTGTGACTTGTCCAACTTTGAGGGAGTCGGGGATGGTCCCTTGTTGAAGTGAGCTGTTGATAATTTTAGTCCAGAGTGGGAGGAGCGACGGGGTAAGGTCTTTGACAACGTTGGTAGGAAGGGGGTCCGTGAGGTGATTGGCTGGTTTCACGGTGCTGAGCAGTCTACCAATTTCATCTTCCGAGTAGGTGACAAAGGATGACCATGTAGCATCTTAATCCCAACTTGGGGCTCTTTCTTCCACCTGCCTTTCCTGTCTCTCTATCTTACTTACTGCTGGTTCTTTTTCATCCATGCTTTCTCCCTTTCTCCAATATTTCTCTCCCTCCTTCTTTCCCCCTTTGCTTCCTTTCTCAATCTTGTTCTGGGTCAAAATCTGAGGGTTAAAAATAAATGCGGGTCACCAAACGTCAGTGCATGCACCTAACCACCGGCACAAATTAAGCAGGGTTTTTATGAACAGACAGCCCACTTCATGCAGTTTCTCACAGCACTTCTAATTAAAGGGTATGTAACGTAAGTGATCCAATTGGCTGCTGAAACCCACCATCCATCCCCCGCCCGTTCCACAGTCAGCAACATGATGAATGCTCCCTTTCTTGGACTTGGATAGCGCTGCTGGGTCGGCACTTTGTTATAGAAGTAGTACAAACATGCATATCTGAGCTTGCTGTCCTGAGTGCCCTCCCCAAAATCTGGCACAATAATGAAAAAATAATAATAAATAGGAACAACAACTGTAATAATAATGACAAATATAACGATAATGGCAATCATAATTGCGAATTAGATAGCGTGCTATGCTTAAAGTTTAACGTGACAATTAAGGTGTGGTGATTGATGCAGAGGTATTGAAAGGCAATGCCAACTGGAAAGGACACAATCACACAGAAAATAACTGTTTTAGCACCCAGGCTAATGTGCTGCATAGCTAAATACATATACGGTCCAAAGGCGAGACCGATTGCATTGAAAATGCTTGTTACTTTAGTTATGGATATGCAGGAAAACAACGTCCACCAGGAGCAGTGATGTTAATACAACACCATTAAAAAAGTGTAACACCCACTCGGACGTTAAGTGGCAGGGAAAACTGATAGCAAACAAAACACTCCACAGCAGCGGATCCAACAGAAATCGAGCCAGTACACATGGCAGTGTGTGTGTTTGTGGGGTGGGGGGTAGATGGGGAGGGGGGCGTATAGAAGAAACTGCACGGACAACTGGCCTGCATTTTTTTTTAAACAATTGCAAATTAAACCTCTAGTTCATAACGTGAGCTTTCAGTCACATGCATTCAGAAACAATCTCACGATTCTACAGATGAGACAGCTGTAGATACAGCACTCGCGTGGCTAAGATAAACACTCTTGCTAGAACACACACACAACCCGTTCATAGAATAAGGGAGTTCTGTGTTTGACTTATTACATTTCAAATAATGAGTTATACGACATTACATTGTCCCTTAATGTAGACACGCAAAGCAAACCAGCCACCCGATTTCCCAGCAGCTTCACAGTGACAAAGGAGGCTGGTTGGTACCTTTCCAGCCCAGTAAATAAAGTAACAAGCATTTGCAATGCAACAGATCTCGCATTTACTAGAGTTTGAGCTATTGGCATTTTAGATTACAATGCCTTTCATGAATGAGTTGGTTTTTTAAACAAATAAATAAACGGCATTGTCATTTATAATGCTAATAGCACAGTCCTGCCAAGCGTCACGCAACAGGTGTGATGCTCACGCATTTCAGTGCGGTGATCCGCATCACCGCACTGAAATGCTTTGTCACGCATTTTGCCACCTGTGCCAGGCGCCCCAGCGGCGCCTGCGCCCGGGCTCTCTCTGCTGTTCCGAGAGAGGTGCTGCTCAGCCAAGTTCCTAAACAGTTAACCAGCAGCAGCTCTCAGCTCTGTAGTAGTGGCTGAGAGCGCGCTACAATGTATCTCAGTCTCTGCCAGGAGCCAAGTTGCCCTGGAAACAAAAATGCGGCAAATGGTGCGGCTCCGGCGCGGCTACTACTCATCATGATTACGCACTGCAGGGGGGGCTGGGCTGCCCTTTCAGTCAATACAGCTGTCAATCACGGTTCACAGACCGTGGCACCAGGAGGCCGGGATTAAATACAGATGTGCCGGCGGGGAGAGTGCCGTCGCGTCCGGAGGAACTAGGAAGTGCAGAAGCGGTGGGGAAATCGAGAGAGTGCAGGCTGCGCTGCGCACGAGACGCTGCAGTCTCTCTCATGCCATGGCTGCGCGCCGTGGCCGTATGGGGCCACATGAATCGATTACGGCGGCCGCCTGCGCCCTGCCCCTGCTAAAAAACACAGGCTGCACCTTGACCACCTCCTGGAAGCTCAGCTGAGCCTTAGATAGTCAGCTCTGGCCACCAGGAGGACTGCGAGCCCGGCCGCGCCGGGGGGCGGGGGGCCCCGGCGGCCGCTGAGGAGTCACCATGTCTGTCGGCGTGACTGGAGTGGATTGCAGAGAGCAGCTGCCTGGATTAAGACAATCAGGATCTGGCAGAGTGGCAGTGCACATCGTGGCTGGGCAGCAGCAGGTCACTCAACTATAGAGTCAGTGTCAGTTCATGCTAAGTGCGCACGCGACGTTGGTGTCACTTATGGTAATAGTTTTTATTTATTTATTTTATGCGTTACTTTTTATATAGCGCGCACTTTACCCGAAGGTCAGATCGCTTCACAATAGGAACAGTAATGATACAACATGAGGAGAAAATTACATGAGACACACAACAATTACGCAAAAGCAAACGTTAAGTTAGATGAGGCAAGGTGACGATTGTGAGCAAACATAATACAAGAGGAAGCAAACGGTACAATACTGGAGGAAAAAGTGGCACATGTGTGCAAGTTATAAAAGCGTGCAAAGTACAAGTAGATGTATAATAATGCAATAAATGCAGACACTCAAGCACAAGAACAAACGTTACGTAGGCAATGGTGGCACTCGTGCAAGTGTCTAAAGCAAACAAAATGTAGGAGGTAGCAATCAGTATGTTACAAGAGAAAAGTGACGTGTGCATGTTACAAAAGAGTACCAAACACAGGTAGAAGGGTAATACTGCAATAAATGGCAGACACTCAAACCGCAAGAACACACTGGGAAGGCATTTTCATAGTCAAAGGACAATAGAATTTTCTATAATGGAAGTTCTTCCATCAGATAATAGAGGGCGTGAAGTAACTTTGGAAGTATCTTTGAAAGAGGAGAACTTTGTACATTGATGCACCGCCACCGCACATCGTGCATCAATGCTTGCAAAACCTTTTGGTACAACAGGTAGTAGCATAACTAAGCAAGATAAAAATAAGTGGCAACTGTGGAAACGAAACCCCTGTGTTTAATCAGGTAGCACTGTTGACTGACTCGGAGATGCTGTATGTATGTAGGTTAGGTAGCAATCAAATCCAGACTATTATGTAGCCTATGAGGAGAAGTGTGGCTCACTGGTTAGAGGAGGCAGACCTGGAAGCAGAGGTCAGCCCGGGACCAGGGTTCAATTCCCGGCTCAGCGGGGTCTTGAGTCCTAAAATGTCCATGGACTCGACAATTCTCGCTCTGGTGCCTACTCGATTCACGGGTTCACACTCTGCGACTCTGGGCAATAGCTTGCTTAATCTCCACAACGGCCCCTCGCGGCGGGATGCCTGGCTTTCACCTTGTGGATACCCTGCTGGGGTTATCTCACAGGGGAATACCAGGACGGGTTCCCTAAGCAAGCGCTTAGAAACCGCTTGGTGATTTGCGCTATATAAATTCCTGTACATTTACATTTACATTTACATTATGAGCGCTGCAAGGCTGGCCGACACTAGATGGTGCAAAAAGTAAAACCTCACTGAAACTGCATGTTACTACAGACTTTGAAACCGGAGATTCTGATGCAGTATAAGACTACAGTAAGATGTCTAAGCAACGTCTCATCACTTTCCATTCTCGGCGTTAAGTTCTTGGACAATTTTATTTCCAGCGTGAGTTTTGAAACTGCCATCAAAAAACATTGCAGTTGTTAATGTTGCCTGAAACTCGGACTGGCTATAAGGCTTTCACTGTGCTGACATCACATTGGCCTGTTGTCAGCAGTCATTACACTCAGCAAGAGCTCAGAGCTGTTAACTTCTTTGTAGTCGCGTGCCTCCATGGACATGCGTTTATTAAAGAAAAAGGCAGAATGAGAAAGCCTAGGCTGTGAATGTAGGAACAGTAGTTCTCAAAGAAATTGGGTACCGGTAGGCCAGCCAGAAGGTGAAACACTGTCACACAGCACCTACGCAGAGAGGTAAGAACTGAGGAACCCTTCAGCATTATTACAGCCATCCCCTTAGTCCTTCTACAAAGCACTGCGTCAGGTATTCACATCCACTTGCCCCGCATTAGCACCCCCGTGACCGTTACTAACATGAGTCATGATGTGTAACAAAATAATTTCACATAATAAAAAGCATCGATCTGCAGGGCTGCTCTGTCTGATCATCCTTCCGGAGTCAGAGAGCCTGCTGCCTTAGTCCTGGTTTAGTTTTACCTAATACCGAGTACTGCTGCTGGAAAACTTAACTTGTGTGATTTCATGGTTATGCATTAGTTTACAGTACAGTCCGGTTACAGGAAGGAGCAATAGTCTCCTTCCATTGCTGGTGCTCTGCAACAGTTTCAAGAAGTTCTTGGAGTTTCTTGTTGCTCAATTGGCTGTAATTTCTGTAACTTAGAAGTTTCCCTCGTCTTAATTGCATGATTTTTGCTCGCGAGAAAGTGTCACTCATAGTCGTTGAAATGTCACTCATAATTTCACTCAAATTTTTAAAATGTCAGACCTGGCAATTTGAAACCTTGGCAGCTATGATAGCAGAAACTCTCGCAAATGCGAGACCTATTGCATTGTAAATGCTTGTTTTTGTAAGCAACTACTATAACTACAAAGTGCGTGTTTACACATCGCTTGTAGGTTTTCAAAACACTTAAACAAAAGGCATTGTCGTTACCATGCCAATAGCTCAAACTCTCGCAAAACGCGAGACCTATTGAATTGCAAATGCTTGTGTACATTGGGACAGCCTGAACTCAAGGTTGCACCGAAGTCTGGCACTATTCAGATCAACATGCTGGGGTCAGGTATCCCTATAAGTCAAGAAACAAAGGCCAAAACAGCGGCCATGATGGGGTCATGCTTACACTTGACAGCTGGTAAGTGATCAAAAAGCCTGTTGCACTAAAAAAATAACCGAAATGATATTGGGATACAATGCAGGTATGAGAAAGAATTCAGTGTGACAAAGAGTGGATTTACTGAGTGTACTTCTAAAATATAAAGTAGTCCCTAGTGTTCTGCAATGCACCACTCAAATGGAGAGGAACGGATGCGCCCAAACAGCCTGTGGCATCAGGTGAGAGAACTGAGCAAAGACCTCTTGGGAAAGAAATCCCTCAAATTAGTTGGGCGCTGGTCATCAGTGCTGCTCTACAGATTTGAAAGCCAGAAGTTACTAGAAGGGTATGACGCGCGACCATAGAACTACCACCTACTAAGAAATCCAATTATGCATGCTCAAGAAAGCGTGCAGCTTCTGATAAATCGTAGAGCAAATGTGTAAAAGTTAAAATAGGCCACCCCACTGAGCACATTAATGGGTGTAATATCAGAAGGGCTTTTTCTGAGACCACCAACAGTGACCCCCACGCCAAGGGTAACATCTGTTAAAAAGAAAATGGTGGCAGAAACAAGTACAATGCAACAACAAACATAATGTAAGGAAAACCCAATTTCTTTAATTCTTGGCCCATTAAAAAGTGTGGCTTGCCACCAACTGGTCAGCCAACTCCGTACAAAACTTACCTGCGTTTCTACATTTTCTAATATTAGCGAGTCCAAAGCAATAGTTGAAAAGACGCAAGTCTTCCCAGTGCCAGACTTGGCCTGCACTATTAAATCTGTAAGAAAAAAAAAGAAATATCAATTTAAAATTATGGTTGAAAGTCACAAATATAGTCTCTGAAGAATTGTCCTTGCAACGGTGCGACTTTTGCAATATTGGAGTACGCAGGGAGCAATTCAAGCGATCTGAAGCCAGCAGCGCCAGGAAATTACATATGTGCGGGCCACTGTTACAATTATTAGCGGTCAATCTGGGGACTGGTTTTGGAGGTTGGAGGAGGAGGGGAATTTACTTAGCCATGGATTCCAAAATTAAGTTTGAAACCTTTCAAGTTGACGATGGGGTTGACGTTGTAAAAGTATTTTAACAACGCCTGAGATCCTAATCAACCAGAATTGCAAAACGAGGACTATATTACAGCTGCATCTCAGGATGTATTGTAGGTGTGTAAAACAAAATATTGTTTGCTGCGTGGCAGTAAAATGAATAGCAGATTTTTAATATATCATTGTCTTCTATGCTGCATTTCATCCAAGAAGAGGTTTCAGTAAAGTGCCTCTCAATGAAGACAGGACAAAAAACACTCATGGAGTCGCTTGTTAATGGGCATAAATAAGATAGAGCGTCTTGAACCTATGAATGAAGCATTTATGCATAGTTTGACCTCGAGGTCGGTGCTAGTATTGGGGCACCACCACATATCCTCTTGCTACACTTCTGTAGTTAATGGATCACTTTTGTATATGGTGAGCAAACGGACAAAAGCATGACAGTTTCTAAGCAAACCACAACATTACTCTTACATACAAAGGCCAAACACAACAAGCCAGGTTTTGTCGTCGGAGCAGAAAGAATATTGTAGGAGAATCTGGTGACACTTAAACACAAATGAGGCTGTGGTAATATCCTTCTTATCTTTCTAGCATTGTCATTGATGTCATATATGGAATTGTCATATGTATTATAGAATGTTACACATGTAATGGAGAATGTTGTAGTGGACCTGAGTTCTAGATCAGAGAAGCGGTTGGAGCTGATCTGATCTAGACGCTTTGGTTTGTGCTCCAGCGGGTCCTTGGATTTAACTTAAATAAATCCTATTTTAAACATTTACTGCCTCCTCCGCTCTTTACAATGGCGACAAGGTTTATTTAATAATTAATTGACCCACTGTGTTGCTGAGCGTCTTTTAATTTTCATCGATTCATTTTTTAAAAAAAAGAAACGGACCTACGGTGCGATCCTTCTGGTGCAATCTAATGGGAGCTGTTGATGGTGCTTTCTTATGACCTCCAAGGTACTGTCTTTTCCATAATCATTACAGATTTCGAGTCGCTGTCTTTGAAGCGTCTCTACGGCAGTTGGTCTGCTCGCGCTCCTGTGCACTTCCAGTGTGATGACGTCTGTATTTTGCAACGGACTCCTGGAACGCATTGCTCGTCTGGAACGCAGCGCTTGATAGCACGCAACGTCACGGCCATTTTGGGAGTGATATTCATACGCATTGCTCATCTGGAACGCAGTGTAGCACGCAACGTCGCGGCCATTTTGGGAGTGATTTACAGTCAGTCAGCTGTTCAGTGATAACAGCGTTGGCGTTTATCGATTACAACGTCTCTCAAGCGGCAAGTTGTCATTTAATGTCATTTTCACGGAGTGCTACTGGCGAATTCAGTGATTCGCTCACTTTTATTTAAAATAAGTATTTCGTAAAAATAAACATTTCGAGAAGTGAAGGTGTGGTAAGCTGGAGATCTTCTTAAATCCTCTAATTACTTCAGTGATGTGCACACTTTAATTTTTGAGAAGTGCATGTTGCAGTCTTATTACTACTGTGATCTGCACACAATTTGAAGTTTATTTTCTTCTTTGATTCTCACTTCTGTTTTAACTATATTCTGCACTCGTTTTAAAAAAAAAAAAAAGTATTTGAATTTTATTGCTTTAATTTTTGATATGGCTGCATCTCAGATTTGTAATCAACCCGCCATCTTTTTAGAGATTCCAGGAAAACCGAAGTTAAGGTGGAAGAAATGGATTGAAACTTTTGATAATTACATTGTTGCCATTGATGGTACTAGGTTTTCTGCTGCAAGGAAAAAAGCTATTCTTTTCAGTTATTTAGGCACAGCTGCTATTGAAATTTTCAAGAACCTTATACCCATTGCGCCACCAATTGAGGGGGGTGATGGATGGAATGTTTTTGTTGAAGCTGTTGCTAGACTTGAGAAACAGTTTGAAGATGAGCCTAATGTCATGATTGAAAGGCATTCTTTTCATAAAAGGAAACAATCCGCTGATGAATCTGTTGAGGATTATGTAGCAGCCCTGAGAGTTTTAGCTGCAAACTGCGATTTTGGTGCCTATGTTGATACAGCGTGAGGGATCAATTTGTGTTTAATTGTGCAGCTAAAAAAGTGCAAGAACGACTCTTAGCTTGTCGTAATCCTACTCTGGCAGAAGTAATCGATTTGGCCAAAGGGATTGAAAGATCTATTGAGTCATCGAAGGTCATTGCTGCTAATGAAAACAAGAATACTAATGACACCTCTGTTTGTACTGTTCAAATGCATAGTAAGGGTAATTTTCAAACTAATAGAGTGTTAAGTTGTTTTAGGTGTGGGTCAAAAGCACATTTGGCGAATTGGCCAGATTGTCCTGCACTTAAAAAAAGGTGTACTAAATGTGGTAAAATTGGCCATCTTACTTCTTCATGTAGGATTCAAAGGAAAGGTGGTAAGCCTAATTCCACTGTTAGTAGTGTTTCTTATGTTAATGATGATTTGGAGAATTTAGTTATCACTATTTATGATGATTCCTTTAATAGTCACATAAATAGTGTTTCTCTTCCTTTCAAAGCTCCTTTAGGGGTAGTTCATGTCGGTAAGATTGCCTTTGAAGCTATGGCTGACTCAGGTTCGCCTGTGACTATCTTATCAGATGTGTTCTTTCATGAAAATTGGAAAGGTGTCAAACTTGCTAAATCCAATATCAATCCTAAAGCTTTTGGTAATTTTGACATCAAAATGTTAGGTTTCTTGGAGGATTCGTTAAAATTTGAGACTCGTGTCATTTTTACCAAAATTTATGTTGCAATTGATGGAAAAAATATGGGTGGTATGATCTTGGTAAACTTGGCATTAATTTATGTCCAGGATCGGATCGTCCCATTCAGTTGAGAGAAATGCCTGTTAACAATGTTTCTTTGGAATATCCTCTATCTTCCATTCTGAATAAGTATAAGAATGTTTTTGAAGATGTTGTGGGTGAGGTCAAAGGTTTTTCACACAGGATTAAACTTAAAAAAGGGGCTTTGCCTGTACAACACAAGGTTCGCATGATACCTTTGGGTGTGAGGGACAAACTCAAATTACATTTGGATGGTCTCTGTTCTCAGGGCATCATAGAACCTACTGATAGCTCAGAATGGGTTTCGGCTATGGTTATTGCTCTTAAAAAAAAAGTCAAGAGATTAGATTGTGTGTAGATCTTCGATCTCTCAATAAAAACATTGTTGTGGAAACTTATCCTCTGCCAAGAATACAAGAAATGTTGGCTGCTGTCAATGGAGCGAAATTTTTTTCTAATATTGACTTAAAGGCAGCATACCATCAAGTTACTCTGGATCAGGATTCTAAAGATCTGACGGCGTTTATAACTCCGTTTGGGTTATTTAGATTCTTGAGGATGCCTTTTGGCCTGGCATCTGCTGCCAGTGTTTTCCAAAAGTTAATTGAAAATTTGTTTAGTGGAGTTAAAGGTGTCCAGTCTTTTCAAGACGACATTTTAATCTTTGCTAAGTCAATTGATGAGCATAATGTCACTCTGGAGAACGTTTTGAATATCCTAAGCAGCAAAGGCATGACGGTCAGCAAGGAAAAATGTAAATTCTTAGTTAAAGAAATTGACTATTTGGGCCATAAAATTACTCAGGAAGGGATTTTTCCTAAAAGAGATATCATTAGCAACCTTGAAAATGCTAGCAAGCCTCAGGACAAGGATGCTTTACGCTCTTTTCTTGGGTTAAGTGAATATTATGCGAAATTTGTGAAAGGGTATGCTTTGGTTGTTGAACAACTCAGACAACTACTAAAAAAAGGTTTGAGGTTTGTTTGGACTGATGTCCATGATTCAGCTTTTCAGGGTGTGATTAAGCTTATCGCTAGTGCTCCGGGTCTTAAAACTTTTGATCCTGAAGGGAAGTCTTTTGTAACTGTGGATGCGAGCACGGTTGGTTTGGGGGCTGTTTTCACGCAGATTGTTAATGGCAAGGAGAGAGTTATTTCGTTCATCTCAAGAGCTCATCTCACAGCGCCAAGATGCTCCTCCCGGAGCGATAGTTCGCGCTTTATAAAAACCCATAAATATCAAATATCAAAAAGAGCGATTAGGGGTGCTGAAGTTCATTATAGTACCATCGAGAAGGAGGCTTTAGCCTGTGTGTGGGCTGTTAAGAAGTTAAAGAAATTTTTGTGGGGTAGGCCTTTTGTTTTGGTGACGGACCATAAGCCTTTGGTTTATATGATGGATGGCGTGAGGAGTGGTAGAGCATCTTCTAGGTTGGTTCGGTTAATAGCGAGACTGCAGGAGTTTAACTTTGAGATTCAGCATATTCCAGGTGGAAAGAATTTTGCTGCAGACTGCTTATCTAGGTTACCTCCACCTAGTGATTCTTGTGATGAGGTCACTTTGGATGCTGTAGAGTCCAGCAATTTTGGCATTGATGAGGATGAATGGAATGATCATGTTGGTAAAGATAATTTGTTAGTTAAGGTCAAATCTTATGTTGTTAAAGGATGGCCCTCTGTTAAAAATCTTGAATCTTCATTGAGAAGTTTTGCACAAGTGGCGAATGAGTTATCTATTGAAAATGGAATTTTGTTGAGGAACGATTTATTTATTCCACCAGGAAGTCTGAGGGAGAAGATCATCAAATTAGCACATTCAGGGCATCCTGGTGTTTCAGGTACCAAGAGGTTGCTTAAGTGTCATTATTGGTGGCCTGGTTTATGCCTCTGTTGAGAAGTTTATCAATAACTGTGCGGTGTGAGTTAGGTCTGACAAGCACTGGAAGGTTTCAACTGAACCATTGTCACTTTGGGAAGCTCCTACTGGTCCGTGGGAAAAGCTCTCTATTGACTTTTCAGGACCGTATGATTGTCTTGGCAGAGAAAATAGATTTTTAATTGTTCTCATTGATGATTTTTCTAAATGGTTACATTATTCTTTTGTGGAGCATCCTAGTACTGATGTAGTTATTAGTTTCCTGGACAATGTTTTCAGGATTGAAGGGGCACCTATTTCCATTAGATCTGACAATGGTGTTCAGTTAGTTTCTAACAAAATGGAAATGTTTCTTAAAAAGTTAGGAGTGTCTGCTAAGAGGGCTCCTCTTTATAGTCCCCGTTCCAATGGTCAGGTCGAAAGGGCCAACAGATTTTTTAAAGAGGGGATCCAAGCTGCTTTGGAGAGTGATTTGGATGTTTTTGACTTTTTGAAAGACAAAATTTGGAGTTATCATCCGACTACTAACTCTTGTACAGGAGTTTCTCCTTTTTGTCTAATGAGAGGCAGACAAGCTAGATCTTTGTTTTTGCCTCAACTTAAGTACAAGAGTAATTTGACAGAAAGTTTTGAGTCTTCTATCTCTAAAGCTAAAGATAATATCACTTCTGCACGAATGTCAGGAAAGTCCTATCATGATGATTTTCATCATTGTAAGAACAAAGTTGTGAATGTCGGTGATTGGGTTAGGATTGTTAGTCCCTCTCATACACCCAAAGGTATGTCCAAGTTCAGCAGGCCCTTTGAAGTGGAACAAGTTTCAGAATCCACTGTTTTTCTCAAGGGCAGAGGGTGGTGGAGTAAAAGTTCTGTGGTTGTTCTTAAACCTGGCCAAGAATTTTTTTTTGATAAAAGGGAAGATGGTGAAGATGTTTGGTTTGACAATTCCTGTTCTGGTCCATTACAGAAGGAACAGTTTGCTTGTTCCAGTGATGGTCCGGGTTCTACTCTTCGTTCAGAGTCTGATCCTATTTTGGGTTCTTCTGTTTCGGAATGTGATGCTGGAACTAGTCCATCTGTTCTTGGATCACATGTTTCTCTTAAAAGATGTGTTAAGTTGCCAAAGAGATTTGATGATTATATTCTGGATTAATCTTTCTTTGTTTTGTTTTACTTTTCTTTTGTTTTGTTTTTATTTTGTTTTTGTGGAAAAGATACATGTGGTAATATCCTTCTTTTCTTTCTAGCATTGTCATTGATGTCATATATGGAATTGTCATATGTATTATAGAATGTTACACATGTAATGGAGAATGTTGTAGTGGACCTAAGTTCTAGATCAGAGAAGCGGTTGGAGCTGATCTGATCTAGACGCTTTGGTTTGTGCTCCAGTGAGTCCTTGGATTTAACTTAAATAAATCCTATTTTAAACATTTACTGCCTCCTCCGCTCTTTACAGAGGCAACTGACCACATGCTTCCCCCATACATATTAACTCGTGGAAAAATTGTATCACACCGCAGTACAAACATACACATATTCTAGTGTGCAATCAAAAACAGGCACTGGAAAGCCAATGGATCTGGCCCTGGCAAAGTTGCAACTTTATTTATACAAAAATATGAAAAGGCATTAACAGTTTAAAAGTATAAGGTAGTAAAAATGCTGTTTGACATATACTGAATAGCAAAAAAATAAACCGGCACTGGCAAAGCCAATAGTTCTGGCCCATGGGCGACCTCTTTGGCAATCGGGTGTGGGTATCTAAGGGAGGGGGGAGGTGGAGGTAAGGAGGGTGGTGGATAAGGGGATGCTTGAAAAAAAAAAGTGCTATAAGCTGCCAGTACTGGCCGCTTTATAGCACATTTTAAGTGGAAGCACTAACATTGTAATTCTTCTTAGTGCTGGGACTATCAGCCGGTATTGGCTGTTTAGGGGATTGGCCTGTGGTGTGCTTAATGGCATGTTTGTCAATGGTTTTTCTACTGCCACTTTAAGTAAGAGAATTCTCCTAGTATTGTGTGTTCCATATTCTTTGTAGAATTTCTGTAATAGAGGTTTGGCCAGTTGCTGCTGAACCTTCCTCTGTTGCGGTGGAGTTGTTGCCATGGGTCCCTTCCTATTGGATTTATGGAATAAACTACGTTTTTGACATACTATGAAGTCTCCAATCTCGGTCTGTCAGTTTCATCCCAATACTACATTTTGGTACCAGGAGGTGGGTGGAACTGTTTTTGACCGCTACATCGCATTGTGTTTGCTACACTCGACACACTGGCTGAAACCCATACTTTTGATCTACCGGGAAGCTTCTCATGGAATTTGCATTTGCACTCACATAAAGGTGGGTTACAACTTACTGTACATTTGACTCTGTATGCCGTCTGTATTGTCAGTGACCGTCTGCCATTTTTAAGGTGTAAACAATGGGCCCTGCATCTACCGCATTTTTTTAACCTGTGCCACTCACCTGTTGGTCATACATGTGGGCTATGGGAGCTTGAGAATGTGGTATATCAGCAATGGTATTCTTGCCTCAGGCTGCTTGCGTTTGTTCGGCTGTGGGAGCTCAAAGTTGCCTGCAGCAATAGAGTTCTCGCTCGGGCCTGCAAGGCTGTGGTAGCTCGAGGCTGTTGTATCTCAGCAACAGCATTCTTGCTCCAGCCTGCCTGTGTTCGTGGGAGCCCGAGGCGGTCTGTTCCGGTGGCGTTCTAGCATCGGCCTGAGAGCACTGGTGCTCTCTTCCCTTCAGAATCGTGCTGCTTGTGCCCTAAGGATCATGTTTAGAAACGTGTTTTCATCACACGCATAGCAGCCATCTTACTTCAGATTGCCTCTTGTTTCGACCATTGGATTATTGCGCTTGTTCCGTCACACTTCAACAGGGTAGTGTTTTTGTTGCAGCATCATTTAATCTCAGCATAGAAGCTATTTACTGTTTAGGGGCCTTAAACCAACGTAATCGTAATCCTCTTTGGCTGGCCAGTTTTGTGATACATTTTTATTTTGCTTTTTACTCTCTTTTTTTTTGCCTTCAAGTTGTCATATGCTCATGGCTACAGGACCGAATGTGGTACATCCACCAACGTTTTTACAAAAACCTGAGATCAAGTGGAAGCAGTGGATTCGCATATTCGATAACTATTTAGTGGCCACACATGGGCTGGCTTATGCTCCACCTAGGAAATTTGCTTTGCTGTTTAATCACTTAGGTATTGCAAGTCAGAATGTTTTTCACAACCTTCCCTCTTTGCTATCTCCTGTGGTGATTGTGTTTGGAATGTTTATTTTGATGCCAAAGCAAGGTTCAAGAAGCAATTTTCTGAAGAACCTAGTATGGCTTTAGAAAAGGCACAGTTTCTTTAAGCACAAGCAAGCTAGTAATGAACCTGTGGAAGAATTTGATGCTGCTTTGCGAGTATTAGCCTAGTCTTATGAATTGCATAATTCTGTTAATACATACGTAAGGGACTAGTTTTTCTAAAATGAAGGAAAGACTCCTTACTTGCCCAAATCCGCCCCTTTCAGAAGTGATTACCACAATCACTCTATTGTTTCTACTCAAGCTATAGCCAGTCATGTGGAGCATTCCCCAGTGTCCTAAATAGTAGCTGACGGTACCATTTCTGCTATGAGGACAACTAAGGAAGAGTAGCAGTTTGTTATCACTGTGGCTCTAGGAGTCACATGGAGAATAACCTACTATTGGGAAAAAATGTGCTAAATGCAAAACAATTGGACACTTTCAAGCAGTTTGTAGGTCTAAGATTGCAGTTGATAATGTCAGAATACACAATTTGTGTGAACAAGTTCCTTCCAACAGCTCTAGGGAGAACAATATGTCTGATTGTACTTACATATTTTCAAATGTTATTTTGCCCATTGATGATTCCCAAGATATTGTTAAAGTAGAGCTTCCTCTATGTCAGGCTTTGGTTGATTGCAAATCTATTCAAGTTAGGGCTGATTACGGTGCTCCTATCACAATTTTGGTAGAGAGTAATTTCTATTTATTTTGGTCCACTTCGTTTAAACTGAAAGCTCCAGACATATGTCCCAAGCCTTTTGGAGACAAAGACATTTATCTTCTGGGTTTTTTTCCATGTGCATTACAAATTTTAGGTTGAAGTATCTGCTGCACTAAGATTTATGTTGCTGTAAAGGGTAGAGCTCTGGTTTGATGATGGAAGGACTTGGTCGAATTAGGCATTCACCTTAAACTTGGCAACAAGAACCCAAATGTATTGGGAGAGTTGTACATACTTTCCATTGATGAAAAAACCAACAGCGATCCCAATGATAACTTTGTGCCCACCTTAACTTCTAAATTTCCTAATGTTTTTAAAAATGAATTTGTAATTGTTGATGGTTTTGAACATAAGATAAGACTGAAGGACAGTGCAGTACCAGTTATTCACTAAGTCAGGCCTGTCCCTATCAGTGTTAGTGCTGATTTGAGGCAACCTTTGGCTAAATTAACCAAAGGAGGAATAATCACACCCAATGGTTCATCAGATTGGGTTTCTCCCATAGTTATTGCAAAAAAAAAAAAGAAAAAAAAAAAAAGGGGGGGGGGGATCTCCGTCTTTGTGTGGAATTGAGATCATTGAACCGCAATATTATTTTAGAATGTCTTCTTTGCCTCGCGTTCATGAGATGTTGGCAAATACAGGACAGGCCAGGGACTTTTCAATCATTGATTTACACTCCGCGTACCATCAGATAGCCTTAAACACTGAAAGACAATAGCTCACCACATTTATTACATCTTTCCAGGTGTATCAGCATTTAAGGCTGTCTTTTGGCCTTGCCTCCCTGGCTAGAGTTTTCCAAAGGTCATTGATGTTTTGCTTAGAGATTTTAACAATGTTCAAGCATTTCAAAATGATATCATGGTCTTTACTGAAGCTAGGTAGCAATACCTTTTAGTTTTAGAAAAAGTGCTCAGAATTTTAAATTACAGGGGGATCACTGTACATCCTGAAAAGTATAGCTTTCATGTCCAACACATTGACTACTTGGGTCACACCATAACTCCAGATGGTATCAAGCCTGAGTTCTGCAAAATTGAGGCTATTCTTAAAGCACCTCCACCATCTGATAACGATGTTTTAAGATCATTCTTAGGCTTGTGCAAATATAATGCCTGCGTTGTACCAGACTATGCTTCTGCAATCCAACCATTGAGGAACTTACTTAAGAAAGGCATCAAATTCAATCGGACTACAGATATTAATTATGTTTTCACCAGCATCATGAGCTCGTGATTAAGCCCCTGATCGAAGTCATTTATTGCAACCAAGGAAAGTTTTATTTCACTTGATTCCTGCATCAAAGATATTGATGCAGTGTTTGGACAGAAGGTTAATGGTAAAGAAATGACTGTGGCTTTCACATCCAAAAGTCTGCTAGACACAGAAGAACATTACAGCACTATAGAGCGGGCGGCTTTAGCTTGTGCCTGGGCTGTCCAGACATTTAAAACGTATCTTTGGGGCAGTTCCTTTGAAATTAACACCAACCACATGCCTCTGGTTTACCTTTTACAAGATAACAGATTAGACAAAGCATCTGCTCATCTTGTACGTTTGCTCCCCAAACTTCAAGAGTATGATTTTACCATCAAGTACATGGGTGTAAGAATTTCCGAGCAGAAAATGTGGTATAATGAAAGTAGACTAATCCATGTAGATTTCATGTAGATTTATTGATTAAGAGATTACTTGGAAAAGAGCACCACCAGGAGCAGCCTCCCTGCTGCTCAGCCCATACACCAACTGATACATGCACTCCAACATTCTACATACCAACATTCTCTCACACATTCATTCTGGCTGAGCAGCAGGATACCACATATCGCCCTCATTTACAACGGAAAGGAAGAAAGTATCAAAATGCATCAGAAAATGAGTCAGAAAAATGAGAAGGAAATAAACTGAAACAAAGCATGGAAAGAAAAGGTGGAAAAGTTGGAAACGCAAACAGGAAAATAAAATACAAACAACTCATGCATCAACACCCTTTCACACACAAAGACAAACCACACCCTCCCTCACATAAATAACAAAACAACCCAAGTACAAAGATTATGTAAGCTGGCCAGGCAAAAAAAAAATATACACGGGCAAAAGCAACAAGGTGAAGGAGAGAACAAAACACAGAAGCAAGAGAACAGTGAAAGGGTGGAAGCTAGCTGTAGACAGAAAAAGCAAAAGGATAGTTGCCTTTAACTCAAGTAAGAGTATGGGGAAAAGTCCCCAGAAAGACAGCAAATCCTAAGTATGGCAGAAAGTGCTACATGGTACATTGCAACATATAGGAATGCAGAACTAGGTGTGACGGAAAGTACCACATGGGACAATGCAATTAAGAGCAAGGTATGGCGGAGAATACCACAAGGTACATTGCAATACGTATATGCAAACAGCAGAAATAGATGTGGTGGAGTATACCACAAAGTACTATGAAATATGTACGAACATATGAACCAGGTGTGGGAAATAACCACACAATAAAATGCAATAAAAAACTAGGTGTGGTGGAAAATATCACACAGTATAACACAAGGTATGGCATAAAATACCATACAGTAAAAACACAAATAATGGCATAAAATACCACTTGTAATAATGTAAAATGCAGGAACTGTAAACTAGGTGTGGGGCACACCACACAGTACAACAAAGCAAAAACTTTGAAACTGGAGGTGTGGGAAATAACCACACGGTACGAATATGAACTGTAAAACTACTCCAAGCACATGAAAGGTGTGGCAGGCACCACACAGTAGAATACAATATGTAGCATAAGCAGAGGATAGAAAATACAAGAGCAATAATATCACGTAAAGAAAGGTTCCCTAGAAAGAAACAACATGCAAGAGAAAAACATGTAGTCATGTAAATGTAGATTGCGCAGGACATCGCAAGATAATAAATAAATAAACAATGAAGGAGAATAAATGTCAAAGCAAATTGCAGGTTGACAGCAGGTTGAAGAATCCCTGTACCACAGCAGGGTAAATCCTTGTAGCGCAGCAGGCAAAGTTAAATATCTAAATGCACATTGCAGTCAGGTAAACGAGAATTACCTCTCTGTTTATCTTGAATACCAAACTGAGGTGAAGCAGAACAGGATGGAGCGACATGTAGGAGATATTTTAAATGAACTATATTTTTACTATGGGAACTTGCCCTGCAGCTTGTCCAAAGTCAATAACCTTTACGCTGCAGCTTGGTAGAATAAAACATTTAGTCCCACCTTAGATCCAGGCTGGCTGTGGTGAAGACTGCTTACGATGCTGCAGGTAAAAGGTTGCACTTAGTCAGGAATGCGGGACTGTGACTGAAGACGACCCACCGGCAAGCAGTGTAGGCATCCACCGCACGTTCATATTAACTTTATTGTACCCCACAAGGAAACATGGATGGCATATAGAGATGTTTGGAAATTCCCAAAATGGCGGCACGCATGGTGGCTCTAAGCCGGGTGGCTCACAGCACGTCTGTGCAATCAGCGTCCATGAGCAGGGATCAAATGCCTAGAGTCAGAACGTGAGAAGACTGCCTGATGGCATCGTGAATTAGATGTGAAGGCTCGAGGATGCAGGTACGATCACGTGCTGTTTAAATTCAAAGTTCAGGGTAGCAGTTAAAAACTGGCAACAGTGTAAAAACAAGCATTTACAATGCAATGGTTTCGCCTTTGGAAAAGTTAGAGCTATTGGCATTGTAAATTACAAAATTTTTATTTATGTGTTGGTTTTGAAAACAGATAAATAAATGGCATTGTCAATTACATTGCCATTATCTTAATCTCTCGCAAATGTGAGACCTATTGTACCCTATGGACGAGCTCAGCAGACAGCAATTACTACCACACACACACACACCCAGAGCCACACATACACACCCAGAGCCACACACACACACCCAGAGCCAGCCACACACACACCCAGAGCCAGCCACACACACACCCAGAGCCAGCCACACACACACCCAGAGCCAGCCAGACACACACACACACACACCCAGAGCCACACACACAGCCACACACATACACAACCAGAGCCACACACATACACAACCAGAGCCACACACATACACAACCAGAGCCACACACATACACAACCAGAGCCACACACACACACACACACCCAGAGACACACACACACCCAGAGCCACACACACCCACCCAGAGCCACACACACACACCCACCCAGAGCCACACACACACACCCACCCAGAGCCACACACACCCACCCAGAGCCACACACACCCACCCAGAGCCACACACACCCACCCAGAGCCACACACACACTCAGGAGAGCAAGCACAGTGAGGGGGCAGGGAAGCAAGCACAGCGAGGGGGCAGGGAAGCAAGCACAGCGAGGGGGCAGGGAAGCAAGCACAGCCAGGGGAAGGGGAACCAGGGGAAGGGGAGCCAGGGGAAGGGGGAGCAAGCACAGCCAGGGGGCGGGGAAGCAAGCACAGCCAGGGGGCAGGGGAGCAAGCAAAACCAGGGGATGGGGAACCAGGGGAAGGGGGAGCAAGCACAGCCAGGGGGCGGGGAACCCAGCACAGCCAGGGGGCAGGGAATCAAGTTTCCTTCTTTGTTCACTTGCCTCTCCAAAGATAGTTATAGCAAGCAGATAATGCTTACCCCAGGGTTTGGTAGGGGGATTACAGCTCAGATCCAGCATAATACAGTGTGGTCAAATCTATTACTCCAGGGGATTAAATTAGAGGACAGTATGGAATGAAACCCTCAAAATGAGTCCACAACTCACTGTGCACACCATGTACCTGCTTCACTTCCCTTACACCCAACTTCCAACCCCTGCATCCATTCACCGGCCCTCGGTCACACCACAGACTATTGTTTTGGCCCCTGGGAATATGTTTTCCAGTACCCATGCTTTAATTGGACTCAATTAGACCGGTGCTTCTTAAGATTGGGAGAATAAAATATGTGTGGGCCCTACCCTAATTTCATCATTAGGACCACTGGTCACAACACGTCAGGAGCATGCGGTTAACTCTTGCAGTCTTCTCGTTTGCAATTCTCATTTAATTCCCAAATATTTGTGTCAGCTACCTATCTGCTTCCAGTGAGATGGTGGAAGGGGAGCTGCAGGTCTTCTCCACAGTTGCATTTTATCTGCTTTCAGTTTCAAACATGGACCTGTGAGTTGGGCCATGTTAAATGTGCTCCCATGTTGTTTCCTGTGAACTGTATGTGCATTCATTCAGATTTTCAACAGCACGGATTTTAAGCACCTGCTGGCAGCATGTGGGCACTTTAAAAGAAGAGCACATTAAGAAAATGGAATGAACCAGAAAACCCTCAATAAAGGTTGGAGGCTGCTCGGAGTAAAGATGTAGGTTTCAAGCAGGGATTAATCAGCTTTTTATAATTCCATGGATAGCAAAATGGATGCCAACTGCATTACCTGTAGAAAGTATGCAAGAAAACACACCAGAAGACCCCTTTCTAGTATAAACAGAGCCAATTAGCCTTCCAGCTAGGTTACTGTTTTAAAACGCCATTACCAGCATTTATACTTTCATGATTATGAATTTGCCACATTTGCCACATAATCCATCATCTGATGCATAATCTGCAGATTTTAACAAAAATAATGTATCTAGCTCCAAAAGTTCAAAAGTAACTAAAAACACTGTAAAACGCACTGTTGCGCAGTGGAAAGCCCTCTGCAGGGGTTGACTGGTCACCTTTCTGTTGCTTATTGCTGAATTGGTAGTTAAACTGTCACTAATGACGTGAAACCTTTGCCAGGACAGTTTTAACCTGTGTAAATATGATAAAACAAGTCACCCCTCCCACCAGGAAGCCAAGGCCCGCTGAATCAGACCGAGGCTCGGTGTTTGTGCTCAGGCCGTAAACGTAAACTATACAGCGTGTATGGCCTTTTACATAGAAAATGCGCTCTAGCGGCGAAGTTGGACACTGCAGTCTGGAGACATGGACGCTGATCTCGACTGCGACAGTTCACCAAAAAAACGTGTGATTCTGGACAAATATGAGTAAAAATTAACTGACCCTGACCCGCTTCCCAACTCTTCACCTCAAGGTTTTTATAATATAACCTTAACCAGACAACACTCACCACCACGCTGGTCTCTGTGAAGCAACTCGTGTTTTAGACTTTGTCTTTCAATAAAGCGCCTGTTTCTAAGCACTTCATTTTTGGAAGATGGTTCCCGGAGTAGCGTGTGACTCACTGAAAAAGCGCTTCAACTCCTCGTCAGGGGTAGTAAGCGCTATATAAATGCAATTTCAATACAATACAATAAATCACAGAATATTACAAAAAGAGGACCTCAAGAAGCATGTTTACTGTATCTAGACGTCTATTCTTGAAGTTCAAAAAAGGAAAGCAACTAGGAAGCAGCTCACAAGGGCAAGCAAATTACCATAATGGAGCGAATATTGGGTGGAGGCTCTACATTTTTAGGGTGGAGGCTCTACATTTTTAGGGTGGAAGCTCTACATTTAACAGTCACCTGATCAGGAATTAAAATCTTTATAGCCGACTGAGAAATCGTATTCAATATTTACACAGGAAATAAACTCGGAGTATGCTAGCTTCAATGCCAATTACCTTGGTTCTAGCAGATGAGCAATGGCTTCAAGAAAACGGAAAGGATGGCACTGAAAAGTGCGACGCTGTAAACACGTGTGCAGGCTGATGCAAGAACATTAATCTTTCAACAAAGCAGCTTACACCGAATACCACAAACGTGGTCTGCCAGCTCCCGGCGGCGGCTCTCTCCCAGGCGGCGGCTCCAGCGGCGGGGTCCTCTCCTCCTCTCGGGGACTCCTGCTCCCCGCTGGACCACCGGGGCTCCCAGCAGCTCACGGGAGCCCCGGGCAGCATCCGGTCATCTTCTCTGCCGGCTCCTCTCCTCAGGCGGCGCCTCGCAATCTCCTCGGGCCGGCAGCCAATCCCAGCGCGGCCCGGGGAGTGACGTCACTAGGGAATCCCGGGCCGGCAGCCAATGAGAGCGCGGCCCGGGAAATGAGTTCACGGGGTGTCCCGCAGTCCCGCCCCCGGCCTGCCTGACTTCCTGGTCGCGGCCGGGCGGCAGCGGGGACAATTTCGCGCACTTTGCGGGGCAAATGCCGGGTGGGCACCGGCTGCAATTAAACTGTAAAGCGAGGTGGCCACTCGCTCGGGAGCCACAACCACTGTAACAATGCCGCTATCTGCCGCCATTGACCTCGGGGAGGCAGGATGAGACGACCGATGTCGGGAAGCGAGCTGCAAAATGGCGGATAAAAGCTCCACGTTTTTTTCGGATTTGGGGGCGAGACAGTGGGCGGGCAAGAGGGAGGAGGCATGGACAGTAGAACCTCGAAAAGGCAGGACAACAACGGAGAACTTCGAGAAGGCAGGACAACAACGGGACGGCGAGAGGGAGGGTGTGGGGGACTCATCACAGACAGTGGGCGGGCAAGAGGGAGGAGGCACAGACAGAGGGCGGGCGGGAGGGAGAACTTCAAGAAGGCACGACAACGGGATGGCGAGAGGGAGGGTGTTGGGGGCGGGACTTAAAAAAAGACCCAGAAACGCCCCCGAATCGCGTTTTCGCCAGAAAGCGCGATTGACAGCCTCTGTCTCCCAATGGCAAGTCTCCATTTATGGAGCTAGCCAATTGGAAACAGAGGCGGTCCAAACATCCCTACTGAAGACAAAAGTTTTCGATCTGGGAGGGGCTTTGCCCCTCGCCAGGTCGAAACCTAAAAAAGGCAAAATGGGCAAGAAAACTCCAAGATGGCAAATCAACCTCGAAATATAAATGTTGCCTTCACGGCGAGATATTGGACAGTCTCATTCCTCGCAGCACATGAATACAGCCCTTGCGCCGAGCTCAAATGAAGCATGTAATTAACGGTAACCGAGTAGGACTCAAAATGAGCTTGTGGAAACATTTTCTTAAAAAATGAAAATGCAGGCAAATAAAAGTTAAACTGACCTCCAGTAGATGGCAGCAAATATCCATACATGTCCGTTTGTAAACCCAATAAAATTAGAGTGCTATTTGAATTGTAGAAGCGTGAAATTGACAATTCAGCTCGGCTCTTGAGCTTCTCAAACAGCTCTAGACCTGTAGAATCTCCGGTTAAGGGTCTCTTTCTCCGGTTACAGTTACCCTTTGCTGGTATTGAAAACTTGGACTATGATCAAAGCTTGTCCCGGTTCAGATGATTTTCTTCCCCGTTATGGACTCTCTGTAACTTGAGCAGGAATCAACAAATTGTCGCAGGAACTGGAAGACAGCAGGTTAGCAGGCAGGAGGAGCTGGTAGATTAAAATTGAAACTGGCACGTTTGGTTGTGGGCGACCGATGGAAGGTCACTGGTGGGGCTCGTAGGTGCATTGGTGCCATTTCAAAATAGAAAATCTCTGCACTGAATTGAAAGAAAGTCCTTAGCTTACTTGTGGGTTCTGGTTTCGTGAGCCTCTTCTTTTCAGACTGTAGACACCCCACTCCTGGTACCAAAATGTGGTAGAATGAAAGTAGATGAATCCATGTAGATTGCATGAAGATTTATTGATTAAGAGATTACATGGAAAAGAGCCCCACCAGGAGCAGCCTACCTGCTGCTCAGCCCATAGACCAACTGACACAGGCACTCCAACATTCCACATACCAACATTCTCTTACGCATTCATTCTGGCTGAGCAGCAGGATACCACATAAGATTGCCTTTCACGGTTACCTTTGCCTACCAATGACGATGTTGAGGAAGATTGTGAATGTGTAGTCGCTACTATTGATGCAGTATCATCCAGCAATGGGGTAATTTAAGAGAAAGACTCGTTGGAGGCTGCCTCTCAGGATGACATTTTGAAGAAGGATGTATAGTGCGTTATAAAAGGTTGACCTTCAAATCGCAATCTTTCAGCTGAAAGAAGACCATTTGCTTAGATTGCCTCTGAGCTTTCTGTTGAGAATGGTCTTTACACTAGAAATTGCAATTTTGTTCCTCCCTCCTCACAAAGGCAACAACTTATTAAAATTGCACATGAAGGGCATCTGGGGAACACAGTCACATGTAAGAAATTGAGAGAGTATTATTGGTGGCCTTCTATGAATGCACAAGTTTAAATATTTTTAATATTTTGTTGATTTATGTCCCCAATGTTTTATTTCTGACAAGCATTGGAAAACAGTGCAAAAACCTCTCCACCCTGGTCCAGTACCTCCTCATGGACCATGGGTGAGGGTGGCTTTAGTTTTCACAGGACCCTTCAATCTGTTGCCTACCTGTAATAAGTTTTTGATCTGACTCGTTGACTAATATTCAAAGTAGATCTACTTTTCCTTTGCTTTCACACAATCGGTATTATGCTTTCTTCAAGACGTTTTTTCCCTTGAAGCCATTCCAAGGTAACTTATAACTCACAATGTTAGTCATTTTGTTTGTTCCTCTATGAAAAAGTTTCTTTTGTATTTTGACGTGAAGCATCTTCAAGTTGCCTTATATAGTCCATCAGCTATTGGTTTGGTGGAAAGGGCCAACCGTTTCCTTAAAGAAGGTATTCAATCAGCTCTGTCATCTGGCCTTGATGTTAAACAATTCCTTAAGTTAATGTTTTTTCCACACTGCACCACTTGCGACCACTGGTTTCACTCACTTCTACTTCAGAGGAAGGAAAAGCAAATCGAAAATGTTACCCTGTTGATTAGATGTGCAGACTAATCACAGAAACAAAAACATGATATCTGTACCTTCTTTGCTGAACATAGTACTTTTGAAACAGAAGATTTACTATGATGTTACTAAATAAGTCTACGATAGGGAATTTACTACAGGTGCTTGGGTTTTTATAAGAAAGCCTGTTAAAGTGAGGAAAGGAGGGTACATTTTCTCTGTTCCTTGTAAAATGGAACGTGTGGGTAAGAATGCTATATTGCTACAGGGAAAAGGGTGGAGGAATAAGAGCAAGTTGGTTCCTCTCATGCACAAGTACACATCTACAATAGTACACATATACCGTTTAAAGACTACTCCATTATTTGTATTTGTATTTTGTGTATTTATAAAGCGCAAACAATCGCTCCGGAAGGAGCATCCTGGCGCTAACTACAAAGTGTGCAAAACAAAATTCTCAGGGACAGAAGAAAAAAGGAACTAGACGAGGGACATTACATAATCGTCAGAAAGGGAGTAGATCCATGTTTTAAGTTGTTTTCTGAATTGTTTTTCCTTGGTCAAAAATCTGAGGTGGGTAGGAATAGAATTCCACGCTTTCCCAGATAATGCGACAGACTTGCCTCCTTTGGTCTTAAGTTTAAATTTTAGTGGCTTAATCAGATTCTGACCTGAAGATCTTAAAGACCTTACAGGATTATAGTGCGGAAACCGTTTAATGAGATAAGCCGGGCCAAGGCCATTGAATGCACGGAATGCTGTTATTAAGATTTTAAACAATATTCTTTTAGGGAGTGGTAGCCAATGTAAGGTTTTTAAAGCTGCCGAGGCAGATGATCTCCTGGGAAGCTTAAGCACAAGTCTAGCCACTGCGTGTTGCACGCTTTGAAGTTTTCTACAGGTGTTTTTCGTTTTTGCGCCTGCCATCAAACCGTTCCAGTAGTCAAGACGTGCAAGAATTAAGGCCACGGCCACTGCCTTTCTTGAGTCTATGGGCAGAAAGTCAAAGAACTTCTTCATTGACTTAATGATATTAAAACAGCTTCCGGCAACATTTCTGACATGTTGGTCAAAAGATAATTTGTTGTCGAAAAGGACTCCTAGATTTCTTGCTGATGTAACTACTTGTGGTGGCGCAGGGATGTTCTCGGGCCACCATTGTCTAGGACAGAATTGGGAATTTCTGCCCATTGGCAGAATTTCCGTCTTACTGGTGTTACATTTAAGATGGTTTTCCTCCATCCAGCGAAAGACATCTTTTAAACATCTCTTAAAATTCACCTCAGCGTTTATAAGATTGTTCTCCAGAGGAACAATCAGCTGTGTGTCGTCGGCATATGATGTTACTAATATGCCATATGACTCAATTAAAGAGATGAGAGGGACCATGTATATATTGAACAATAAGGGGCTCAATATAGATCCTTGGGGAACTCCAGAATGTACCTTCTTCTCATTAGAAAGAAAGGAGCCCAAGGAGATAGTCTGGGACCTGTCTGTCAGGAAGGAGATTATCCAATTCAATGCAACATCCGTAATTCCTATCTCCCTAAGTCTATTTATCAATATGGGATGGGAGATGGTATCGAACGCCGCCGTGAGATCTAATAAAATTAGGATGGCGTTCTTTCCCTGATCTTGCAATAGTTTTATTGAATCCGTGAGTTCAATCAGGGCAGATTCCGTGGAATGTTGTGAACGGAAGCCCGACTGCTGCGGATGAAGAATATGATGTGTGTCTACATAGTTTTTTAATTCTTTATGAACCATTTGCTCAGTGTTCTTGCCCAGCACTGGAAGGAGTGAGATCGGTCGTAAGTTGGTAAGATCCGTAGGAGATTTGTTCGGTTTTTTCATGAGGGGTTTCACGATAGCATGTTTCCATTCACTTGGCACCACACCTGTGCTCAAGGAAGCATTAACAATCTTGTTAATGATAGGATTGACAGCCTCAATAAGTTGGTGAAGGATTCTGGGTGGACATGAATCCGAGGGAGCACCCGAATTACATGACATAATAGCCTCCCGGGTCTGGAGGAGCGTGACCGGGGTGAAGGTTCTAAGACATGCCTTCAGATTCCTTTCACAATCCAATGAGGTAGCGGACAGGACATGACAGGGAGTTTGGAAATCCTTTTTTATCAATGAGATTTTTTCTTCAAAGAAGTCCGCAATCTGGTTGCAAAATTCTAGCGAAGGCGGAATTTCTATTTGGAGAGCTCTAGGGTGAGTGAAAGACTTGACAATGGCAAATAATTTTTTTTGCTTTTGCTTAGCAGTGTTAATCACATTGGTGTAATAAGTTTTTTTTGCTAATTTAATTGCCGTAAGGTAAATTTTTCTCTGTTGAATATATAAGCTTCTATCTGTTGGGTCGTAAGTTTTTCGCCAGCTACGTTCCTTCTTCCTGCACAATAGGTGAATTGTGCGCCAGGGGGCATTGATCTTTCCTTTTTTCATTTTGCTTTGGGGGCGATTTTGTGGGACTCTGTCCTTTATCTCTTGACACATCCATGCATGAAAGCATTTTGAGCCCTGGGTAGCATCACCAGGCAGGGTGGAGATAGGTGCAGTAACAATAGGATTAAGCTTCAAATTAGCCTCGACTCGCGTCCAGTTAACATGGTTCCCTGAATTATGGGTCAATTTAATTAGAGATTGTGGCTGTGTAAGTTTGATATAAAATGGGACCATGCAGTGGTCTGACCAAATCTGTGGGACAGGTGGCTGCGTTTCTAGGAGGGGAAAATTAGAACATATTCCGTCCAAGGTGTGCCCTGCTTGATGAGTGGGTAATATGACTGTTTGAGGGAGATCAAAAATCTCCAAGGTTTGGAGAAAATTCAGAACCTGTGCGTCAGATATGGATTCCAAATGTAAGTTAAAATCAGCCAGAAGTGTGAAATGTGGATATCGAACTAAAAACTGTCCTAAGAAGTCACTTAGTGAGTCTAAAAAAGCCAAGGGGCTACCTGGAGGGCGATAGATCAATCCGCCTGAGAAGGAAGATGAATCATTTAATCTGATTGAAAAGCCTAAGCCTTCAATCCCTTTAAGGGGATCTAAAGTAAAGGTGTGACATTTTATATGGCTTTTAAGCACAATCGCTACTCCTCCTCCTTTACCTTTCTTTCTATCCTGTCGGAAGATGGTATAACCAGGTGGGAGGGTAGTTGCTATATCTGGATTACTGGACTCTGTCAACCAGGTCTCCGTTATAAAAAGACAATCTAAATTTGAATGTACGATAAGATTGTTTAGATCTTGACTGTGACAGGCCATGGAGCGCGAATTTAATAGCCCCCCCTTTAAACATGGAATATTTAAATCGGGGAAATGTTTGACGGGTACTGTTTTTTAATAGGAGCCCAGGGTGACGACCATTGACAGAGTCTACACGAAAAAGGTCCTCTGATTTTAGTCATCTCTATCATACAAGGACAAACTTTAGGCATAGCAAAGTTGGTAAAATCACTTGCCTGGAGTGGAACGGCTGGATGTGAGTAACCGGCCCCTCCCGTGCCTGTCGCGGACTTGGCGCGGACGGGCGCAGACGGGCTTTCCGTTGGCGCGCCATCGTCGCGCCTGCTGCGCGGACGGGACCTATGGTCACTCATATACTTGTAGAGGAGGGTGGGAGGGGTCACCAGACTAGAGCGCTACCCCTTGTCACGACCAACCCAAGATGGCGGCCGTCCCTGAGTCCGATCGCGTCAGCTGTTAATCGCTGCGCGTGGACCATGGGATCGAGTTGCTGCAAGGGTAGAAGGGATATGAATAAAAGGGAATTTCAGTCTTCCCGAAAGTGCAAAAACACAGGTAAAAACTATTTATGGCGCTATTAAGACAATCAGGCTAACCCCCGGCTTTCCGCCTCAGGGGAACAATATAATACACACAAAGTAACAATTGTACAATTATGTACAAGTGTGGTAGTTCTAATAATTGTACTGGGTCTCTAGAAAAAAACGGAGCAGCGCTGAGGGGAAGAGGGCAGATCGTCTCCTGTAAAATCATTGCTGAACTCAGCATGATGAAACCCCCAACAAAGGGCAAAAGCTCATGAGGCAATGTCACCTAACACAGAAAGTCTTGACTAAAACGCCAATGGGTCGATAAGACTATGTGTTCGAATTACTAATTAGGAACATACACACTTATAGTTCACTAATTTTTGTATAATACACTTTAATATAAACATTTTTTCATGTGAGTAAGGTGGGATAAACTTGTGGGAATCCAGTCCTGAAGAAGGAGTTCTGTACTCCGAAACATGACTCATGTCGACGCACTTTAGAGGTTATTGTACATAATACTACAACATTAACCTCACACTGCACCCCTTTTAACAATACCAGCCGGGGCCTAATTAAAAGTTTTTTTCTCCCCACGAGCCAGGTATTTTTTAACTATCACCATCACCACTCCACCACTCACATATAATACCCCAAACACTTTAACACATAGTTCACAGGAAGTGCTCCCACGTAGCCGCAGGTCGCAGCACGCCGCATCCCGTAGAGCGGTGCGAAGACCCCAATGATGAAGCATGACACCAAGGGGCCTGTTGGTGTGTGAGGGGTATTTAAACAACACGGTGTGCTCCCCACCACAGTAGGGACCACCACTAACCCCCAAGTGGATTCCAATTTGTTTATTTGTCTCTAGAATATATACCGGTCACTGATTTTGCTGTGTATGCTCCTAAAACTGGTACTGAAGATTTCCAAGGGTGTGACCTGTATTATGATGCAACTTGTAATGAAGTCCAGTTTCCAGATCAGAGACAGGTTCTTACCGTAAGAGAATCTCAAAGTTGCCAATCCATTTTAAAGATTATGATTTAACGTAAGTTTTCTTTTTGGGGAGGAGATGATGTGGTGTGCTTAGTGGCAGGTCTGTAAATGGTTTTACTACTGCCACTTTAATTAAAAACATTCTCAAAGTATTGTGTTCCATATTCTTTGTAGATTTTCTATAGGTTCGGTCAGTTGCTGCTGAACATTCCTCTGTTGCAGTGGAGTTGTTGCCAGGGGGCCTTTCCTTTGGATTTATGAAATAAACTACGCCTTCAGTCTTGTGCTGTCAGCTTCACCCAAATACTACATGGCTAAATACAATTCCTCACTCTGCACCATACATGCTCACTCCTACAACATCCTAATCAGCAACGAAAGAAACTTGACCATGCTAAAATCATCACAAGCTGCGGGTGAGAGGGAACGTGTGCAAAGTAACTAGCGCTTATGTGAAGCAGTCCAATACCTTTGATCAAACTGGCGCTATATAAAGCTGCAAAAAGTAAAATAAAAGCATTGGCAAAGCTTTACCAATGCTTATTTTTATAGGGAGGTGGACTGCTGAAAGGAATGGCAGTGGGGTTTTTGGGAATAAAAAGAAATGACGCGAGGGTGGGGTTGAATTTAAAGCAGTGCCGGATGGACAAAAGTAGCGTAATTGAAAAAAGCATAATTGGGACGGGGCACCATTGAAATCAATTAAGTAAAGGTTGGAAGGCTTGAAAGCAACTACAACAAAAAAAATAATAATGGCGAAACCCACCATATTCAAAACTCGGTAACATGGTGTGGCTTCGTTGGCGATCCTAATGGTCGCCATATTAGTATGAACATATACCCCGACTGCAGGGACTATGGACAGGTGACCCACCTAGATGAGGCGCAGTCGTCAAACACCTGTGTTGGACTTGGCCCTTTGGCAGCTTCATCCCTGAACTTTTTGCCTTAAGCTCTGACATAGTGGTAGTGATTGTTGGCCTCTGCGCACTTTAGCACTGTGGCCCAGTGGTGAGATTGGCCTGCCCTCCCATAGGAATGCATGGGGGATATGTGTGTCCATGGTAATTCCTGGTATGAGAGGAGTGCAGGGGCAAGTTTAGTATTTATGAGCTCGTGAGGATAAATGCTGCGCAATGGTGTGCCAGATTTATGGTGACTGGTGGAGAAATGCCACTTTTAGAAGTTGGCATTTCTGTGTACTATGTGTCTGCCTGCCTGATGTGAGTTGCATGTCTGGCTTGTGATTGACAGGAGCTGAGAGGAGTGGGTGGCTCCAGGAGACAGGGGAAGTCTGCCCAGTGGTGAATAGGGAGATCTGCAGGTCGATGGGAGGGAGGAGTTGCACCTGGGACCTGAATAAACTGTGCCTTCCCTCCACAATGCCGGCTCCGCCCCCTGTGGTGCGTCTAATCCCTGAGCCCCCACCTAATAAAGGAGAGAGGAGCTGAGCAAAACAAAGTGCTCCAAAGCTGTTGTATCTGGTTCCCCCATGCCCTCCACCTTTACACAAAGGGATTTGCTAATATAAATATAGGGGCTGTGACCCCATAAAAATGTACAGTCTTGGAGTGCTGTTCCTGCCGGGAGTGCCGATGCTGGGGCCTGGGAGGGGGTGGAGTGGAGACTACCATGAGGGCTTGCCTCCCTGGGCCCTGCATTGCCACCCTGGTTGGCTACAGGACTTTCTTTTTGGGACCCTCAGGAGCTTTGTGCATCGAGCGCCCTATAAGCGCTTTTGATTTTAATTCTCCCAGGAAGGAAGCAATTGTGGGCTTTGCAGCACTGTGCTGCCTGGAGAGAGAGGGAGGGAATCCCCAGCGTGGGTATTCCCCCGTGACACCTGAGGAGCGGGTGCCCACCTCGCGTTTCCCGTGGTACTCGCGGGTGCGCACCCCGCTTTTGTTACTTACTGGTGAGCGGGAGCCCACCCCGCCTTATGCTGATTTTGCGTGTGCCCACCCCACATTCTTTGGGAGCCTTGCGGGTGCCCACCCCGCAGTTTTGCGCTTCTGCGGATGCCCACCCCGCCATGACTATTTATTTTCTTAGAGGGTGCCCATCCCGCTTCAAAGAGAGATCACCGCGGCTGCACCGGGCGAAAAGCAGAAGTCAGGCATGTCCGCCTGACTCGGGGCGGAGCTATCACTGGAAGGAGAAGCGCTGTGGCAGTTAGGCGGGGCTTCCGTGGTGAAGGGAGAGCCCCGCATGTGCCGCGCTGACCAGAGAACCTGCAGCCCGTGGTGTTGGAGGCGGAGGGGGCCAGAGGCAAATTGTAGGTGTCTGCCCCCGCCGCACGAGTAAAAGCCCCTGCCCGTCTGGCTGAAGGAAGCCTACCCCTGCCACAGTGGAGAAGAGCCGGCAGCAAGGGAGGTCACAGCCTATTTTTTTGAGCGGGCCGCTCCAACGAGGAGGGCATGTTTTGTCTAAAGCGCCAGTGCGCTCCACGATGAGGGCCAAGTTTAGTAGAGTGCCAGGCCCCTATCTCTATTTACAGCTGCCCCGCTTGCTAGAAGGCAGCTGCCACGCTTTGGGGGCATGATGGTTGGAGAGCCCGTGTGCTCCATCGAGGGGGCCAATGTGATTTAAAAGCCCTACTCACAGCTGCGCCGCAACATTGCGGGCAGCTGCAATATTGGCAAATTGTTCCAAAGGGCACCGTGGTGCCAGGCCTCATTTTGAGAGACGCAGCTGCCCAGTAAGTAGTGGGCAGCTGCATCATTTAGGCCACAGTGCTTTGGGGGGCATGTCTTTTGAAATTAGGAGTGAGATGCACTCCTTTGCCCCCTTACATTCACAGCTGCGCAGCACTTCGTGCCAGCTGCTACGTTCAGGTAATGTGGTTTTTATGATTATGAGGTTGTTTTGCATATTATGGTTTATGCTAGTGAGATTATGTTTCACTGTGTAATTTATGCCCCTAATGTGAGTTATGCGTAGGAGGTTAGGGTTTAATGTGTTTAGACTTATGAGAGGATTGCATAATGTATTTATGCTGGTGAGGTTGGAGGAGAATGTAATTTGCGCCTGATGTGATACTGTGCATAATGTAGTTTATGTTACAGGCTGCTGCTAAGTATAGTGATTACCAGTGGTTACTGGTTGTACGTTTATGATCGGTTTTACTTTTACTAAATTTGCTTTGTGATGGTTCTGACAGTGGGCCCTGTCCGGGGTACATAATCCCTTGTAGATATGACCCAGTGCCAGGTGGCATCATGTATATTATATGTTTACTATTCTAATGTGTTATGAGAATACAAAGGCTATTTTTGATATAACCTTGTGTGGAATTCCTTTTGTAGTGTGCCTAGAATGTTGTTGCTGTGTGCGTGCGCAAATGCTTTACACATGGCCTCCAGGATAAGCCTGACTGCTCGTGTCAAGCTACCAAGGGGGTGAGCAGGGGTTATCTTTGGCGTGTAACTCCCTTGCCCTGACTAGAGTGGTGGTCTCTGCCTGTCTTTGGCGCAAGCCTTAGAAATGGGATCTCTGGTTGGCTAACAACCTGTAACCATGTTAGTATGTTAGAAATATATATATATTTTTTTAATTTGTAGAGCGCGAACAAATGCCCGTGGGCGTCTCGGCGCTATAGACTCAGTGCGTAACTCTCCAGATGCTAGTTCATGAAATGGATTACTGGTTGAACAACCAGGTCTTTAATCTTTTACGAAATGAAAGGAGAGAGTGACTTGACCTAATCGACAGTGGGAGGGCGTTCCAAAGTCGGGCTGCAGTGACCGTGAACCGTCTGTCTCCCCAGGAGACTGTCTTTGTCCGTGGTACTATTAATTGATGCAAAGTCGTGGATCTCAGTTGTCTAGGAGGGCAATAGAGTGTTAACTGATCTCTGAGAAACTGCGGACCTTGATTGTGTAATGCTTTAAATGCAAGGCAAAGTGTCTTAAATTTTATACGATTTTTAATCGTCAACCAGTGGTAGTTCCGGATCGTTTGGGCGATTGGTTTAAATTTGGGGGTCCTGGAGAGCAGTCTTGCCGCGGCATTTTGTATCGTTTGCATTTTGTTGACAACACAAATTTGTGCATTGGCAAATAGGCCATTGCAGTAGTCCAGTGAAGAGAATACCAGTGTGCTTACCAAAGTTTTACCGGCACTGTCTGGAAGGAACAGGATTATTTTTCTTATGAGTCTTAGCTTGTGAAATGCCGTTGCTGCTATTTGATTAGCATGGGCGGCGAAATTGAGATGTTCATCGAAAACAACTCCCAAATTCCTAACCTTTGGGACAGGGTTTTGGCAGAGTTCCAAAAGATGAAGGCCACCAGGCGGGTGACCAGCCTGGGGAGAGTTTCCCAAAGATAACAACCTCCGTCTTCTCGGAGTTGAGTTTAAGGCAGTTGGAGGCCATCCAGTCTCCAATTGCCAACATGCCTTCTTGGAAGCACTCCGCCACCTCTTCTCCATCATTATTGATGGTGAGGACTAACTGGGTGTCGTCGACGTAAGTAGTAAGGCTCATCCCATATAATTTGATGACTCTAGCTAGGTCCGACACATAAATGTTAAAAAGCGTCGGACTTGGGGATGAGCCCTGGGGAACCCCGCAGGGTAAAGACAGATCAGCCGACTGGAATGGTCCTAAGGTAACAGCCTGAGTTCTTCCAGATAGAAAGGAGGCAAGTAGGTTCTTTGCTCCCAGTTGGATGCCCATTTTTCCGACACTGTCGATCAGGATGGAGTGTCGAAGACCGTGGATAGGTCCAGCAGTACAAGCACTGCTGTTCCTCCCTGATCTCTGATGACTCTGATATCCTCGGCCGCTTTAATGAGGGCCGTTTCCGTGCCGAGGAATTTTCAGAACCCAAACTGGGTGTTGTCCAGCAAGTGGTGTTCCTCGATGTATTCGGACAGCTGGTGATTCATAGCTTTCTCTGCTACCTTTGCCAAGAAAGGAAGGCTAGCTATTGGTCTGTAATTTTTGAATTTGTCTTTATCCAGATGCGGTTTTTTTTAGAAGTGGTTTTTCAACATGTTTGGATAAATCCCTGATTTAAACATGGCATTACATATTTGAGTAATTACATGTGTTAATAAATCCATAACAGGGGGAAAAAATTTTGGTGGACAGGGGTCCAGAGACAATCCAGTTTTTATGAGTTTAATAATATTAGTTATTTGTGACTCTGTCATTTCTTTAAATTGGGTTAGGGCTCAAACATGGGGTATAGTACAGGAGGAATATGTAATGGCGTTGTCCTTGGATGAGAAAGTTAGGTAAATGTTGTTAACTTTTGTGTAAAAGAAATTAGCCAAAGCGTCGCAGAGAAATTGGGATGGAGGGGAGGCCAGATCGGGGGCTTTCCCTACTAATTGCTTCACTACGTCGTAGAGTTGTTTATTGGAGTTCTTTGCATTTTCTATTTGTTCGCTGAAGAACTTCCTCTTTGCCTCTGTAATCATTTTTTTTATATTTGGCAAGTGTCTCCTTATAACGGGATTTACTTTCTTAATCATAGGATTTGCGCCAATGTCTCTCAAGATTCGTACAAATTTGTTTTTGTTTTCTAAGATCTTCCCTAAACCAGGGTGCAGAAGGCGCTGTCCTATTTCTAGATATTGTTTTATATGGTACCAGTGCTTTCATGGCATTGCCTAACCATTCCGAATATTGATTCATGGCTATATTCGGATCTGCGGAGATAGTAGGGCAGGTATTATCCGATAGTGCTCTAAAGTCTGCATTATATATTTCCTTCCAAACCTTAAAAGGCTCACAACTGAGAACAGCCGGTCTGTTTGTAGGAACATCATTGATTGAGATTGCGCAGAAAATGGCATGATGATCAGTCCAAGGGAGCAGGAGGATGTCTTGTATATGGATCCCTTTTAAATTAGAAAAGATGCCGTCCAGGGTGTGACCGGCCTCGTGTGTGGGTGAGGTAACCAATTGAGAAAGCCCTAGGGTTTCCATATCGGACAATAAAGCTTGTGTTTCGTTGCGGTCTAGTTTATCTAAATGGAAATTAAGGTCACCTAAGACCTTAAAGGAATCCTCTATTGCTAGTGATTCAAGCATTGTATTCAAATTTAAGAGGAATTCTGCGCGTGCTCCTGGCGGTCTATAAAGGAGTGCTCCTTTGAAATTATGCGAGGGGGTCAGCATGATGGCAAAATGGATAGCTTCACAGGTTGGTGAGGGTACAGGAGACGTCCTCATCGTAAAGGTGTTACGGGCAATAATTGCCCGACCACCACTCTTCTTTCCCTGTCTGTCCTGTCGGTAGGCCTTATATCCTTGAGGAACAGCGACCACTAAATCTGGGTCTGAAGCACTATCCGTCCATGTCTCTGTAACAAATAGTATGTCTATGTTCCTGTCCATAATGAGGTCTGCTATATCCTGTCTATGCCTACCTAACGAGCGAGCATTAATAAGTGCTGTGATATATTTAGGATTTTTTTGTTACTCGTATTTCTGGGTTGACAGTATTCTTGAGGAGAGGTAGTGAGAACTTGCAGTGAGGGCAGCTGATAATAGTAGTCAGTGGAATATGCTCCAGGTCATGCTTTAGGCAGTTACTACCTGGAACTGTTCGGAGCTGCATAAGTTCAGCTTTGGAATAGGGGATCTGGAGCTGCGTCCGGCCAGGGCCAGGGGTCATGGCCCTAGGCCCGGTCCCGGCACAGACGGGCTTGCCTTCGGCGCGCCCGCTGCGCGGACAGGATGTCATGGCCCCTATATTCGGAGGAGAGGAGGGTGGGAGGCGGCCAACAGCTGGACCGCAACCCTTTCCTCCACTCAATATGGCGGCTGCAACCCTTTCCCCCACAGCGTCAGCACCTAATCGTCTGCGCCGGGGAGCAGTTCAAGATGTGGCAAAATCAGGAAGTGCGGGTATTTAAAAGTTATCAAAATAAAAATTCGAATGCGCAAAAATTAAGGTGTAAAGCACGATTTTAAAAACAGCGTGATAGCAGGCTAGACCGCCGGCTTCCGCCTCAGGGGAGAGACACAAACTAAGTCAGCACGCAGCGCTCTGAGGCTGGTTAAATATCCTGGGAGGGCGGGAGGGAGGCAGCCAACAGCTGGACCGCAACCCTTTCCTCCACTCAATATGGCGGCTGCAACCCTTTCTCCCACAGCGTGTTTTTACAGGTGTTAATTAAAAATCCCATTAACTTTTTGATGTGCCTTAACTGCGATGCGGGACACGGTTTCAAGTTTAATACTGAAATAGTATATTTTCTCCACAATCTGATGAAACCCATATAGGAACTTGATCATGATATCAGAAAGTTGAATCTAGGCTGGGACAAGATGAGGCGCTTGAACACCATGAACTGTCTGAGAGAGTAGCAGTACTTCGGTATTCACGTTTTAGCATGGTGGAAAAGCATGAGAATAGTGAGCATCATTAACTAGAACTCACTGTATTGCTCCTGGGGTTATTGGGACTGAGCTACAGAACCAGACTACGGCCCTTTTCCACTGCCTACTTTCATATATTGAGGACTTCAATGTCAAACTTGACAGGACGTGTAGTCTTTTCTGCTTTTCGGTTACAGAATAGCTTACCCCCATGGACTTTTCAATCTGAAAGAATGCATCAACGTGGCTGAAAGATCGAAGGAGGAGATCCAATTTTAGGCAAACAAAAATCGCTATATTAAGAGGTCTTGTGTGCAACTCATGAGAAGAGACTTTAGGATGCCTCCTCATTTCTGGGCAAGAAAGCAATTCTGTTGCTGAGGAGTTCCTAGTCCACCTGATGTTCTCGCTTGAAGGTAAATCATTTGTGGCTCCACACCTGCAGATGTTCATATGCGTTTTAACATCAATGACCCCTACTGTGCCACCCAGAGACAAGGTAAGTGGAACTCAAAAGCCTAGCCGCTTGGGGAACAGGAAGAACGAAAGGTCCAGCACGGAATGCAAGGCGACATGCAGACGTGGTAGAGGGATGTGGGGAAGGAAGTCGCACCCAGCATCATCGGAAGTGCACTAATTTTCTTTATTCTTTAGTCTGTATTGTTCCTTCTACTTTAAGTGCATATCACAGTGTTGCTTATTTGACTTATTGTCCCTTCTACCATGTTACGGATTATAATCTCCCCAATGTTCCATGTGAGACATACCAATATGCATGATGTGACACATATGGGGTGTTGATGTTTATTAGGCGCCTAGCCTTTTGGTCTCAACTTTGTTTCAATCACATTACAGAGGGCCGGCCCAAAGCAAATGGTGCAATTCTCTATGGTGAGGTTATTGTTATGTTTGCTTGGTGGATTTGTATATATCTTTTGTGTTTGTTAGTGTTCTTTGCAAAGTCTGTGGCATTTTTGTGCAATTTAGCTTCTGAATGACGAGCCACTCAAACTTTTCTAAGGAATGTTCTGAGAACTGCCTATCTTACAGAAGTCTCAGTGGTTTCACTGAATGATTCTGTGTGGGGCAATGTGTGTTGCCAGTCTTAATATTACCAATAGCGAAGATAATATACCAGAAAAACTAATCCCAAGGAAAGGGATCAGTTTTATTCCACAGTGTTTCTCTTAATTTAAGATTTTGCGTCTGATCATCTGGAGCCGTATTACAGATGATGCCCTTGGGGCGCAACAGGCGTTTGCGCCCGCTTTGCGCCCCGGGCATATTGGTATTATAGAAAGGGAGGCAGACGCTTGTGCATCCCCTTCAATAATACCAATAGTGCTGGCGCACTTAAAGCGCCAGGGCTATCAACAGAGGGTCTCCCCTCATTTGCATAGGGGTGTTCCCTATGGAAATGAGCGGATTCCTTGGTCTCTGCTCCATATTACAGACATGGGCAGAGTCAAAGAAGGCATCAGGAGGCGCACTGAAAGTCTGCTATTTAAAAGGTGGCACACTGTCCGTGCATCTCCTGACAGGAGCCCTCTACAGGCGGTAAATGGTGTCCCATGGACCCCTCCAGACACCCCCTTACAGGTGGGTGCAGTCACTGACTGACTGCGACTGAGCCTCACCACTTGGCTTTAGGGGGCTCTCCTCCCAAGAACATTAGGGAGAAAAATAGTGCGTCTACAACTTATTGGTCATTATTTATTGAATAGTATTAGCTTTTATAGCATTGTAAATGATTACCTAACTAAGCACTAGGATAAATGACAATGACAATCTTTTTTTGTGGCTCTTCAATGATTCCCTCGTTATCATCCTCCAACAGGGCCTCTTATCTCGCCATAGCCCCTCTGTCACATGTTTTATAGCACCTCTCATACCAGTGAAGGGTGTCAGAGCACTTTACTCTACACACACACACACAATTAATCATACGTGTGTAAATCAATTTAGAGAAAATCTTACATAAGGCAGAGGGGACTACAAGGTGTAGGATTCACATGTCACCCATACTGGTAGGCATTTTTTAAGAGTGATTGGTCTGGAGAAACTCAAACTCATGATTCAGAACATAGCACAGAGGTTAACGTTGACCTTAATAATACATTTATTTCTACTCAAACAAAACCTTTTTTAGCACCATCGGGATAATGAGAGACTGAAAAAAAACATAACTTACTTGTGCCATACAGTTTGCATGCAGCTCTTTGATTGCAATGCATAGCTCAATGTGCTAGATTACGATTTTAACTTATGAACTGCACAGTAACAATTTGTGTGACCAAGCTTTAACCCACTGAGCTATGCACATTGTATATTGTTTTTTGAAATGCATGGTTTTTCAGCAGACATATTAACCCTCTGCATAGCTGCCAAGGTTTCAGATTGCTGTGTGTGACATTTCCATAATTTCAGAGTAATTATGAGTGACATTTCAACGACTAAGAGTGACACTTTTTCGCGAGCAAAATCAAGCAATGAAGACGAGCGAAACATTAAAATATTATAAATTATACCCATTTGAGCATCGAGAAATTCTAAAACCTTACAACTGCTGAAAAGGACCAGAAAATGAAGGGCACTAATTTAGGGCCCTTGTAAACTAATTTTACTGTTAAACAAATGTATCATCATGATTCAGACTGGCAGACAGTGACTGCAATTAATGCAGACGAGCTGTAACTTTACTTATAGTACAGGCTGATTGATGACACGCTGGCCTTTTCCAAAACAAAACATAAAAAGCAATGTAAATAAAGTTATCCAGTCATATAAGGATTATAACCCACAATTGCATATCATTTCAAATAATGCACAATAGGGTGTGTGCCTTTTATTTTGCTATCCAATATTATTGGAGAATGCTTGCCTGATGTAGTTCGCTAAAGGTGACGTCGTCCATTATATTATGAAAAAGTATACATGATGTGTCCAATTATAAACTGATTCCTGCTAAGTAAATCAGTGCTATTCTCATCTGTGTTGCTCTGCTCTCTGGCTCTTTCCTGGCCCTTTTCATCTTGCACAGTTTGTCTCTTTCCAGTTGTCAGCGTTTTGCTTACCATGTGCCTACTTCTCCTTGTTTGTCCCATATATTTCAATGCCTGTTTCTCCCCTGCCCCATGTCTCTTCCTCATTCCTGCTCAGCACCTGCTTTCCCTTGCTGTATCTTGTCTCCCAAGTCTCACCATTTTCCCTCTCAGCTTCACCCTTTCTCCGATACCTCTGCAACGTCATCGTACTCCACTGCCTTATTATACAATCTTCCTATTCCTTTCTTGACTAGTCTCCCCCTCCCCTTCTCTCTGTCTCAGTGTGTTATCACAACCTCCTGAAAAAATGAGGTAGGGGACATTCTTCCCTCATCCATCCTGTCGTGCTCTGCTGTGACGTGAAACTCTCTGGTTTCATGAAACACTGGTCTGAATGCCAAAGTATTGGAATAAGGTGGGATGTCCCCAGAGACCTACGACTCTCTAGCATGATCGTTTACACACATCGAGTGCGGTCAGACCAGACAGCAGCATGTGTCTGTCATGTCTAGTGTGGTTTGTCCTTTACTTCAAAGAGGACACGCTGCTACCTTCTTTCTACTTTTAGTGCAGTCACAAGCAGGACCTACCGAGGCTGCAGCTACAACAAAAAATACAACATCATAAGTTAACGTGCGTGGCACACACAGTATAAAAGAAGTCACTAAGCATTGACACAATATATGCATGCACTGCACAGAGGGCCGGCACTGCAGGATTGACTGGACAGTGGGGGTGGGTGGGGGGGGGAGGGGGTAAGGTAATGGGAGGCTTTGGGTACAAAAGGCCCACTGGCATGTTGTATTCCGTGGAGCATACCTCACCACGCCACAAGGCAAATGCACCCGTCTGAACCGCATGCTAATTTTCCCATTTTCCTCTCGTTCCGCTGTTTTCCTTCTAGATGTTTCACTTCCTTTGAAAATATACTCTTGCACCCGTTCTAAGTGGCAACTCGTTACTCCGGCAATTATGGATCCTGCTCTGTATTATTACAGCTATTTCAGAAACGCCGCTTTCTTATGTTTAACGAGGTGTCAGTCTAAAAAGTGCCGAAGCTAGGTTTGTGGCGGAGTGTGGCAGCATCTTTTCAGAAGTGAGCAGTAGGTACACAATACTCTGACGCTCTCGGGTCACGAGTGTGTAAAAGGACACCTGAGGCATACTACCGTGCATATGTTTAAACTTTACACTCACACGCAAATACATTGTGACTGGCATGGAACTCTTAACTTTTTACATACCTAGGGACCAGGCTGCAGTACTACGGCACTAGGCCACAACTCCAGCGGCGGTACCCCACACGTCTGAGGATTGGAAGCCTTCTAATAAGTGTTCATTACCAGGCTGGGAGCCCCGGCAGCAGCGGAGCTGCAGCAGAGGCGGGTTCGAGTGCCGGCTGCGTGAGCTGACTTCCAAAGTTTAAAGTATGCCACGCCCTCTCGCTCTCCCACAGCCTATAGGTGCGCGGGATAATTCACAGTGTGTCATGGCAGGGTGATGATGCTGAGAGTGAGGACTGCATGCGCGCCGGCCCGCCCGCAATGAACCCTGATGCCTGCACTAATCACCCGCCGCTTTACTTCCTGCTTCCTCCGGACGTGACGGCCCATCCCAGCCAGGCCGGCACATCCGGATATAATTTCTGGCGCCCTGTTGCGCCACCAGGTGCCGTGATTGACAGCTCTGAGGCTGTATCGACTGCGCGGGCAGGCCGGGCGCCGGCCGGCCCCCCTGCAGACTCAAGTTTCCAGGGCAACGGGAACACACTGTCGGACGACGTCACGCCGCGCGTCGGGACTCAGAGCAGCAGAGATACATTGTAGCACGGCGGCGCCGCTCAGAGAGCTCAGCTCAGAGCTGCTGCAGTGTCTGGGGTTTCAGTTTAGGCACACACACAGAGTAGTCGGCAATATGCGCAGGCAGCATTAACTCGTGAGAACTAGAGAGCCCGGGCCACAGGAGCTGCTGGCGCGCCGCTGGCACAGGTGGCAAAATGCGTGACAAATGCATTCAGTGCGGTGATGCGGATCACCGCACTGATATGCGTGAGTGTCACACCAGTTGCGTGACGCTTGACAGGACTGCCTCTGCACTACCGTAGATGAGTCAAAGCGGCCACCGGGCAAAAATCCCATCTCTCTTCAGCAGGTACAATAATCACCTAAGTTACCTTGACACCTATCTTTTAGGAACCCCCGGAAATGTGTCTCAGTCCGCGAACCACAGTGCTATAGTGTACGAGCAGGAAGAGCCAGGAAAAGTATCCAAAGGCTTTCTCCGGAGTTATTCGAGAACATGATGTCATTACAAAACAAACAGTGCCCATTTTGCTGCTGCTGTATCAATGACACACAGTTAACATTATGAAACAGCAGCCATGTTAATACAAGCTGGAGTTGAGGCCTAACTTTGCGTAGGTCAGGAAAACATAGTTGTGTACGTCCCATCATTTTAGTTTTAATTGCAAATGACTCCTATTAATAATCACATATGAGTCTATGAGAAAATAACTCCCACATTTCCATGGCTGCGAAAATATAATAAGCTGGTCTGAAATCATGCTGCACAGAACTACAGGCTCTCCTAAAGTGTTCGCATCGTAATTGCAGGCTTTAGTGCCCATCATTATTAAAATGTGCATGATTGAAATAATTGCATTACACTATTCTTTACGCTCTATTTAGCAGTTTTCATTTGCAGCAAATTAATTAGTGTGTACTTACAAAACAGAAAAGATATTTTATTAGCATTAACCATAATCCGTCTCGAGAAAATCCAAGATCAGCCTCACTGCAACGTGCCTAAAATAAACATTCTAGAAGCAGCGTTTTATTTTCGCGGAGTACATAAAATGGGTTTAATAGGAACTAATTTGCATTGGTCGTTAAGAAAAACAATAAACACCCCAGATGTTCGGCATTTTAGCAATGATCTCATATTTCCCATATTGAGCAGCCACCTACGCAATTGAAAGCTGTCCAGTGCTGGGTGTAGCCTTTAAGGGAACCTATGAGGCAACAGAAAGGAGGCAGCAATGCAGAGGAGTGTTTCTAGAAGCGAGGCTCGGTCGACAAGATGGGGAGAAAAGGCAATGGAAGAGCAGAAGGTTAGAGAAAGGCAAACGAAAGCATTAGGAGGAGCAGTTATGGTATAATCGAAGGAAAAGATTAAGAAAGAGGGGTTAAGACTACAAGGAGAAAATCAGAAGTAAGGAAAAGAGTAGCCACTAAGAGAAACAAAAGGAAACAAGATGGGGAAGCCTGAGAAAATTGGCAATTCAGGTGTGTAGAACAAGGAACCTCTATTTAAATGACAAACATGGCACCACATTTTTATGCCAACTGTTTCCAGTTGGAATAAAATGATATTGATATTAATTAGAAAAACATATTTTATCATCCACACTAGCCTGTGAATGAACATTTACTCAGTCGTGGCAAAACACCATCACACTAGATGAAATACACATAAATAACTATTGATTACAATTTGATTAAAGCACCACCCTAACATCAATATGTACTACAGCAGAGTGCCAGCTGCAAGAAGGGCACCACATTGTGAGGCTCGGCAGGCTGGACTGCCAATCCGTCCAAAATCCTGCAGTCAGAGCGCCCATCGCAGCTTGTGGCTGCATGGGGGGAGGGGAATGGGGGGGGCTTCCAAATAACTTCTGCTGCTGTTGAGTATAAAATTCTCCTGTTTGGTGGCATAGGAGACGCTAGCTGAGTGTGATCATGGAGTCTGCCCGAGACGGGAAAATGGCAGCCCGGCCTAAGCTGTACCGGGACCTGCGGCTAGTGGTGTGAAACGGCCCCAACTGCTGGGCAGAGGCGCAGCCGAGTCGACAAGAGCTGTGGTGCTTATGGCCTGGGACCCGTAAGCGGTGAAGACTAGCGAGAGGCAGCTGGTCGGAGGACCCTGCTCCGGACCCTGGAGTGGCACGTGAAAGGGGGAGTGCCCGGCGGAGCCCCAGATCACCTAAGCTGGAGGTGAGCGGGGCACGATCGGAGGGAGCACCTCCGGTCAGGAGGTCCCCCGGCGGGGGAATTGCACCGGTGGCCGAAGGGCAGCCTGCGGGGCACAGCAACATCAGAGCACTGCGAGGGCTGTGGCTGGGCCTGCTGAGCGCGTTCCTGGCTCGGCCCTTCTGAGTCGATCGTACCGCATTAGACAAGCAGGGACGCCAGCCTCTCTGCGCTGTCTCGCTCCATCTCGGTGAGGAGGTGGGGCCGGCTGGGCTCCCTCTCCGCAAGGCACGGGCGGCTGCGGGCGTGGCCTAGGGCACAGGTGAGCCTTCAGACCTCGCCGCGTGGTTTGGTCAGGAGTCGCGACAGCTGTGGTGGATCGGCGGAACGGCCTGGGCCAAATATTCACAAGATGTTAGCAGACCTGAAGCACTCTGTCGGCCATTGACCTGAAAATAGACTCAATGTCAGATCGACTGGACCGGCTCAAAGATAAAGTTTCAAACCATGATGAGTGCATCGCGGAGGTAGAACAGCCGACCTCCGCGCTAGAGGATAAAGGCACGACGACCCACGAGAAACTGCTACGTATGGAAAAGGTGCTGGAGGTCATAGGAAATAAGAATGAGAATCTCAAAGCTAGATCCCAACGCAACAACCCGAGTATTCTTGGAATACCTGAGACCACGGTGATTTTTTTTTTTTTTTTTTTTAAATAATTTTTATTGTAGTCATACCAAAACAGGCCATTGCATAGATATTCAGCAACATAAGTTTGAGCAGTTATACAATACGATTCGTTGTCTCATACACAGCCTTCGTGCCCACAACCCGGGGGTTGGGCGGCGATGATTTCACGGCTCTCCCACGCCTGATGTTTAAAGATAAAGGAGTAGCTGGTTTCTGGATTGTGTGTATGACTACTCTGAGACCACGGTGATGACCCGAGTGGAGGATTACGTGGATGTCATGCTCCGATCATTATTTGGCAAGGCACTATCGGCTGTGTATTGTGGAACGGGCCCACAGATCCCTCAGGCCGGGGCTTCAAGTATTATATTGAGCAGAGGCATTATTAGATGGATCACACCAAGATGATTATTTGGCAAATGTTGCACCTCCAGAGACTTCACACAATGCAGGTGCAGTTTACACATAAAGATAGCAATCCAGGGCATGCATTGTAATGCCCTATGAGGCCAGGATGGCTTCTCTGTGTCTTTTTATAAAGCATTCCTAGGTTTTGTGGCTGAGCCCCTAGCTGTGGTTTTAATTGCTTCAGTTCTTTAGGGATACTATCTGAATCTACAATAGAGTTGTTAATCACACTGGTGTTAAAAACTGACAGGGATTCCTAGTTTTGCAGTTCTTGTTGTATGTTAGAAATGGCCCTTTCTAGGGTGCTTTCCTTCGACTTCTTGCTTTTCTTCTTCTCAGTTTTCCGCTGAACTGGATGCCAGGCTTGGGGATTCAGTGCATTAAGCTACCGCTGTGCAGTGTCAAAGAGCTGTGCCCATCATATACATACTGTGGATCAGTGTATATATGATTGGGTGATTCAAGTTAGCTGTAAGTCCCTTGTTATGGGGTAAGGCCTATACCCGGGGCATGTATCTCAAATGCGCCTCCATGGGCCGCACTGGTTGTGCCATCTACGGAGGTAGCTCATCGATTGTGCCACAGGTTTGCCCCGGTGGGGCCTGTGTGCACGGGTTACTGTTACTCAGCTTGGCATTTAAAAAGCTACATACCAAGGTTCTGCATGTCTCTTGCTATTTCGGAGTTCTCCCTGGTGAAAGGGTACGGTGTTGGGAAGAGAGAGCATGTGTGCTACATTCAGGGGTCGTGAACGGCACTGGGTGGTGTGTTTGGTACGACGGGGCCTGCTTCTCCCATTGGATTAGCATGAGGGGGTGTAGGGAAAGGCTATCTAGTAGTATTTCCAACAGACAGCATAGTAACAGTTTGGTATAGATGAGTTTGTAATGGTGAATCCTCTCCGGTAGTGGGACTGGGTTCGACATTACGGTGATGGAAATGTGACTTTGGGAAAGAGGGCATTTTGATGCTCGTGGCTCTGGGTGCCTGGCAACCTGTCTCCTAATTCACAACTGGGTGCTAGGTGGAAAGCCACATCTGTGCATTCCTGATAGAAGGCCATAAACTAAGAGTTCACGGGAAACTGCAGACCTCTGACTCTAAGGGGTCTTTCCGGAACGGTGACTTGGGTGTTGAATTGGCACCTGCATTCCAATGGGAAGGGTTTTGACCACACTAAAGATTGTGATAAAACCTCCCGGGGTTAAGATGGTAGACAGGACACATTTTTCAAGAGGACCTGTGCATTTCAAAGTTGGTCTTTTGAACGGATCATATCGTCAAAGGCCATGGTGGGTATAACTACTGGGGCTTCAGCCTCCGAAAGTAGAGACAAAACCTTAAAATAAATAAATATATTTGTATTTGAAACAATGCTACGCTGGTTCGATACAGGGACATGGTTACGAGGAATAATTAGGGCAGGAGGGGCGGCAACTGGACTATTGACAGACTTGCCTTGGCTTCGAGCTTGTCTTGCTCCAGGAACGGGACTATCACTTGGTGGACTTTGCCTGGTTGTTGCTGGCCTGCAGCTAAGTGCCGACTGTTGAGGCTTGGGTCTCAAAGTACTCTCCAAGGGCCGGTGAGCTGGCCTCCTGTCCACGAGATCCCAGGGACACAAAGGATCTCAATGTTTGCACAAGATCATAAGAAATGCACAGGGTGTGACGGAGACAGGTGGAAGTGTTGGAACAAGGACTTTCCTGACATACACCATAATCTCGCTGTGCAAGAGAAGTGTGAGCACAAAAATCAGCAACCATGAGATGCTGGGATATGAGGAGTTCTAGGAGTGCGGGGGTAGATTGCAGAGTCCAAGGCACCTATGTTTGCAACTTGAGGACCTATGCTAGCTGGTGCTCCAGAGCATGTGGTGTCAGAGGGGTTTTGGGGGAACCTGAGCCAGGAGCTGAGACTGTCTTCCGCCTCCAGATCGGGAGGACGACAATGCCTGACGTCACAGCCTCTCTCCAGGGTTGTTGGCTCCTTGACACTGGGCCCACGCCACAGGGTGCATTGTTGTGGAAAAGCCTGTGATGAGACCTGAAGGGTTTTGTGTGCCCTGTGGGCATCTACAACCGACTGCCCGGGGTCTATGGCAGGTCACACCTCGGTTTGAGGGGAAAACATTTCTCCAGATGTGGAAGCTTGCAAGCTTCCTGGGTCACAAAGTTTTGCCTTCGGGGAAGGGGGAAATAGTGATCCCTCACTCGTGCAGATGCGGTTGGGCACCTAAAGGTCTAATCCATATGGACAAAACTAAGTAACTGTTTCTTTCCGTGTTATGTGGTTCCGACTGTCTGGTCAACAGGGCACCAGTCGGGGCAATGTGTATCCTTGGCTGGTGGAGTTGAAGGATTGAGGGGATGGGTCACACAGCACAGTCAGAGACTGGTGACTGTTTGAGCTTTCTGCAATGGGAAAATACGACAATTGCATAGGACTGTAAAGAACATATCAAATGTGTGTTTCGTTTTGATTTCAATGGAGATGTTTGACAACTGCATAGAACTGGAGAGTGTTTGGCAATGTGTATCTCATTTTGATTTCAGTATGTGTAATTGAACTGCAAGTGTTTTTCTACGTCCGCTGTGGAGTCTTTTTGTAGCGTACTCAGTGTGTTGCCAGGGGGTGTTGTGTCAACACTTTACACTCGAGCCCCGAGGATAAGCTTTACTGCTCAATGCCAGGCTACCAGAGGATGAGCATAGGTCATCGGACAACTGTATCGTACTCATACTATTTGGAACAGTGGATTCTGACTGGCTTCGATGAGTCTTAGACAGCCCGAAACCGCTAGGTCTAACACTATCCAATAGGATTTCTTACCGATTACATAGAAATCTTTACCAGAAGCTTGGTTTCATGCCTCATTACAGTGTGGCCAACCTTCATGTCCATTTATCTATCGGGTTTTGTGAACAGTCGCGGAGCAGGTGAGAACTCTAGCCAGCAGTGAATATAGTAGACATATGACAAATATTTACAGGCCCACAGTACAGCCAGACTCTCCTTCCCTGGTTGAGAGTAGGCACATTCTGTTTTACTTCTACTGGCATAGGCCACAATGTGTATCTGGGCATTTGGATGGCCATTGTGTTGAGCAAGGATTGCCTGTAGCCCCACCGGGCTCAATCAATTATGATCTTAGTATGTAACTTGGGCTCAAAATAGGCCATTTCAGTTGCATTCTCAATCACATTTTATTTCTTTGAAACTTTGGTCTTATTCCCCAGGCCACTGGAATAGAACATTTCTCTTTGTTAAGTCTCTCAATGGGGCACTCACTGTAGCAAAGCCACAGATGTATCTTGAGCAATATCAGGCCATGCCTAAGAAGGATCACAACATGGTTACATCTTGTGGGGGGCAAGTAGGGATATGCTTGCACTTTAACCAGGCCAGGAGTCATTCTCCCATCAGAGAATATGGGCCCAAAGAAATTAAAGTTTGGATTTGTGAAACTCACACTTTGCTGCAAGTGATTGGCAGACTTGTGTAAGAACCTGGTCATACCACTTTTGTGCTAACCCAAATATCAGAACGTCATCACTATAATTGGAAGCATGTGTAGCAGGGCGAATTACTAGATGAAGAACATCCTGAAATATCTCTGCAGTCAAAGATACTCCACAACTCGTTTATTTTGTATCTCAAGAAACCTAGAATTCTCTTCCAGCTCAAGTGGATTGTATACTTTGTTTAGGTCGAGACAGGAAGAGATTTTGGCTCCGTTCAGTTGCATGATCATGTCCACTATGTGGGGACAAGGATGTCTTTCTCTCTCGATTGCTTAGTTGGCCTGGCGCCTGTCAACACAAATATGCACTGCCCCTTTTTGGCACAGCTATGGGCGAAACCCACAGCACAGGACCAGTGGAGTGTCCTTGATGTCCGAAATCGGCAGAGAATTGAACACTTTAAGGTCGAGGCTCCCTGCCTGAATTGAAATCGACCTTAGTATTTTATGAACCCATGCGCCACGACCTCAGTCATTGAACTTGAAGTCTTGAGACCAGTACGCCCCAAAGAATATTTCAAAGAGTGGCGAGGACTGCATGAATTTACATCGCAAAGCCTTAAATTGCGCTGGTGAAGGCCAGGTAGCCAGTTGGCCTTTATGAAAAGACTCATCCAGCCCTGATGAGAGTCCGGCAATAAAAAAAAACAGGACTTGAAACGCGTCGGCCACTATATTAAGTATAGTTTGATCTTTGGATAATAGGAGTCTTTGTATAAATTCGTCATTGCACTTCAGGAACATGATGTATCGTTTATATGTGTAAAAGTGATTCTAGTTCACATACCACAACTGTTTGTTTTTTATCTTTGTGATTGATTGTCATTATACTTGCCTTTTTGTCAGTATTGTAAATGATTTATTTGATGAAATGTTTGTTGCATTATTATGTTTATTGTTTATGAGATTGCACATAATGTGATTGTCTGTTCAGTAGATTATGTGTTCTTTTTTGGAATTTATTGCAATATGAAGAATAATTAAAATTAAATCAGTCAAAATTGACGGCTAGGATAAACGCATTTATTTTCGTTTATTTCCTCATAATAGTAATAACTTCTTAAAAAATTGGAGGCGAGGGTACACATTCAGTTTTGTTCTCATTAGTGGAATGCAGCATTTATTGCCCCACCCACTAAAGTAACCCTTTAAAACATTTATCTGGTCTGCCACTGAAGCCTGTAGTGCAGTTGTAAACTGACATTTCTACCTGGCTAAAATAAAAAAAAAACTTTTGCCAGGCCTAAGCCTTCAGTTTTAATACATACAAGTCATCCCTAAGTTAGGACCTAAAGGCTCATAGGGCTGATGGCATTATACTTAAAAAGTAAGGCATGCGTGTTTCATTTTTAGATGTCCTAGGACTTAACTCCTAAAGTCGTTTTTCATTGCTGCAAGGCCTTTCTCTCCCATTGACTAACATTGGGTTACCTCATTACATTTATTAAGTGATACATTTGGATTGGAAACAGGGAGATCTGCTGTTTAGACTCAAATGATTTGTAATTTAAAATCCTCTTAATACTAAAGTTAGATTTTGAGTCACTGTTCTGAAACTGCCACTTTTAGAAAGTTGGCGTGTTCATATCATAATCATTTGTGCATTCTACCAGTATCCTGGGTCACATTACTGTGAATAGCTCTGCAGTTGAGGTTTGTGTATTTGTGCCAGACAATGAACCAAAAAGGGCTTAGGTGTGGACAGGATGGTACATCCTATCAGCATGGCTGGGAGTGGAGTGGTGCCTTGCCGCATTTACACATCAAAGGGCTTGCCTCCAGCACACGCAAATGACCCTGACACCAGCCTTTTGTTACCCCAGACTTTTAGGAGCCTGGACACTTAAAGGGAAGAACTTAATTTCCCAAATTAGATGTCGGGTAGGACAGGGTTTTCCTGAAAAACACAAAGGCTGCCCCCCCCCCCCCAGTCACTCTTCAGTACACTTACGGACCTGTGGACATTGCAGAAGAACTGCCCTGCAACTACCAGAGGACTCCCTGCTGCTACCAGAGGACTGACTGGTGCTCCAAGAAGGAAGACGCACCTACTCTCTTCATCCCAGGCTCACGTGGGTAACTCCAAGTGCCAATTGGCTGACCTCCTGTCTGTGCTACACGGACACAACAAGCTCCAGAGGCCTTACTTCAACTGATCAGCTGACTTACTGCACTGGACCTGCCTGAGAACAGGCCTGTGTATGCAGAAACTCTGCCGCCTACGACTGCCAACTTGAGGTTTTGGAGAACCCAACTCTTCATGGTACAGTGTCTGCCAGAGACAACCGGAAATGCGAGATCGGCACTTTGCGCTCAAAGAATGACAGGCTGCAATGCCCAACTGGATTTTCGCACTACAATTACGATCGTCCGCATCGGTGGGCCAGCTCTTTGTGCGACAACGACTATCCGCGCCGCTCTCCTGGCGGCCTTGTTCACCATGAATGCAATTCTTTGCGCCAGACTTTGAGAAGGTAGCTTTTTCAACTGGACTAACTTTTTCTTTGTATCCGGCCATGCTCCATTTCGTTCGGCCTGAATTTGTGACTTTCACCCGGTCTAGTACGACCAGATTAGCATGTGTGGCGTTTTGTGCATTTAGGCGGTATTGCTACCTGAAATTTTTTCGTTGCCTATCTCTGGTTCTACAGATTGGATTTTTTGTCATTCTGGTCTCATTTTATTTATTAAAATACTCCCTATATTTCTAAAATGGTGCGTGTTTTTTCTTGTGTTGTGCTTTCACTTTATTACTATTTATGTGCTGCATTACTACTTTACCCAGCACCTCTAAGTTAAGCCTGACTGTTTTTGTGCCAAGCTACCACAGGGTTAGGCACAGGCTAATTCAGTGACTTTTACGGTTTGCCCTGACAAGGATTGTGGTAGTTGCTTTTGTAGGGTTTTCAGCAGGGCTGGACTGGTCGTAACGGGCATTTATCTGGGAGGCTGGACGGGTGGGGGTCAGTTCTGTTACTGGAGGCCGGCCCCTAGTAACAAAAGCAGCAGTGCTAGGGCCGGTTTTAAGCAGCTGTATCACGCTTGCACCGCCAACCTCCTGCCGGTCCGACAAAATTGGCAGGGCTGCTTTAGGTTACCAGTCCAGCCCTAATTTTCACCCACTTTCCCCCCCTCATAACACAACTTCTTACAATGTGCATATTAAGAGCCGCTGATGAACTGTAGATATATTTTGGTTGGCATCATCACTATTTTGCATTAATTAGCAAATGATGTAGGATTAAATCAGGATCCCAATTATAAGTAACTGTTTCATTTTGGATAACTAATATAGGCTATAATTAAATCCCCACTACATACCGTCTTATTATTGCACAAGTCAGCAGCAAAGAGGGCCGGTGCTGAGCTCCATGGATTGCACGTGTGAGGGAGGGGTGCTTTTCAAATCAGCTCTCTCACACATTCACCATTTATATGCTGTACATGTTCTGTGAAGCACAGAATGTCTGAATGTAGGTGACACATTTTCTGTAAAGTCCGCCCATGACCTATCAGAAACTAGGCCAGAGCAGGGGTGCACAGAGTTTGTCCTCAAGCTCTAATGTGACTCCTGATAGGGCAGGCATGAATCAGGGGCGAAAAGGGGACAATGTAGATATTGGTAACTAGATCTAATCTTTGTAACACGTCCGGCCGCAGTTCTAGCATTGGTAACTATTGCAGAGTTCATCACCGAGTTGTATTTTTCGTTTTCAAGGTGTTCTCGTAATTTAAGGGGGGGGATTTATGAAAAGTTTTTCCCAATGTTATATATAAGGTTTTTTTTTTGTCTTTTTTACATCTGTACGGTTTGTGGTCTCTGCTTCTGCTAATTGCTGGCTATTGGCATTCTAAGGCATGTCTCTGTCACCGATGCCAAAAATATACACTATTCATGTGCAATGCAGCACCGTGCACTCTCTCCATACCTCTGCAGCACCATAAACATTGCCTAGGATTGGACCAGACTTTGACTCTGTTCATATCAGTCCCGAGCCCCGGTTTAGGCACAGTTTATTCCCACGACTCTTTCGAAGCGTCTCACATTAATGAAAGCCCGGTTTACAGTGTCCTGGTAAGTGGAAGTAGGATTTTGCAGAGTTAAGGGATGCATCATTTGGTACCTGCAATTGTTTACCAATTGCAATACTAGTAATAAGGCACTGTGTCTGTGTAATGTCACTTCTGTACATTCATTTTCTTGCAATTTATTTTTTAATTTAGGTTGTGTTAGGCCTGTTAGCTCTTCACAATTGATGCCTGCTAAATAAATCTGACTATTAAAATATATATATATCACGGCAACCTCCATCCTCCCAGTGTCTTTTGGTTTTCAGGAAAATATAGGGGAGGTACTGTTTTAAAAAATGAATTAATTCACGTTTTTTTAATAAGGTTTTTTTTTACCAATACACTGAACACTCTCCTGCATTTTTTCTTTGCAGTAAGAGATGTAGCCTAGCTGCCAAATCTGCCTACCTTGAAACTGGAGAACCTGGATCGAATCTTACCTGGGATCTGCATCTCGTAATTATAGACAAATCACTTAATCTCCGTGTGCCCAAAAAGGTCTGATTCTGTTGTAAAGCACTCTAGTACCCTTGGGCAATGTTTACACTATAAAAAGCTATCAAAATATATAGTAGTTGAAAAATAGAGCACCAATGCATTTAATTATAACAGAGACCCCAATGGCCATTCTCTAAATCACACGTTTAAAAAGTCAGCTGTAAGCATATCACAGCATGTGGCTGTGCCATAGATCCCTGAGCTATAAAAATAATAGTGAACGCTTAGACTATGCCTACTAAAGCTAAAGGAGGCATTCTTTGCAATGTACGCCAAATGACTTATTGGGCTGCGTACCCTTGAAGACCATGCGAGTCATTTGACATGACATGGCTTCGGTTCTCTGGGAAAAACAGTGATGACATTTTAGATTATTACTGACTGGCAATAACCTTTAGCAACAATATCTCAATGCCTTGAATAAAACAAGATCACCAGTTTACTGTCCAGATATAGAAGCTTCGTCCTTTGCATGTATCGTATGCGGCCGACACCCAGTTGATTGTCTCTCTGTCCAATGGCCCCAACCAAGGGAACCAACAACTGGCTCCTTGCCTGAACAAAATGTCTCACTGGATGTCGAGCTTTTGCCTAAAACTGAACGGAGAGAAGGCAGAACTCATGATATTAGGTAACATGGCAATTCCCAGGCCACTGAATAAATTGCCCATCCTGCATGGGAAACCCACCTGATTCTAAACCTGCTGTAAAAAATGTAGGTATCTGGTAAGATAGCATCCTTGCAATGAGCCAACAGGCAAACAAACGGTCTGGTATCTGCTTCGGGCTTTTAAGAAAGCTGAGAAAGATACTGGATCTTATCCCAGAGCAGCTAAGGAAATCCGTCCTGCAGTCCCTTATAGTCTCATACCTGGATTATGGTAATTCTCTTTACCTAGGCTCACCAAAGTAAGTGATAAAGAGACTTCAGACTGGGCAGAACGCTGCAGCAAGGCTCCTGCTCAAACTACCTAGAAACATATCTGTAAGAGAATCCCTTAAACAGCTCCATTGGCTGCCATTTGCAGCGAGAGTCAAGTTCAAATTCCTATGCATCGCTCACAGGGCGGTAAATAATAAAGACCCAGAAAAACTCCGAAATCTGATATCTGCCCACACCCTCACCAGACTACTAAAGTCCTCCCATCTACACCGCCTCCACACTACCAGATTAAAAAAAAAATCAAGATGGGGAGGAAGATCCTTTGCACACCTGATTCCTAAACTGTGGAACGAGCTCCCTTATGATCTAAGAGCGTTGCAAAACAAATTGGCTTTCAGGAAAAAACGTAAGACTTGGTTGTTTCCTTTATATCACTCATGGGCCCCGTTCTTAACACAGCACTCACCACCAGCACGGGGAAGCCTTAGGGTAGCCATGCACTATACAAATCCTAAAAACCAAATCAAAGGATTGCAGAAGGAAAGGTGAAGCTGTGCCACAGCCCAATTTGCTAAAGTTATCATGTTCTCCTGTACCATTAAAGACTCAGATGAGGGGTGGCCCAGACACAACCAGAGCCTTGAAAGTGTAAAATAATAATTATCTACATTTGGCTTTAAAGGCAATTATTGCAGCCCCTATCTTAACAATTAGTAGGTATTTTGCCGATTAAAGAAAAACCCTTTAGTAGCAAACATAAAGCATCCTTGGAGGAAAGATAATTTATGCACTAGGGTAGATTTTTCGCATAAACTAGGCATTTACTAGGAGGCGGAATAACTGCAAATTTCTATTATGACCTCAACTTTTACACCATCATACAAAATGACAAAGTAATGCCAGTGTATGTAATAAGACAATGCAATGATGGAAACAGAATACACAAAAAGTACAGCACATACACAGAGGTTTGTATTGTAATATGCTCTGTAATGTGTTCTTGTAAGATCCATCCATACTCCTTCAAGACACTTTATGAACTGAACAGAGAAACTTGAGGAGTAGCATATTCTGCTGTGAAGGAATACACTGTGGCCTGGTTGTTATCCCTACCGCTGTAGTACCAGAAAACAAACAGTTTTGGTTTGAAAGGGGCTAGGCTATGCATTGAAGTCCAGAGCAGGATCTCGAAGTCAGAGGGGCTTGTGAACCAAGTATGACCCAGAATGCTAGAGAGCGGCTTCCCCGATATAGAGGATATTGTTAGGTAGATTGTATTTTAGGACAAAAACAATACTATCACTGCCTGAACCTGTAAGGTTTCCATCACCTGTGAAACAGCACTGCTTCTATTCAAGCCTATGAAGCCTGGTTAGCTGCATAATTCTACCTACGAACACAATATTTGCCATATTATATTTTTCAACCCTACCTATTCAATGTAGGTGATCTGTCATAACATATGACGGAGTATTGACTTGCTATCGGAAAAAAGAAATATATTTTGACATTTAAAGAAATAACATGGTAGAAGGCCGACAGTTTTAAAGTGCAGTTTCTCATTTGTCTACTACACAGATTGCCATTTAATCATTTTAAGAGAAACTGTTAAAAAAAAACAAAAAAAAAAACAAAAGAAGAAGTACAGAACCGATCGCTTTTTAGCAAAGCACATTTTGTTACCATTTTCTTGGGGGATAACGTCCCCAAGATACTTTGCTTGCTAATTCAGTACAACCGGACCACTTTCGAAAATCACCATTCGCCACTGATCTCATCCCTCACCTGGCTCTCTGTATCACCATTTTCCGGCGATTGCTAACCTATGCATTGTAGATAGGTTAATTATTATTATTTATTATTTAGCGATTTATAAAGCGCCTGGTGACCCGGAGGCATCCCCGCGCTAATGATACAAGTGGAGACCAGAGGGGGAAGGGGAGCTTATTTGGGGAAAAGCAGAGTTTTCAGTTTTTTTACGGAAGAGGAGGTGGCAGGGTTCCAGTCGCAGGCAGCGGGGGAGTGAGTTCCATCCTGCAGACGCTTTTACTGCGAACCGTCTACCGGTTAATTGTTATAGGGCTCTATGTATACCTAACCCCAAGTTTGAATTAAACGTTCACAAACTTGTTATTGCAAAAGAAACAAAAAATGAAGGCGTCTTTGATATTCAAAGTTAAAGCAATTGAGACTCCATCACCAAAACAGGAGGATAAAAATTCAGTTGCACAGCACTGCCTCGCAGACACGCAAACTTAGCCGCAATACTGGTATGATTTTCATGTCCCTTAAGACATGTTATAACCACAAAGGGAATCCAAAGGAAACAAGCAGTCTAATGATGTTCGGGCATTAATTGTTATAGGGCTCTATGTATACCTAACCCCAAGTTTGAATTAAACGTTCACAAACTTGTTATTGCAAAAGAAACAAAAAATGAAGGCGTCTTTGATATTCAAAGTTAAAGCAATTGAGACTCCATCACCAAAACAGGAGGATAAAAATTCAGTTGCACAGCACTGCCTCGCAGACACGCAAACTTAGCCGCAATACTGGTGTGATTTTCATGTCCCTTAAGACATGTTATAACCACAAAGGGAATCCAAAGGAAACAAGCAGTCTAATGATGTTCGGGCATTAGTACCTTATGAAAACAGATCGTTTACAATGAATTATATAACAAAAATATGGCTACGAAGAGTAGACAACAATTTTCCATGCTCACTGTTGTTTCGAACTAAGGAGCATCCTTCAAGCAGAGGCAACATTTACGATTTAGAGTAAACGGGTATACAACGTTTTCCCCTAAACAAATGCCTCAAACGCTCGTATTCCCGGTATGTTAAAGATAACACGCAGATCGCCGTGCATGTATTTTCTCTACCGACTAACTACCGCCATGTGTTTAACAGTTCAACTGCTGTAGTTGCGACACCCGTACCACCACACCAAGGTGGCGGCTAATCTGTTCGCCATCTAGCTCTGCGTTACATACGGAAGTAAAGCAGATGGGGGCGTGACAACCTTAGGGAATGAGTGGATGCAGACATCCATATTGGATCGGGAGTATTTCGTAGCTTTGTCATGTTCGCAGCAATCTTAAAGACGTTAGATGGCTAGTCACGCTACACGGTTTTTAAAAATAAAAAAAAAGCATGGCGGGCCACTTACCCAAGCCGCATCTCCCCAGTGGGATGGCTTTCAGTTGAATGGGAGACGGTCGCTCGAAACCAGCAGCCGCCAGGCCCTGCAGCACGGTTTGAGACAATAGTAGTGAGCTAAAGTCCACATTCTCCCCCGAGACAAGTACATCCCCGGTGCGTTGCCGTGCACCGAGTTTGTGTGCCGCCTTGTTCCAGGGCTCGGCCATCTTGGAGTTGGAAGAAGCGTGGATGTGGTGTATTTCTTCCTGTACAGAACAAGGAAAGCTTTATTGATATGTTGCTCACGCACACTCTCGTTGTCCTATTTAAATAATGATTACCTGATTTAGCCCAGGTAATCCAACATTAGTTTGCAAATTGTAATGTATTGTAATTGCAATTATTGTTAGGAACTTCGGATTGTATTTTATTTTCTTGGATAGTGATAATTTCTATAGACGTACAGTAAATATCAGTCATTTTACTTTGTGTGTGCCTCAAAGAGGTTAAAACATCAGATTTAATTAACAATATTTTTAACTCTTTGCATGAAAATACCGACCACGTTTATTTACTTATTCATATGTTTTCATGTAGCGCAAACTTTACCCGAAGGGGGTCAGAGCGCTTTACAATAGAACCAGTTACATTACAACAGGACTTCAGGGCACATGAATAACATAAAAGATGCAGATAAATAAACTCTAAACTCGCAGTAGAATGGTAGTAAGTACAACAAGCATTTGCAATGCAATAGGTCTCGCATTAATTAAGTTTGATCTATTGGCATTGCTAAATATTGCAACACCAATTGCAACAAAAGTCTATAAATTGTAGGCCAAAAAAATGTGTATTTATTTTTGTAGCAATGGTGGCATGCTGCGCTTTAGATGAATATGTTTAAAAGTAAAGTGCGCCATACTGCAATTGATGTGTGCACTGATGGCTGGTGGTGTGTGTGGCTGTAGAAATTGTGCACTGATGGCTGCTGGTGTTTGTGCGCGGGGGAAAGCGTGCACGGATGTCTGATGGTGTCTGTGCCTGGTGAAAGTGTGCACTGACGACCGGTGGTGTGTATGCCTGGTGAAAGCGTGCACTGACTGCTGGTGGTGTGTGTGTCTGGTGGCAAAGCGTGCACTGACGGCTGGTGGTGTGTGTGTCTGGAAGCATGCACTGAAGGCTGGTGGTGTGTGTGCCTGGTGGAAAAGCGTGCCCTGACATGTTTAAAAGTAAAGTGCGCCATACTGCGATTGCTACAATAGTTAATTGTGGATGCGTTAACAATTGATGCGTGCACTGATGGCTGGGGTGTGTGTGCCTGTAGAAATTGTGTGCTGGTGGTGTGTGTGCCTGGTGGAAGTGTGCACTGTCGGCTGGTGGTGTGTGTGCCTGGTGAAAGCGTGCACTGACGGCTGGTGGTATGTGCCTGGTGAAAGCGTGCACTGATGGCTGGTGGTGTGTGCCTGGTGAAAGCGTGCATTGATGGCTGGTGGTGTGTATGCCTGGTGAAAGCGTGCACTGACGGCTGGTGGTGTGTGTGTGTGTGTGTGTGTGTGTGTGTGTGCCTGTTGAAAGCTTGCTCTGACGTCTGGTGGAGTGTGTGCCTGTTGGCAAAGCGTGCACTGACGGTTGGTGGTTGTCGCATCTCACGACAATCATGCACGGACACTGGTTCAGGTATGCTGAGGTAGCGCTGTGATCATGTCCCTCAGGAGTGGGCCGGGGTGTCTCTCCCGTTCAATGGCCGTGTTCGGTAGGCGCATGTCCACACAGAGACGGACCTTGTTGTGGGTCCCTTTCTTGGGGACGATAACCACCGGGGACACCCAGGGAGTGGGGCCCTCAGTGCGTTCAATGATGTCAGCGTCCAAAAGTTCCTGCAGTTCACTCTCAACCGCAGATTGCAAGTGAAATGGCACCCGTCGCGGGTGTTGAGCCACCGGTTTGATTTGCTCGTTGATGTGCAGATGGATTTGCCGGCCTTTCAATTTTCCCAATCCTTGGAACAGTGACGGGAATTTCTCAGCGCAGTCCGAGCTGTCATTAACGTTGAAGAGGATGTGCACCAACCGAAGGCGTTCAGCGGTGGGAAGGCTCAACAGACAGTCGGCTTCGGGCCCTTTAATGACGTGGATGACTGCTGGGATGGAGACGTCACCATACGTAAGGGTGGTGTCAAACTTGCCTAAACATTGGAGTGGTTTCTTCGCCATCCAGGTGTAGACACGGACAGGCGCGAAACCCAAACGTGGTTTAGGGTCCATGCGGTCATGTTCTGCAACTGATATGTAGTTGAGCGACGCTCCACTGTCCATCACAAACTTGGCAGCGTGGTTGCCCACTTTGATGTCGAGACGTGGATAACGTTTAAGCTGATCGTTGTCAGCAAAGTTGACGTATTCAACGGTGTATGACGACCGCCTGGATGAGGACGATCTTGATTCCCTTGACGGAGAACGACGGTCCCATCTGGAGCGTCGAGAGTCGTGGCTGGAGTGTGAAGACGCGGGAGATCTAGGGGGCTCTTCCTGAACCGCTCTGATGTGATGACGACTGGCCTCCGATCTTGAGGGTCGCTGCGGCCCATCGCGTCTGTCATTATCGCTGCGTCTTTCTTTGTGGTAGTCCCCACACATGGCTTCAAAGTGGTTGGACCGCCCACATTTTCTGCATCGTTGGCCCATGGCAGGGCAGGAGTCGATGTGAGGGTAGTCGTATCCGCACCTGAAACATCGCCTCGTGCGTTCGGGTCGTCGATCCCCCCTCTCAGAGTCTTTCCTCTTGTAGTCCGGGCGACGCCTGGGTGAGAATCTGGAGCGCCGTGACCTATCTCGCGGGTGACGTCTTCCGCTGTCAGGCCGATCCTGTCGTCCATGCCGTCGTTCAGTAACACGGTTGGCGCGTTCGTGACTGGTGCTGGGTCCGGTTTCGATTTCTGCCGCATTTTCTTCCGCTTGGTCGTATAGCCGGGAGTTCTCTTCGATGTCTGCTAGTTCCTGTGGTTTTCTTAGCAACCGCCGTCTCAGCGATTCCGAGTGACACCCAGTGATTATTTGAGATTTAATGGCTGCATCAGGCGAGAAGTTTGTGAACTCACAATATTGGGACTGCCGTCGTAGTCGATGTATGAAGGAGCTCAGTGGTTCCTCTTTTCCTTGGCGCTGCTGGTGGAATTTGTGTCGCTCGTAGTCGACGTTTCTTTTATGTAGAAAACGGTTATTCAGGACGTCTCTCACTTTAGCATAGGTGTCACCATCCACAGCTGGGATCTCTCGTACGATCTTGCTTATCTCACGCCCTCCCAGATTGCGAAGGGCTATTATCTTGTCTTTGTCTGGTTCTATTTTGGACCCTTCAATGTAGTCCTCAAAGTCCTCTAGCCATTCTTGCCATTTTAAGCCCATGCTGCTACCTGTTGTGACTGACAGTGGCTCAGGGGCTCGCAGGTGTGTGCCTCCCTTGACTTCCTTTTGCGCGGGAGGGTTAGACATCCTGGCGGCGAGATTTTAGTGCCTGTGTTTGGTTCTTGCGTCAGTGACTGGCGTGCGTTTTCAAGGGTTCTTGCCTGACTCAAAGATGGCCGCCACCCATTCACATGAGGTCTGTCTTCCACGTTGCCTGACCTTAAGATGGCCGCCCCCTCTGCAGTACACGAGGTTCTCTCCCTCGCTCCAGACACGCACACCCAGGGCTGCAGCACTCACAGATGACGACGGTGTCAGGGCTGGCTGGGGCGCTCCGCCGCTCACTTGTGTGGCGCTTCTCTCGCCGGTGCGGTGCCTTGGGAGAGTGAGGGGGCAACGTCGGAGTGGGCTCCCGACTTTCACTCACAGTTCTGTCGGGTCTTCGCGCCCATGGATCTCGCGCGTCCAGCGCGACCGGCTCCCTTTCTCTGGCGCTCTCACTCGGCGCTCTTTCTTCTTTCCTCGGCGTTTCTCCGCCTTCGAGGGTCGTCGGGTCACTCCTGGGGGCTTCTCTTTTGGCGCCGCAGGATCACTGTCGCAGCGGAGCTCGGAACGCTCGACGCTGCGGGACGGGGCTCGTTCTGGTGGGTTTGCTGCTGGATCCCACCCTCGTCGCCAGTTGTCGCATCTCACGACAATCATGCACGGACACTGGTTCAGGTATGCTCAGCTCTTTATTACACGTCTACTCAGTTCCCCGTCCCTACTCTGACTAACTCTTTCCTGTCCTGTCCCCACCTCTTCCCCTCTGCCCACCTAGCTCCGCCCACCCCAGCTACTGGACTGCTAACTCCTTTACAGTGGTGTGTGTGTCTAGAAGCGTCCACTGAAGGCTGGTGGTGTGTGTGCCTGGTGGAAGCGTGCACTGACGACTGGTGGTGTCTGTGCCTGGTGAAAGTGTGCACTGACGGCCGGTGGTGTGTGTGTGCCTGTTGAAACCGTGCACTGACGGCTGGTGGTGTGTGTGCCTGGTGTCAAAGCGTGCAGTGATGGCTGATGGTGTGTGTGTCCCACAATAAAATTCATTGCATATGATCAGAAAGACACTCCTATGAACAACAATGAGGAGTGGTGGAAAAAAAGAGAAAACTAGAATCTAATTTGCGTTTCAGCGAGCAAAGCCAGAAACAGTTGGGGCGGTGGAGCGGAATCCTTTGAAGTGTATGAAGTCTGATTCCGGCTGCAAGCAAACCAGCATGAGTGCGGAGAGAGGCTCACAGGCTGCCAAATGGTGTGCGATGTGCACGCGCCCCCACACATGCACTCTAGGCAATTTGCCTGGAAAAGCCTTTGGGAGCATTTTTGAGAGCCCCTACTTAAGTCTCGCAGAACAACGCATGCATGTTCGTTCAACGAGACCTAAAAAGTGACGTGTGTATGTTACAAAAGCGTACAAAGTACAAGTAGAGGTATAATACTGCACTAAATGGCAGATTCTCAAAACACAAGAACAAACGTTACGTAACATGAGGCAATGGTGGAAATTGTGCTTGTATCAAAAGCAAACAAAATACAAGAGGTAGCAAACGATACATTACAAGAGGGAAAGTGACGTGTGCATATTACAAAGGAGTACACAATACAAGTAGAAGTATAATACTGCAATAAATGGCAGACTCTCAACCCACAAGAACACTTTGGGAAGGCACTTCTAAAGTCATGTAGCACAGAATTACCTATAATGGAAGGACTTCCTTCAGATAATAGAGAGGGCGTGAATTAAATGTGGAAGTGTCTTAGAAGAGGAGAGCTTTGAGGTCAGTTTTGAAGGCCTGGGGAGAAGTGGTGGTCCGGAGCTGAGACGGAAGTGAGTTCCAGATTCTCACCGCGTTGCCTGAAAAGGATTGGGCCATTGGCCTTTCCTTCTTGAAAGTGGGTGGTTAAAGCAATAGATTTTCCGCATTAGGTGACGGTTTAGAGCCTCCAGAGAGTTTCAGTTTATTTGCCAGATAGCGAGGAGAGGAGGAGTGCAAGGCTTTGTGGGTGATACAGGCAGTCTTGTAGATAGATCTTGCCTCGATGGGAAGCCAACGGAGGGTGGATAAAATGGGTGTGATGTGGTCGCTTCTTTTGGCCCCATATATGAAACGAACTGCTGAAAGGAGAACAGATTTAAGGGGGGACAGGTGGGATTGCAGACCCCCTAGTTTTGCAGACCCACTAGTTTTGCCATTGTTTTGTGCCAATATTTTTTAGCAATAGTATATAAAAGCCATAGTTGCTGCTTATTTATCTTATGCAACTAACAACCATTGACAAAGCCAATAGTCCTGACTTGTTATAGGTATGGTGTTACTTGTTGTATCATATATCTGGATGCAATAATAGAAATAGCCACATACAAGTCAGATGGCACACTGCGAAGCACAGATTTTTAGCTTATGTGTTTTTAAGCCACACCCTTAATTACATTGGCCACGTCGCTTTGAGAGACTCCCCGCTTTTTATCCCACTTAAAGCCCTGCCTTTTAGTTAATGTAAGATATGGAAACACCTGTAATCAGCTGACTTGGTTCCATTAAACTGTGCCAAAATAGGAAGCTTCCGGCTGCATTTTAGCTGGGTGCCCCTGTTTGCAGTTTAAATAACAGAAGAGGGTGAAGAGTAGTTCTGGTGGGGAACACGACGTGGAATGTTAATTTGTTATTTGCAGGGTCAGAAGGGACTGCTGTGATCTGGGCCGCTGTGTGTTGGTTAGGCCTGCAGTGTTGAAGTAAAAAAAAACAACCAACAAACACCATTTAGCGATGGGCAGATGCCCGGCCAGGGGGATGATGGTGTCTAAAGGCTGTCTCCAACATAAGCCTTGGCTTTCCGAGGTGTGCCCTTCGGCTCCGCAATAGAAATTAAAGTAAAGAGAAAAGATGAATGGCTGGGGCTCGAGTCCCCCCAGCTAAAACACACATACATTCCAAAATCTATTTTAGTGCAAGGAACTGCAGACGAACAACAAAACCAAATGTTTCTTTAGAAACGTCCAGGAGACAAAACAGCAAGGCACAATTGCATCAATCACATATAAGTAATTTAACAAGCATTTGCAATGCAATAGGTCTCGCATTAGGAAAGTTTGAGCTATTGGTATTGTAAATGGCAAAATTTTTATTTATGTGTTGTTTTTGAAAATAGCGAAATTAATAGCTTTGTCATTTACAATGCCAATAGTTATAACTTTCGCAAATGTGATACCTATAGCATTTGTAATGCAATATGTTTTGTATCCAGTGGCAAAGTGAGCAAGGGACTCACGTCTGAGCATACCCTGCCACACTTATGGTGGCCAAAAGCGGTACAAAAGGGGGTGGTGATGGACGGAGCATCTGAACCAATCAAACACTTACAACCAGTCAAAAGATCTGGCCTTGCTCATCATGCGGGTGAGGGTGGTAGCACTCCACCCTCTTTGCTCAGGTCATCGGGCATATGAGTCATGTATGGTAGAGTGTAAGATATGTTATTATTAGATCATTTTCTTTCTTTTCAATCTTTCGATCAATTCCATGGAGATTTTGTCACAAAAGGTTTCCAATAGTGGGGTTTCTGCATTTTGGAATTCTGGATTGTGGAATTCTGGTAGCATCTGGTGAGGTACATTATATGGGTAGTCCTCTTCAATTATTTGTACGGAGTAATTTGTATTAATGTGGTGCAGATGGCTGTGTGAAGGCTCTATTATTCTGGTATAATATAAAGTTGTCTTTTTCGTCCCTTGATGCCCTCCACTTGCATTGTAGAATGCTGAGTTGTATGTCCATTCTTTTTATGTTTTCATTAATCCATGTGGTTCTCTTCTTGTTGTTAACCATGGACATGGTCATTATCAGTGCCTGGTAGGCCTGTTCAGTAGAGAAGGCACTGTATGTCTTAAGGTCATATATTTGTTTTGGTTCTAAGCAAGCCTTACTGTCCACAAAGACTTCAAATAGCTCAGAATGCAGCCGGTTGGGTCTTATTCAGCCTACAAACACGCCAGTCCATAACCACCTACTTGCAAGGCCTACCCTGGCTGTCTCCCAGTGCCAGCCATAATCACTTTCAGGAATCTGTGTCTCGGGTACAAGTGCCCCGAAGGCCCTGCACCCACAGGGCCCGCGGTGCCTGTCCTGTTATCATGCCACTCTTGATCACACGCCCCTCGTGGTTCACAGGACCGAGTGCAGAAGAGAAAGCCCAGGCACTTTCCTCCACCAGCCCCATGTCACTGAAACAGCCCCCAACTGGACATCCACACTGTCCCCAGCCTCAGGCTGTTCAGAACAAAGCAAACATCCACCTCGGCTAGGTCGCAGGCCTGTCCCAGGCAAAGCCTCCTGCTGTGCAAGGTTAACCATGTCCAGGTGACTGTCTGCTTCAAAAGATACGGTGATTGTGCCCCGGATCGCCTGTCACCTGCAATGCCTGCTGTAAAAATACAGATGCTTATCGCACACAAGAAAACTAGCGATCATGATGGAATGGCAAAATACCGGTGCAAATCGCACACAAGGAAAAATGGTGTGGGAAAATACGAATGGAAAGAGCACACACAAAAAATTAGCGCCGGTGAGGGGGGGGGGGGGGGGGGGGGGGCGGACGCTAATTAGCAGGTGCGCAATTTGCACCCGTTTCCAAGACTGATTCCCCAGAAAGGGGAACTATGTGCGCCATGCTAATAATTGCACAGTTTAATCCCGTTTCAGGTGCACGCGCGAGTTTATGACTAAATGGGATTACTAACTTCATCCTGTCCATTAACAAAAAGTCAATCAGCAATTTCCAACCACACCTTGCTTTCGAACGCTAAGTGAGAATCATAATGAGATGCAGGCGGCATCGTAGACGTGGTTTTCTAAATGTTATTACTTTCTCTTTATTGAAAATGTTAGCATACATTGAGCTTTGAAAAAAGAAAATGGACTAGCCCTCCCCTTCAAGCCATGCTCCTCTCTTATACTCTTTCTCTCTTCGACCTGAATCGGCTGGAGAATTTAGCCTCCATTTTAGTATAACAAGTCATTTATACATAAGCTAGAATGATAACAGTCAGCCTCCCTGGCATGTCTGCACCAGCCTATTGTGGTGGAATGTGAGCTTTGTTTGAAAGGTGCGCAGTGAGTTACAGGGGCCGTACAGCCAGAATTGCAGGCATCCAAGAAGAGGCCAGTTTTATTTCCTCTAAATCTATAATTAGGTCGTCCTCGTTGTTTCCATTGTTTGAACACCGGATCTCGAAAGAACAGTAAGAAGTGTGTTTTTATTTAATGACTTGCTGAGTAGGCAAGCGACCTTACAGCTTGTTATTACTCACAGTCCTTACCTTTCCTCCCCTTGTGCAGCTGGTGAGGTCAGTCCTGTTATTAGACGCTCTCTCTCTGAAGTGGACTATAAGTGGGCAGTTGGGGCAGAGGAGAGTGAGGCCTAAGGAGGGATGGGTGTCAAGGCCATCAAGACCAAAGCAGAATACAATTGGAGGCCCCGTTGTTGCAGATTTCTTATCCCCCATAGTTACATTTCCTTTCAATGTCATATCACTTTTCATTTTGAAAAACGAGCATCATGGCATCCTTTCTGAAACCACTGTCTGAAAGAAATGTCAAGTTAAACAAAGGCACAGTACAAGGCCCTAGATATGGGGTTTTCCTCCCATGAACTGAAAGCATTGTGAATTAGTTCGTTTAGCAGGCCTTAAAGAGAAAGGCCGAGCACTCGGATTGCAGTTTTCTCTTACCTTACAACAACTGCGAGGGCAGGGAAATCTTCGCGAGAGCGCGTGCTGCAGTCCGTCCAGAGCTCGCACCGCCGGCCTGCGACCAGGAAGTCAGGCAGGCCGGCGCGACAACCGGAAACAGGAAGTAGGAGGGCGGGAGCCTACCCCGCCTCCCACGGAAGAGCCGCGATTGTTTGGAGCACCGGAGCAGGCAGGAGCCTACCCTGCGCCCCGGTGCCGAAGGAGGGAGGAAGAGTCCTGCTGCCGGACCCTGCAGCTGCCGATGAGGAGAGCCAGCCGCCGGACCCTGCAGCTGCCGATGAGGAGAGCCAGCCGCCGCACCAAGGAAGCCGGTGAGTGGGGCTTCGCCTCAGTGCTTGCTGAGCTGCGAGGGCGGGGGGCATGTGTGTGCGCGCGTGTGCGGCGGCGGGGGGCTGTGTATGTGTGTGAGCGTGCGTGCGCGTGTGTATGTGTCTTGGAGTGCGTGTGTGTGTGTGACTGTAGGGGGGGGTGTGTGAGCGAGTGTCTGTCTGTGTATATGCGCGCGCATGTGCACGACGCGGCGCGGGACGGAACGTGCGCGTTCGCGCACCCAAATCCGGCCGCTTTCAAGCTCGTAACACCCTCTTGTCCTTCCTTCCCCCGCGACAGGCAACATTAGGTCTCCAGCTGGACACCTGCATCCTTCGGATGCAGTTTACCAGCTCGACCTAAAAAACACGGAGGAATTGGATTGTTTTTTGTTGAAAGGGTCCCAGTTTAGCAAAATACTACTGAGCCACTTTCTTTGAGAATGTGGAAAGCCCCTGTACATCGTGGCACAAAACAACACGCCATTGTGTTAAGCAGTAAACTCTGCACTGGATATGCAGACGCCAATTATACCCAGGTATGTGTACAGAAATTCATGCACACATAGCCTCATGTTTTTAGGAAGAGGAGAGTATGTTTTCCATTATTATATACATATTGTTTGAAGGTTAAATCCAGTGATCATGAGTTTGAGATGCCTCTTCAAATGATAAGGTCACTCCAGTTTTGAGAAAAGCATTTTTTTTATTATTGGCGCAAATTCGAGCATTGACAGCTGTCAATGCTCGAATTTTTTTTATTATTGGTGCAAATTCGAGCATTGACAGCTTTTCTCAAAACTGGAGTGACCTTATCATTTGAAGTGGCATCTCAAACTCATGATCACTGGATTTAACCTTCAAACAATATGTATATAATAATGGAAAACATACTCTCCTCTTCCTAAAAACTGTTAAAATCCTAAAACTCTAAAGGTCCAGAGTTTTGAATATGTTTCCCTTGCCTTCATAAATTCTTGTGAAACAGATATAGCTCTGGAATTCTTGGACCTTTCTCTTTCATTGTTATGAACACATAGTCTCATGTACATTCAGTTGCATAGATTAATTACAACTCTCAGCTAGTGCTACTCCCCTGTTTATGCACCTCTCTCACCTCATTAACGTAAGGTGCTGTGCTGCATGGCTGGCTCCTCGGGCAGGAGAGACGCAACGATCGGGGCAAGCTGCAACGTGGGGGTGGGGGAACAAAAAGAAAGCAACATTGAAAAATACCTTCCGTAAACCATGCTGCAGGTGCACATCTCGTCTCGACAGGTCTCTGCCCATGAGCCCTGTGCAGTGCTGTTTTTTTTTATCTTTATGGCTGAGGTCTAGCTAGGAGGCTGTCCTGGGAACAGGGCAACAGGCATGCCATGGAACTGATGATGGACGGGAAGAGAGTGCCTTCTCTGAGCCCTGGTAGTTATAAGCTGAGAGCTGGAGACGCGGAAGGAGCTGGGGGATTGCACAGTTTAGAGTTAAATAATATACAAGTTCAAATTGAATCAAGATTACATTTTAAGAAGTGATAAGTGTTGGACAATTATATATTACATATTTACAGAGCATGATATTCTCGTCGTCGTTCAGCCAGTCCTTCAGGGTGCTGTTGCACTCACTGGTGGTGATCTTGGGGCTGGAGGGAACCCTGAGATGGTGATGGCCGTAGGCGTAGAAGGCCGGTTAGTGGGCGGAGGCGGCATGTACGATCTGAGGGCTGATTTTGGGCTTGTGCTTCTTGAGTCTGCTTCTCGGTGTGGACAAATAATGAGGCATACACGCTCTGTAGTCAGGTGCTGGCTGAGGAATCTCCTGACCACAGTCCCAGCCTTCTTTATTATTTACCACTTACTGTTCTGGGTCAGACCACTCGATGCACGACTACAGGGTCCAGGAAAACAAACACCCATAAACCGGTAATGCATAATAGAGGAGTCAACCCCAAACATAACATTCCTCCTTTACCCAGACATAAAAAAACCCATAAACAGTCACGTCGTACTTAAAACAAATGCACAATGAGAAAAATAGAGCATGACATTGCAACAATTAACAACTTGGTGAAATGGGGGAAACAAGAAAAGGAAAAAGAGAGAGAGAGAAGTAAAAACCCACTATTAGCTGTATTCTAGTATTGGCACATTACATCAGTTTACCAGAAAGTCCGTCAGACGAGATGACCTCATTGGACCCGGCCTGTGGTGGTACCTGTCAGTCCTGTGCCGCCTGATAGTCTCACCACTAGCTCTAGATCGGGGTTGACAAACCTCAGGATCATAGTTCAGACATAAACTGTTCTTTATCGCCCTGTCACTGGACACAGACAGGGTTGCTGGCACGGGATGTTCATCATCCACTGGAGAGGATGTCAGCCCTGGTGAAGAAACTTGGCTCCTTGGACATCTGGCCCTTGGCTAATCCTCCTCAGGTATAAGGACACGGTGATTGGTTATGGTGATGGATCAGCGACACTGGCAGCCGGTCACCAGAAGAGATTGAAGAAAGACACATTACTTGTGACAGACTCACCTTGCTTTTGAGCAGGTACCATAGTTTCTTTGACAGAGGTCATTTTTCACAGGTCAACCTCAAAAGGCAGCAGCAAAAACTTACTCCAGGGATGCTGGTTCTTTACTAGCACCATGTTACCAACGCAGATGACTCTCCTCTTGGCACGTCGTGTTCTTGGTTTTGAAAAATGAGGGTTTCTCCACATGGGGAATGGTATTGTTTGCGTCCTGATTCGTGGAGTCGAGCAGAGCTGCTGTGGAGAGCAGGAGCCTGGAGCCCGGAGCCCAGAGTTTGGGAGCTGCGGCGGAGCCACTGCGGAGGAGTCCGGTGGTGCCCGGCGGACACAATAGAATCAAATAACCAAGAGACAAACATAGAAGGAAATACGGGGCTGCCGAAAAATTCGAGGCATAAGACGACAACGTTAAATACCCAATGGAAATTTAAAAATGATGAGAACGCAGGAATAAAATCAACAAATAAAACAACAATTACAGTGGATGATCCAGTAAATAATCAAAGAGGATCAGCCCATAAACAGCAAAACACACAGGAAAAGGTCCAAATACAAAAGGTTCAATGCAAATTAAAGGCGCAAGATCATATAAAATTGATAACAGGGGGAATTGATGAAAAACAAGCAAATCAAATTAAAAAAGAAATTAGTGTCAAGGCCCAAGCAGAACAACCCATAAGTATGAACACCCAATTAATAATCACGGTAGGAAATAAAGGAAGGATATGTAATGCACCTCTTGGAAACATACAAAGGGATTTAGAGAGGCCAATCACGAGTCAGAGAACAGCCGAGTCAGAAACATGGCACCACAAAGAAGTGGCGACTTTATTAGAGTCTAGTCCATCAGAAGTATCCACTGTCGAACGCCCAAGACAAAATAACCCCAGGGATCAATCAGAGGAAAAAAGTGAATTTAGCCAGAATCAGAAATACCAAACGGTTTCAATAGAGACAGGTTGTAAATTACTATTTAGGCCAGAATACCTGACAAAAGGAAAAATGGACACGCTGAATCGGGGGAACATACTGAGGCTATTTAGAGAGATTCCCAAATTAAGGGGAATAACATCTAAGGACCTCATAGCAGTAGAATTTGTTCAAATGAATAAAGAGACAGATTGGGAAATAAGTAGCACAACATGGGCATCAAAAGAGATAACGGAGCTTATCTTCTCCACAAGGGCAGTCTTCGCAGCATGGGGCATAATGCTGGTATATCCTACGCCCATAAAGTATCCATACCCACTATTAAACAGTGCGGCACCCCAATTTACAAACATAAAAGGAAAAACATCCTCCATTTTAATAGGAGCAAGAAATAAGACAATCAATCAACAAATAAGTAGGGAACCCACGTTTAATAGTACAAAAGCTGGACAATTAAACTATCAGCCGGAGGGAGATCAGGATTGGTCTTGGATACCACATGTATTGAATTCTCATCGATCCTGATGGAAGCAATTCAGACCGCAAAGATCAAGTGCGAAACATCGTGGAATGCAAGAAAAGTGAGAGAAGAATAAGAATTTGCTCTTGGAACGTCCATGGTTTCAAAGAAATGGAACAAGATCAAGAGACTATTTCCTTCTTGAGTAAATTTGACATTATTCTCCTGCAGGAAACATGGAATGTTACCCCCAGACACATTGCTGGATATGAAGAACATCACGTAATGGCGGAAAAGATCGCAAGTATGGACACCCAAGGGGGGGACTATCTACATATATAACAAATGAATTCAACTGGAAGACAGAGATAATGGATCCAGGAGTAAATTGGATACAAGTCACAAAACTAAAAAATAAACAACCTATAACTGGAGTTGGGTGTAAGTTACTGGTTTTAAACGTATACATCCACCCTGAGAAGTGTACAAAAATCATAAAACTGTTAGAGTTAACAAACCTAATAAAAACATTACAAATAACACACCAATTTCGCGGGATGTTCATCACAGGTGATTTTAATAGTAATCTGACTAGAGTCAAGGGAAACAAAAGTAAAATCCAAATAATAGGGAAGGACCTGGAATCCTTGGGACTAGTAATTCTAAATGGAACACGAAGGGAGATCAACCTGCAAGAACCACCTTTTCGTGTGGAAATAAAAACTCTACAATAGATTTCACATTAATTAGCAAAGAGACCTCATACTGCTGGTCGATCACTTTGGCATTGTAACACGACCGGAGAGCGACCATTTCCCCCAAGAAACTATACTAAACTTAAACATCCAACAAAAAGCGAGTATTGCATCACTAGCTATAACCCCGGAAGTATATAATCTAAGGAAACTCAAATGGAGAGGTACCATAATTAATGAGATAATGGAAACAGTGTATATGCACGTAGAGAACACAGCGGCCCTGGAACCCCATTCATTGGCAAAAAATTGGGAGAACTTACATACACTTGTGCTAGAAAAATTTCCGGCAAAGTTAGTAGTGAAACATGCATATGATTCCAACAAAGAGCCATGGTACATCACAAAGCTAAGAGATAAAAAAAGGAAAATTGCAAAAAAACAGATTGGGAAAGGAAACAGATAATAGTGAGATACAGAAAATGAGAAAAGAATATAAAGAAGAATGTAGAAAGGTAAAAAGGCTACATACAGTAAAAATATGGGAAGATCTGCTATGGACAAGTAAACTACCAAACAGCAGTGAATTCTGGGGCATAATCAATAAATTATCAAAAGGAACAGGAGCGCAACAGAACATAGGAATAAGCGAAACTACATGGCTACAACATATTGATAGCCTGTACAATACCCATACGGACCAACCACCATACAAAGAATTAAGTAAAGTCACTGCAAAAGGAAAAGAGTTGGGAAGTGTTGTAACAACACACACAAAAAGACGAACGGGAAGAAGAAACAACCAGTTGGGAACTCGAAGATCCATTCCCGTTAACAACAGTGAAACAAACAACCTTTTTGATAAAAAATTTGAAAGCCGAATGCGCCGCAGGTCCAAACGGGCTACCAAAGATCTGATTCAATTTCCTCCCATGTAATGTTAGCTTCGAGGGAATCTGATTGTAAATCATTCAATTTTGTAATATTATTTTCTCCAATAAAATTTAACAGCATATCCGGAGAATATGCCACATTATCATTTTTATATAAGTGGGAATAGAATTGCCGGAATACCTCGAGAATTTGATCTGGGTCGTTATGAACCTGACCTGCCTCATCTTGTATCGCATTAATAGAATTTAAGATTTCTTTCTCTCTAGTTCTTTTTGCTAGTATCTTTCCAGAATTTTCTCCCATTTCGTAGATCTGAGATCTAAATGTCGCAAGTTGTTCCGCTTGTTTAGCTGCAAATGTTTCATAGAGCCTAGCCTTATGTATGTCCAATGTAGTTTTAATTTGTTCAGTATCTTGATGTTTAAAGATGGCTATGGCAAGTTTTTCCTCCCATTCTCGTACTAGGTTAAAATTCTGTTCCATTTTCTCTTTAATAATTTTTTGTTTCTTAATTGAGTAGGAAAGTGTTTCGCCCCGGACCCCAGCTTTGAAAGCATCCCAAACTATTTGATTAGATGTACTGCTTCTATTGAAGTGAAAAAAGTCTTTAATCCATTTCCTCATTATTTCTAGATATGATGGATCTGCAAGTAATTTCCGATCAAAAGACCAGGATCTTAAAGTTGGGGGAGAGCCAGTCTCTGTCGGAACCTCTATTACTATTGGATTGTGGTAAGAAATTATTCGGGGGAAGATTTCGAATAGTATACTATTTATTTGTACGCAATTCACAAAAAAAGAATCCAGACGTACAAATTTCTGATGGGGATTAGAAAAAAAAGTAAACCCAGGTGAGAGGATTTTTTACGTACCCCACATCTCTTAGACCATTTCTGTTACTAAACCTTTGATTGCATTATAGGTCTTCTTTTTTAAACCTGGATATATAACATCACTAGATATATCTATCCCCCCTCAAGATGCATGTTCAGATCTCTGCAAAAAATAACCGAGGGCGGCCAATCCGCTAATTCTAGGCTTATATAGTCTATAACCTCGGGGTCATCTGAGTTTGGGGCATAGACTGAACAAATTGTCCATAACTTAGCATCTATCTCAAGCTCAATTATTACCCATCTTCCATACTGATCGGCCTTAGTGCGTTTTAAGCATCCTCATCCTTGCCTCATAAGGATTGCCACACCCTTTGTGGTAGTGCCTTGTCTAGTACAAGCTAATAATTCCAGACCCAAATCTTTAAACATATTTCTATCGCTCCACCTAATATGCGTTTCTTGAAGACAAACTATGTCTATTTTCATGCTCTGCATAATTTGGTAACAGATCCCCCTTTTTTTTCTGTTATTTATTCCACAAACGTTCCAAGAACAGACTCGGAGTTTACCCATCATCAATAATTATACAGTCTCCCTTTCTGTGCACCATCATACATCCATACTGTTTGACACATTGGTTATTTACATACAGACTCATATTTCTGTTCTCATCCCTTTTAATCAAAAAGTAAAAAGCTTTGATAGAGCACCAATCGAATGACAAATCAGTTTTTTTCTGATTTTGCTTGTTCTCCCCACCCACCCTCTTGAACCCCCTCCCCCTTCCCCTTGACCCCAACCCAACTCGGGCATAAGGACTAGTAGTCCCTAGTATGGATGATGTGAGAAGCATCTGGTGTCTCACTGCCCCCTCCTTCCTTAATTAATCTCCTGCTATTCAGCCACTATAGCTCCATTTTTAGAGCCTGATCAAGAAAAGTTGAGTTTTTTTTTTTTAGTCAGTAAATAATTGATTAACTGGTTAGATACCCAAGTATCAATAAGACTGTTTGTGCAAGAAGAACATTATAATTAGTTTCAACAATCTTGTGAGATCTTAATAGCCCTTTTGTGCCCTCCATAAGGCATATAAGAAAAAAAAAAAAAAAATGCCAATACTCTTTAACAGCAATTGCATTCAAAATGAGGCCAAAAGCTCTTTAGCTGGGCCCTCCGAAGTCAAAAAGTACGATTTCTCTTTGAAAACTATTTTAAGTTTAGAAGGGTTCAAGAGAAAGGCCTGGGCGCCTTTAGCCTGGAAGGCGGGTATTAACTGTCGAAACTGCCATCGTTGCTCCACTGTGGCATGACAATAGTCAGGCCGGACGAAGAATTCCACGCCTCTCCCCCTTCTTTTCCGATCTGGCCTGGCCAAGTCATAGAGAGCCTCTCTTGCCAAGAAATTGTTTAGACAAATCAGGATTGCTCTAGGTTTTGAATTAGTATCCTGTCTGGTATATTTTTGAAATGGAAATCGGTGTGCACGTTGAATTTCCATATCCCATTTCCATTGCACCAGCTCTGGAAATGCTTCCGAAAAGAGATCAATTACAAATTGTCTTATATTGCCGCCTTCGTTTCCCTCAGGAACACCCAGGATTTGAAGGTTATTTCTACGTGATCTGTTCTCCAAGTCAACCAGTTTCCAATTTATCTCATCTCACAGCCCTACCAATGATGAAATTTGTGTTTGTTGACCTGTCACAGTATCTTCGATCGCTGAAATTCTCCCCTCAGCCTCAGTCACTCTAGCAGACGTCTCACTGCAGGATTTGGCAACTTTTCTGAGGTTGTTTTGGAGCCGTTGGATAGCACCTTGCGTACGGAGATTTTCTGCCCTTGTCTCCTCCCGATGCTGGATCATGAGCTGACAAAGTGTATCTAGCGTAGTACCAGTTGATTGGGATTGTATGCTATCCTGGGTCTGCGGTTTCTGTAGTGCAACCATAATTGTTGCATTGGGGAGAGTATCTCCATGTGTTGTGAGTACTGTAGTGTCTTTAGCACCACATTCCGACCTGTGTTGAGGGGGATCCTCATCTTCATCTTCCTCCTCACCCTCCTCCTATCCCGCTGAGCCAAGAGAATCTTGTTGCGATCCCAGACTCTTACCACTCATATCGTCTCTCCATCCGCCATATGCCTCAAGGATTTCGGATTCTAGAGCCACCGACAGGTCAGTCATAGAGTGAAAATTACCCGCAGAATCTACTAATTCAACATCTTCCACAACTAGTAGAGATTCTGGTGCATCCTGTGCTGATTCTAATAATGTCTTGTGAGTTGGTTCTCCAAAAGTCTGAAGGGACTCCAAAATAATTGTCTGTGAAGACATTGGGTTTTGACTCTCTTTTGACCCATCTTTACCATTGCCAGTGTCTGTATTCAGCCCAATGTCACTAGGTATATTTAAGCTCTCAATTGCAATTACTGATGTTTTCCCAGTGTTGCCATTTAAGCGAATATTTCCCGGTTCTAAAGTTTTGTTATTTTTTTTTTGTGCAAACATGTCTGGGATTTTGGGAATGGCTCCCAGCCTACAACTCCCAGAATCCCCCACTATCGAGCGAGCGGTAACAGTAGTAATTTCGGCTGGAGCTGCTGGAGCTGCTGTCAAAACAGGCACAGAGACAGAGTCAGAGTAAAAAATTACCTGCTGAGGGTTCTGGAGATTATCCTGCAGTACAGTGTTACCGACATTACCGCTACTCTGCGCGTTCTGAACACTCTGGGCGCTCTGAGCATTCTGAACACCTTCCTGTGCGGCCGTGGTTGCCCTCGTCTTTGGCTTGTTTTGTGGCTTGGGAGCCGCCGCAGGATTCTTCGGTGCCATTACTCCAGTGGTGTCTCCCTTTCGTCGTTTCTGTATGCGAAGTCGTCTGCCAGAAGCAGCAGATTGCTGCGAATCGATATCCTCCGCAGAGCTGACCTCCGCTCCAGTCCGTGGTCCCGGTTTCGCCCTTGAGTGCGGGAGAGATGGATGCCGCCACGTAGGTTGCAGTGACCGGCGGAACCAACACCAGAGATCCAGCCGCATCCCGGGAAAGAAAACAGGTAAGAGGAATTGAAAACTTAAAGGCTCCAATTGAGCTGTGCTTCTAGCCGCTAAGACATCAAGTTTTCAAGGCTGCATTCAGATACTATCAAAAAGGTCGGAAGGGTTCAGGCAGCGAGACCGCTAGCGATGCTGCTCACTCGGACGCCGATGCGTCCGCCATCTTGCCCCCATCCGCAATCTTGCCCCCATAGCTACTTCCTAACATAAAGTTGTGGGCCCTTTTGGTCTTCATCTGAGCCATTTTCGATGCAATTGTGACCTATAGGTAGCTGAGGAATGTCCAACTTTGCACTTTTTCTCTTCTGGTTATGTGTGGTCGATAAAATATTCCCCCTACACTGCCTGCACATATGCAATTTAGAACACAAGACATTGAAAAACGGCATAGATTGGTTACTAAGATGCCATATACACTTGTGCCATCACGACATGCTGCGCATCCACTGAATAACATTGCTTGGAATATCACCCCTAAAAGAGGTATGCTTACACAACTAGGTGAAAAGGTTTGCGTATGGAAAAGTAGCAAATAACACCAATTCATCACATTTTTATTAGGAGGGGGCAGATTTGGCAGAATTTGGAGACTCTGAGCCTGATTTAGATTTGGTGGTTCGAGTCCCGCTGTGACTTTTTCATCGGTCTTCCCGCCCGCTGGCTTGGCGGTCCGCACACCCTATTTAGATGGTAGCAGGTCCATAGACAAACGACCACGCGTTCCGCCGTCACCGCCAGGAAATCTCGACCGTGTCGATGGCAGGATAGGTAAAAGCAGCTGTAGAAGGGAGGACAAAAAGTTTCAACCATGGGCCAATCACCATGTGCTTTCCCGCCAATGTGACTGTGGTGGTAAATCCTCCACACCTGAGTTGATGGAATGGAAGGGATATAAGGCTGAAAATCACCGTTTCTTACACACTTCCAGTTCCGCCATGAATCCAGTCTTCCAAGATCTGCTGCTGCTGCTTGCTGACGAACAAAAACAACACAGTCATGGACGCAACCGATGGTAAGCTACACTCTTACCTGTTACCTTTTCAACTTGTCTATTAACATATGCAGAGGGCTAGTGCATTGATAAATCTCTCTTACAAGCAATAGCATATTGATGTGCAATGCATATGTCTGTTATGTTTACGTTTACGAAATTTAAAGAAACACACCTGTATGGTCATATTGTATATATAAAATAAAAATGTCACCATACAGGTGTGCTTTAATGCATTCCTAAAATTCCCACATTAAAACATTTGCAACACATATGTAATAAGATGTTGAGATTACACTAGACAAGATGTAACCGTTACCTTAGAAATTAACTGTAAATGTAGTGTCTGTCACAAATTAGAACTATTCAACATATACATCCATGTAGCATTTCCCCTTGTCTATTGCACATCCTGTACTGTATCCAAATTCAATAGTCACAAAAGAAATCATACTGATCAGTAATCAAGGTGAAACAAACACACCTGTAGTAACACATCGAAGAACAATTTTTACATCTTTAGTTGGTGTAAGTGACCATTACTATGATGAATGTCTGCACCTAAATTCAAATGACCATCACATTCAGTGTTAACAAGTGTATGCACTTAACAAAGCAGATGTTAAATAAATCAGTTGTATTACCTGACAGCACGGTATAGAAAAATAAGCACTTCACATTTTACTCCGAAACATTGCTAGGAATCAGAAAACTGCTAAGGAAAATTGATTTCAAGACTAATTTGGCCAAATCAAAAGTATGTATTTATTCAACAAAATGAGATGAGGCTCTCAAAAGATTAATTAAGCAAATGGCAGTCCATAAGGTGATACATCTGCACAGTTGTGCAGTGGCACAAAGCTTGCCTCCAAATACACTGCCAAAGGGAAGTTCTTCTGGAAGGTGCATCTAGTGGGCAGACCAGACACCTCCAAAATCTTATATGGGGTTGTTGGGTTTGGGAGGACTGCCCATGGATTTGGGAGGGGTGCCCTTGGGTTTGAGAGTGGTGTTCTTGCTTTTTGCAGGGATGGGTTGGGATGTGGAAGGGGTGGATATGCGTTCGAGAGGTGTGACTTGGGATTTGGATGGGTGGGTTGGGGTGGTGAAGCGGCAGATTGGCTTTTGGCAGGGTTGGGATGTGTAAGGGGTGGGTTGGGGTGTGGAAGCGGTAGGTTGGCATTTGCTAGGGGGTGTGTTGGCATATGACTGTGGTTATGGGCATGGGTAAAAAGGACATCTTTAATGGGAAAATGGTTAGGGTGTTTAGGAGGGAGTTGGGTTTGGGAGGGAGAGGGAGTGGCAATGTCTGATGTGCTTGTGTCTGTTGAGAGTGCAGGTGCCTGTGGGTCTGGTATATGTCATGCATGTTTGGGTGTGTCTTGCATCATAGGTGTCTGTTGTTTGGATGAGTGTGGGTGTGAGTTTTGTGGCTGTGAATTCTGAGGTGTGTGTGGATAGGTGTGCTGTGACTGGGGGTGAGTGTCTGAAAGGTTTCAGCGTTCTGTCCATCATCATCACTAAACACAAGGGTGTTGGCTTTGTTCGCACTAAGTTGACAAGTTATGACCAGATGTGGGTCCCTTGCTTACTTTGCCACTGGATTCAAGCTAGCCTGGCTGATGAGGGCTGTTAGCTCGAAGCCGGTCCCAGGATTCTTGTTTCCGGTCCAGGGAAGACATGACTGGGCAGTTCGGGCTGGACTGTTCCCATGAGGCACAGGGTCAAGACTGATTTGCATATAGCTGTGTCTGAACTGGGGAGGTGAAGTGAGTTAAAGAAGGATGATGGATTCAACCCAGATCTGTGACTGGGGGTGAGTGTCTGAAAAGTGTCAGCCCTCCGTCCATCATCTCATTGAGTTCCCTTTTAGGGGGACAGGTATGTCCAACTGGGCGGTGAGCAAAAGGGAGGATGAACATGGTACTATGGGTGGTGGACAATGATGTAGGTGGTAGACTTCCTGTTGGTTCCACCACCACTAAGGAGTGCTCGCTTGAGGAGAGAAGAGTAGCTGGCCACCTTCGTTGCATTCCCTTCACACTCTGTGCCAGTGGTATCTGCACCTAAACCACAGTGTCTACCTGCTTTCCCACCTACTTTCCTTCTACATCAGCATAAGCTCATGCATGTACACAATATTTTTAGAAAACATTTGATTGCAGTTATGTAATTCCCCTTGATAGCTCCTATATAATGTATGATCTTGTCTCTTATCCATTATCATGGTTTTCCAGGAATTGTTTCACACCTCTGAATGGTTGGCCTTTGTAGTTCAGAATAGTGAACTGATGTCACCAAAAAGAATATCAACCAAAAAAAACATTGGGACAGTGTGCTCACAAGGCCCGAAAAGCTGCATACTTTTCATTCTCAATAATTAAAATATGAATAAATGTGTGTCAACGAATACTGCAATGTTGTACCAATATCAGCATAAACTGAAAGTAGGTTACCTTTGTTTATGCATTTCACATTGGTAACACTTACTTCAAGTCACTAAAGTATATGTCAATTGTCAAAAATTATAAATGAATTCTGTACTGAAGTAGCTTAGCAATGTATCACATATTATTTAGACACCAATGCTGTTAAAGACTGTCAGAAACAAATATTTGAATGGATTGGCAAATTACTTCTACAGTATAAGTAAATACATAGCCCTTGAAATATTTCTAATACACTTCATTACAAAGCAAAAACATTTTCACGTTTTATTCCTAAACATCTCTAGCTATTTAGAGTTTGTTGCGTCTTTGTGAAATTGTTTTACTAAAATGCCGGCTTTCATTGTAGTCACAAAGTTGTAGAAAATCACAGTAATCGTCACATACAATGATTCATATATAATAATTACTTCAAAGATTCAAATGTAATTCTCAGTGTGCTACATATTACAACTTGATTAATTTCAACATTTACCTAATGAGTCATGGGTTTGGCTTGAATCTGAGTTTTACTAATAAGATTCTCCTACATATATGTGAATGAAAATTCCATTTGCCAAAAGCCCTAAAGGTTTCCAATTTTTCTCCATCATAATCTTTTAATCTGGGTATGACAGATGACATTAGGAAATGATTTTGGGTATATGTACACATTCATGGCTGTGTTTCATTAAAAATTGTATGCCTATCACTATTATTTTTCAAAAACCAGACTGGCTTGCACACACATTTGTGAAGGAGTAAGACATCATGCCAATCTGTCACTTTTAACATGTATGAAATGGTGTTTCTGATGCTAATCACAATTTGAATATGTTTTGATTCCAAAAGGTAGTCATCAATTCTGATCTCACTAGTTATTTAGGATCACATGCTCACTCTTCTTTGTGTAGAATCCCAACTTACCATATTGACATTTGGTACATCCACTGCATCATAATTGCCTAGTATGCTATGTCACATGTAATAGGGCTAACATTACATCATCCACAACTGTGAAGAGGATCACACCTGACACAATAAATACTATTTGCCTGTTTGGTACAACGGTCAGTCATGACATCAAATAACTAGATGTACAGGTGGAGTTTAGGCAGCCATTTTTCTGCTCAGAACAGTATTTTGGTTGTGAATGTGAATCAGGTAGGATAATTCCCAATAAATTAATAGACAAAGCACATCATCTTACACATTGTGCAAAACTTACACTTTCAAAAACTCTTTTTGTGTGTTGGACATGGGCCATCCTTAATCTTGATGTAACATGTGAAACTGGGTTAAGAACGTACCCCCTTGTTGCAGCTGTTGGGCACTTAACTGCACATCAAGTTCCACATAAGCCACTTCAAGAATACAGGCCATTATCTGGGTCAGGGTGCGGCGTGCACGCTTTCCACATTTGGAGGACTACTTGAGCTGGATTTCGCCTGACTTTCTGGTCCTGTGTCATAGGTCCTCTCACCTCTTGCGACAATGGATGCTGCGCCACTTGTAGACACCCAGGGTCTGCACCTTCCTGGTAATGGTCATCCAAATGTCCTGCTTCTGATGAGCTTTGCCCTGTATAGAAAAAAATGAAAGAGAATACAATGGTTTTGTGACTTTTTGTATGTTTGTAGTGATGCAACAAACCTTTTCTACATTTGGAACTTGCATGACTCATAAGTTGGCATACGTGTGTATTTTCACATACTGACCAAAGCCTATAACTTAATACACAATTTTGTAGTGACCTGTTGCCACTCTCCTCCTATGTCATGGTCTTAACTCACCAATCCAGGCCTGTAACATCATCTAGCCCAGGGGGCTCATATTCTGTGATGTGACCTACTTCTGATCTGTGCAAAAGATTGTGAACAACTGAAGGCTAAATATAGATACTTGTGGCACAGTGAGTAGTGGCCTCTATGAGTAAGGGGACTGCAGTTTGGATATGACACACTTTGAAATGGGAGTAAAATGAAATGAAGTGTTAACTCTCCTTGCAACTGTCATCTATTTAAAAGCATTCAGGGGGATGTTTTTAAGCACACCTCAACATTTGGCCTGGCAAGGATATATGTTTGTTACAGATGTACCTCAGTGCTTCAGTTATTTGTCCCTGTGACCTAGTCCCAGCCTGATCCATCAGTCTGACTGAGCACTGCTCATTGTCAGGCCTTGCTATCTGCAGCATGAAGTCACACAAACACAGTTTTCCCTTAACTTATACATTCAAAAATTACCTTGTGCTCATCTAATAAATGACCTAAAGGCTGTGGGCTACTCTGAAGGGGCATGGGAGCTACTGGTAGCTCCCATACTGCTGTTTGGAGAGCCCTGATCTAGGTGGAGAGATCTGAGGGATGATACACATAGTCAACATCATTTTTATTTGGTTTGTACAGAAAACATGTTTATGTACAGTTGTAAAGAGTATATCTAATTTCCATGACGTGAGTCTTCACTGTAGCACATGTAATTAAAACATATACATAGCTATATTTCTATATACATACCAGTTAAAGTCTAGTGGTGTAAATACATAGCACATACTAATGTTGTTTTTTAACATTGTAAAATGCTTAGAAATCCCCAACATCATTGTCCTCTGTACGGAGCAAAGTATATGACACTTTACATCACTAACTGCACTTCACTTAGGAACTCAAATGGACATAGTAGCCTGTGTTAATGGAAAAAAACTGTTAGACAGATTCCCATATACATTTCAGACATGCACCAGTTCCTCTGTGGGCCATAGAGCTGGCCATAGAGGGAGAGGATCTCCTGTACCAGCAACTCCAGCTCCTCCGGCGAGAAGGCGGGTGCCCTCTCTCCCGCTTGACCTGGCATCGTTGCTCCCAAAGGTGACAAACAGCATCAAAAGTGGAGGAGGTCTTGATGGCGGCAGTGTTAGGATGCAAGTAAGCTTTTATTCCAACCACGTGATTGTCAGCGTAGATTAATACAACCATTGGCCTTGATACGTTACTTTCACCAAAGATGGCCTGTCGCTGTGTCCATCGTGGAGTTTCCTGCTCACTACGTGGTCAACTTCCAGCATGGCCGTCTGATTCCAAATGTCCTATAGGCATAGTCAGGCACCCACCATTTTTATTTAAAAATGATGTGTTTGTGACTGATAAGTGTGTCACCACCACTCAAAATGGGGGCTAGTTTGTTTACATATTCACACTTTGATGGGCACTCATTCTTTAACAAAAAAACATTTATATGTAGTGCGTTATTGTGCTAAAAAGCAATATTAGTGTGGTGTTATTTATACCTCAGCTGACTGTATGTTTGAAGGATTTGTTTTTAAAAATGTGTAAATAATACATTTGAAATGTATTATTTTAAAGTTTTAGGCTATAAATATAATTTGTGAAGAAAATTGGACAAAAAGCAAATGTTTTATTAAAATACATAGTAAAACCATACATATTTTGTACAACTACATGACTTTAGAGTTAAATATGTTGCTGTGAAAAATCGGAAAAATGTTCAGATGCTTTACCAATGCAGAAATATGAACCCACATCTATTACGCCAATTGTCAAACTCCTGGCAGTCCTTCATTTTGTGGCCACTACGCCTACCACACAAGATTGGAACAATTGATGGCACACATATTGCATTACTGCAACCACACGCCAGACAACAGGTCTACCAGAATCTGAAACACCTCCATTCAATCAATTTATCTGCGTACCTGATTTGTACATCATAAGGGTTTCTGCCCATGATTCCTTTGTACTATCAATCAATCAATCAATCATTTGTAAAGCGCACTACATACCCGCGAGGGTCTCAAGGCGCTAGGGGTGGGGGGGGCGCTACTGATCGAACAGCCAGGTCTTGAGTATCCTCCTGAAGGTCAGCAGGTCTTGGGACTGTGGTAGGCTCAGTGGGAGGGTGTTCCATGTCTTGGCGGCGAGGTGGGAGCAGGATCTCCCACCGGTGGTTGTTATTCGGATGCGCGGAAAGGTGGCGAGTGAGAGGTCGGCGGAGAGTAGCTGGCTGTTGGGGATGTAGAAGGAGAGCTGTCTGTTGAGGTAGGCTGGGCCGGTCTTGTGGAGTGCCTTGTGTGCGTGGGTGAGGAGCTTGAAGGATATCCTCTTGTTGACGGGGAGCCAGTGCAGGTTTCTCAGGTGGGGGGTGATATGGCCGTGGCGTGGTACGTCGAGGATCAGTCGTGCTGAGGCGTTTTGGATGAGTTGCAGTCGTTTGATGAGCTTGGTCGGGGCTCCCGCGTAGAGGGCATTTCCGTAGTCGAGTCTGCTGCTGATGAGGGCCTGGGTGACTGTCTTTCTTGTATCTGTCGGGATCCATCTGTAGATTTTGCAGAGCATGCGGAGGCTGTTGAAGCCGGAGGAGGAGACGGCGTTGACTTGCTTGGTCATTGAGAGCGTTGAGTCGAGGATGATTCCCAGGTTGCGTGCGTGGTCGGTGGGTGTCGGGGCTGCCCCAGTGCCTCCGGCCACTAGGAGTCGTCCCAGGCTGAAGGGTTGGAGCCGAGGATGAGGACCTCTGTCTTGTCCGAGTTCAGCTTCAGACGGCTGGTCTTCATCCAGTCGGCGACGGTCTTCATTCCTTCGTGGAGGTTGGCTTTGGCGGTGATGGGGTCCTTGGTGAGGGAGAGGATCAGCTGAGTGTCGTCGGCATAGGAGATTACGTTGAGGTTGTGCTATATGGCTACGTGTACGAGTGGGGCCATGTAAATGTTGAACAGCGTCGAGCTGAGGGAAGATCCCTGGGGTACGCCGCAGATGATCTCGGAGGCTTTGGAACGGAATGGGGGGAGGCGGATGCTCTGTGTTCTGCCGCAGAGGAAGGAGGTGGTCCAATCCAGAGCCTTGTCTCGGATCCCTGAGGCGTGGAGGCGTGTGCGTAGTGTGCGGTGGCAGACGGCATCGAAGGCGGCAGAGAGGTCTAGGAGGATGAGTGCTGCAGTCTCGCCATTGTCCAGCAGGGTCCTAATGTCATCGGTGGCGGTGATGAGGGTAGTCTCAGTGCTGTGGTTGCTGCGGACCCTGACTGGGAAGGGTCCAGGATTCTGTTTTCTTCGAGGTATCGGGTTAGCTGTCTGTTGACGGTTTTCTCGATGACCTTGGCCGGGAAGGGGAGCGGAAAGATGGGCCGGAAGTTCTTGAGGTCTCTTGGGTCTGCCTTAGGTTTTTTGAGTAGGGCGTTGATCTCGGCGTTTTTCCAGATCTCTGGGAAGGTTGCGGTCTCGAGGGAGAGATTGATGATGTTGCGCAGGTGGGGTGCAATGGAACTGCTTGCTCTGTTAAAGACGTGATGCGGGAATGGGTCTGACGCAGAGCCGGAGTGGATTGTGTCATCGATGCTCACGCTGGCCCAGGCTAGCAGGGGGTCTGTTGTGTTGCTGTCTGTTGGGGTTGTCTGGGTGTTGAAGCTGTCGTGGATGTCTGCTATCTTGTGGTGGAAGAAGGTGGCGAGGGAGTCGCACAGGGCTTGCGACAGCGGGATGTTGTTGGTGTTGGGCCTGGGGTTGGAGAGTTCCTTCACGATGTTGAAGAACTCCTTGCTATTGTGTGCATTGTTGTTGAGGCGGTGTTTGAAGGAGGTCCTCTCGGCAGCCCTGATCAGGTGGTGGTGGTTGCGGATGGCGTCCTTGTGTGCTGCGTGTCTGTCCGGAGTTTGTTCACTATGCCATTTCTTCTCTAGTTTACGGCAGGCTTGCTTGGAGGCTAGGAGTTCTGGGGTGAACCAGCTGCCCTCTTGCTGGTGTCTCTACTATGGAACAGCTAGATACCCCTGCAAAGGTCACAACTTGGACCTGAAAGGGCCTGACTTGTTGCTCAGTACATTCTTTTATAGTATTGTTTGGTAGATTTCTAAATGAATAATCTGAATTTTTTTTACATTTTTTGCCACTTTTTTTGATCTTCCATCTAGGAGACTCAGCATATCGCAACCGACCATGGTTGTTGTCACCGTTGAGGAATCGAACAATGCCATGGGAAGTCCGCTTCAGTGAGGCCCATGGAAGAACATAGAAGCAAGGGGAGCAGGCTTTCGGGCTCCTAAAGGCAGATTTCATTGTCTGAACAAAACTGGTGGAGCCCTACTGTACTCACTCGATAACTTGTGCCAAACCACCGTGGCCTGCTGCATGCCTCATAACATCGTCCTGTGATGGTGATGGAGCAAGAACTCATACATAAGAGAGACTTGCTTGAAAACAATCCTCTCATTTAACTTCTAATAGTGTATTAATTACGTATTGTGTAAAACTAATATGCACCACATTGAACATGAAAGACAGAGAAGCTTGCTTACGTGTTTACTAAAAGTAACTCGGGTGAAAATTGCTAAATGGCTGCTAACGGGAAATCTTTACTGCGTATGCGTCAGCTGTACCTATGCAGTATGATGAGCTGTCGTTTGGAAGGAATTTATTGCACATGAGCAGACGCTATTAAGATGGCGGCTTGGAAGCTCACATGCTTAGCATCTGCTTTACTAAAACTAGAACAAGCTATTTTACTAATGCTAATGTGGGGAAAGCATTAATAAATGAAACGGGATTAGAGTAGAGATAGGTGATATACAGTGAAACCATTTATTTTTTAAATTAACATTTGTCTTTTTGTCTTTTTTATTTGTGTGGATTTTGGGCCTTTCATGTGAGTTTAGAGTCTGTTGACCACCTGACCTCTGCGCATGCCTAGTGAAATTGAGCCGGAAGTGTGACAAGACTCTTGAACGCCATCCAAAGACACAAAAGATACATACCCTGGGAACTAGCAACGAAGAACTCCTGAATGAATGGACATGCATGAAAGTTTTAACATTTGTTTCTAATAAGATGTGAATACGGTGGGAATAAAGATTTTTGAATAAAAATTAAGGGGTTGGCTTTATGAACAATAGACTAATAGACTAAGATGAAAAATAAGCATGGTGTGATGATCATCCCTCCTTGCATGTCCAATCAGAGTTAGTATTTTTATGATATTGAAACATTAATGGGTGGTACATAAATCACAAAGAGTATAATTGAGGTAGTCTTAGTTAGGTAGTGAGACAGAGATTTGCTGAATGCTGCAGAGCTCGGGATGCTGTCGGAGTGACGAGAGATGCTGATGAAGAATTGAATGCAGAACCATCTATCCTAAATTAATTTACTTAGGAGAAGATCGTGGAAGAATCTCGAGGAGGAAGAGAGTGTCACAGAGGTGTGCTACGCAAGCTTAGGTGGTAGAGAGGTCATCTACTGATTCTTGTCCTGAAGCCTTTGTCTCCTGATCTTTCCCGGTGGACCCTTCCCAGCTCCTTGGCCAGGGGGTTGGTTTTCACACCATCCTAGGTAAATATATTTCGGTGTATGTGCCAATGTTCTTTCTCTCTATCCTCTCCTTTCTGAGCATAAGTTGTTGCAACGTCTAAAAGTATGTGTTTGATAATTGATTAATCAAATCTTCTTTCCTACGAGAGATGGAGACTGTACTGTACTTTGTAAGTGGATCACATGAAATTAATTAAGTTAAAGATTTAAAATACTTCCTGAGTCTGTGGTCATTTATAAACGTAAGAAGATTATTTTATGTCATTTCACCATCAACTAGTTTAACTAATGGTCCATTGACAAGAGGAAATAACTTTTTGATAAATGAAAGATTAGTTGAGAATAAGAAGTGACTAATCTTGAAATGGTACAAAATCATGAACTTTGACTCCAGGAGTTATTGCCAGGTTGTGTGAGTGTGTTTTATGGGCCCAGGTGAGTATATGGTATTGGAGTACATGTTGCTGGTGAGCCGCTGGATCTGTTTTCTGGTAGCAGACCTCTGGTTAATATTGACTAGTTTGGTGATAAATATAGATTTTTGATTATTGATTTATGTATAACAAAAAGAGTCAGTGTTCCGTTTTATGTTGTCTGGAAAAACTCTCCGGGGGAATGTATAGCGGGTGGTGATAGAAGCCACACTGCAGTGAGGTTACTCATCTGTTGGAATACCACTGAGAAGCTACGCAAGGCTGGCAGTGCTAAATTAGGGACTATTTCATACAAAAGTTGTGTGAGTGGAAGCAAAGGGGTTTGCTGGTGAAACTTTGGTCTTATATCACCTAGTAAGGGTAACACCGAGGAAGTAACAGGTTCTCTCAAGCTTGAATGAAGGGTAAACAGAGGTTTTTACTCGCAGTGAAAGAGGAACAATTCTGGGTCTCCAGAATAAATCGAAATCTATCCTTTGTTTAGTGAAACAGGCAGAGTAGCGAATGTTTTAACGTTGTTATTACCAGAATTCAGTTAAAGGAAGAGTAAAAGAAGTAGGTTTTCGTATTACCTTGTGAAGGAAGGGTCAGTTGCTAGAGTTGCACTGACGTCACAGAGAGCCACGCTGGGATAGGTTGAAACAGCGGGCTTGTGACTGATGCAGATTGCAAAGGAGGGGTCAGTAGTAAGGAGCAGAACTGACGACATCAGAAAAGCACTGCTGGCATTGGTCAGATCATGAGTGCGAGCTGCAATCTGATTGGATGATTGAGTGACAGCTGCTTTTGGATGGGTTAACGGAAATTTATATGCTGGATTCCCATTTGCCTTTATGTACAAGTCGATGTGACTGAAAAGCTCGAGGATTTGCGGATTATTGTTTCATGTATCGAGTATCTGGAGAAAAGAGAAAACATTTATTTACAAAGAAAATTAAGAATTTCTTTAAGAAAAATAAACTTGTATTGACTAGAGAAGGGATTCCTATTCCATCACCTGAAATGCCTGTTTCATTTATGATGATGGAGAGAGAATATCTGTGTGTGGATGGAGAATTGGACAGAATATACCAAAGGTGATGGCGTTTTAGCTTTCCCAGAGATTGGTACGTTTAATGAAAGGATTCTTCAGAATTTGAGATTGAGAATGAATGAGCTGGATCCGAGACCTAGGTAAACACAGTATCAGGCATTAGAAGAATGGGAGACTGAGTCGTATGAACGAGAGAAAAATCGGAGTGGAAGGTATATGGGTTATTTTCCTAGGTACTAGCGGGAGACACATGAAGGTGAGATAAAGCAAGGGAGAAAAGCGATGGTATCAGAAGGTTTATACCCAATGTTAGTGGCTGAGAAACAGTTAGGAAGTAAGTGTAAAGAAACATTGAAACACATTAACACAACAGGATATGGTGAATCAGAAAATGAATTGCGAGAGGATATTTTAGCTAAAAACCCTCCACCGTACTAGGAAGGACCAAGTAGAATCAGACCAAGTGCACCAGTACTAGGAACACCCTTGATTCCACACATTTTACATGATCCAACAGTTAATAGGGTACTTCAAGATAGGGAAAAAGAAGTGTTAAATACAAATAGAGAAGAATTAATACAGAAGATAGGTCAATTGAATTTGAACCCTGAACCATTGACAATACCAGTAACTATAGGTCATGTTGTTCCATTGTATGGAGACAGAGCAAATTGCCTTAAATCACCAGCTGTAACAGCTCCCTTAAGTAACCCCAGCAAAGAAACTGTGATAATAGATGATCAAGCCAGTGAGTGCGATTCAGTAATTTCATTAATGGATCTACCGATACGAGACTCAGTAAGTGAAACCCAAAAAAGAGTTACACCCAGTAGTTCAAAAGAAGGAATATCAGTAGTATCCTCTGGAGACAAAAGTGCAACAGCAGTAACTCCTGAAGACTTGGAGATATGGGCACAGGGAATAGAAAAACAGAGTACACCCCCTAAAATATTAGATATTTACAAACTAAAAGTAGAATCGGAAGAGATGATAGCTGGAAATGTGGGAATAGATAGATTGAATACTTATAATGGGAAAGAGTTGTTGTTCATCTGTAGGAGTATAACCAGGAATGCAAGATTATTTCATGAGAAATTGACAGAACTGGCCTCTGAGATGGGAATAGAGATAGGGAGATCAAAAGTGCTACAGAAATAATATTGAGTGGAATTTACAGACAAAGATTTAGAAAATATGAATGTGTCAGGAAAGAAGTTACAGGTAAAGGAGTTGATGCACATTTTGCAGAAATGGGGAGACATTGACAAGTGGAGCATAAGGTGGACAAGGAAGAAAGAGGAAGCACAGGCTTACAAACGACTTCCCTAAACTGAGAGATAAGCCAATTGAATGGTACAAACAGGCTGAGAGGTTTGTGAAGGTTTCGAAGGTTTTGTTGAAAGACTTGGATGGTCTGTTTGATATAGTAGTAACTGCTGATTTATGGACAGAAGGTAAGATCACAATTGATTGGCCCAGTGAAGAGTATCCAAGAGATGCGAAAACAGGAGCCCCCTCAGATGATGTGATGAAGAAATCCCACCAAGTAATTACTTTCCTGAAAGGGAAAATTCCTCCTAAAGAAACAGATTGGGTAAAGATAGTTAGAACCACCCAGGAGACAAATTAATCTGTTCATGCATATTATGAACAACTACTACAAGTTTTCAAACAGTATAGTGATTTTGAGAAAATTGGAGATAAGGATATGGGTAATTTTGTGTATCGGTTTGTGTACGGTTTGAAGCTAGAAATTAGTCAGATGATTCAACAGCACATTTTGTGTTGGCAGGGAAAGTCTATTGACGACAACCTAAAATATGCAAAATATTGTGGGAATGATATTGGGGCAAGGCATAAAAAGTTAAATTGATGTGGGCACAAGTCCAATTGGCAGAACAACAGGAGATTAAATTAAATAGTCAGGCAGATGGTCAAATGAAAGAAGAGAGTCAGAGTGATCATGTGGTGAATGGTGGTAAACCAAGAGGATGAATGAAATGAAATGAAAAGGAAACTTATAAAGTGCGAACATTCATACGAGGGTATCAAGGCGCTAGCTCATCATACAGAATTAACTGGACGGTTCAAGGGCACTTTAGAGGTTAAACAGCCAAGTCTTTAAGGCATTCCTGAAAGCCAACAGGTGTGTTTCTCGTTTTAACCTTAAAGGAAGGGAGTTCCAAAGTCTTGTTGTACCGACCCAAAAACTTCTTCCACCACAGGCTCATTTTTTAAACCTCAGAATTATTAGGTTATGGAAGTGGGATGAACAAAGATTGCGGGCAGGTATATAAGGCTGAAGATTACGTTTAACCCCTCCACTGCGCTGAAAGTTCCACGCTGGTGCGGAACGTTCTATTGCTCGGACGGGGCTGGAACGTTCAGCAGACGTGCGCAGCACTACCGAGGTAGTGCACGCGACGTCCGCTGAACGTGGCCAGCACTGAAGAGGTTAAAGAAACCCGGCCCTGTATGATGCGTGGCCTTAAAAGCAATACAAAGAGTCTTAAATTCAATCTCGATTTGTGTCTTGGAATGTTCAGCAAAAGACGCGCCGCCGCGTTTTGCACAATCTGTAATTTGGATAGGCACTTTTATTGCAGGTTGATGAATAGGCCATTACAGTAGTCAGCTCTTGATAACACCAGAGCCACAACCACTAGCTTCCGTAGCTCAACCGGAATTAATGGAAGAATCCTTCTCAGTACTTTTAGCGTGAAAAAGGAGAGGGATGTGACCTGATTGACATGGCTTTCAATGGATAGCATGGAGTCAAACAGGACTCCCAGGTTTTTCACCTTATTCGAAGGTGCAGGTAGTGGGCCCAGTTCTGCCAGCCACAAGGTAGGGCTCCTGAAATTAGAATGAGCACTTAAGAGGAGAACTTCAGTCTTACTGGAATTCAATTTCAAACAGTTGGCGGCCATCCAGTCCCCAACCTGACGCAAACAAGTGTGAAACTGGGCAGCAGTGTCTTCAGGTGGGCCTGTCTCTGAGACTCCAATTTGGGTGTCATCGGCATAGGAAATAGCAGAGAAACCCAGAGACCTAATTAGACTTGCCAGTGCTGCCACCTAGATGTTAAAAAGGGTTAGGCTTAATGAAGAGGCCTGTGGCAATGTAAAATTTGGTGATTTGAACTCTCCCAGAGCCACAAATTGTTCTCGATCGAATGAAAAAGATGCGAGTAACGACCACGCTTTCTCTTTAATTCCAATCTCCTTCAATACATCCAATAATTTTTGATGGTTCACCGTATCAAATGTGGCAGAGAGGTCAAGCAGCACCAGTGCTGCACTGCCTCCTGCATCAACGGTCTTTCTAATCAATTCGGATGCTGTAATTAGTGGCAATTCAGTGCTATGATGCTTCCTAAAGCCAAACTGGGTTTCGTCCAGGAAGGCATGCTTTTCAATAAATCCGGATATAGCACCATTCTTGGCTTTCTGTACCATTTTAGTAGGCAGATTGGGCGATAGTTCTTAGGATCTGCCCCCTTCAGATTTGGCTTCTTCAGCAGAGGAAGAAACGATGAATAGAGAGGATGCAAAGAAGAAGTTTCCGTGTCATGAGTGCGGAAAGCTTGGACATTGGAGAATACTCAGAATAATAATTGGCCAGCTCAAAATATAAATCCACAGACGCAGAATGAGGTGCTTATGAATCAGCCACAGCAGGTAGTTTATTTATTTATTTATTTATTTTCAGAGTTTTGTATAGCGCGAACATGATCCTTACAGATATCAGAGGGCTTTACATACATTAGTTAATCAGCAGTGTCAGGTGCCACCTGCCCCTATGCCAAATGTTGTGAATTAGCCAAAGTACAGTGCGGATGCCGGATTTCAAGGAGGAAGTGGTAAGAAAAATTCTGTGATTTCACAATCCCTTTTACTGAATAACAATGATAGTGCAGATGAGCAATGATGGTGCCTCAGGGGGGAGGAAGGTGAGTGTGTACTTGGCGCATCCTTGCCGGTAGATCAGTCAGGTCAATTTATTGATGGGAAAGTGGAAGGCAATGATATCACTTTTCTGTTGGATACTGGTGCTACCCATTCAACTGTGAGAACAGCAGACATCCCAAACCTACCCCTCTCGGGGGAAGCAATCCAAGTAGTCAGAGTTTTGAATCAACAGACTAGAACTCCAATTACAGAACCTATGGAAGTGCATATTGGAAATTTTAAAGATATGCATCGATTCATGGCCTGCGATTCTAGTCAAGTGAATTTATTGGGAAGAGATTTACTGTGCAAAATGAATTATACAATTTATAGTATACCGGATGGTGTTGCCCTCCAAACCCCTGATGAAGATATGGTATACAAGATAATGTCAGCTAAACAAGGCACAGTAATATATTAATGTATTCATTGATGACAAAAGATGACTCACCAGAAGAGCTGAACACAACTGTGAATCCAGAAGTATGGGATTTCACTGGAAAAGAAATAGGGCTAAAGGCAAACGTAGACCCAGCGAAAGTGACAGTGAAAGAAGGTGCTGTTTACCCCAACACCAGACAATACAAAATGAGTCCCGAAGTGGAAGCAGGAGTGGCTTCTGAAATTGACCGTATGATTAAACAGGGCATTTTAAAAGAAATAATGAGTAGTCCTTGTAATTCACCTATAATAGGACTCAAAAAGCCTAGTGAGAAGCACAGGATAGTGCAGGATTTGAGTAAAGTTAATAACGTTGTGGTACCTTGATGTCCTGTGGGTCCAAATCCAGCAGTGATTCTTTATCAGAATACAGGCTGGTTTATCATAATTGATTTAAGCCAAGCCTTCTTCTCCATTCCCTTACATCCAGACAGCCAGTATCTTTTTTCGTTTAAATTTGAAGATCGTATCTTGGCATGGAACCGAGTTCCTCAAGGGTGTATAGAAAGTCCCTCAATTTGTAATCAAATACTGAAAAAGTGTTTAGAGAAGTTACTTATGCCCAGAGATTCAGTTTTAGTGCAATATATCGATGATTTTCTTGTGGCATCCAAATCCAGGAAAGACAAAGTGTCCCCAGAAAAATTTAAATTTTGCCAAACAGGAGTCAAATACTTTTTTCACTAAATAGAAAGAGGAGTGAGGAAAGTGACCACTAAGAGAATTAAAATAATCAAGCAAATGCAGTTACCACAGACACAAAGAGAAATCAGAATGTTTCTCGGAATGGTGGGGTATTGTCGACAATGGATTGTAGGTTTTTCATTACTAGCAAAATCATTGATTCAGATGACACGGAAAAGAGTGAAGGATCCAATAGTTTGGGATGATGAAAGTGTGGAAGCATTTGTAAAATTGTGAAATTGTCTATGCGAGGCCCCAGTTTTAGGTGTGCCTGATTATTCGAAAGAATTTGCACTGTTCTGTTGTGAAACAGAAAGGTGTGCACTTTCAGTCCTAACCCAAAGACATGGATTAAGCCGACGTCCAGTCGCATATTTTTTGGCTACTTTGGATCCTGTGACTTCAGCATTACTTGGCTGCTTAAAACCAGTAGCTGCTACTTGTATGAGCATAGAACAAAGTGAGTCAATTGTGATGGGACATCCAGTGAAAGTTTATGTTCCACATTCAGTAGAGATTCTGTTAACAAGAACTCGAACACAGCATCTTACTCCTAGACGGACGACTAAGTATGAGAGAATAATTCTGGGAGCAGAAAATGTGACAGAATCAGGTGTACTATGGTGAACCCTGCTACTCTAGTGACAGACTCATGTTGTGAGGAATTGAAAGATGAAGTAAAACATGATTGCTTGGATTTAACTGAAATGTGTACTAAGCCCGGCCCCGACATACAGGAAGAGCCCCTGAAAGAGCCAGACCATGAACTACTTGTTGATGGTTCTTGCTTAAGACTTGAAAGTGGAGTACTAAGTGCAGCCTATGCTGTTTGCAAAATATCTGGGATCATTGAAGCATCCTGTTTACCAGGAGTCAAGTCTGCACAAGTAGCTGAATTGATAGCTTTAACATGCAAAATTGGGAAAAATTGATAGTAAATATGGTTACGGGTTTGTGCATGATTTTGGCCAGCTTTGGATGCAGAGGGGATTTCTGACTTCTTCAGGGTCCCCTATTCGAAATGGGAAATTTGTGAAAGGACTGTTGGAAGCAATACACTTGCCAAAAGAAATAGCAGTGGTCAAGTGTGCTGCTCACCAGTCAGGAAATGACTATGTAGCGGCTGGTAATCAATATACTGACCAAGTTGCTCAATACTGTGCAAGAAATAATATGTCATTAAACAAGAAAATTTAAACATGTGGAATCAGCTGCCAACTTATGCTATTCTCAGCTTTTGAAACATGGGATGAGGTGAAACAGTTGCAGGATGAGGTAGAAGGGAGTAAAAAGGAAAAATGGATAAAATCAATTTGTGCAGGAAGGGCAGAAGAGGACGTGTGGGTATACCCTGAAGGAAGACCAGTCATGCCAGACACCATTGAAACCTTGTTCTTTCCCTGTCGAGGAGGAGCTGCCCGTTGGATTCCTGACTGCTGTTACCCCCCTGGGACTGCTAACTGCTCGCCGGACCCGCTGCGCGGGTCCCGCTTGGCAGTGTGAGGAGGGTGATTGTCAGAAGTTGGAACGGAGCGTGTGGGGTGAGAATAGAACTGCAGCAGGGCTGCGAGCTGCACAGCAGGGACTCCGTATCCCAGGAGTCCCTGCATCGACCATTTGGCACACCTGGTCCGCTCTCCGTGCTTGCCACGCCCCCCGCCCTCGACCTACCCCTCATAACCAAACCAGCATACCGCTGCACGGGAGCGTCCCGGGAGAAGCCCGGGCAAAGGGTGGGCCCGTTTGAGCCCGTTAGAGACCGGGTGAGACCGGACCGGGCCCCCCCTCTTTCGCCTCCACCTGTCCTTTGTTTCCCCAATTTATATTTATAACAGACTAAAGTGTACGATGCTGCGTGTCATCTGACCTGTGGATACCTAACACCAATCTATAAGTATGTCCACTCGAGGCAGCAGGAGCAAAACCGCTGCAGAGGGAGTCAAACTAACAGGGACCCTTGATAACTTCATAATATGGGCTAATTCAGTAATTGACCAGGGCATCATTTTAATGGAACGCAGGGTATCCCAAGACCTAGAGTTTGCCAAAAAGTCTTCTATGGGACACCTCGCGGCGGCTCGCACCCCTGAACTGACAAAGGGAGTTGTCCCCCTAGAGATTAATGCGGAGGTACATAGTGTACCGCCTGGGAGAGCCCAAAGATTCTCGCTCCCCTTAGTTGACCTATCGATGAATTCAGATACAGACCTGGAAAAAACACCGTCACTCATTTTAGAGCCTACACAACAAGAAATAAATACTAGCTCATCTAGGGAAAGGAGGGAGGGCGCAATCCCTAAAAAGAAAAACACTAATTTCCACACGACTACCCCAAGGGCAACAAAATCTAAAGTAGTTAAACCTAAGGGTACTCAAAATATATATAATAAACAGGGGAAGGGCCTAGAGCAGCCAACTAAGATGGGCAGGAACATTTGATAACAGAAGTCGCAAATCCGACTTTAGACCACAGCGGAGTTGAGGCTTTAAGAAGCATAGATGCGGAAAACAATGTGGATCCCGAGGGCCTATTTCTAGTTAATTTGGGGAAATTACTTAAAACCTCCCTCGCACCACTAGAAAGCAGATTAACAAATATTGAAAAACAGCTAAATGAATTAAATAATCTGACTAAGAATACGGCGAATCCTGGGACAACAAAAAATGTACCTAATACTAAACTCCCTAATGTTGGCAAAACAGGATTAGCGACTACAAAACTTCCAACACCAGCAAAAAAAGCTACTTCCAAACCTGTAACTACAACAGAGAAAAAAGTAGCCGATAAGCCCCCTGGCCCGACTCAGCAATCTGGAAGGGAGGAGAATCCATCTACTACCACCGATGTTCACCATAAAAAACACAGGGGTAGGGGGGTTACTGAGGGCATATTTCCCGTGAACTTGTCCCCAGAGGTGAGCCCTTATGTAGTTGTCCTGACAGGTATACCAGAACTGGAAGAATTAGCTGAGGAATCAACTTGGTCCTTGAAAAATGTGAGTATTATTCAGCCCCAAACCTTGCACTGTTGCTCTGCCGTTTTTTAACCTACTAGTTATTTTAAATTGTTTTATTAAATTGTATTGCCGCCTTAGTGCGAGCTCTTTATTAACTGTGCCTACCTTCTCTGCCTGGGTCTACTGCACGCTGCACTTTCTCTTCGTGTTTTTTGCACATCTTTGATCAGCGCCGCCCTCAGCGCTCGGCCCTAGCGGTTCCCGGAAGTGAGGCGGGACCGCATTGCACCGGGGTTGGCGCTCTAGTCTCCTGCCTCGCCCGCCCCTATTTATTTGGAGCAGGGAGGCGAGTGCTGCGCTATGTGAGTATTATTCAGCCCCAAACCTTGCACTGTTGCTCTGCCGTTTTTTAACCTACTAGTTATTTTAAATTGTTTTATTAAATTGTATTGCCGCCTTAGTGCGAGCTCTTTATTAACTGTGCCTACCTTCTCTGCCTGGGTCTACTGCACGCTGCACTTTCTCTTCGCGTTTTTTGCACATCTTTGATCAGCGCCGCCCTCAGCGCTCGGCCCTAGCGGTTCCCGGAAGTGAGGCGGGACCGCATTGCACCGGGGTTGGCGCTCTAGTCTCGTGCCTCGCACGCCCCTATTTATTTGGAGCAGGGAGGCGAGTGCTGCGCTATGTGAGTATTATTCAGCCCCAAACCTTGCACTGTTGCTCTGCCGTTTTTTAACCTACTAGTTATTTTAAATTGTTTTATTAAATTGTATTGCCGCCTTAGTGCGAGCTCTTTATTAACTGTGCCTACCTTCTCTGCCTGGGTCTACTGCACGCTGCACTTTCTCTTCGCGTTTTTTGCACATCTTTGATCAGCGCCGCCCTCAGCGCTCGGCCCTAGCGTTTCCCGGAAGTGAGGCGGGACCGCATTGCACCGGGGTTGGCGCTCTAGTCTCCTGCCTCGCCCGCCCCTATTTAACGCAGCAATGCGCCGAGCGCGCAGCGGTCGCGCGCTGCGGGCGCGCCGTCTGCGCGCCGAAGGAGCGCCAAAGGAGGGCCCGTCTGTGCCCGTCCGTGTCCCGGACGGGCCCAGGGCCAGGGCACCCTCTTACCTCCCTCGCTGTGTTCAGGCTGGCTCTCTGAGGTATTCTTCTGAGGAGCTGTGTGCCCTCAATACCTACAGCTGCGATGCCGCCAAACATTGGGAGGTGCTAGAGGCTATAAATCGCCGATGCCCGGCATGCGGGTTCTGTTTTGCAAGCCGACAATCTCCTAGCGGCGCGACTCGGACTAATTTAGATACTATTAAAGCTGGCCTGATCAATGCTAGATCAATGGTCAGACACGCGGCCGACATATTTGAGCTGCTTGATGAGAAGGAGTTCGATCTCCTTTTCGTCACCGAAACTTGGCTTACTGAGTCCTGTATGCCGGTGGTTGAACTTGCTATACCACGCGGCTTCAGGATTACCAGGATGGATCGACCGACGGGCAGGGGTGGCGGTTTGGCAGTAATTCATCGGGACCACTGGGCAGTGGCGAGTGAACCGCCCGATTTACTTGGCGAGACAGAAATGTTACACTTTGCTGTGGTCCTCTCCCCTCATTTCACCTTGGGAGGTACTCTGCTTTACCGCCCCCCTGGCTATGCGGGTGGTTTTGCTGGTAATATTGAGGAGGTCATCGTTCCCCGCGCCCTTAAATTCTCTCGATATCTTCTTCTGGGGGACTTTAACATTCATATGGACGCTGTGGATTTACCGGAAACGATGGGCTTGGCTGAAGTTCTTTCGCTGGCGCATCTTACACAATGGGTGAACTTCCCCACCCATGCGGCTGGCCACTGGTTAGATCTGGTTTGTTCTAACTTTGAGATCACTATGGCACCCCCTAGGAGGGTCATTTGGTCGGACCACGCCTTAATTCTGTTCACTTGGCCCCTAAACTCAAAAGGGCCGAGGGAATTGCCTGCCTCTCAAGTCCACTCTCAGCGAATAAATTTGACCACCTTTTCGGACTCCCTTGTGTCTAACCGGCCGACCCTGCCATCAAATCTTGATTCTGCGGTGGATTCATTTAACGTCTGGGTTGAACAAAGTGCTGTCCTGCCCAATAATAAGGGTGGTAGCAGGCGGACTAGGTCGTCTCCCTCCAAACCTTGGTTCTCCCATGCTCTCAGGGAACTCAAATCCGGTTGTAAAAAGCTGGAGCGAGCTTGGCGCCTCGAGTTCCGGCCTGAACTGAAGAGCAAGTTGCGGAGGGCTCAGAAGGTATATTACGCTGAAATCAAGGCTGCCAAAAGCAGCTATTTTTCAGGAAGGATTGAGAAGGCGGACAACAATAGCAGAGAAGTCTTTGCCATTGTTCAGAGCTTCCTCTCTCCGTGTGCTGCCTCCCCAGTTCTCCCGGCATCCGATCTGTGGTGTGAGGAACTGTCATGTTTCTTTGATAATAAGATCGCTAAAATCCAAGAGGAGCTCCAAAATTCCTGTGGTCCCCTTCAGCCTTCACCACTTATCATCGATTTGGGTGTGAAGCAACCTGTCTGCCAATTTTCCACCTTCGAGCCAGCTCAGCAAGCTGATGTGCTGGTTATTTTGGAGGCATTAAAGTCTGGTTCACCTTCTGACCCGTTTCCTGCTAGGGTCTTGGGGGGAGCGGCAAGCCTGGTGTACCAGGAGGTCACCCAGGTTGTTAATCTGTCTCTGGCCTCTGCCTCTGCCTCTGTACCCCTCTGCTGGAAACAGGCGAAACTTCTTCCTTTGCTGAAGAAGCCTGGCCTGGATCCCTTAGCTACTTCCAGTTACCGTCCGATATCGCTGCTCCCGGCACTAGCGAAAGTGTGTGAAAAAGTTGTTTTCAGGCAACTGAATAATTTCATTGAGTCCTCTCAGGCCCTGCACCCGGCTCAATCGGGGTTCAGGGCGGCTTTTAGCACTGAGACGGCTCTGGTGGAAGTTTCAGAGGCCATTAGGGAGGGTCTTGACGGAGGCGGCAGAGCGGTCCTGGTTTTGCTGGACCTATCTGCCGCCTTTGATACGGTACCCCATGCTCAGCTGTTGACAAGGCTGGCAGAGGTGGGGCTGTCGGGTGCGGTTTTGGCCTGGCTGTCTTCGTTTCTGTCAGAACGGACGCAGCAAGTATGGATGCCCCCATTTGCCTCATCACCCAAGAAGCTTACCACCGGGGTACCGCAGGGCTCGACGCTAAGCCCTCTGCTGTTTAACGTTTATATGACCCCGTTGATCTATCTGGCTGAGCAGTGGGGAGCCAAAATAATGGCATATGCCGACGACACGCAGTTGCTGTTTACCTGGCCTAAGGACTGCTTAGATGCCCGGGCTGTCTGTTCCTGTTTGTCCTACGTCTTCCGGTGGCTTGTCTCAGCTCAGCTCAAATGCAACGAGGACAAGTCAGAGTTGTTATTTTTTGGCAATTTTCCGGCCAATTTTAGGGATCTTATTTGGCCGACCGACTTTGCATGTCCCAGCTCTCACGGAGGCCCGGCCAAAAACTTGGGGGTCTGGTTCGGACAGGATCTTAAGTTCGAAGCTCACTTAAAGAAACTTACCGCGACCTGTTTTGCGACCCTCAAGTCACTTAAGAGGTTCCTTCCGCTTCTCCATAGGGAAGCGAAAGAGACTGTTTTGCGCTCTCTGATCCTGTCAAGGCTCGACTATGCCAATGCTCTCTTCAGTGGTCTCCCCAAATACCTTATAAATCGAATGCAGATCATTCAGAATGCAGCCGTGCGACTTTTGTTCCATCTTCCAAGAAGAACTAGTGCACGTGCCCAGCTTCGAGAGCTCCACTTGCTCCCAGTGGCTCATCGTATTATGTTTAAAACATTGGTCTTGGCCTTTCGGGCCTTGCATCAACAAGGCCCACAATATCTGCACAAGAGGTTTGCCTTTTATACTCCTCGCCGTGCTCTTCGATCGGCCAACCTCCGTCTGATGTCCATGCCCAAAGTCAGATACGCGAGATTGGGTGGTCAGTCTATTTCTGTCCAAACAGCACGGTCCTGGAATGCCCTGCCGCTTTCTTTGAGATCATCAGCCACATTAGCGGGATTCAAGAAAGGGTTAAAAACCCATCTTTTTAATCTCAGTATCTAGTTCTTTTTTTCTTTTTTCTTGGATTGGCTCTGTTTAATGTTACATATCGCGCCAGGATACTCTGTAGTAGCAGAGCGCGTAATAAAACATTTTATAACATTATAACAAAAAAATAAAGTATCTCATTGCCTGAACACAAATCGTCCCCTACCCCCAAATATGCTAAGTAAGATTTTAATGGTGCGTAGGGCGCCATGGGTAGGTCACGAGAGGAAAACAATTAATGGAGACTGTGTACTGGTTCACTTTGAGGACCATCGTACGGTCGATTATATTTGCACATGGAGTATTCCAACAAGTGAAGTAGGGATAGAAACCAGACGCCTTTCATACTTCTACCCACATAGGAATTTTTCAGGTCCCAATCATGGAGGTCAATGGGGTAATCTGGGAAACACAGGCCATCTAGAGTGGGGAGGATACTTAAATAGAAACCACTTAAATAGAAACCCTTTATATATGGAAAATTGGAGGGGGATTCCCACCACTAACCGTTTCAGTTGTCTTGAGATGGTGGACTGACTGAAAACGAGATCAGGGAGCATAGATGATTACAGGAGGGGGCAAATTAATATAAATTCACCTGAAATCAGGGGCGACCACTTCATAATCAACCCATCACTCGAGCAAAATCTGGAAAATGGGGCAGATAACTTTATTATTGACTGTCCACCAGAAAAAGGGAAGGAATTAATTGACTGCAGTGGACCCACCCGAATATATGATGACCCGGGCAATAGGGCTCACCATCCAACGGTCTTAAGTGACGGGATGGCTGATCATGGACAACCTCTAGTAGTCGTATCTCACGATAACGGTAGCCCTTTGCAGACGATGGCAGGGGGAAATGTAACCCTCTTGTCTTAGAATATAGCGGGATTATCTAGTAAAGTTAAAAACCCCGCATTCCTGTTATTTGTTGAAAATTTTAACGTTATTTGTCTACAGGAATGTTGGGGAAAAAAGGAGATTCATATAAATGGCTACCGTACATTCTTCACAGCAGCGATACAGACTAGCAGGGGTAGGAGTTCAGGTGGTCTCTGTACCTTCATATCAAACACGCTGAACGTGGTAGTAAAAATTTTAAGTACTGGCGGAGATTACTACCAGTTACTCCTACTCAAGGTGGGGGGGAAACAGCAGGTTCTCCTGATTAACCTATACAATAACATCCCAAAAGATGAAGTAGATAAAGCCCTTAAGGATTTAAATAATACCCTTCACACTCATCAGGATCAGAAGCAAAATGAGATGTGTGTCATTCTGACTGGCAACTTCAACTGCCACTTATGCCCTCATAGCGAGCTTGGCATATGCGGATTGACTAACCTTAAGGGAGATTCTTGTACCTACTTTGAGCATACAAAGATAGGGAATATCTTTAATAATTTGATATATGAATGGGATTTAGGATTTGTAAACGAGTTTTGCACCCAACAGGTGGCCTTTCAACCAACTTTTAATGGGCGCAGTGCTGGGTCAGTGATTGATTTCACATTAGTAACAACAAGCTATCATCACCGCATTCTGAGTTTTAAAACGGAGGATATCGCGATGAGTGATCACTTTCCTATTTTATCATCTTTTAACTTTAAGGTAGATAACCCTCAGAATATAGAAGTGGCTGAAAATATTTATCGCCATGGGATTGCCTTGTCTAGAGTTAACGGCTACTCAATAAAATGGAATAAAGTGGACCCAGACACCTTTCTGCATACTTTAATATCTGGCAATTTGAACAGTTTTATGACCTGCCTTACAGAAGAGGTCAATCCAACACTGGTCATACCTGCCTTTCTTAAAATAACAGGTCAAATCTGTACTCAACTAACGCGCAGGACAAGGGAAGGAGAGAGATTCAATACTGAAGGCTGGTTTAACTCAGACTGCAGCAAAACACATGCTCTCTTAATGTCAACCCTTAAAAAAATACCCAAAAACATTCTATATATAAGGGCAGCTAGATTAGGTTACAAAGCCGCACTAAAGTAGAGAAAGTCAGAAATAAAGGAGGCTGCCTGGGAAAATCTCCATAAGGCATGCGCACTGCGAGACAATACTGCCTTTTGGAAGGCCGTAAATGCCCCTTTTTTCGCTGAAAGGAATACAGACACACTCGAGATAGCAATAGAAGAGGCTGCATGGGTAAATCATTTCTCTGAACTATACAAGAAAGATGATATAATTAGCTCAGAATGTCTTGCCCACCAGATAAGCGATGAGTCCGAAACCCAGGGATCATTCCCCCTGGAAATAGCTTTCTCATTAGAAGAAGTAGAACTAGCTATCGAGATAGCTCTTCAAATAAAGCCACGGGACCAGACGGAGTACCGATAGACATCTACAAGGCCAATATCTCCCTTTGGGCACCCCTCCTGGCGAATGTACTTAACAGTTATAATAAAAATGGTTTTCCATCAACTTGGCAGGAGGCGATTGTTGTGCCAATTTTTAGAAAGGGAGATCAAAGTGATCCTAAGTGCTACAGACCAATATCATTACTGAACTCTCTAATGAAAGTGGCTGGCAGAATCATACTGAACAGATTACATATATGGGCCAAGGAAGTAAACGCCCTCTCTAAATTCCAGTATGGTTTTGTTTCTGGATTAGGCACTGTCGAACAAGGTCTTAATTAAGCCATGATTATGGGAAAGTACATGGTGGCTAAAAAGGGAAATTTATTTATGACCTTTGTTGACTTAAGCTCAGCGTTCGATTGTCTGAGCCATGAAGTGATGTGGGACACTTTAAAAGATATCGGTATTGAGCCTAACATTCTTAATTTTATAAAAGAATTGTATAGAGGGGCAGGGGCGAAGGTACGTTTTGGCAAAAACGGTGAATGTACAGCCAAATTTCCAATAAAGAAAGGCGTACGGTAGGGCTGTATTTTGGCACCCTTTTTATTTAATTTATACATAAACAGTGTGGCAACCTTTTTAATTGATCAAGATCTGGATTACCCTTGTATTGACGGTGTCGCAGTACCTATATTTCTATACGCAGATGATGCGGTTATAATGGCAAGGACCCAACTGAGCCTCCAGAAGGCCCTAACTAGCTTTTCAGAATATATGGACGTAAGAGGCCTAAAGATTAATATCGGGAAAACCTTTGCCATGTGCTGCTCATCTAAAAAGTATGTACCTTGTAATATTTTCTTAAAGCAGTCAAAGATAGCTGTCACAAACACTTTTTCATATCTAGGGATCGTTTTTAATAACAAAGGTACATGGTCCAAAGCTGCAGCTTCAAGGAAAATGGCTTTTGGTCGGGCCATTGGCGCTCTAAAACAATTCGCGAATAAATTGGGGGGAAGGCCGGTACGCATCCTGCTGGATATATACAAGGCAAAATGCGTGTCAACTGCCATATATGTGGCGGGCATTTGGGGGCTTGCTGATTGTACAGAAATTCAAAAATGTGAAAATGGTTTTACGAGATACCTGCTAGCCGCCCCAAAATCTACCTCCACCTATGTATGCCACAAGGAGCTTGCCTTGCTCCATATTTCAGATTTGGCAAAGATTTCCCCAGTTTTGCTGTGGCATAAAGTATGGTCATCTACTGAAACTGAGTTTAATAGGGCCATTATTACGGACTGTGTAAAACACCATGGTGCAAAATACATCCAGTGGTTAAGATATGTAAAAACTTTTCTAACAGACATTGGCCATCCGGAGTTTTATAATGACCCATCTACACTAACCACCATCTCTAGAAAAGCATTGAAGGAGGCTTGTTTTGTGTATATGGAAGACAAACGTTGGCAGGCAGAGGGAAAGAAGGCCTCTGTTATTCAACATCAATACTTATTGCAGGGTCCGGGCATTCAGCTGTACCTATCATCTAATTGGTCCAGCTACAGCAGAATGTTGCTATTACGATTGAGAACTGGCACATTCTTTAGATTGGCAACTTTTCCAGACATAAATGACTGGTCAAAAGATTTAATACCATGCCCCTGTGATGATTCTTCCTTACAATCACCTATACATTGTGTGCTATTTTGTAAATTGTATGCATATAGCAGGAAGAGATACTTGTTACCTTTGTTAAAGACATGGGGCCGGAGACAATGTAGAGCTGCCTTTTTTAGGATCCAGTTATTACAAGATGAAAAGTCTATAACTATGGTCTCTATGTTTTTAAAAAGTATCATTAGATGCAGATCCTCAATGTGTTAAAACAGAATTTTAATGAAAAATATAGAGGCTTGTCCTCAACATTGTCATTCTATCAATGAATTTTACTGTATATATATATATATATATATATATATGTATTTTTATGTGCTTTTATGATTTTTTCAAATGAAATCGAATAAAGCTATCTTTGACTTGACTTGACTACTTGCTCTCTCAATTTCCAAGAAAGTACGAAGGAGCCACTAATGTAGGCAGGCTCACTATGATCAGACTATTTAGACAAGATTGGTATACCCAAGGTTTAAAGTAGTTACAGAGAGCCTTTGCCAAAGATGTTTAGTATGCCAACAAATAAACCCAGGTAGGAAGACCGTGGTCAGTTGGGGAAAAATCGGAAGGCAGAGCGACCATTCATGAGATTACAGCTTGACTTTTTAGAGTTACCACCATGCAAGGGAATGAAGTACGTTCTTGTCATAGTGTGTTTGTTTTCACAATGGGTGGAGGCATACCCCACTAGGAGAAATTACATTATAACAGTTGCCAAACTGTTGTTGAGAGAGTTAATTCCACGTTTTGGTTTTCCAGTAACTTTGGAATCAGATAGAGGACCTCATTTTAATAATGAAGTAATTCGATTAATCTGTGAAGCATTCAAAATTGAATAGAAACTGCACTGTGCATACCGCTCGGAGGCTTCTGGAGTGGTAGAGCAATTAAATGGCACAATCAAGTCAAGACTGGCAAAGGTGTGTGCATCCACATCACTGGATTGGCCAGATGCATTGCCCCTTGTATTAATGGAAATCAGAAGTATTCCTGCCAGAAACACAGGATTGAGTCCCCATGAAAATCTTATGGGAAGGGCAATGAGACAAGCATTTATACCAGGACATAAAATACTGACGATAACTGATGACCTGGTATTGGATTATTGCAAAGGATTGGCTAACCTAGTGCGTTCTGTCTCTCACCAGGTTGTAGAAGACGCAGCTGCCAGGCAGCCAGCTCAGGCGCATGATTTGAATCCTGGGGACTGGGTGGTAGTGTAGTGTAGTTCCTATTATCCCAATTGGCTCTGCGCATTGGAATAATACCTTCAATAGTATAGGCCTAGACCAGACGTTAACTAGGTCTGCTATTGTCGATATTAGACTTAAAGTTTTGGGTTTGCCAGCTAGCTCAGAGTTCACTAGAAACTTTCTCGAATAGGCAAGGAGGAGTTGAACCCCCCTGGATAGACAAGAAGGGATTTAGTTTCTGAGAACCATAGAACATGACAACTTTGCTCTCCCCTAATCAAGAGTGTATCTCTAGAGTCGTGTGAAAACAAAAGACAACTTATTTTACTCAGTCAGTACGTGCATTCTTAGTCTCACCAGATTGTAGAGAAAAGGAAGAGACGGGCGTGTTCAATAAAAGATGTTATTTATTGATCAGTCTCTTTTCTCGTACAAGAGAAATGGATCGATATTATCGCAATACTTATGGTTAAGTAAAGTGCATACAATAAAAGCAGAAGTATAAAATAATACTGTAAAAACATTTATATGGTTTCTAAGCCATATGTAGGTTTAAAATGGATAAAATAGATATATACATATACATTTGACTAATCGTACTCAACTGGTGTTTCTAACTACGCCTACCCCGGTGTACCTGACCTAAGCCTAATACGTGGGCGGGAATAGAAAGTAGCAGTTTAAGTTAAGTTTGTTTTGCCAAGTGACTGACTCAAGAATTCTCTGCGAGGGGTTATTCAGTTCTGTACCTGGAATTTAGGATGAATGAGGGATGGTATCTCTCGTCTCTGGTCTCGATATTCCAGGCTGCCTGCGAGGGCTACCCGGAAGCGCCGGAGCTGGATTTCTCGGCAGGAGAAAGCAGCGTCTCGTTCTCAGCGCGTCAGGAAGGTGGGGCTGCGCCAGCGGGGTCTGATCTGCTCTGGGCTTCGGCAAGTCTGGCTGCTCCGATCTCGTCACCACCGCGTGTGTTTGCTTAAGGCAATACCGGTAATATTTATACCTGTAAGGTGCCGAGATTGACGTAAGGATGGACATAGATACGTCAATAAGGATGTCATACGACTTGGTCGTTAGCACATTCTTTTGCTGAAGTTCTCGATGAAATCAAAACAATGGCCGCAGGGTTTTTCCCGGGGTGTCATAGGTTTGATTTGTTTTGAGAACTCCGTATGCCTTATCAGGGGCTGGAGGAATATCGCTTGTCTAATTAGATGGCAAGCGTTATGACATAATCAGATAACACGTTCCTGTGCCGTGGTGTGGCTTAATCAGATAACGGTTTCTGCATCATGGGATGGCTGCTAGGTAACTTGTTAACCAGAACAGGGTCAGGAATAGGGGGATCGATACAGAACCTATAGGAATACATCACACCCACTCCACGCTAACTATGGCCATGTTTACGAATCTAGGCATAGTAAAACATACTGTAGAGTATTGTGTATACCTTACCACCCCAAAATACATATAATGCATTTCGAATTTATCTAATATACGAAAAAAAAATAGTCACATGTATTATATGCACTCAAGCTGTAGAATAATGCCAAAGTAATCAAGCATATGTATACATTATTACTAATCGAATATGAGAATTACACATGAAATGGCTCTTAATACAGAAGAAAAAGTTCGAGACCATTCCATCACAGAATAAAATATTTATGAACATACCAGCGGGCAGCTAATGTCTATAAAGTATCTAAAAATAGAAAGTTTAGTTCTCTAAGAATAGTTCTTACTTTAAGCAGAAGATAAGTGTCCCGAAAAAATCGTAAAAATATTTTGGGGCTGCTGAAAAAATTGCTGTCCGTGAACTGGAGGGAAAATTGTTCATGGTATTCTGTTATTAAAGTTGAAGGCCAAATTCAGGGAACGCCGTGTGCTAGCTTGCTCAAAAGTCTCTATTTCTGCTCTGGGGAGAACATCATATCATTTAGACTGTCGAAAAAGCTGTCAACAGCTTCCTGTGAGAGTTCCACTAACTCCGAAAAGGATGTAACCATGCATTCATGCGCATGATTGTCTCCATTGACGTTTTGATTAATATTGCTGACAGAAGGTCGTACCTGATCGATGCTGCTTTCATCTTGAACTTCACTACCCCTTAATCGTAGCGGTGAAGTCTCCACAAATGCCGTCATCAGGATTGGCAGCCGTTGAGGGCAGCACAAAGCATGAGCCTTTATTGGGCTCAACAATGTTTCTGCATCCATTGGCGCATCCGATTGTAGCATCAGACAGGTGTCCAACACGCATTCTTCTCCGCACAGCATGCACCTTAATACAGGTAAAACACATCGATGCCACATTGGTCGAAATGAAAGAAACCAAGTCATGTTCAGGTCTCTAAGCCGGGTTAGTCCCAGGATTTTTGATATCCGGTCCCGGTATCCAATGGCTCGGATTGTTTCTTCCCTTGTCGCAGGTGTTTTGTCTGTGACACGGTTTGCCATAACGAAATATAGGGACTTAGAATAGAATTCCTGCAACTAGTCCCAAAATGAGGGGAAGTCCGCCAAAAATCGAATGGACGAAGTCTGGAAAAATACTCAGTATGGCTTTAAATGGTGTTAATGCCATCGAAAATACTGTCTTAAATACTTTTGAGACTCCACTGGTATCAGAAATATTTAAGATTTCATTCAGGATTTCTGCGAAATGTATGGGGGAATTAGTTGATAACAATGAGTGAATCTCTGCAGTCGTCCTTGCGACTAGGAGATCATACGTTTCTTTTGATGACGTGAGCCTGGTTGGCATCTGAAGAAGCACTGTTTTCATTCTGCTTAAAGTGTCTATTCGAATAGAAGTAATTTTCAAGTTGGGCCATGCCCTTGCCTCCCTGTCTGGAAAGGAGCTGGGGAACAATAAGCGTCCACAGCACTTGACCTTCGCAGTCGTAGTTACGAGATAAGGAGTCCCGGGCATAAGACTATAGCATCTGCGGTCCACAATTACAATGTAACTCCCATTATAGAGTCTTTGAAAAAATGGTTCTATCTCTGTTGCAGGTGTGCCTAGTTGGTGACATGAAAGGTTATTTGAGTTCCCTTCACAGGCTCCATGCAAACTAATTCCATTACACAGAAGTGTACCGCTTAGTGACATCGCACAATTATTGCCACTAAGAAACACTTTCTGTCCTTTATTACTGACACATGCATGTGGATAGGGCAAATTCCATGTTGTCTTAATGTACCCTTTTCCCAATTTTTCGTACATGCCAGCCTGTATATATTTTTGGCAGTATTGAAACCTGAAGGTTGATATTGGAATATTAATTATCCCATGTATTATCCATTCACTGACAGGTCGTTCTGACATTGTCACTGGTAATCTCTCGAGTTTCTCAATGCTCAGGATTGTATAATCAGCACCCTTTTGTGCCATACTGATTTGTTTATCAGTAAGGTTAAAGATATTGAATAGTGACGTTGTGTTGATTAAACGCCAAGGCACATAGCCTGAACGCAGATTTTGTAACGTGCAGCCAAGCTGTACAATAGAACGCAATTGAGACTGACCGTGTTGTAACAACAGTAAGTCTTGCGATAAAATTTCGATTGCTGAAGACACAATGCTATCCAAAGAAAAAATTCTGGAGGACAGAGTCATTAACCCATTGTCCACTACAGAAAGTGATTTTTCCAAATGAATATGGTCAATTTCCCGTATACTTTCTGCTGTCTCAATTTGAGTCACCTTCCAGGCCTCATTGTAAGCTGCATATACAGAGGCTGCTATGAAACGTTTCTGACGCTGTTTGCGTGGTCCCATAATGAAATCACGCAAGTCAGCACCATCAGTAAGTAAAGTTAGGTGTTGCTTAATTTCTGTCAGTGTGGAAGTTTGTAGCCATTGAAGGCATAATTTACCCACACTGTAGGTGGTTATTATCCCTGGGTGTTGTCTTTGGGAATATCTAGGGTCTGGCCTGGTCAATGTGAACCCCTGTGTTTTGTTCAGGAATCTATCTTGACAGTTATTAGTATCTGTGGGCCAGATTAACCATTGTTTCCAATCAGGATGTGTTCTGTTTTGGTTTAATACATAGTTTACGTCTATCTCTTTATCTGTAGAGCTATTGCTGTCCATTGTTGGCTTTGGAATAGACGGTTTATTTAAGTCTTTGATTTTGGCTAAGCCAAGACAGGTGGTTTGTTGAACAGTGTCATTCAAAAATATAATTTGTTCTGGGATCATGCAGGCTCTAAACAATGATTCTATACCTTGTACTTGCCATTCTTTCGTACCCCAAACACTTTTTACTTCAACATTTTTGTCCCAATAATCAAAACCAAAAGTATTCATTTGTTCAAAAAATGAGTCTGAATATATCAATTTCGTGTTTGTTAGCATGATCTTTGTCCCTGTCTTATTTGACAATTTGAAATAAAATGTTTCAGCATTACTTGTGTTGAACCCTGAAAAGTATGAATATTTGTTGTAAAAGGTTCTTGAGCTTCCTTTTGGAGGGGTCGCACAATGTTCCCATTGATTATAATTTAAAACATTTCTAGGTTGTGCCGATTTATGTAGAAAATGGTTACCATAGTGGTTGTAACAGTACATACTATCATAATTAGTCGAACCCTGCAAATAATCATGTTTGGTAAATTTAGCAGACATCACTAAGTCAGACATCATATCATTTATGTTTTCAAAGTCCCAATCATCAGCAAATGAGCTTGGTTTTACAAAGTCACTTAACGAGATCTTAATTTGGTGTGGATATTTCAGGATTTCAACCGGACCATAAATTTCGTAGTCAGTATTGTCCCATGCTACCCCACCTGGTATAGGATTGGCTGTGAAGTTGACTGAAGAAAGTTCTCTTTTCTCGACGTGTGAAGATGTGTGTGGCTTGAGGATCAAGTTGATTTTCTGATTTGCTGTGTCCATTTTAGCATATTTTCCCTCAATGAAGCGTCCCAAAGTTAGTACCATGATGAGCCAAAGTATGAGGATAAATGCTCCAAAGCCCACCCAGAATTCAATCCATGGAGAAATTAGATATGTTTCTTTCAGTTGTTTCAAAAGTTCTGTAGCTTTATCTTTAAAGGTTTTTGATGATGGCTGTGTTTTTGATTCACTTAGGTCTTCAGAGGAATCATCGAAGTTTATGAAGTAGCCGGATGCAGTTCTGTCAATTGTTCCAATTGCTTCAGGATTACTGTTTCTTGCATATTCGTTTGTTACTTCATTGTAGGTTGGTGTGTCTCTACTAAATGTTTTTATTTGGGTTGTTAGAGGTCTGAGTTCCAATGCATTGTTGCATAGTCCTTGTTGTTGTTCTGTAGGCGTTTCGAATGTGATTAGCCTCTTAGTTTGGACCTCTGTATTTGTAGCAAACCTTGGTGTTCTGCTACTCATCGGGAGTCCACTTGGCCTACTGTTTGTTATCGGCCACATGATTGTGGTTTTACCAGGTCGATGGATACAACTCGGTTCTCCTTTTTACCAGCAAGCGGCGGTAGTACAACTGATCTTGTCCCGTTGATAGACAAGACAGGAACTGCTTTTCTGTAAGAAGGCCCAAATTCCTTCTTTACCGCGATCTTTTCTCTGACTAGATCCCCGACTTTTGGAATCCAGACAGGTCTTGCTGGGACAGGTGGTGGTTCTTCAGTGGTTGTTGGCTGCTGTTTCAACTTTATGTTGCTCAGGTCTTTTCTTGTTTTGTTTAAGTCCTGTAAAATAGCCAAACGATCTTTGATATCAAAGCTTTTTTCCTTCACCACTGAAGTCTGACTGTCAAGATCTAAGACTAACATCCTAGTTCCAAACATTAATTCGTACGGACTGAATCCCTTCAGAGAATTTCTTGGCAAGTTATTTAGACTACGTTGGACACTTATTAGATGTTTGACCCACCCAGCTCCCGAACCTAATACCTTTGCTGTTATAGATTGCTTTATGTCACGGTTTTTTCTTTCTACAATTCCGTTCCCCTCAGGGTGAAATGGACAAGAGTACCGCAATGTAACGCCCATGCTGACCATGGCCTCCTTATAAGCTCTAGAGCTAAAAGCAGGACCCTGGTCCGAATGCAGCATGCCAATTGCGTATGTGCCGATAAAGACTCGCAAATCTTTTATAACAGTTCTGGCGTCAGCCGTTCGCTGGGGCCACATCCATATGAATCTCGTGCATGAATCCACTGCGACCAAGATATATTTATAGTTACCATCCCTTTGTAAGGGACCACAGTGGTCCAGGTAAACACAGGCTAATGGTTTATCCGAGATTAGAAGGGGCGTCTGTGCTGGTCGTCTCACTGTTGATACTTTCATTCTTTGACATATTTCACATTCTAAAACATAGTTCCTTGTTTGTCTTCTCATTTGTGGCCACCAGTATCTCTGTTTTAACAATGATACTGTGGCTGAATCCAGGGATTCGAGCAAAAGGAACATTGTTTTCATCAGTTATGTATGAGTATTTTACTGGAAAGCCTTTCGGGAGTGTTTCTATCGAATCCTTTTCTGTAGCGCTGACAGCCTGTAATATCTCGCTGTCTATTTTTGTTTTCGACCGTGTGATGGCAGCTACGGAAGCCGTTTGCACAGCTGCCTTCGCGGCCTCATCAGCCAATGAATTCCCTGCAACGTGAACGCCATCACGTTGATGACTCAGTGTATGTATCACGTGAGTCTTTGGTAGTTCTTTCTGTAAAAGAACTACATGTTCCCAGAGCATTTTATGCTTGATTGTGCCTCCTTTTGCATCCTTAAAACCATTCTGAAGCCAGATCTGTAAGTATTCATTGTAAGACTGAACGCAATAATACGAATCGCACACTATGAGTGTGGGGAATTCTCGATCGGTATTTTCAAGCGCCATCTTGAATGCCAGTAGTTCAGCTCGCTGAGCTGTACAATCTCCCAGAGATTGTGTTTTGGTGATGGCTGGTTTAAATTTCCCTTCGTGCCAGCGACCTTTAACAATCGCGCACGCAGCACTGTAAGCTTGTTTACCCCCCACTGCGGGTTGTGCTGATCCGTCTGTATATATTATACAGCCGTAATGATCTAGAGGCAGAATTTCGGTCGGCAGAGGACATTCGAATTCGTATTGGAGAAATTCTTGTGTTTTTAAATTGGGATCAAATTCATATACCACGTCTGTTGCAGCAAGAGAATTAGCCCACTGTATCCACCTTGGATGTAGTGCTTTAGCATTCGGAATGCTTGCCTTTGTTACCGCCTCCAGGGCTGGTATCGGTGTTACGATTATTATTCGTTTACCTTGTGCCAGGGCTCGTTCTTTTGCTATAGCTGTCTGTGTTGCAGTAAGAATTTTTTCCGTTGGGCTAAATTTCATTTCAGCTTTAGTGTATAAGTGTGATTTGAATGCAATTGGTACCTTTTCTCCCTCGTTAGAGGTCAGGTATGTGAATCCGCATCTTCCTGGGATGACTCGAATCACAAGATTGCGTGTGTTATCACGTGTTTCTAATTTTGTTTTAATTAACATATCTGTTTGTAAGGATCTCAGAATTTCTGTGTGTATTTGAGTCCAATTGGTTCTTTTAAAATCTGGTTTTATTAGATCATAAAGGGGTTTGACCCTTTCTGCGTAATTTGCAATGTATGTTCTTCCGAAATTTAGGAAGCCTAGAATTGACTGTAGGTTTTTTAGTGTTCTAGGTGCTTGGAGTACGGCACATTTCTCTAGGAAATTGTCAGCCAGGCATTTGCCTTCACTTGATAATTCATATCCTAAGAACAGAACTGTTAGATGGGCAATTCTGGATTTTTTGAAGTTGAATTTGTAACCCTCTGCTGCGAACCCAAGTATTATGGTGTTCACTCTCTTCAAGTGAGTATCCAAGTCATCATCTGTTAGGTATATGTCGTCGACATAAGATAATGCCTCTTCGTCATATGTTTGTAATAATTCTGTTACTCTCGCTGAGAATAATCCTGGGCTGTTCTTGAACCCTTGGGGTAACCGACAGAATTGTTTTTGAGCGCCATTTATTGAGAACGCAGACAAGTATCTGCTCTCTGGTGCTATATTTTGACAGAAGAATCCATTAGAGATGTCTAATGTTGTTTTGTATTTTTTGCGCACTATGTTATTCATTAGTGCTGCACTATGCGAGTTTTGTACTGCAAAAGATTTGCAACATGAGTTAAGGTGTCTGTAATCCAAAACTAGACGATATGAATTGTCTGGTTTGGAGACAGGAAACAAAGGGTTGTTCATTTGTGAGGTGCAAGTTTCAATCACCCCCTGGTATTCTAATTGGTCTAGGATTTCTTTTACCTGTTTTTTAGCTTCTTGCTTAATTGGGTACTGTCTTTGTGCAGTAGGTTGTGATTTTAACTGGATTTTGTGAGGAGGAGAATCCTCATCCCATCCTACGTGATTTTTATATAAAGCAGGAGCTTGAGCTACTGCCCACTTTCTAGCAAGTGTATATTTTTTATGAATTGGGATATGATTTGAGAAGGCAGGCATAATTATTTCTTCGCCATGAGGGCACTCCCTGACAAACTCTGGTGGCCAGTCTTTTTCAGCTAGAAGGATGTCATAGCCTTTGGAGAGATTATCCCAAAAATAGTCCCCTTATTTTTCTAGTCTTATCCCCCTCTATACGTAATGTTATTTCATATATTTTGTGACGTTTGCTAACTCTGGTGTCTGCAGTTTCCACTTGAAGGTATTCATTCGTGTCCACTGTCTCCAGATGATTCATAAGGACTTTGCGAGCTATGCTCACTTCTGCTGCGCTGTCTAGCATTGTCTGAGCCCACTCTCCGTTTTTCAGCTGTGTCCTCAGTATTCTCGGCATTGTTGAATACTTTAATACTGGCTACCTTCTTTTTGGGAAATTGTAATTTCTTATTTGGATGAGCAGGTTCCTTGTCTTTGGACTTGGCGTGCCCTTCCCTGGGTTCCGATCGTCCTCTTCTTTCCGATTTCTGCGAGGAAGTCTGAAAAGATTGAGAGGGACGTGTATCAAAATCTTGATATCTATCCGGTTTCTTTATATTATCCCTATTTCTAAGGTTGTATTTTTTCCCAGAGGGCTCACTTTGGGGAGACCTGTGTCCTTGGTTTGGAGATTTTTCTCTCCGCCGAGGAGACCTTCCTCTGGACTGGAATCTCTTTTCTTTTGGATTGGATTGTTTGTTTCCATCCCAGTTCTTCTTTTGACTGTTTAGATTATCTTTAATAAATATTTTTTCAGGACTTTCAATTAGTTGGGGCTTCACTGGTATTCCACCCAGACTATCTCTACCTAGTTCTTCATAGGATTTTTCTATTATTCTGGCAATTTCAGCTGGTTGGTCTGCTATATCTGTTTCTTTTAACCTCTGGCGGATCGCCACGTTTGCTGCTTCTCCCTTTATATTGGCTAGTAATATAGCCGAGACCTGCTTGAAGTCTTTCAGTAATTTCATACCAAGAGTTAAAGCGGGTTCTGGACCGTATTCGTTCTGAATTTGTTTTAGCACATCTGGTATTACCGAGATGGATGGAACACCATGCGTTTTTGTGTAGATGGAAGCAAAGACTGTACCCCAAGTGTCACAGTCCTCCACGTGTGGTGCGATTCCCATTGGAAGACAGATAGTCAGAATCCTGTGTTTATCCACAGGAGTGGTGTCTGGAAACACCGCCTCTATTTGGGTGATTTTTTGTGCTAACCAGAATGGTATTTGTTCCCTTTTAGCTGGTACCTTACCTAGGCAGGACTGTATGTTCTGTGGTGTAATTTTATTTGTGTTCCCCTGATGAGGGGTCAGCTGTGGAATTTTAATTGCTGGTTGGATTGTTGAAGTCCGCATTACATATTGGACTAATTGTCTATGTATTTTTATTAATTGTTTTAATTGTATTAAAAGATTTGCTGCAGACATCCCTTCGATGTCTGGATGTGGTGTGTATCCGGCTAGGACCGGCCACGTTGCTCCTGGTCTACCTAATGGACCGAGCCTGGTGATGTGATTGTTGTGTTTTAGGGCGCCATTAAACAAGAGCAGGTGCTCTTGAAATTTAAGTGGTACTTCCACCTCCTCGAAAGGAGTGTAGTCTTCAGGAGGTTCCTCTGTTTTGTAATGGTGGAAGACCTTTGTTACAGCGTTTGCTGCTGGAAAGTTTATCCATGAATAGAATACCTCTGTCTGCCGATATTCGTGTGCCTCTATTACGAATATGACTGTGCCACCTCTAGGTGTCAGTCCATTTTCTATAAGTTTTAAAGTTATAGATTTCCTTGTGTTGACCGGGATGAGTATTAAATCCGGGTCTGCTTCTTGCATAGTATTATCAGCTTCTACGAGTTCAGCTGCTACTCTAGCTATCTCTCTTTCTTCTTCAGTCTCTGACATTCTACTGTCAGGAAGGTTATTTTGTTTGTTTGCAGATCAGGTTTCTTATGGAAGCAAAGATTAGATGCACAATATTTTGGAACAGTGTATCCTTCAACGTTGACTAAACCAAGAACCATACATAGGAGTTTCCTCCTGCGAGGTTTGGCGGATATGACCTTTCACCCACTCCAGACGTCTTTGGAGTATTATGGGAAAAAAGGGGTCTGAGTGAAAAAGCACGACTGATTTACTCTAATGTCTTGCGTTAGTTTTATCGCCTTTCCAAACGTTTGGGCGCCATGTAGTGTAGTTCCTGTTATCCCAATAGGCTCTGCGCATTGGAATAATACCTTCAATAGTATAGGCCTAGACCAGACGTTAACTAGGTCTGCTATTGTCGATATTAGAAGTTTTGGGTTTGCCAGCTAGCTCAGAGTTCACTAGAAACTTTCTCGAATAGGCAAGGAGGAGTTGAACCTCCCTGGATAGACAAGAAGGGATTTAGTTTCTGACAACCATAGAACATGACAACTTTGCTCTCCCCTAATCAAGAGTGTATCTCTAGAGTCGTGTGAAAACAAAAGACAACTTATTTTACTCAGTCAGTACGTGCATTCTTAGTCTCACCAGATTGTAGAGAAAAGGAAGAGACGGGCGTGTTCAATAAAAGATGTTATTTATTGATCAGTCTCTTTTCTCGTACAAGAGAAATGGATCGATATTATCGCAATACTTATGGTTAAGTAAAGTGCATACAATAAAAGCAGAAGTATAAAATAATACTGTAAAAACATTAATATGGTTTCTAAGCCATATGTAGGTTAAAAATGGATAAAATAGATATATACATATACATTTGACTAATCGTACTCAACTGGTGTTTCTAACTACGCCTACCCCGGTGTACCTGACCTAAGCCTAATACGTGGGCGGGAATAGAAAGTAGCAGTTTAAGTTAAGTTTGTTTTGCCAAGTGACTGACTCAAGAATTCTCTGCGAGGGGTTATTCAGTTCTGTACCTGGAATTTAGGATGAATGAGGGATGGTATCTCTCGTCTCTGGTCTCGATATTCCAGGCTGCCTGCGAGGGCTACCCGGAAGCGCCGGAGCTGGATTTCTCGGCAGGAGAAAGCAGTGTCTCGTTCTCAGCGCGTCAGGAAGGAGGGCTGCGCCAGCGGGGTCTGCTCTGCTCTGGGCTTCGGCAAGTCTGGCTGCTCCGATCTCGTCACCACCGCGTGTGTTTGCTTAAGGCAATACCGGTAATATTTATACCTGTAAGGTGCCGAGATTGACGTAAGGATGGACATAGATACGTCAATAAGGATGTCATACGACGTGGTCGTTAGCACATTCTTTTGCTGAAGTTCTCGATGAAATCAAAACAATGGCCGCAGGGTTTTTCCCGGGGTGTCATAGGTTTGATTTGTTTTGAGAACTCCGTATGCCTTATCAGGGGCTGGAGGAATATCGCTTGTCTAATTAGATGGCAAGCGTTATGACATAATCAGATAACACGTTCCTGTGCCGTGGTGTGGCTTAATCAGATAACGGTTTCTGCATCATGGGATGGCTGCTAGTTAACTTGTTAACCAGAACAGGGTCAGGAATAGGGGGATCGATACAGAACCTATAGGAATACATCACAGTAGTGAAAAAGCACACCAGAAAGTCGTGCCTAACACCCAGGTTGGATGATCCACGGCAAGTCATACTGGTCACTACTACAGCAGAGAAGTGTGCCTTTTTTGCCCAATTGGATCCATGCTAGCCACATGAAAAGGGTTCCAGCCCCTGCTGAAAAGAGACCACAACTGACTAGAACAGTTGAGGCTGTTGAAGGTTGTACAGTCGAAGAATCTAAAGGAACATATTCTGAAGGGACGGACAAAGAACAACTGAGCACAAGTCAGGAGGACTGGATACCAGTGGTCTACATACCTGAGGTGGTTATTAAAACAAGAAGTAGAACACGATTAGAAAGACAAGAAAGTAGTGAGGATCAGAAAGGTGTAGAAGAACACATGCAGGAAAAAGAGAACAAAGCTACTGGAGACCCTGAGCAGGACCAGACAGGGACAGAAGAACATTCTCAGGTAAATAAAGCAACCGAAAACCCTGAGCAGGGACAGACCGGTAAAGAAGAACACTTTCAGGCAGCAGAAGAACCAATTGTAGTAAGACCTGAACTGGACCAGTTTGGAGAAAAAGAACAAGTTTGGGTTGAAGAAGAGGAGTCTGAAAGGATAGCCGATCAGGAACAGTTAGAGGAAGAAGAACAAGTTCAGGCAGAAGAAGCCACAATAACAAGACCTGAACAAGGACAGATAGATACTGAGAAAAGGGAAAATCAGATTGTGCCACAACATAACGAGAATAAAAGAGCTCTTGAGAAAGACAAAGATGGTAAAAGTGCAGTGCAAGTTAAAAGGGTCAGAAAAGGTGATAATTAGCCAGGTGGAGTCAAAAGGCTAAATTATCATTTGAGAAAAGTAAATAAAAACCCAGAACAAGTAAATGAGGTTACTAGTCAAACTCAGTCTGAACAGTCAATTGCTAAAAACATTCGGAGAAGTCCAAGACTGAAATTCTTGAACAATAAGTTCAAGGGTCCTGAATGGACCTATGAGATACTAGAAGAATTTGAGGATCTAGATTAAAAATGAAGAGACAGTTAAAGAAGCAATTGCAGAACAGATTGACAAAGGGGAAGTAAGGCCTCCTTGAAGTACTAAAGATTCTGATTCATAACTAAAGAAAAGAAGAGGAATCTTCTTAAATCAAAATGACTAAAGAGAGGGTTGCTAAAATACCAAAACGAAGCTGTATAAAGAAATGCTGTAGGACCTGCATACGTATTATTTTATTAGTAATCTTAGTATGGCTATTTCTAACAATAGCAGTACCTTATCTTATGATAACAGACAAGAAGAATGACACAGACACTAATGAAAAGACAGCTACTATGAAATGATATAGAGTAGAATTAGAAGCAACAGACATCACACAGTAACCGATAATGACACATCTTTAAATGTATTTACAAAATTATTGTTTCAATACTTAGACACAATGGAGATTAGTGATTGTTATGTTTGTATGAAATTACCAGCTTCAGTACCAGAAGGAGTCACATAACATCATTTGCCTTTAACATACGGTATTTCATGTAGCATATTGTAAAGGTTCTTTTATAGAACAGGAAAACTTCAATATTATTATTCAAATCTAGATGTAGTATTTACAGAAATTCCCATTCGTAAGAATATGATTCCAGTGCTTAGTAGTCTAGATGCACAGTTTATTGGTGAATTTTTCTTAACAATGAAGTCATTGGATATAGTGAAGGCACATAAGGATAACCTAACATGCTCATTACATGAAGAAGAGAAAGTGTTTTTGAATTTAGTTGAAGAAAGGAGACAGGATTTCCAAAGAAAAACTGCTGGACAGAAAACTCATATACCACCCTGGGCTGAGAAAGAGGGAATTTATACAGCTGGTAAAGCTCATGCTGTGATGTCCCTCGACTTTGTAAAGACAGGGAAAACCTGCCTCCATAGATTAAAGACAGACAATAACAACGTATTTATTGGTTCCAGTGAATGTTAACATAACTTGCTGGTTTTGGGAGGCTGGGGACTAAAAGGGGGAACAGATCCAGTATTTCCTGTGAGGGAATAAAGCTTACTATAAACTACATGCACGGTGGTACAGGAGTTGCTACTTCGGAATAGTATTTCCGAAGATATCACATGTAAAAAGAATCACTGGAAGCAATGAAAACATCAATGAACTAACACGCAGAAAGAGTTCTAGTTTTTCAGAAACTATAAGTGACATATTTAGTGCATTGATACCTTCAGTGGGAGTCGTTCTAAATTCACATAGAATCTGTCAATTGTCAACAATAGTTGATCGTCTTTCGACCGATACTGCTGGAGGTTTCTTGATGATTAATACAGAAATGGTTGCAATTAGGTATATGGTTTTGCAATATCGACTTGCGCTTGATATATTATTGGCAAAGGAAGGCGGAGTCTATAAAATGTTGAAAGTGCAACATTGTTGCACTTACATACCTGATAAAAGTAAAGAAAGTAGAGGATATACTGGGAATATTACAAAACTTCTAGAAACAATTTAAACCAGTGGAGTTTGAGAATATATGGGAGAGACTAACAAAGAGTATTTCCTCAATAGGGACTTGGGTTTCTAATCTTGGGAAAGGTATAATAGGTCAAGTAGTCTTACCATTAGTTGGTATCACAATAATAGTTATAACAATAGTAATATGGTGTAAGTGTTGCACAAATACATTCAGAAGAAAAAGATATGAAGTAACTGGAAAGGGAAAGTAAAGAAAATATGAAGAAATACAGCTAGACAAAATGAAAGGACATTTATATGAAAGAATGAAAGATTTGAAGAATAAAGATGAGAATAAGAACGAAAAAGGAAAGAGAATGAGATATGTTAAAGTTAGCATCTGATTGGGATGGGTGATTTTGTGTTGGCTCAAAAATGCCATCAGAGAGGGGATTGATGGAGCAAGGACTTTAACTTTTAATAGTGTATTAATTACGTATTGTGTAAAACCAATATGCTATATAATCAAGGGGGGGGGGAGAAGAAGCTGTGATCCATTCAACTTCCTTATTATGCTACCAAAAAATCAAGAAGTGAACGGATCACTTGTCCTGCTTAACCAGTGTTTTAAGTTTTTCGTTCAGTGTACCGATAAAAAACCCTCATTCACGTACAGAGGATGGAATTTGTGGTATATCTTGATTCTCCGCCTGACTCTTAAAAACGTGACATCATCATAGGGTTAGTTCTCATGCTTCCTCCACCCGGAGGTGTACCCATAGTTAGTGCAGTAGTGATCAGTGATACAGGGGTCACTAGAACATGAAAAGTAACTACTTAAAATACTCGTACAGCCAGATAGAAGATTTAATGGGTCTGGATTCGAGATGATTATTAAAAATTAGATGGAGTGCATGATGGGATTTGTTAGGAATCTCCCGCACCTAGAATGTCCATAAAAAGGTCGACATGTTTTAGCCCTTGTTTTTGCCCCTGTGGGTCAAGTGGGCTTTCTTCAGGACCTAGAGTGAAAAAAGAGGTGCGAGACTGGGTGCGTCTCTGTGTGTATAGACCATGAGTTTTCAGGGATTTGTTAGAATCAAGATATATTAATCTGATTCAAATAAGGTCCATAGGTACCTTATGTATTACAATGCGGTTATCAACCGGGACCCCAGAGGAAGAGTCAGCCTTCAGCGCCGACTTCATTGGCTGCCTATAGAGCAGAGAATTCAATTTAAAGTGCTTTGTTTTACTCACAAGATTCTCTCCGGTTCAGACCCTGCGATTCTGAGCGATCTATGCCTTCCCTACATCCCGATGCATGAGTTCCTTGTTTTTGTAGAACCGAGCACGTTCATTCAAGGTGCTCGCGCCGTCCTTAGGAATTCCCCGCCCCTTTCCATCAGAAGCATCCCCAACCACCTGACTTTCAGAAGGGCGGCAAAGACCTGACTCTTTTGCTGTAGCAGTTTCCTCTCCCATATTTCCTTTCTCTACTGCTAGCGCTGGGACATTTGCCAGGACAGCCATGCGCTTTAAAAATTATATAAAATAAAATAACATAACATAACATAACACGGAGGGAAACAAATGCAATGATAGAGTTGAGATACACAACACTACAGTCTTTGACTTTTTGAGTTGTGAATTTATTGAAGTAAACATGAAAAAATGACACAGTGAAAAAGTCAGTCATGGTGAATAAAAGCCTAGTTGAAGAGCCAAAATAGTTTGAAGTCAAATGCTCAAAATACAACTGGTCTCAGAAAGGTAAATGTGTCCAGAAAAGGTCCACAGAGTGAATACTAGTCAAACGCTGGAAGAAATGAGGTTCATGGTTTCTTACTGGTGGTGGCAGAGGTCTTGCCATCTTCAACTCCTGATAATTTGTATGGATGTCCCCTCCTGCGGATGAGGGGGGATTCACAGTTGCAGGGCCTGAGGTGGCTGCAGGTGGTTCTTCCGGTGGCAGGGCCTAACTTCCTCAAATCAAATCAAATCAAATCAGGTGTTTGTTAAGAGCAACTACTCACAAGGGTCTGAAGGGGATGGGGGTATGGGGGGTTCGCAGGTTCAAGTCCATCAAGAAGGGCGTCTGTCGAAGAGCCAGAACTTGAGTTTTTTTGCGAAGATGGGGAGCGATGTTATCTGTCTGAGGTGGAGCGGAAGGTCGTTCCAGGCACTGGCATCGTGGAAGGAGAAGGAGTGGCCTCCCGATCTGGTCTTTCTGGTGTGGGGGACCACGGTGTAGGAGAGCTGGGCTGATCGTAGGGTCCTTTGGGGTGTGTGGAATTTGAGTCGGCTGTTCGGGTATGCTGGTCCGGTGTCGAGGAGGGCCTTGTGAGCGTGGGTTAGCATCTTGAAGGTGACTCTAGCTTCGATGGGGAGCCAGTGGAGTGTGCGCTGGTGCTGGGAGATGTGGCAGTGGCTTTGCAGGTTGAGGACCAGTCTTGTGGCGGCGTTTTGGATGTTCTGTAGCTTGCGGGTGAGGTTTTTGTTTATTCCGGCATAGAGTGCATTGCCGTAGTCGAGCCTGCTGGTGACCAGGGTGTGAGTGATGGTCTTTCTGTATTTGAGAGGGAATCATTTAAAGGTCTTACGTAGGAGACAGGGGGTGTGGAAGCAGGAGGACGAGACGGAGTTTATCTGGCAGTCCATTTTGAGCTCTGAGTCCAGGATGATTCCCAGGTTGCGTGCGTGGTCCGTGAGGTGGGCAGGCTTCCAAGGGTGGGGGCCCACCAGGTGTTGTTCGAGGCATCTGGGTTTGGGCCCATGATGAGTACTTCCGTTTTGTTTGTGTTTAGTTGTAGGCAGCTGTTTTTTATCTATTTGGCGACAGGTTCCATGCCTTCTTGAAAGTTGTGTCTGGTGGTGTTGGGTTCGTTGGATAGGGAGAGGATGAGTTGGGTGTCGTCTGCGTATGACACAATGTTGAGTCCGTAGGTTCTGATGATGGGGGCGAGCAGAGCCATGTAGACGTTGAAGAGCATAAGGCTGAGGAAGGACCCCTGGGGGACTCCGCAGGTGGTAGGTGTAGGGTCTGAGAGGAAAGGGGGAGTCTGACCCGTTTTGTTTTGCCAGAGAGGAAGGAGCGGATCCAGTCAAGGGCCTTGTCTTGGATCCCTGCGTCGTGGAGTCTGCGTATTAGGGTGTGGTGAGAGACTGTGTCGAACGCCACTGAGAGGTCGATGAGGATGAGGGCTGCTGTTTCTCCTTCGTCCAGTAAGGTACGAATATCGTCTGTTGCGGCAAGGAGGGCGGTTTCCGTACTGTGTTTTTTTCTGAAGCCGGATTGAGAGGAGTAGAGGATGTGGTGCTCTTCGATGAATGTGGCGGTTGGCTGTTGATGGCTTTCTCAATGACTTTCGCTGGGAACGGGAACAGGGAGATGGGTCTGTAGTTTTTGAGGTCGGTGGGGTCTGCCGAGGGTTTCTTCAGGAGGGGGTTGATCTCAGCGTGTTTTCAGTCATCAGGGAACAAGGCGGTTGCCAGGGTGTGGTTGATGGTGTGGCAGAGCATGGGTGCAATGGTTTCGGCAGCTCTGTTGAAAATGTGGTGGGGGCAGGGGCCCGAGGGGGCCCCGGAGTGGATTGACTTCATCGTCTTCAGTGTGTCTTCGGTGGTGAGGGCTGTCCTGTTGTCGATCGCTGGCTTCAGGGTGTTGGGGGTGGTTGGTGAGGGTTCAGTGTGTTGATTGTCTTAGTCGAAGTTGTCTTAGATGCTCTTGATTTTGTGGTGGAAAAAGGTGGTGAGTTTGTTGCAGAGGTCTTGTGAGGGAGGTATGTCGGCGGACTCGCTGGTGGGTTGGGCGAACTCCTTGATAATGTTGAAGAGTTCATTGCTGTTGAGTGCATGAGTGGAGATTCTGTCTTCAATCGCTTTTTTGCTCATTTTTATGATGAGTTGGTGGTGGGCGTTGGAGGCGGCTCTGAAGTTGTTGTGGGCTTCTGTGGATTTGGTGTTTTCGAGCAAGTGCTTCTGGACTCTTGAAGTTCGGTGATGAACCATCTGGCTTTCTTGGCGTGGGTGTTGTTGTTTTTCTTGAGGGGGTCTATGGTGTTGGCACTGTCAGAGATCCATCTGTGCAGGGTTCGGTCTGCGGTGTTGTTGTTGTCCGTGATGGTTGGGGTGGAGTTGCTGAGTGATGAGGTTAGCTGGTCATCGGTGATTCTGGTCGGGTTTCTTTGTGGGAGCAGGTGCTGGTGTCTGTGGATGGTGGGTGTTCTGAAGGTGAAGTGGATGGATCGATGGTCAGTCCTTGGGAGTTCGGTGGTGTGGCTGAAGGTGATGGAGTTTCCTGTTGTGAAGAGGGAGTCAAGGGTGTGTCCTGCTGAGTGGTGGGTTCGGTCATGATCTGGCGGAGTCCAATGTTGTGAAGGTTGTCCAGGAGGGATGTGGTGCTGGGGTCCAGTTGGTTGTCGAGGTGGAAGTTGAGGTTTCTCAGTAGGATGTAGTTGGTGGACACGATGGCATGCGGGGAGATAATGTCCGTGATGGAGTTGGTGAAATTCCGCGGGGTCCAGGGGGTCGGTAGATGAGGGTTCCACGGAGGGTGGAGGTAGGGCTGGCCAGTATCTTGAAGTGAAGGTATTCCATCAGGTCTGTGGGCTCGTCGGGTAGTGTGCTCAGGTGGAGGGTGGATTTGTTGACGATGGCGATTCCTCCTCCAGGGCTGGTGGTGCGGTCCTTCCTGGAGATCTTGTATCCTTAGGGAGTGGCGATGGCGATGTCCGGTCCCGAGGTGGTATTGGTCCAGGTTTTGGTAAAGAATGCTATGTCCAGGGTAGTGCTGTCGAGGAGGTCCCAGATTTCGGTGGCTTGTTTGTGTAGGGATCGGACGTTGAGGAGGATGCATTGTAGGGTCTTCGGTTCGGTTGTGTTCTTGCGGGCGGATTGCGCTGGGTCAGTGGTCTTTGCGGTGCTGCAGGTGTGCCGGCAGCGGTGACAGCTGAAGGGTCTGTGGGTGTTGGCTGGTGATGCTAGCTTGTAGTTGTTGTTGCGGCCTGGGTTGAGAATGTGGAGTTCTGCTGGGTCGTAGCGTTGGCGATGCAGAGATTCAGGGTTCCTAGTGCTGGTCGCAGTTGGGTCGCGGACGGGCGCAGATGGGCTTGCTTTTGGCAGCGCGGCTGGGTCCGGGAGGGCTGGAGAGCTGGGAGGCGGGAGCGGGGAGGGGAGGGGAGCTGCATTTGGCCGGTCGCACTGGTCGTGCTGGGGCGGAGGGGTCGCGGGAGCAGCAGAGGCTGGGAAAAACGGGCTAAAAAAGGCAAAAGGCAAAAAGAGAGAGAAGAGTGCAAATAAGGCAGCAAAAGTGCAAGAAAGAGTGGAGGAAAGACACAGAGGACACAGGAGAGTGAAAGGGGGAGATTGAGATGAGTCAAAAAATGAGTGGAAAATGGAGGAAAGACACAGAAGAGTGAAGGGGGAGCTTGAAATGAGGGGAGAATGACAGAAAATGGAGGTTAAGACCCAGAAGGAGAGTGAAGGGGGAGATAGAAGTGAGGGAAAAAAGGAGTAAAAAAGGAGAGAAAAAGTGGAGCAAAAGAATGGGGACAAAGGTCCACTGGACCACCAGGGATGAGGTGCAGGTGAAACCTGCGGGTGGAAGTAGGGCTTGAACACCAACACTCGAATGTGCAGGGGTTTGGGGGAAAGCCTCACTTAATGGTGGAGCTGCGAGGGAGGGAGAGCAATTTCACTGACATTGAGTCAGTGGTCTTGCTGTGGCAGAAGTAGAGGTAGATCATGCTGGGAAAAACCTGCACATATGGGTTTAACTGTCCTACAGCTCCCCAGTCAGGGAGCCTATATTGGAGTTTTGAGCCTCCATCTGATAATTGAGCTTCCTTTGCAACTGCTTCATCTCCCGGAGCCGGTGAATACCTGGTCCATCATGTCTTGGGACTGATGACAGGCTCCCAAGGCTTGGTCTATGGTGATCTGGGTAAGAATGACTCCAGTGGCCTCACTATGCTGGTCCACAGAATCCCTTCCACAACCCTAATTTGTGTCCTTGGCCCAGTGTGCCCCACCCGACTGGTTCATGGTTGAGCTGAGCTGGTCGTGCTGTGGTCTCAATATTACTCAGGACTGGGGAACACACGATCAGTGTTACAGTGGTAGGAACATACGAAGTGACAATAACACTGTCAATCACAGCACACTTCTTTCACGGCTTTCTGATATTGGGATTGCGGGTACGGCAATTTTGTGGCTTGAATCGTTTCTCACTGACCGCTCCTTTCAGGTGTTTGAGGGTTCTTCCATCTCCCCAAGCAAATCTCTTCCTTGCGGTGTCCCTCAGGGCTCATCCTTGAGCCCCACATTGTTTAATGTCTACATGGGGCCACTAGCTGAGGTAGTCCGTCCAATTGGCATCAAAATCATAACATACGCGGACGACACCCAGCTGGTGGTCTCCCTCAACCAATCTGACACAAACCTGGACAATCTTAGGACCTGCTTGGAAGAAGTCTCAAACTGGATGACACAATCATACCTGAAATTGAACGGTGACAAAACTGAGTTAATGTTTTTAGGCAATCCCTCCCCACTGGCTCTCAGTTCATTCTGGCCCCCTGCTTTGGGTGCGCCTCCCCCACCTAGGGAAAAAATCAAGAGCCTGGACATATGGCTCGATAAAACCCTGAGCTTTAATGCCCAAGCCACCAAACTTTTGGCAACCTGTTTTGGCCTTCTTAGGCTAATCCGGAAGATCCTCCCCTTGCTTCCTTTTGAAGCAAGGAAAATAATGGTTCAGGGTCTAATCCTATCCAGACTGGATTTTGGAAATGCCCTGTACCTAGGTGCCCCCCAACTCACCCTTAACATTCTCCAGGCGGCGCAGAACGCGGCAGCCCGGACTCTTCTTCAAATTCCCCGGCGTCTTTCAATAAAGGCCAGTTTGCATACCTTACACTGGCTACCAGTTAGGCGCAGAATTGAGTTCAAGCCCCTCTGCATTTCCCATCAAGCCTACTGGAAAACTGGTCCCCTCATAAACCATCCTCTGATTACCCCTCACAAACCGGCAAGACACCTCAGGTCTTCTTTCTCTTCACTGGTCACAGTCCCTAGGATTAAAAAATCCAGAAGTGGAGGCCGCTCGTTTTCCTATAATGCCCCTAAACTTTGGAACTCCCCCCCCCTCAACCTACGTTCAGAACCTAATCTACTCCGTTTCCGCAAACAGTTGAAAACCGCACTATTCTCCTACCCTGACTAAACTTCATTGCATCCAGCTTGCAGAGTCTGTAGCGCTGGGACGCCTCAGGGTAACCACCGCGCTTTATAAATTTTCATTTCATTTCACAATGCCATGAGTGATGTAATATCTGAGGTTAATGCATTGTGGGGGTGTAAGCTATAGTTATCTCTGCTGACTGCTGAATTTCAATGGTTTTGAACGAGATAAATCTGAGCCGAACTATTACATCCCTGCAACCATAAGTTTTTTTCAGTAAATTTCTAAGGCTATTTTTATTCTATTTCTTAGCTATGATGTCCCTGACACCTTTATTTTTTTCAGCAAATTCCAGTTTTTAAAACTTTTAATTACTAGCTGCAATCTATAACCTTTGTGAGTGGGTGTGTGAGTGGCTGAATGAGTCCGTGAGTGGTTGTGTGAGTGTCTATATGGGTCTATGAGTGGGTGTGTGAGTACCTCAGCGGGCCTGTAAGTGGGTATGTGAAGGCCTGCCTTGGTCTGTGCATGGGCCTGTGAGTGGTGCATTGGGTCTGTGAGTGGGTGTGTGAGGCTTTGTCTCCAACAAGGTTTGAACACAAATTTATAACAAAAACTAAATGTGACCATCCAAATGTTCATAGATTATCCAAAAGTGCTGTTGAGCTCATTGCTAGTGCACTAAGGCTATTCTGCAGATTGCCCTGGTTTACCCTCACCGCAGTAACCGTGTTTTCACGAAACACAGCGATGTCTCTGCTCCACCAGGAACAGTGGCAACTTGGATAGGGTAACAGGGCTTATATCCTCAGATATCACAGCCAAATGGCCCTGTTGGAAAACATTTGACTCCATACAAATCAATTATGGATTTAAAGTGGGTATGACCAAAGCGCCTAGAGAAAGCATTGATACTATGAGCTACTGTATTGAAAGACTGTATATGGGCACTAATCAATGGATTCCAATTCAATTTACAATCTGATCATATGCCAAGATAACAACATGTAATGTCCATTAATCAAATGTGTTTTAGTTTTTTGCATTTTTGGGCCATAGCACCATAGTATATGATTTAGTAAAATGTATTTTCTGGCCCAAACTGTCCATAAATTCATTTAAAAATTCTGGCAGAAAGTGAAGGCCATTTGCTGTTCATACGATAATAAGGATTGTATCATCAGCATAAAGTAAGGTTGGGAGCTGGCTATTACCCTACCTTCGGAACATCCTTGCAATGAGCCACTAAACATTGCTCTATCGGAATGATATATAAAATAAAAAGTAGGGGGCCTAATGTACATCCGTAGTGGACCCCTGTCCATAAGGTAAAGTGTGTAGTGCACTCCCCATTAGGGCCGAATCTTACTGATGCTTCATGCCCAGATCGTGCAGAACAGTTACAAGGGAACAATCTACCCCCTTTGACCCTTAGTACAGCCCAAAGCTTCGATCTGTCTACAGTGTCAAAGGCAGTATTTAGACCCACAAAGGTGAAGTGAATCTCATAACATTCCCACAGAGAAATGTGAGGAAAATGTGACTTCTTAGCTAAATGTGCGGTTTGCCCGAGTTTCTGGGCAAGAGAATGTTGGGGGATCCATGCAAGACACATATCCCTGGACTCCCCCAGGTGTCTAGTATTTAGAAATGTCTGGGTTTGGTATGTTTCCCCTCATGGCTGCCAAACCCATGCCAAAAATGTAGGTGCCCCCTATCTATCGAAAAACAACCTGTTTTTGCAAGGGGCCACCTTTGTTTTTAGTCCTGGACTCGGCGGCCATCTAGTAAAACCTACCAATCCAAGACATTTCTGAAAACTAGACATCTGTGGGAGTCCAAGGAGACGTGCCTTGCATGGGTCCCCCAATGTTTTTTTAACCAGAATCCCATGCAAATCTCACATTTAGCTATAAATAATAATGTTTTTCTCACATTTCGGTGTGGGAAAGCTGAGGGATCACCGAGCCCACACAAATGTCCTATCACCCAGCATTTCCCTAGGTCTCCCAATAAAATTGCTATATCACCTGGGTGGGTGGGCCAAGGGCCCGTGACAGCCAAGGGCCCAAAACTTATTTTAGAGACATAAAAAATTATAGACCTGGTTTTGCAAGGGGCGGCACCTGCGTTTTTGGTCCCTGGCTCGACAGCCATCTAGGGAAACCTGCCAAATCAGAAAACTAGACACCCGGGAAGTATAAGGAAGTGTGGCTTGTGTGGGTCCCCCAACGTTTTCTTTCCCAGAATCCCCGGCAAACCTCGAATTTAGCTAAAAAATCACATTTTCTCAGATTTCTGTGTGGGATCACCATGCCAGCACAAATTTCCTACCACCCATTGTTCCCCTAGGTCTCCAGAGTAAAATGAGATCTCACTTGATTAGTGTGGGCCAATGGCCTGCGACTGGGATAGGACAAAAACGTAAAGGCTGAGAATAGAGCACAGTCAGCTCTAAGCGCTATATTTTTTAAATATACATTTTTCAGCTGATTCTACATTTGACACCAACATTAGTGAGGTATCATTTATATCAGGAGACCAAAGGGTCTCAAAAGTGAAGGTGTCAAAACTCTTTTTGTGATCGACAATTTTGAAGTCTCCACAGTAAGTTTTGGGCTACTTACTGTCGAAGGCACTAGGTCTATCCACACACGTGAGATACCATTTGTGTCGGGAGACTTAGCAGAATCCAGGGGGGGTGGAAGTTTGTGGCTCGTCGCAGATTCCAAAACTTTCCATCACAGAAATGTGAGGAAAATGTGTTTTTTTGTTATAAAGTTTGAGGTTTGCTAGGGATTCTGGGTAACAGAACCCGCAAGAGCCTCACAAATCACCCCATCCTGGATTTCCTTGGGCATCTATTTTTCAAAAATTTACAGGTATGCTAGGTTTTCTTCAGTGCCAGCTGAGCTAGGGTTTAAAATCCACAGCTAGCACCTTGCAAAAAAATTGTCAGTTTTCTGTAGAAAAATTAGGTGTGTCCACTTTGTGTTTTTGCCATTTCCTTTCAAGGGGCCTAGGCCTACTCACAAATGTGAAATACCATTTTTATCGGGAGACTTGGCGGAATCCGGGGGGGTGGAAGTTTGTGGCTCCCCACGGATTCCAGAACTTTCCATCACAGAAATGTGAAGAAAATTGTTTTTTTTTTTACAAAGTTTGAGGTTTGCAAGGTATTCTGGGTAACAGAACCTGGTGAATGCTCGCAAGTCACCCCATCCTGGATTCCCCTGGGTGTCTAGTTTTCAAAATTTTACTGGTTTGCTAGGCTTCCCTAGGTGCAGCTGAGCTAGAGTCCAAAATCCCCACTAGGCACATTGCAAAAAAGGGTCAGTTTTCTATAAAGAAAATGTGATCTGTCCACGTTGCATTTTGGGCCATTTCCTGTCGCGGGCACTAGGTCTACCCACACCAGTGAAGTACCCTTTTTATCGCGAGGCTTGGGGAAATGCCAGGTGGGTGGAATTATGTGGCTCCCCACGGATTTCAGAACTTTTCATTACAGAAATGTGAGGAATTTCTTTTTTTTTTTTAAAACAAAGTTGGAGGTTTGCAAGGGATTCTGAGTAACATATCCTGGTGAGAGCAACACAAGTCACCCCATCCTGGATTACCCTGGGTGTCCAGTTTTTAAAAATGTACAGGTTTGCTTGGTTTTCCTAGGTGCGGCTGAACTAGGGCCCAAAATCCACAGCTAGGCACATTACAAAAAAGTGTCAGTTTTCTGTGGAAAAATTTGATCTGTGCACGTTGCGTTTTGGGCCATTTCCTGTCGCGGGCACTAGGTCTACCCACACAAGTGGTACCATTTTTATTGGGAGGCTTGGGGAAATACTGGGTGGGTGGAAGTATGTGGCTCCACATGGATTCCAGAACTTTCCATCACGGAAATGTGAGGAAAATTTGTTTTTTTTTTACAAAGTTTGAGGTTTATAAGGTATTCTGGATAACAGAACCGGGTGGAAATCACACATCATCCCATTCTAAATACCCCTTGGTGTCTAGTTTTAAATTTTTTTATAGGTTTGCTAGGTTTCCCTCGGTGCCGGCTGAGCTAGGGCCCAAAATCTACAGCTAGACACATTGAAAAAAGGGTCAGTTTTCTGTGGAAAAACGTGATGTGTCCTTGTTGCAGCTTGGGCTGTTTCCTGTTGCGGGCACTAGGCCTACCCACACAATGAGGTACCATTTTTATCGGGAGACTTAGGGAAATAGAGAATACTAGAAAAAGTGTTTTGCCAGCTGTCTTTCTATGCATTTCTGCCCTCCAAATGTAAGACAGTGTGTAAAAAAGAAGACATTTTGAAAAATGCCCCCTAATTCACATGCTAGTATGTCTAGAGCCACCGTGGCCCCATCCCCTCACTCTGCTGCTGGACTTTCCGATGCTCCAGTCCCTGGCTGGTCTAGCACTGCCCATAAAGTTCCAGCCATGAGACCACCTTGTTGCATCGGGGGTCCTCACCTTTGTTAGAGCAAGGAGGATAAACGTCCCGATCCCTGCAGTGCAGCTCTGCTATCTCATTAATCAGTGGTCTTTCAGCACCCACTCTGCCCGCCCAGGCGAGGAGCACATCAACCCCACCCTGCTGCCTTGCCCACAAAGCATCTTGCTCAATTCTTCCAGCACTCCCCCAGTGCCGTTGCTATTGATGACGCTGGGATTCTCATACAGATTTTTCCTTATCAATCCTTAGCATCCCTGGCCGACTGAATCTCTTTGGTCTGCAAAGAAATGTAAAGGGAAGTACTCTATTTTCTACTTATGACAATTTTCCAAAGACCAAATACATCCCGATCCAAAGGACCACTGACTACGAAATAAAGTAAAAAAATGTATTACAAAGCCAAAAATAACTGAACATACAAGCACCTCAGCAAGAGGTTCAAGAAATAAACTGGCACTAATACAAACATAATCCTACGCAGGAGTCTCAGACGACTCAAAATGAAAAGCAGAATAAGCTCAAGAAGCATTAGGCATACTATGATTGTTCCCACTTGAAGTCTTGACTGCATCTGCTCCAATGGGAAAGAAAAGATTAGCGTGTCCCTACACTTATTCTAAGGTGACATCCCTACATAACATGCCTCCCAGGCAAGAGAAAAAGGTGTCCGCTGGGAAGGCTCCCTAAGAAGCTCATCCACTTTTTCCAGGTAAGTAGCCAAAGCTACTGAACTCGTTCTAAGATGCTCCTTCCTTTCTCCTGCCTAGTTCCCACTAAAGCCTCCTGTCTAACTGCATCTCCAGCTGGACTGCCTTAGACTGAACTCAGCCCAACTCTTTCCACGACTACCTGCAACTACGTCTGCGACTACAACTACAACTTACTCTCCTACCTTGGGGCACTTTCCCTAATACAAAATCCCGAAAATAGTTCACACGCCTTGGTCACAACCCCTCTGGGCAGGTGCAGCCCCTTGTATTTTTCCAGTACAGGTTCAGCTTCTTCCAAAAACTGTTGCTTTGTCCTTGGGTCCCAGGCACCTTCTCCGCCAAATGTTGCAGTTGTGCATACCAGTAGACTCCCTCGGTTCTCACTCCTACCAACCTAACTCCTAAACAAGGGATTATTCTACCTAACAAGCTGCGTGGCCTTGCACCTGCAAAACAAATTCATGAGAAACAATCTTACACATGCTCTAAGTTACATTTCAGTTTCAACTGTGAAAAGGAGCCTTTTCCCAAGGAAAACATTCGAACCTGTAACATTAGCCAAAGTAAGAAAATTCAGTTAGGCCTCTGCTAGCAATTTCATGTCTCAGGCCATTACACTTTTAAATGCATTTCTAATAACAACATAAGCATTACGTTTAAACCCTTCTAAAGCATTATTTCATTACATTTCTAAACATTATTCCTTCTCATGTCAGAACATCCAGCATTTCTTTAATAGGCAACCTACATGTTCAGCTTTAATATGGCACGTTCAAATCTAAGGCAACATTTGAAACCCGAAGCCACCGCACACCACGCGTACGCCTCCACGCCGCAGGGATCCGAGACAAGGCTCTGGATTGGACCACCTCCTTCCTGTCTGGCAGAACCCAGAGCGTTTGCCTCCCCCATTTCGTTCCAAAGCCTCCGAGATCATCTGCGGCATACCCCAGGGATCCTCCCTCAGCCCGACGCTGTTCAACATTTACATGGCCCCGCTCGCACACGTAGCCCGACAGCACGACCTCAACATAATCTCCTACACCAGCGACACTCAGCTGATCCTCTCCCTCACCAAGGACCCCATCACTGCCAAAGCCAACCTCCACGAAGGAATGAAGGCTGTCACCAACTGGAGGAAGACCAGCCGTCTGAAGCTGAACTCGGACTAGACGGAGGTACTCATCCTCGGCTCTAACCCTTCAGACTGGGACGATTCCTGATGTCCGACTGCACTGGGGGCAACCCCGACACCCACCGACCACGCACGCAACCTGGGAATCATCCTCGACTCAACACTCTCAATGACCAAGCAAGTCAACGCCGTCTCCTCCTCCTGCTTCAAAACCCTCAGCATGCTCCGCAAGATCTACAGATGGATCCCAACAGATACAAGAAAGACAGTCACCCAGGCCCTTGTCAGCAGCAGATTCGACTACGGAAACGCCCTCTACGCTGGAGCCTCGACCAAGCTCATCAAACAACTACAACGCATCCAAAACGCCTCGGCACGACTGATCCTCGACGTAGCACCCCACGGCCACATCACCCCCCACCTGAGAAAGCTGCACTGGCTCCCCGTCAATAAGAGGATATCCTTCAAGCTCCTCACCCACGCACACAAAGCACTCCACAAGACTGGCCCAGCCTACCACAACAGACGGCTCTCCTTCTACATCCCCAACTGCCAGCTACGCTCCGCCGCCCTCTCACTCGCCACCGTCCTGCGCATCCAAAGAACAACCACTGGTGGGAGATACTTCTCCCACCTCGCCGCCAAGACATGGAACATCCTCCCACTGAGCCTACAACAGACCCAAGACCTGCTGACCTTCATTAGGAGACTCAAGACCTGGCTGTTCGATCAGTAGCGCCCCCCCCCCCCCCCAGCGCCTTGAGACCCTCGCGGGTATGTAGTGCACTTTACAAATGATTGATTGATTGATTGAAGCAATCATTTCAGCTTTACTTAAGGCATATTCCCGAATGTAGCACTACATTAGTCTCCAAATGATAAAAACACCCTTCTACACTTTGCAATACAGTCAATTAGTTCTACATTTCTAAGAATCACACAATAATACAGTCCTCTAAATATGCAGGTGCTGACTACGGGTGGTTATGGTGCACCCCTACAATTTTCAAAATAACATGGTGCTCTATCAGTCCCCCCCCCTTTGATGACCTGTGTCATCACAAACTACACCATCCTTGGGGAAAGAACAGACTTAAACAGAACTTGTTGCCACTCTTCCTCTCCTGAGCATTTCCATGTTTTTCAGATTCTGGTATTGACTGTCCTGCAGTCTCTCTATTCGTCTCTCTTGAACTCTCAGTGATCGCTCCTATCTGCTTGACTTATACCATTTGTAAGCTCTAATCAGACCCCTGCAATCCAATCACGCATGCCACAGCTATAATAAGAGGTTTCAACTCTTTACCAAGAAACCCTTTTCCAAGGTTCGCAAGCCATCTCCCCACTTTGCCAAAACCTTTACCAACTTTTTCCCACACAGTTTCTTCTGTCAAATCCTCAATCTCATAGTGAATGGCAGTGATGTTACTTATATATTTCTCCAGATCTTTGCTGTTATCTGGTATATAAGTACAGTACTCCTGAACCTTCAAAAGTTAACAGACTCCTCCCTCTTTTGCTAGAAGGACGTCTAAAGCAAGACGATTTTGCAAAACCATTGTCCTTATCGATAACATCTTTCCTTCAACCAACACCAATCATTTAGCTGTATTCATTGACAACATTCTAATTTTCACATCATTCAAAATCACTCCCAAGGTTGGTATCATTGCTCCAAAAATATCTCCAACCACAGCTGCTGCACTTTCACCTCACTTCATTCTCACATGCTGTCCTCCTTCTAAGAGCTCCAAATCTTCTGTATGATACATTTTGGGGGAAATGATCGCTAAAGAACATGCACATACCATTTCTCAGGCAATCACACATATGCATCCCACAAACAAAATACACCGTTGGAGTTATCTGCACTACACTTTGTAAAAAGTCCTTTGCATAATACTCCAAAGTAAAGGTATGCTCACATGTGGTCTGCCCCACATTGACATTCTCATAATAAGTCTGTGGTCTACTTATGCACAACTTCCCCTTCTGCACTTCATCTAGAGCTATCGGACCATAACTCCCCTTCGACTTGTGTAACTTCTCTTCATCTGTCCAGTCTACTCTACCTTGTCCTGAATCTTGCAACTTCTTTTGTTGTCTGTATCTATCTTCTACTTGATCTATACATTTCTTTTCAACATCTGACAACAGGCACGTCAGATTATGGTGATGAGCATAAGATGTATCCAACTCTTGAGTCAGAATGAAATACGTTCTAAATCTATCCTCTGATTTATAGTAATCATACTTATTCAAATGCTTATAAGCTGGTACTTCAGGAAGTACTGCATCATAATTCTAAAAGAAATACTCAAAATGATTTCATCCATAAAAAATGCTAAGCAGCAAACTACATGAAATACCATATGTCAACGGAAGATGATGGTATCTAATATCTTCATCCACTGAAGCTGGCAACTGCATACACACATAACAATCTTTACCATCCATTGCATCAATATACTCATTCAACAACTTTGCATACGCATTAAGCTTAAAATCACCTTTAGACAGATCTGCATGTAAGCTACGACTCTCCTCTAGCAGCAAAGCTCTTTTGTTTCCTATTTTGACCTCTTCTTTGCTATGAGTAGTAGGTGTAGGTGTTCCCTCTACCTCCACTGCCTGCTCATGTGGTGCTAAATACGAAACTACGACTACTAGAATTATGAAGAGTATCACTCCTCCTACAAGTGTGCCCTCTATGCACATAGCCGTACGGTTTGGGTTTCCAGCCTCCATGGTTTCAGAAATATTTTCAGCTTCTTGGTTCAGCAATAAACACTAAAAAGTCTCTTTTCTCCTTCTTCAGATGCTTGTGAACCAACGCGAACCACACCTCGGAAAGCTGGAAGTCCCCTTTTTGTTTCAGTTCCTTATTTACAGCGGGCAAAAGACAACCTTAACCCTTCTTCGTCCTCTGTGGAAAGCCCCTCAATTTCTTATTCTTCCACTCGGACCTAGGTTATCTAATTCAGCTTATTTACAACAAAGTCTCTTTAATCCAAAATAAGATTTGCTCCAACAGCTTCTAGAACATGCTGCAAAAGTTCAAGATGAAGAATGGTAGATTGATGAAATGGTATTTCAGTTCCAAAGGTAGGAAAGATCAGTCTATTCAAGATCAAGTTTCGAATTCTGCTCAGAATCGTAGGATTCTGAACTGTGATGGTCAGCACTCCTTCAATTTCAAGTCCTGGTACTAACAACACCACATCCAATGTCACGCTAGGGCTGGTATTAATCACTGTCACTGCCCTCAACCTCCCCGATTTCAGCACTCCTGGCATCAGTCACAACGTATGACCCCTCTGGAGTCGCGTACTTTCGACAAGGCACTTTCTTTCGTCTTGATCTCCTCAGACCTTCCTCTTCCTCACCTTCGTCTGACTCTGTCTCTTCAGACACAGGAGCAAGATCCCTCTCGGAGACCAGTCTCAAGTTCAGGCGCCTCTGTCTCTCTGGCCACTGCTCTTCTGCTCTGCTTGCTCTCCTGCTTTCTCTTTGCTCACCCTGCTCACAACTTCTCTCGGCTGAGTCTGACTCTGGACCACTCTCACAGCAACTTTCCCTTTCAGAGATAATTTCAGTGTCGCTATTGTTGTGACCCTCCTCAGCCCGATCTGGTGAGCAACCAGCTTCTTCAGACACCCTCACAGCTTGGTTTGTCCCCTCCTGTGGTCCTGTCACTTCAGCTGGATTTTCATTTGGGAGAGGAGTGGTTTCTTCCAAGGGTGCTGAAACTCGACAGGTGTGAGAAGCATGTACCCAATTTGGCAATCCTCCACACTTTACTGCAGTGTTCGTTACCAAGATAACCTGGTAAGGGCCTCTCCAGCGAACATCCAAGCAGCTCTTTCGCACGCGCTTCCGAACCAGCACCAAGTCCCCCGGACTTAGGTCGTGACAGAGTTCACTTGAAGCCTGAACCACAGCAGCCTGCACCGGATGAGACACAGAACGGACGACATCAGCTAGTCCCTTGCAATAATCAAGGATCAGATCGTCTGTGATGTTAATCAAGGATGTCGATGGAAACGCTGGTAACATTATAGCCCTCCCCATCAGTATTTCATGTGGTGAAAGACCTGTTCTCCTGTCTGGGGTACTGCGCATACTCATCAACACCAAAGGCAAAGCATCAGGCGATTTCAGAGACGTGGATGAACACACTTTCCCCATTCGATCTTTCAAAGTTCCATTGATCTGCTCCACTATCCCAGCCAGAAGCCTCTGGGTGATAACTACAATGGAATCTCTGATCAACCTGCAATGCTGTACAAAGCATCTTCATGATTTCGCTATGGAAGTGTGTTCCTCTGTCCGATTCCAAAGAGGTCGGAATCCCAAATCTAGGAATGAGTTCTCTCAACAACAGCTTTACTACACTGAGTGTATCGCACCTACGAGTAGGATAAGCCTCCACCCACCTTGAGAACACACATACCATTACCAGAATGTACCTCAGCCCGTTACTCCTAGGCATCTCAATGAAATCCAACTGCATCCTGTTGAAAGGTCCCCCGGACCTCCCAATGTGACTCATTGTAACCACAGTTTTCTTTCCAGCATTCATTTGCTGACACATAACACACCTCTGACACACAGCTTCTGCCACCGCACGAAATTGCGGATTGTGCCACGTTTGTCTGAACACTCGCACCATGGCATCTCTTCCCAAATGCACCGCACCATGAATTTGTCTTGCCATCAGGCTCAGCAACTCATCTAGCAACACTGCTCTTCCATCACTCGAGACCCAAATATCCACATCCCCTTTCTCACAGCCTGCATTGATCCACACATTCTTCTCCTGGTCTGAAACCTGTTCCTGCAGACACTTGAGCTCATTCCAAGTATCTGCCATGGCCAACATCATGTTGAACTCGGTTCTTTCTTGGCTCCCATCTACATGACTTTCAGTGAATGAACAACCTTGTTCAGCACAGAATCGTGCAACTTCGTTCGCATTGCGATTCCCAAGTGACACAAAATCTATCCCTTTTCCATGAGCCGTGCACTTAACAACTGCAATTGCCTTGGGGCGCTGTAAGGCCTCTAGGAGCAACCTCACAAACTCCTCATTTCGGATGGGTGATCCAGATGATGTCATGTAACCTCTCTGGGACAATAACTGTCCGAAGTCATGAACCACACCAAACCCATACTGGCTGTCGGTGTACATGGTAATTCGAATTTAGTCTGCCGCCAAGCAGGCATGAGTCAAAGAAATGATCTCAGTAACCTGAGTGGAGTATACCCCTTCCAGGCATGCAGCTTCAACTACTTCTGTAATGGTACATACAGAAAATGCTGCTCTCAACTGACCAACACTGTCTCTTAAGCATGAACCATCAACAAAGAAAATCTCATCAGGGTCAGGCAATGGTTCATCAACAATGTCAGGTCTCGGTTTGGTGCAAAGCTCAGTCACATCAAGACAATCATGGTCCGCACAATCTTCATCAAGTGTGTTCAGCAATGGCATCAATGTGGCAGGATTCAAACCAGAACACCTCCTAAGGGTCACATTCTCCACAGCAAGTATAACCTGCTCTTAGCGTGTGAGCCTTTTATTGGTCAGATGCTATGACTTGGTCCTGGTCATCAACAATTCAACAGAATGTAGAACGTGGACAATTAGTGGGTGACCCATGACAATACTCTCACACCTTTTAATGCGGACACCCGTTGCAGCAACGGATTTGAGACATCCAGGCAACGCTGAAGCTACTGGATCTAAAGTAGCTGAAAAGTAGGCAACTGGTCTACAGACACCTCCATGTTGGACTGAAACTGACAGTGCACAACCTTCTCGTTCATAACAGAATAGTGAAAAAGATTTGTAATCAGGCATCCCCAGTGCCGGAGCACGACAAAGGTCCTCTCGCAACTCTAAGAACGCCTTCATACAGTCATTGTCCCATGGTACCGGATCACTTACATCCTTGTGTGTCAGTCTCTGCAAAGACTTCGCTTTTAATGAGAAGTTGGCAATCCACTGACAACAGTAGCTAACCATCCTTAAGAACATCCTGACTTCTCTATGAGTAGAAGGCACCATCATACCCATAATCGCCTCTATCCTGTCTGGTGACACCTTCCTCTTGCCTTTTTCTATTCGTTGACCCAAATAGTGCACCTAATTCAAGCAGTATTGTAGCTTATTTGGCAACACCTTGTGTCCATTCTCTTCTAAATGGTTCAGTAAGGCGATGATATCAATCCTGCATGCATCTTCAGTCTCTGACGCCACAAGGAGGTCGTCTGTGTACTGGACGAGAACGGAGTTCTGCGGCAGTACAAGACTCTCAAGATTCTTCTTCAAGATCTGATTAAAGATCGATGGACTCTCTGTATACCCCTGTGGGATACGACACCATGTTAAAACATGATTTTCCAGTTTAAACGCAAAAAGAAATTGGTTCTCCTCATGCAATGGAATCGAGAAGAAAGCCTGACAAAGGTCAATCACAGTGAACCACTCCATTTCAAAGGTCAAAAAGGTTTATTGCATAATTTTTTTTTTTTGTGAAACTTTATTTGTCATTTTCACAAGCATTGTACAAAAACCATCATCAGTGTAAAGAGCACATAACCACTGTATACTGAAATATACCAAGTCCGTCACTCCATAGCACATCAATAAGAAATAAAGAGGGAGGGGGATAGCCATCGCAGTGGTCCACAGACACATAATAGCCACGAGTTCAATAACATCCCCATACGTCTCATGCATTTAGTACATTATTAACATTGTAAAGAGTTTAGTAATACCGTGGGTCAACCCACCCCTTCTGGGTACAGTTGATTGTCTAATTGTGCTTGACGTTCCGCCGTAAGTTTGGCAATATAAGTGCGGTATGGTCCCCATATGTCCAAGGGTCGAGAGGGAGTGGGAATGGTGGAAGAATATTCGACACAGTTTACATTGCAGGAGGCCAAGCTTTTGAGCCAGGATTTCACACTTGGACTTCTTTTGGAGCACCAAAGCAGGGCCAACTCCCTCTTGGCCAACAAAAACCCCAGCGCTGCGAGTCTGCGGACGGCTTGTGGAAATTTTGACACATAGCCCAGCAAGGCAATTTCAGGGGAGAGGGTCAGGGGAACACCCAGTATCTCACCAAATGTAGTATGTACCTGTAACCAGTAGTCACTCAGTCGAGGGCATGTCCACGATAAATTTGCAAAATCAGCGTCTACAGCCTTACATTTCGGGCAGTTAGGAGAGCGGGAGGGGTCTATCTTATGGGCCAATGCAGGGGTGTGATACAAGCGCCTCAAGAATTTAAAGTGAATGAGTTTGTGCCTGCTGTTGAGTGACACCCGTTTGGTTACTGTGCAGCACTGTGCCCACTCTTCGCCCGTTATGGGTTTCCCTAGATCTCTTTCCCACGCCAGTCAGACCTTTACGTCAGCAGCGGGGGTGGCCGCGACACTAAGTCTGTAAAGTTTGGTAACCATATGCGCCCCTGAGAGATGTTGAATGACAGTCGTCAAAGGTAGTGCCTCCTCTGGGGCCAGTGGGAAGGTGGGGAACGTGGCCCGCATCATGGATCGGATTCTGGACAGGACAAAGGAGTCCATAAAGTTGCGATCCAGGAAACGGGGGTCCTCCGTCAGACTAAAGGCATGCCCGTCTGGGAAGAGGTCGCCCAATGTATTTAAGCCGAATTTGGAGAGTGTAGTACGGACCACCGCTTCACCAGTGATAGGGAGCCAATGCGCATTAGGGAGTGGAAGGAGCGGTGAATAAAGAATATCTAACTTCAATAGCCTCCGGAGCTTTTCCCACGCCCAGCATGTGGAAGACACGGTCTGAATATCTTGGGGGTCTCTCGGGAACCCCCTAGGGAGAAGCGTAGCCAATGAGTGCGGTAGCGCCAAGTCTGCCTCCGGTTTCAGGTACAGTATGCGGGCATCTGGGTGAAACCAGGCATAAGCAAAGGAACACTGTGCTGCTAAAAAATATAGATAAAAATCAGGTACACCCAGGCCACCGCGTTCATAAGGCAGGGTCAGTGTGTGCCACGTGACCCGAGGAGTCTTGTTTCCCCAGATCAACCGTAGCAGCAGTGTTCGCAGCTGGGTGAAAAATATCTTAGTCAAGGGAATTGGAATGTTGTTAAATAAATACAAAAACCGGGGAAGAACCACCATCTTCACTATGGCAACGCGCCCCACCATAGACAGCAGTAAGCGCAGCCATCGGTCTATGCTATCTTCCAGGAAATCCAGCGCCCTTCCATAATTGAGCCTAATAATGTCTACAGTGTTAAAATGGACGTGTATTCCCAAGTACTTGACCGACTCCGAACACCATTCCAACGGGTATTCGCAGTTCCATTGCGTAGTGGCGGGGGTCAGCGGGAAAATAAGGGATTTGTGCCAATTCATGTGTAGCCCAGAGAATTTGCCAAACCGTGTGATTTCCGCCAACAGCGGTGCCAGGTTGAGGGAAGGCTCCCGGACATAGAGTATTAAATCATCTGCGTACAGCGATGCCAGCAGAGGACCGGTGCGAAACTGCAGGCCCCGAAAAAGGTGCTTTTCCTGAAAGTGTCGGACCAGTGGGTCCATAGCTAAAATGAATAATAATGGGGACAATGGGCACCCCAGTCTGGTGCCTCTGGACAGGGAAAACGCCTCTGTGATGGTGCCATTTAATCGAATTCTGGCCGTGAGTTTAGTGTACAACAATGCCACCGTGGAGACAAAACACTCCGGCATACCCATGGGAATCGAACGCCTTCTCCGATTCCAAAAGCACGGCGGCCTCTGGGGTGCAGGGGTCTACACGGTGAATAACCGAGAATAATGTTCGCAGATTTAATGAGGTAGATCTATGTGGTACAAACCCGGACTGCGCGGGAGATATGATGAACTCCATTAAGAGGGCCTGGCGAGTGGCCACTACTTTGGCTAATATTTTATAGTCTGTGTTCAGCAGTGAGAGGGGCCTGTAAGAGCCACAAAGGGTAGGGTATTTCCCGGGTTTCGGGAGCAATATGATCACTGCTTCTCTAAACGTGGGGGGCAGGCAACCCTTCTCCAAAGCCTCCGCATAGACCTCTATCAGCACTGGATCCAGTTCTTCCTTGTACGCCTTATAAAAATCGGCCGAGAAGCCATCCAGGCCAGGAGCAGCCGACCCCCGTAAGGCGTCAATAGCCTCCACGACCGAGTCAACCGTAATTGGCTGGGAGAGGAACTCCTGCATGTGTTTTTCCAAGAAGACCAATGCTATTTCGTCTAAGTAAGAGCATTGATCGCGAAGATCAGTGGTGGCGGACGAGGTATAGAGGTCAGTATAGTATGACAAGAAGGTGTGGCAGACCTCAGGGGTGGTGTGGAACAGCGTACCATCCGGGGCAGCGATTCCTGTTATGTATTGTGTTTGACGTGGAGGGCGGAGCAGTTGTGCAAGTAGCTTTCCGGGCCTGTCTCCCTCTCCGTATTGCCGCGCTGTGTGTTGTGTGGTTAAAAAGCGCAATTCCCTGTCCGCCTCTTCACGAAACTCCATCAGTAGTGTAAGGTGACGTGTCTCGTTTGCCTCAGAGGGGTTTCGAAGCAAGTCATCTTCCAACGCTCAGATATCATTCTCAATGCGGGTGAGGGTGGATCTGATGGAGTGCAGGACCCCCACATGCGTAGCTGTGCACACCCCTCTGATAATGGCCTTGAATCCCTCCCACAGGGCTGCGTGAGTCTCCACCGACCCTGTATTGAGCTCAAAATAGTCGGTGATGGCAGTTCGGAGTGTTTCGGCGAACACTGTGTCAACGAGGGCCCTTCCGGGGAATCGCCATTGTCGCTCAAATCCGCCCGGTCTGGGAATCCCCAAGCGTAATGCCACCGGGGAGTGGTCTGACAGTGTACGTGGAAGTGTAGTATGAGATGTTACCCACCCAGCCACCCCATGGGAGAGTAGCCAGTAATCCAGTCTCGTCCACGTGTTATGGAAGTTGGAATGGTGTGTGTATTCCGGGGCCCCACCGTGTAGCCTAGCCTCGATGTCAATGAGGGAATAGTGGACACAAATGTCAGCTAGGACTGGTCTGGATTGCTTTCTGGTATCTGAAGCGACTGAAGTCCCGTCACGTGAGGGGTTAAGGAGTAAATTAAAATCCCCACCTACAATCAACTGGCCTGTATCCATGGAGAGTAGTTTCGCCTGAAGGTCCTGAAAGAAGGCAGGGGTGTCAGTATTAGGGCCATACACGTTTACCAGGGTAACAGTCTGATGGAATAGAGAGCCTGTTACCACCAAGTATCGACCTTCCGGATCCCCTATCGTGGAGTGTAGTATGAAGGGTACTTGTTTGTGTACGATGATGGCCACTCCCCTGGAGTACCTGCTATAATCAGGGAAGAAGCGGTGCGAAACCCAGCTTCTGGCGAGGAACCGGGACCCTGCAGGGCATAAGTGTGTTTCCTGCAGAAACACAATGTCAACGTTATGTCTGCCTAGATAATTAAAGACCTGCCTGCGCTTCCTCGTGTCGTTCAGACCCCTGACATTCCAGGACATCAGTGATATCAGGGAGGAGTCAACATGTGTAGTCTGTCTAGCCATCAGTGTAGGAACTTGCGTGCCTAATCTGGAGTGTGTCTAAGTCTAAGGTGACGTACAATGCGATGTGGTGTATGACTGCTATCCGAGTTCGGATTGATACAAAACTAAATAAAATCCCCTCCCCACCCCCTTCCCCCACCCAGCCTCCAAACAGCCCTGGGAGGCATAACCCCATTAACCATGCAGCGAACTGAGCAAACCACTTAGTTACAAAGCGCAATTTCAAACAGTAGAACAACTGCAATAAAAAAATAATAGGTAAGTCAACATTGGCATCCGCCATGGGGGGTGGCAACGCCACGCCGGTTGGGGAGTAGACACTACTGGAAATTCGGAGCATGTGTAACCACAAAGAACTGGGTACAAGAGGAACATCCAAAGCTAATCAGAAGCCCAAAGTGACTGGTCACATCCGTCAGCCATTGCCTGTCTCAGCAAATAGATCAACGCTGGCCTGCGAGGCGTTTTTAACCGGAGAAGCCGGAGCCTGTGCATCAGACTGGGCCGGGCTTTTGTCCCGCCGCCTGTAATGTTGGCAGAAGTCTTGGGCTTCAGACGGCGTCTCAAAGATGCGGGGCCTGCCATCAATGTCCACCTTGAGTCTAGCGGGGTATAGCATGCCATATCGAAGGCCGAGGTTTCGGAGTGTAGCCTTAACCCCTGTGAATTTCTTGCGTGCTTCTTGGACAGTGAAGGTGAAATCCGGAAAGAAGGATAGAGTATTGCCTTGCCATGTCACCACACCACGGTCCCGAGCCGCCCTGAGGACAGCATCCCGGTCTCTGAAGTTCATAAGGCGAGCAATAATGGGGCGTGGTGGGAGACCGGCTCTGGGCCGGTGGCCTAGTGATCTGTGGGCACGCTCCACCACGAACCCCTGAGTGAAGGTGTCGCGGCCAAACAGTTCAATCAGCAGCTGTTCAACAAAAGTGTCCATCCGGCCAGTTTGCGTCGTCTCTGCTACGCCGGTGATGCGCACGTTGTTTCTTCTCCCCCGGGCCTCAAGGTCCTCATTTTTAATGGCGACCTCTTTAAGGATTCTCTCCACCCTCTCCAGCCTCTTCAGGGATTTCGTTGCACCATCCTCTGCATCAGAGATTCTGGATTCCACTAGGTCCAGCCTTCGGTCGTGCGCCTGAATTTTGGAGCCTATGTCCGCCATGCGGCGCTCCAGCGTGTCAAATCGCCCATCTAGCGCTTTAAAACCGGCCCTCATCTCGGTCATCATGGCAGTCATGAGAGAAGTGGCATCCTCCGGGTCCGCTCCTCCAGCCGCCCCAGTCAGGACATCCTTTGGAGGGTCAGTGACGGGGAGGGAAGCCCCCGCAAAGTTAAGCTTGCGCTGATTGGGGTCACGTTTAACCATCGTGGTCGTGCAGCGGGGCCACCGGATCCAAGCCTCTATAGCCTCCGCGATGACGTGGCAGTAGTAATGTCCCAGGCCCCAGGCAATCGACTGAATCCCACAGGAGCACCTCAAATAGGGCAATGGGTCAGCAGCAGGGTAATGATCTTGCACACCAGGGGACGTTGCGTGGGTCCCAGCCCAGCCCGGAAACACAATCAGGAGGGGGGGGCACCAAATGTACAATGGGCGGGGCGACCACGTGGAGGCCCGTTCAGGCACCTCAGACGTCCGGCAGGTCAATCGGGGCGATGAATCTCCCCTCACAGGTGCACAGTTAGACAGGGAGAGGCCATAAGTACCGCAGCGCCCGAAGCAGAGTGGCGCAGTCAACCGTAGCGCCCAGCACGGCCCCTAGGCCAGCCCCACAGCAACCGGCTCCCAGAGCCACGCCCGCGCCCTCGCCGCGGCCAAAATTGAGCTCCCAGCTTCCCCCACCGCGCCAGTCCTCAAGGCCCAATTAGGCGCCTAGCGTCCCAGCGCCGCAATAGGGGAGCGGGGTCCCAAAGCCAGCCACGGAGCCGAGCCCAAAGCCCCGAGAGCTCAGAAATCGCTGCGGGGGAACCCCGCCGGCCGCCAGTGCGCCCCAGGCGTAGCGCTCCCTACCTCCACTCCACGGCACCGAGGCCTCCCCTTCTGGACCCGGCCGATGGTCTCGCCGCCGTATCTCCGGGTCCGCTGCCGCAGTTGCCTCCAAAATTTCACCCATCGGGCTGTGCAGGATGTAGATCAGGAACGCAGGTTGGGGTGCCGGAAAAATCGCGGGTTACACCATTTATCGGGTGCCGACTCCCCGATCCGGCGGAGCTTCAGGAAGAGGTGGCCATCTTGGTCCCCTCCTCGGCCACGCCCCCCGGTTTATTGCATAATTAATTAAAATCATTACAATTTCCACATGATAATTTTATAGTACAAAATATAAATATGTTTACTAAAAAGTTAAATCTCCTCCTTTGTTAAAATGGTGTAGAACAGTGTATTAAATTTTTTTTCCGGGGATGCTCCCGCTGACTTGGAATATCTTAGTGTTTTTGCGTGTTTGTGCGGGCTTTTCCTTTCATTAGAATCAAGGCAGCATTGGTGTCCCGCTTCTTAACCCTGTCCTTGTTCTACTTGACTCAAACATTTGTTCACTTCTGCCAAGAATTTTGTTCCCCGACAGGCCATAATGATTGAACTCCCTCCCAGCCAGCAAGTTACTGCTTGTCTGCAGGTGTGGATATTTAGCTCATTGCAAATATGTTTTAATAATCGTTGCCGTTGTGCCAGAAAAGCCGGACAGACACACAAAAAATGAGCTAGTGATTCTGTTTTGTAGCCACATAGTCTACATCTCTCGGTCTGGTAATTGCCTTTCCAGTATGGTAATAAATCCTTCGAAATGTGCATACCCATCCTTTAATCTGTAAAGGCTCTTTTTATGTGCTCATTAAAGTGAGAGGATAAGTAAGCGCGTGGTGTGGTAATCCTGCTTTGAAGGAATTGATTATGGTCCAGCCGTGTCGCCGGTTTAAAAGTGTCCCTTTGTCTTCTTGGAAAGATTTCATCCTTGCTGCCTTATTGGCCAATCAACTTATGCTTACTTTGTCCATCGCGGATTCCCATGCGGCTTCCAACTCCAGCTCTTTTACGCAGGTTTTCAGATAGTTTCCCCAAGAGCACGGGGTTCCCTTCTCTCCTTGATTTTTTATGTCTTCCCAGTTTAACCAATCCATTGAATCCGGGTCTGCAGATCTAAGTTAATAACACAGTTTTACGAAGCCGCTCATGCTCCTGTATTTCTGGTTTTGCAGACCAAATTCCAGCCTAACTTGCGAGGCTGAAGCGCACCTTGGAAGGTTAAAAACTGCTTTATAAATTTTGGTTTGGAGATCATTTAGTAGATCTATTTCACACCAGGTAACAAGACCGTAAGACAGAGATGGCAAAATTTGTGCCGACATGACCTTCAAGAGATGTTTGTAATTAGGACAGTCCATTTTTGTTTTTAAAAGACGGTAAGCAAAAAGGAGGCTTTGGGCTTTTGCGCGAATTGCAGTTATGTGGTCCGTTTGTTTTGCGCCCTGGGATATTGTAATTCCGAGGTATTTGTACGACCCTTGTTCGTTCACCTTTGTCCCGTTCACCGTCCATGTGTATCTTAGTTTTTTTGGGTCTACTAGACGGACCACTTTAGTTTTTTCTTTATTTATGTCCAGACCCTCTTGTTTTAAGTACGCTGCCAGTACTATATCGTCTGCATATTGCACGCAAGGAATTCGATGATTTGCCAAAGATGGTGGGTGAACTTCGTCCGTCTCCAGCACTGTTGCCAGATCGGAAAGGAAAAGATAAAAAAGGGTGGGTGCTAAAACGCAACCTTGTTTCAGGCCCTGGTACGTTGGTATGTTCCTCGTGGTATAAGCTCCATTTCCCAATTTCACCTTTGCCCATGTGTCTTGGTATAGAACTTTTATTGCCTTTAGTAGTTTAATTGGCGTCCCCCAATACTGTAGTTTACCCCATAGACGCTCTCGGTAAACTCTGTCAAAGGCCGATTTAATATCGACGAAACAGGCATACAACCGTGCACCCTTTGCTGCAATTCTGTCCGTTAATAGTGACAGGCAAGTTAAGTTGGTGATTGTTCCCATTTTCCGCCTGAAGCCTGTCTGGAACCAGGGGATTCTGTTTGATTCTTCGATCCAGTCTTGCAGCTTTAAGAGGATGCAAGAGGCGTAAAGCTTTGCTTTTACATCTATCAAAGATATAAGCCTATAGTTTGTTGGGTTGCGATGGTCGCCATGTTTAAATATTGGGTGAATGACATTACCCTTCCAAGACGCAGGTACCTGGGCGTTGTGATAAATTTGATTGAAAAGTGGCGTTAGGGTTTCTGCCCAGAATTCCGGGTCATGTTTAAAGATGGCGTTGGGCAGCCTGTTCGGGCCTGCTCCTCCCTCGTCCTTTAGTCTTGTAATTATTTTACAGAGTTCCCCTCTAGTGGTTAATTCCGGGAATACCATCTCCTCTTATGAACCCTCCTTCGTCCCTGGTCCTTCTGTACCTATGATGTTAATTTCCGTCTGATCCTCCTCGATTAAATTTGTTAACCGTATATTGTTCGAGGGACCTGCTGTTGTTGTGCAGTAAAGGGATTGTACATGTTCGGACCAGGAGTCGGCTCCTACTCCGGCTTCCTGGTGAGTTTTGATCCTTTATTTAGATCATTAATAATACCCCAAAAGTCTCGACTGTTAGGATGTTTTCCTGCACTTAGGAGTTCATTCCATAGCTTTTCCTTAAAGGCAACTTTTGCGGTGTTTAGTGACTTCCTGTAAGCGCTTCTGGCTTCAAACAGATCTCCCTTATTTATTTGTAACCCCAATCTTTTTTGCCGTGCTAGAATTCGGACCTCTTTAGCTACCCTCCTTTTTTTTGTTCTTAGTTCGTTGTTAAACCAGGGCTCCATTTTGAGGGTAGACTTGCTCTGTATCCCTGATGTTGCTGGAAATTTATGGAGAAGGTCCAGGACCAGTTGCTCCCAATTTTTTACAAGATCTTCCTCTTTTTGCAACCCTAACTTGAGTTTTCGAGCTGTGACGGCGGACTGAATTTTTTCCAGCCCTTCTCCTCGCCATTTTAATTTTTTTAGGTTGAATTTGGATGCTTGATGAAGTACACATGACATTTTCGGAGCCAGGGTGGGCGCAGTGTTTAAGGAAGTTATTTGGGGGAAATGGTCACTTTCTGGCCGTTGGGCAATTTGGAAAGTCTCAATGCCTGGAACTAGGTCATCGCTCACTATTGTATAGTCTATTATTGAGTGGGCCCTTCCACTCAGGTACGTAATACCTGCCGGCCTGTCCCCCCTCATGTTGCTGTTCAGAATCGTCAGACCTAATTCTCTTAGGTCGGAGGCTAGCCTAAGACCTCCTTTGGGCGGTGGCATGATTCCTTTTGCCCTGTTTTTGCCAATTAGGTCGCAGTTGAAGTCCCCAGAGATTAATAATGAACATCCTGAATGGGTTTTTTGTATCAGTTTTATCAGTGACGTTAGGCTCGTTTGTTTTTCTTGGTGTGACTTCCGTTCCGGGTGGATATAAACGTTGAGGATTATGATTTGCCACTGTTTGGGCCCAGCTGTCAGAGATTCTGTGATTCTGGTCACTTGCACCCAATTAAGACCTACGTCCAATGCTTCCGATGTCCAGTTATATTTTTGGGTTATGTGAGTTGATGGACCTCCCCCGGGGTGCCCAAAGTTTGAGTGTCTTTCTGCCAGGATGTGGTGAGCCTTGAAACCTGGTATTACTGTAGGTGCTAGTTTCCATGACTCCTGAATCAGGATTACGTCTTGTTGGGAAAAAAAGACTTGTGTGTCGTGGTCCAGCTCCATTTCTTGGAAGCAATGTACGTTCCATGAGCAAACTGAGAGATTTGTTGATTTTTTAACGCTCTGCGTTTCCTCCCTCCTACATGGAGTCATTGACAAGTATTTCTCCATGTTAGGGACCCTTATTATTCAGAACCGTGGGGACCCAGGACCAATCCATTTTGTCCCGCCCGTGCTGACTGATTGGTTGCTTGGTTACTTTCAAGGTTGCCCCATCCGTTGAATTTACTACAGCTGGTGAGGTGGCACGTTCTCCTTGTAGACAGGAGAACGTAAAGCGTTTTTTTCCGTTGCCCTTTGTTTCGTTGCGGGTGCTTTTTTGTAACGGAAATGGATATCTTGGGCGTGTGTTTCGTACAATCGATATTCCCCATGTTTCAAAATGATCTTTTGTGGAGAATATCTTATCAGCGATGGCCTTTGAGGCCCAAGTTTTAACGGTGGCTTTGGAGTCTGTGTTATAAGGGGTTCTTTTAAATTCGACTACCAGAAGGTCCTGTGATGTTATCTCACTTAGTGCTTCTGTTTCGCGGAACAGTTTTAGCAAGTTGCCTCGGTTTAGGGTATCCTGTGGCCCCTCTGATGGGTATTCTGGGATAAAAGTTAGCTTATGATGTGGAGATTCAGGGTGATGAAGGAGTTCGTTGGAGACTTGCGGGAAGCCTGTTTTGGTCAGTTGAGGCTTTGTGGATTCGTTAAAGTTGCTTCTTTGAGAGGGGGGTTCTCGTTCCTGATCCCTATTCGTTGACTTCCTCAAGTTTGTTGTGCTTTGATTTTGTCCTGGATTGTGCTGCTCGATTGGAAAGGGATTTTGCCGCGGTTGGAGTAGGGCGCAGGTGCGCTCATTTTCCGAAACGGTAACGCACATGCGGGCAAGTACAGTATTTGACTTTAGTCCTGGAGTTTCTCCTGGATTTTCGTTTGAAGATGTTACCAGTTTCAAAGGGCTGAGCTGTGTCCTAGTGGAAATCGGACTGTAATTGTTGACACGTTGTGTGCCAGGGTTTTCTCCCGTGGCTTGTCTGGGCTTTAATTGCTCAGGGCCTCCGTTATCGATGATATGTGTAGGCTCGGTAGATCCATGCCTTGGGTTGTGGTCTTTCATTGGGACTGAACTTATTTCTCTGTGGCCACTGTGGGCTGTAACTAGTGCGAAATTTGTTGAGCAAGATTGGTTAACGGGTATTGTTGTCACTCTCTGCCTTGATTCTCCTTCCCTCAAGGGGGTTTGGATGTCTAGATTTTCAGACGGCTGATTTAGTCCCTCCTTGGCGTCTTGCGGCGTAGTCGGTGAAGAGGACTTGGAATCCTGGGGGGAGTTTGCTTTAAAGATCGGAAACAGGTTGCCTAGTTCTGTATTTTGTTGCTGTTTATACTTTAGTCTGTCTTTCCTGGCCTTTTTCTTTTGTCCCTTGGTTGCTATTTTTTCCTCTTTAAAGGATTTTTGAGAGAGCGGTGTTATTTCCTGATCTTGTGCTGATCTTTCTGGCCCCGCTAATTTTTCAATTATAAGACCACAACAACAACAAGACTGTTGTTTGTCGGGCCTGTTTGAGCATCTCATTTCCCCTGGTTTGTTAATAATGAAGAAAGTGCATCGATCTTTGAGTTTATGCCCGCGATGTGACCCGCCACTAAGGTGATGAGGTCAATCTGCACCTCCATTTTATTTGATTGGTAGTTCAGGACTTTTATGGCTTGATCTAAGGAGCTTAATAAGGTCCTGATCCATGTAGACGACTGATCTCCTTGTTTCTTGTTTGGATCTTTGGTGTCTGTGTCCATCGAGCTGCCCGACGAAATAGTTATTGGTGCAGTTTGATTTGAGTGAAGATCGTTTATTGGCATGATATCTCTGTCATTTATGGTGAGGTTATGATGATTTCTTTTTTCCACGGGGCCTCGTGGGGTGGACATCGCAGGACCTAGACTCGGGTACTGATTTTTCGGACTTGGCTCGGTTCGTAGTGCTATGCCTCGAGTATCTAGATACATAGATATTCTTTCCGTCAGTTCTTCCAATTCAGAGCCATTCGATAGAAACAGCGGTTTTTGCCATGGATCTCCATCACATGGGGATACTGAAGTGAATTGCTATGGCTTGCCGGTCCCTCATTAGGCCTTGTCGGGCCATTGGGGTCCATTACTTCAACCAAGTCGGTGAGTGTTGTGCTGGTATTTATATTCCGCCCAGATCTTTTGACTGGGTGTGAGTGTTTGGTTGGTTCAGATGCTCCGTCCATCACCACCCACTTTTGTACCGCTTTTGGCCGCCATATGTGTGGCAGGGTATGCTCAGACGTGAGTCCCTTGCTCACTTTGCCACTGGATTCAAGCAAGCCGGGCTGAAGACGGCTGGAATGCCAGAAACCGGTCCTCGGAAGCTTGTTTCCGGTCCAGGGAAGACATGGCTTGGCAGTTCGGGCTGGACTGTTCCCATTAGGCACAGGGTCAGACTGATTTGTATATAGCCATGTCTGAACTGGGGTGGCAGAGTGGGCTAAAGAACGGTGATGGATCAAACCCAGATCTTTTGACTGGGTGTGAGTGTTTGATTGGTTCAGATGCTCCGTCCATCACCACCCCCTTTTGTACCGTTATTTATATTCCGACTGCAATCCTTTATGATGGCGTCAGCCATGGTGTACTTTGGGGTTTCTGCATGGTCTTTTTCCCCTGAGTAGGGGTTTGGATGATGTACTTGTGCTGTAACGGTCACTGAGTTTCCCTTAGGTATAGAGCCCTTGGATTGTGGACGGGGATTTAGCCCTTGTTGATCATCGATCGTGTTAGGCTGGTTTTTATCCGGAGTAGAAAGAACATTAATTGGGGAAATCGGGTTTGGCAAGTTGCTGGCCTCAGCTGTTGGCACATAAATTGCAGCAATAGGGTCCTTTAGATAAAAGAATTTTAGGAGCCCCGACTTTCTTGTGAGGTTTGATGTCATTTCGGGGGTTGGCGCTGAGACCATCCTCTCCCTTGGACTGGACTTGGCCCCTGAAGGTTTGTCTACTTCGTTTGACTTCTTTGAGTTTTTTGGGGGCTTTTTGTTTTCCACCTGGTGTCGCTTTCTCCCTGATCTCATTTTCCCCGGTTAGGGCTCGAGGCCCTCTTCTTTCCGCTCCTTGCCCCCCTGCCTCCCTGATCCTTGGTGGAGGGTACTATGGACTCGGCGTCTTGGCGTGGTCCAATAAGGGTCAATACGGGTCAGCACAGCAGTGTGTGGGGGGTCGATGCTTTGCTATTGCTCTTGATCTCACTCTGCGTGCTCTGCGTGTGTTCCCCCCCCCCAGCCCCCAGCTGGTGCTTACTGTCTGGCTGCCTTGGTTTTGAGTCACCGGTGGACGACTGGACGAGTCCTCTTGTCCTCCGGCTCCTGCTCTAGCGCCACCACCAATTCTCTCTCTCACTCTCCCCGGGACCCTTCCTCAGTTTCTCAGCTTTTGGCTTCTGGCTCAGCTTGTTGGTGACCGAGCCTGCTCAAAGGCAGAACAAAGCCAAACGGAGCAAAACAAAGCAAAGCAAAGCAGGCTCCCCCTCCGCTGTGGCGGTGTTGTTATCGCAGCGCTTGGGACTCAGCGCTCACACCTGCCTACAGCGCTTCAGCGACGGGGGCTGAGTTTGGTATCTCGGCGCTTGGGGTGGCGCTCACGCCCACCTGTGGCTCCTTGTTCCTTGTACCTTGCTGGAGTCTCGTGAGGGCAATGGGGAGGTGGTGGCGGTACCAGTGGCGGAGGTGGAGTTGTTTTCTTAGCGCTTTGTGCGCTCACACCTGCCTACGACCCACATGCTGCCGCGGTGCCCCGTCCTGCTCCTGCTCGTGGATCGCTGTATAGCCTGACAGACCTTATGGTCGGGCTGCCAGGCGGATCGAAGCCGGCCCGCTCCGCTGCTCCTGCTCCGCTGTTCCTTCCCTGAATCTTTTCCTTGAGTCCAGGGTCCAGGGTCCCGTAGGTCCGCAACCGGTTCGACGAGCGGAAACGGATGGAGACGGCAGCTCCCGTCCCGTCTCGTTCGGTGAAAAATGGCGATCTGGCGTTCAGTGACTCTCGGGCTCCCTCCTGTGGTTGTGGGCCACAGCTAACCACTCCATTTGACATGGAATCTGAAATAGTATCACAGATGGATTCGGTACCACTGGACAACAGGGAACAACAATGTTGTTAACCAGGCGCAAATCCTGCACAATTCTGAATTTCCCGCTCGCTTTCTGCAATCAGTAGGCGAGTTACATGGACTGCCCATTATATCCTTCAGAATTCCCTGCTTAACCATAGACTCAATCACAGGCTTTCTTCCTGCAACTGACTCTGGTGTCAAATTGTACTGAGGTGTTCTGGGGAACTCAACATTCTGTTTGACCTGAATCTTAACTGCGTCAACTCCTTTGATCAAGCCTATTTCCTCACCAGTGAAGTCCCACACTTCCAGCGAAACTGAATCCCTCAAATCAAGTGGAAGCTCTTCCACTGTCACACGAGGGTACATTTCAATGCACAAATGTGGATTTGTGACCTTAAAAGCAGCATCATCGTCATTGGTTTGCAGGCCCAATCCTATAGGGGTGCAATAAATGGTGCAATTGAGTTTGGACAGGAGATCCCTCCCTAGTAAACAAACAGGGATCGAATCGCACACCACAAACTGATGTCTATCTCGAAACGTTCCTATTTTCACAGGAATTGGTTCAGTCAAAGGGCTTGTTATTTTTCTATTGGCAACACCTACAACTTGGATAGATTGTCCCGAGAGGGGTATGTTGGGGAATACTGCCGATCTCACAGTAGAACGGGTAGCACCAGTATCAACTAGAAAGGTGGTAGGGTGACATCAGCTTCCACAAATGGTCCCCTCTGGTCTATCTCCAAGACTGCCCTAAGAGTGCCGTCTTCCTCCCCCCTTGGGCACCGTCATGCCAATGGGTCTAGGTAACAATCATCGCTGTCATCATAAAGAGGCATCTGCTGGTAGGTCCGAGTCCCTGTCGGGATCCTCGGAGGCAGGGGAACCTGAACTCACGGAGCCGAAGTCCCCCCTTTTATCAACTTTGGCTTTACTACTGTCTTTGTCGCCTCGGGCGCTTGTACCTGCACTACCTCTTCCTCCTGCTGCATCTGATTTGCAGGATTCAAAGGACACTCGCGTCTCCAGTGTCCAATCTGATGACACTGATGACACTCAGTAGTCTTCCTCAAAGTTGCCAAATCCACTCTTGGCCTAGAATCCTCTGTATTTCCCTTTCCCTTATTCTGACCATTCTGTTTCCTTCCCAGCGTCCCTCCACCTGACTGTACTTGGCCTCCCTTATCGACAGCTTGCATCTGAACCAGCATCAGCTTGTCCTGGAGTTTCTTATGCCTCGAATCTACCTCATCACTGCAATATCTAGCATACCTCAATATCTCATCCAGCGGTTTGTTCTGCCAACAAATCAGATGCTGCTGGATCATAAGACAAATCTCAGGTCTAGACCCCTAGAACAAACTTTGACACAAACTGTCCCATATCCTTAGGATCCATTACATCCAACCCACTGTACTGCTTAAAGACTTGCAACAACCTCATGCACCGTCTCTTTTGCTTCCTGAACTGTCTGATCTATTTTCACCGACTCAATATTCTGTTGTGGTACTTTAGATTACAACAACGTAATCACCTGCTCATATTTCTTCATAACAATTGGCGATGGTCCATTCGTGACAACATCCCTGTCCGGTTCAGAGGTGGGCCATTCGACACAACTTTACATGCTACCCACAAGTCACTCTGAGCCACAATGTCAAACAATGTATTCAAATCAATCCACAACACCTTTGAGATCTTGACAAACCTCTCAACCTGTTTGGGCCATTCAACTGGACTTTCTCTCAGTTTTGGGAAGTCATTTGTGAATGCCGCCAAATCTCCTCTACTCCAAGGCACATGCACATACCCTCCGCTAGCTACCTCTCATAAAGGGTAGTTCCCAATTCCTTGTACTCCCCCTCCCGCAGGAGGTGGTTCTACGGCATTTTCTCTTAACACTCTTTTTGTCTAAATCTTGATTAGTATACTGTAACCGGTGACCACCCTGTAACATTTTCATTTTAGACAAATCCACTGCATACCTATTTGCCAATTCAGTTAGTTTCTTATGTGCCGACCTTGCTTTGCGGGTCACATCTTTTGCCACAAACAACAACTAGTCTGGTTCATAAAGTTCCACCCTCTCTAATGGCAAATTTCCCTCGACAATCTCGTCAACTTCTGCTTTTAACCGCATTACATCCAGCCTTTTTGCCCTCATTGCTGCCTTCAGGGTACCTTGACTAGATGCTCCACTCAACTCTTTGCAGTCTCTGTCCTGTTCCATGCACGTACTCACTTCAGATGTGTCCCTTAAAGCCACTCTATTCTCTGCACTCCCATGATCCCAGACCTCCCTTTGCCTGTCACTCTAAGTCCCTTCAGCCGACTCCCATGTCTTCAAATATAACCTTAGTTCTCCAAAAGATTTTGGTCTCGGTCCTCTCAGATCTATCGGCCCTCTTGACGAATCTGCTGTAGCTGGTAACGGTGTACTCAACTCTACAGGCCTCGATAATGGAACCAACTCATTCACTACACTGTTCCCTTCAAAGCCAACACTCCCTTCCATTCCTGTCTGTGATGGGCTTCTATTCCTCACCTGCTCCGGATTGTACCCTGACACTATGGAACCAATGGTAACAAGCACCCTAAGAGCATCCGGTAACCGTTGAGAACTGACACTTTCTGCTTTCTGCATTTCCCTCATCGAGAGTTTTCCAGCTAATTCAGAACTCGGTTGAGCTTGTGGTTCCCTAGCTCCCTCTGTCGGGGCTGATCTGTCCCCCTCTGACTCCGGGTTGTAAGGAGGTGGTCTCTAAGATAACAGTCTTTCTATCAATCTATCATCAGTATCACGTCTTCATCGTCGGCCTTCTTTTTTCTGCGCGTCCCCTGACTTGACCAACAATGGATACAATGTATCCCCCTCGATCGTCTGTACTCTCCATCTCTTTTACAATGCATCCCATCTCGCATCTTGAAATGCCCTAACTGACCTCTTCACTCGTTCCTGTCTCCTGTCCCCGTTTCTTTTGTGTGCCGCCCTAATCCACGCATGTAATGCCTAAAACTGTGTTGGTCTGGGCAAAGGTTACAAGGAAGCCATAATTGATTTCAACTGATATAACACTTCCAATCTAAATGTTCCATATCTTGGAAAGGTCAACTCCTCATTTCCTTCAGTCATTTTACACCAACTTTCAAGCCACAGTATAGTATGCAAACCATCATTCGTAGCCATGTAATGAGCTGGAGTGTCCTCGGGCGGAGCCTCTACCCCCCCACCCCCCCACAGGCTCTAAATTTAATGATGAAACCAGTGTTTCTCTGTTCACGGCGCTTGTCTACTTCCTGAAGACAATCCACCAATCACAGCGCGCTGCACACCAATCGCCCTATCACAGCGCGGCACCTTCTGACGTCACTTTTCCTCCGCTCGTAGCAGTTCCCCTCCTTTACAGTTTACTTCTCACGCATACATCCCATACATAAACTAAAATAATTGCCTGTACGTCCAAGCAATTACTTCGCTGACTGTACGTCCATAGTCTGACTGTACATCCGCAGTCGTGTAATTGTCTACCGAAAACTGGCAACTGTCTGTCCACAAAACGACCAGACAATCACCTCAACTGATAGGTGACAAACGCTCAGCATCCCACGGCCAGCGTCAGTTACTCACGCTCTCACACACTCCTTCCCCCTATATCGGTCCAGCGGGCAATCAATGGTACCTCACGATCCCCTTAACAATATTAAAAATCACGGTGGGTGTCTGCCACACTCTAACTGCTTAAGCTACTCCATGAGCCTAAGACTTTCCCAGGTTGCGCGCACTCACAGCCTGATCTCCTTTCATACAACGGGCATTCCAACTCCGCAAGACATCACAATACAAACACCGCAATCTAACAATATGTAACCCTGTTCATACTCACTCTCCCACGAACTGCTGCTTTCGCCACACCGTCACTCTCCATCAGTTTCCATGAAATGCCATCTTCCGGCGATAATCCACTGGACGGTCATCGCCTGAATTATATGGGCCTGGGGGAAACTCTTATCCTAATCTAGAACTCCCTTTCTTCCAGAGACAAACCATCCTCTGCTACCAACTGATGATGCTGGGCTTCTCATACAGATTTTTCCTTACCACTCCTTAGAATCCCTGGCCGACTGAATCTCTTTAGTCTGCAAAGAAGTGTAAAGGGAAGTTCTCTATTTTCATACTTATGACAATTTTCCAAAGACCAAATACATCCTGATCCAAAGGACCACTGACTACGAAATTAAGTTTAAAAATGTATTACAAAGCCAAAAATAACTGAACATACAAGCACCTCAGCAAGAGGTTCAAGAAATAAACTGGCACTAATACAAACATAATCTATGCAGGAGTCTCAGACGACTCAAAATGAAAAGCAGAATAAGCTCAAGAAGCATTAGGCATACTATAATTGTTCCCACTTGAAGTCTTGACTGCATCTGCTCCAATGGGAAAGAAAAGATTAGTCTGTCCCTACACTAACTCTAAGGTGACATCCCTACATAACATTCCTCCCAGGCAATAAAAAAAGGTGTCAGCTGTGAAAGCTCCCTAAGAAGCTCATTCACTTTTTCCAGGTACCTAGCCAAAACTACCGAGCTCGTTCTAAGATGCTCCTTCCTTTCTCCTGCATAGTTCCTACTAAAGCCCCCTGTCTAACTGCATCTCCAGCTGGACTGCCTTAGACTGAACTCAGCCCAACTCCTTCCACTACTACCTGCAAATACGCCTGCGACTACAACTACAACTGACTCTCCTACCTTGGGGCACTTTCCCTAATACAAAATCCCAAAATAGTAGACACGCCTTGGTCACACCCCCTCTGGGCAGGTGCAGCCCCTCGTATTTTTCCAGTACAGGTTCATCTTCTTCCAAAAACCGTTGCTGTGTCCTTGGGTCCCAGGCACCTTCTCCGCCAAATGTTGCATTTGTGCATACCAGTAGACTCCCTTCGTTCTCACTCCTACCAACCTAACTCCTAAACAATGGATTATTCTACCTAACAAGCTACGTAGCCTTGCACCTGCAAAAGAAATGCATGAGAAACAATCTTACACACACTCTAAGTTACATTTCGAATTCAGCTGTGGAAGGGAGCCTTTTCCCAAGGAAAACATTCAAACCTGTAACATTAGCCAAAGTAAGAAAATACAGTTAGGCCTCTGATACCGATTACATGTCTCAGGCCTTTACCCTTTTAAATGCATTTCTAATAACAACATGAACATTACATTTAAACCCTTCTAGAGCATTATTTCATTACATTTCTAAATATTATTCCTTCTCATGTTAGAATATCACGCATTTCTTTAATAGGAAACCTACTGTTGCAAACCATTTTAGGACACTATTGTAAATTTCCAGATTCATGCCCTTTTATAGGTATAAATCACTATGTCCTTATATAGGCATAAGAATCATAACCATATTTAGACACAGCTCATGCAGTCCAAATACGGCAGGGCTACTTCCACTAGTTCCGAAAATCTACAACGATTTCTTGGAAAACTCGGCTTCAGCAGCTAGGGACTTTCCCTTGCTCGAGAGCTGACTTGTCCAAGAACTCATGGAGTTTTCAAAGAACCGAGGCTCTTTAATGACGTTATTATGTCCACCTTTACGTCAAACTAGGCAACTTCAAGGTATAAATATGCCCACACTTGCCTTAGCAAACACACAGTGGTTTGGAGCAGTTTGACTATCTACTTGCCCGACGCATCCTGCTACAGCAAGTGCCGAAGGAAGCCGACCCTCCAGCAGACGCACTGAGAGAGACGCTGACTTTTCTCCTGCCGAGAAATCCAGCTCCAGTGTTTCCAATCTACCCTTGCGGGTTGTTGGGAAAATGAGTCCCGAGACTGACCTCTTCATTCTAAACTCAGGTACGGAGCTGATTAGACCCTAAGAGAAATCTTGGACAGATTCTTGGCAAAAGAATACTACATTTATGCTACACCTCACTTACTTCTTCCCTCGTACTAAACTTAGGTTAGGTACATCGGGGTAGGCGTATTTTAGAAGCACCAGTTGAGTACTTTTAGCCTCTGTTATTTATGTATGTATTTATCTATGGTTTAGGAGCCAAACAATACTCTTACAGTATTATTTTATTCTACTCTTTATACTGTATGCATTATATTTTACAACCAGTTTTACGATTGTAGCAGTTCATTTCTTATGCTTGAGAAAGAAGACTGTTCATTAAAACCTTTTTATTGAAAACGCCGGTCTATCTATTTCTCTGCACCTCTGGTGAAACGAAGCATGCACAATTGACTGAGTGAAATATCTATCTATTATTTCCACGACTCTGATGATCAGTTTTATCTTGGCGAAACAAAGTTGTCATGTTCATGCGGTTGTCAGAAACTAATCCCTTCTTGTGAATTCGAGAAAGTTGTTAGTGACCTCTGAGCTAGCTGGCACTCACAATTAAGTCTAATATATTCGATAGAGACCTAGTCGACCTCAGTCCTACGTCTAAACTATAGGACATATTATTCCAATGCGCAGAGCCTATTGGGAATATAGGAACTACACTACACTACACATGCAGCTTTAATATGGCACGTTCAAATCTAAGGCAACATTTTAAACCCGAAGCAATAGTTTCTGCTTTACTTAAGGCATATTCCAGAATATAGCACAACATTAGTCTCCAAATGATATAAACACTCTTCTACACTTTGCAATACACTCAATTAGTTCTACATTTCCAAGAATCACACATTAATACAGTCCTCTAAATATGTGGGTGCTGACGACGAGTGGTTATGGTGCACCCCTACAATTTTCAAAATAACATGCCGCTCTATCACTATTAAGCGGTCTAAGGTTTCTGTCCATACTTGCATCGCAAGGCGGGCCGCTGGCTCTATCTTTACTGACCTCTCCTGACCTCAGGGACTCACCAAGCCCCCCACTCCCCGATCTACAAAGGAGCGCTCTTTGAGCCGCCCACACTCCCCTGCTGCTCCCAATCTGACTAATCTACAAAAGACCCCTCACATACCCTTCATAATTCCCCAGGTGGTGGTGCTGTCCCGACTCCAGCCTGACGACTGACACTCAGGGTCAACAGCAGGCATAGCACCTGTCTGGCCATCCTCAGCAACTGGTTGAGCGCCTCAACCTAGGGTATTACCAATTATCTACCCTGGCTCTAGAAGCCTCATCGTGCTAGTGATTCGGATACGAATGTCCAGCCGGTTTAGAGACTATACCTAGGTAACTCCATTTACTCAACCGGCATCATTCAAACGTTTTCTCCCAGCAATTTGTGAATGGTGCTACACGTTTGAAAAGGAAAACAGTATAGATTTATGAGGTTTTAGTGCCACCTACTGGCATCTTCTAATACATCTAACCAGAAAACAACAATACCCATCCATGCTACACCATTCAAAAGTGAAAGTTCCAACCTATATTTTTGTATCAGAACTGATCTACGTATTCCATTTTTTATAATTAAGACAAACTCATCTTTCAGAACAGCCCTCACCCTCATTACTCCCCTTCCGTCTTCAGAGAGTCAATACTGGCTAAGGCATGCTTGTTTCCCACTTTTATTGATGTGTTGGAGATCTGGCGACGGGCTCACGGATGGCACGTATGCTTGTCAGGGTACGGCTCCTCCATTAGGGCGGAGGAGCATCGCCTCACTGCTTTCTTGCAGTGCGAGAAGCAGAAACATAAAATGCTAAAACTTCCATTTTATTTTTCTGCTTCTCGCACTGCGAGAAAGCAGAAGGGTATGCCTGGTTGGGGGTGGTTGGGTGGGCGGTCCTGCTTTAGGGCAGGGGAGGAGTGGCTAGCCCACTCTGAGTGCGCTGACTGTTTGGTCGGCCCTAGTGCCGACCAAACCAGTCATACGCACTCTGCATTTTTAGGTCGACCTCAGCCAATGCGATTGCGCATTGCAGATGTCGATCTATAGTAGCTGAAACAAACTCTTTGAACCAAGCGCGGATTCGGATTACATGCAGTTCATGTGATGTATTGAAGCGTGACACTTCACCAGCGCGCGCTTGGCCTCACTCACACCCCATCCCCATATGCACGTTCCCTCCCACTCTCCCTCCCACTCGCTCGCTCCCCCACGCTCCCTTTGCACTTTGACCCCCTGCTGCCCCTAGCCGCCATTGCTTGTCTTCGTGTGTTTGAAGTTGAGCACTTGTTGTTGTTTTAACTTGCCTGTTTTTTTTGGGGATCCATTTCACTGTGCTAGTTTCTCCCGGGAGCCTCCGTACCGGGTCCGGCAGCAGCTGCTAGCCGGCCTCGGCCAGGCATGGATGAGCACGGGGCCAGCACTATCAGGGACTTCCCAGTGGCCTTCAAACCTCATAGTTAAATCTACGTTCAGCATTTACTTTTTATTTAACTATGTTTCATTTGCGAACAAGAAAAACAGCACTGAATAATGAGATCGGGCGAATGGAGCCAAAAATTCAGGCAGATGACAGCCTCGCTTCTGAAAGGCAGAAGAGTTGGGCACAAGTCAGTCCAAGTTCTGATGGACAGAGCACCCCTTAAGGCACTACTTTCCCATTCGAAGAGATACCACTGTTTTGAGGACGACCAATCCTTCACACTGCTCTTCCTCCTTCCCCCATCAGAGCTCCCCCTTTCCCAGCGCCTCTTTTTCATCTCTGCCCCCCTCGTGAGGTACACTGCTCTTCCTCCTTCCCCCCATCAGAGCTCCCCCTTTCCTAGTGCCTCTTTTTCGTCTCTACCCCCCTCGTGAGGTCTTTAAGAGAATGACTGCAGACCTGGCACTAGGGGGCACTTTCTTAAGCTTCAGGCTTTGCAGAAGATACAGGCTTCCTTTAAAGCCTTATAAAGGGTAAACACACATTCAGGATTCCGTCTATCATTTGCTGCCACAGTTCTTTGAAAGGCTGGCAGGGTGGCTCGGCGATTTAAACGCTCCCACTGACAGCTGCGGTGTTCTGTACGGTACGACTTCGAACCTCAGCTCAGCATTCGTCCAACCGAGGTGAACACACTGTCATCAGACTGAACATCCACCTCTGCTAATTGCTAGATAGCTTAAAAACGTTTACTATGACGAGCTCGATAAAAACAAATTATATTTTTCCGACTCCAACTTCTGGTGCAAAGATTTATAGAGCTCTAGGGAGATAGATGTAGTCCTTTGGTCTTCTCCGTTGCCTTGCAGCACGGCGTCCCCTTGTGGTAGAGGTATAAGCAGCTGCATGCAATGGATTTAAAGCAGCTCTTCGGGCGGTCACGGTGTACGAGGACTCCCCAGGTCTGAACACAGTGATTTTAAAGGCTGCTTTTACCACATGCACGAGCAGGTACAGGGATTCCCATTCCTTTTGTTCAGATAGTACGTAAAGCCGGCAGTAAATAAACACGTCCCAGTGATGGCTGGACGGGAACAGACCAGACAGAAGATTGCGTGAGGAATAAGGTGTGCAGGCGAGACAGGTACCCACACAGTGCCCAGGAGTCTTATGCGCTGCTCGTTGGCGAGAACAGCCCTTCCTATGCCCTTCCCTTACTGCGCACGCTTACCGCTGATTACACTGCATCTCCATAAAAGTGCCCATGTCTTTTAATAACTTAAAATTATTTTTTATTAGCTAGATATTGGTTCATGTCCATGCTGCCAGCTTAGCAGCTCAATTAAGTAACACATCTGCTTCTAGGGTGTGTAAATATACTTCAGTGAAAGTAGCTTCTGCCGTCCCATGACGATCACTCAGGGCCTGTGATGGGTTTGCAGTCGTTGTCGTCATGTTTTTATTATTATTCTATTTTCATTGTTTTTGTCAGCTTTGTGCACGCCACTTTCTGGGTCCTAGCGCTGCCCGCTTCTCAGCCGCCCTCTCTGCCTTTTCTCGGATGGCGCAATCGCCTCCGGCGCTCCATCCTTTCAGATTGAGTTCTTCATATTTAGGTTTGGATTGATGAGGACCTGATCGTGTCAGCGGAGAGCAGCGCGCACATCACTTAGAGCAAAGGGCAGGCTCTCCGGACTGTGCAGAGATTTACCTCATTCTCTATCAGTAATGCATATGTCCCGCGTTGGGATCAAGAGCCACCGAGACCGCTTCTTATTGAACCTGCCATGGGCCCCCATCCTCCGGCACTGCTGTGCCTCTTCTGTCATCCAGCATTCCTCACACAACTATGCATGTATTATACTGTGAGTTTTAAGTCTATGCTACATACAAAATATCACAGTGCTTACAGTCACATGTAGCGCCCATCTGTGGTCATGGGCGGTACGCACTCCCTTACCTGTCACCCACCTGGCCCTTTCTGCGTGACCCTGGGGCCAGCACAAGTGAAGAGTTTAAGTAAATTACTCAAAATAACAATTACTTGTCATCAAAATATCATTTTACTAATGCATCGAAATTGCTAATCTTTGACCTGTACATAGAGTTCAGATGAGTCTGTAACTCTGATGTTATGCCTAATCCTGCTCGTGTCCCTCATCCAACCTTAGTTTTCTCCCTTAACCCAGATCCAAACCTCCTCTAGCCCAAACTTTCACTCTTAATCCTGCTTCTTTTTCCTTCCATAACTATAACTTTCACCCTTAACCAGACCTTATTTCTAACCTTGCTTCTATCTGTCACAGTAAACTCAACTTTCACTCTTGAATCAAATGTATCACTCGCACTAATCCTAACCTTCACCCTCAAGAAAGACCTGCTCCAATGCCTCGACTCACCTAACACACACACAACCACACAACCCCACAACCCCACACACAACCCCAAACACAACACACACAACCCCAAACACAACACACAACCACACACACAACCACACACACACAACCCCACACACACGACCCCACACACACAACCCCCACACACACAACCCCAAACACAACACACACAACCACACACAACCCCACACACACAACCACACACACAACCACAAACCCACACAACCACAACCCCGCACACAACCCCCCCACACACACAACTCCCCACACACACAACCCCCCCCACACACAACCCCCCACACACACAACCCCACACACACACACAACCCCACACACAACTCCACACACACAACCACACACACAACCATCTATCTATCGCTCTCACTCTATCTATCGCCCTCACTCTATCTATCGCCCTCACTCTATCTATCGCCCTCACTCTATCTATCGCCCTCACTCTATCTATCGCCCTCATTCTATCTATCGCCCTCACTCTATGTCTATCTATCACCATCACTCTATCTATCACGTCACTCTATCTATCACCATCACTCTATCTATCACCGTCACTCTATCTATCACCATCACTCTATCTATCTATCAATCTATCTATCTATCTATCTATCTATCTATCTATCTATCTATCTATCTATCTATCTATCTATCTATCTATCTATCTATCTATCTATCTATCTAACTATCTATCACCCTCACTCTATCTGTCTGTCTGTCTATCTGTCTATCTATCTATCTATCTATCTATCTATCTATCTATCTATCTATCTATCTATCTATCTATCTATCTATCTATCTATCTATCTATCTGTCTATCTATCTATCTATCTATCTATGTCTATCTAGCTATCTATCCAACTATCTATTGCCCTCACTCTATCTATCTATCTATCTATCTATCTATCTATCTATCTATCTATCTATCTATCTATCTATCTATCTATCTATCTATCTATCTATCTATCTATCTATCTATCTATCTATCTGTCGCCCTCTATCTATCTATCTATCGCACTCTATCTATCGCATCACCACAGCATCACTCAGCACCACCGCAACATCACTCAGGGGCACCGCAACATCACTCAGGGGCACCACAACATCACTCCGGGCACCGCAACATCACTCCGGGGCACCGCAACATCACTCAGTGGCACCGCAACATCACTCAGTGTCACCGCAACATCACTATGCGCTACAGCATCACAAGTCGCCGCCGCAACATCACTCGTCGCCGCCACAACATCACTCGTCGCCACCACAACATCACTCGTCGCCACCACATCACTCGTCGCCACCACAACATCATTTGTCGCCACCACAACATCACTCGTCGCCACCACAACATCACTCGTCGTCACCACAACATCACTCGTCGCCACCACAACATCACTCGTCGCCACCGCAACATCACTCGTCGCCACCGCAACATCACTCGTCGCCACCACAACATCACGCGTCACCACCACGGCATCAATCTGTGCAACCATACAACAACAACTGGTTCAAATATGTTCTCTCAATGTCTCAAGCTTTATTACAAATGTCATAATAAGATGTTAATATTTCACTTCTGTTCTTGGATTTTCGTCACAATAAAATACACTGAACATAATCTTCACAAAAGTTATTTACAAAAGTTTAAGCTATTGCCATTATAAATTACAATAACTGTTATTTAAGTATTAATTATAAAAATAAAATAAAAGCCATTGTTATTTGTAATATCAATACATCTAAGTCACGTAAATACAACACATATTACATTACAAATGCTATAGGTGTCACATTTGCGAAAGTTATAACTATTGGCATTGTAAATGACAAAGCTATTGATTTCGCTATTTTCAAAACCAACACATAAATAAAAAAATTGTCATTTACAATACCATTAGCTCAAACTTTCCTAATGCGAGACCTATTGCATTGCAAATGCTTGTTTCCATTGTAGGCATCATGTAGCCTACATGAAGAAAATGGCCTCCCCATAGATGCCTGTGGGGTCAGCGTCCCAGCCAATCACAGCGCTTAGGGGAGGGGAGGAAGGCTGCCTGGTCTGCCTGCTTCCAGTTCAGGAAAACGCTGGACCCGGCCGGAGCTGAGTAGGCGTGGGACCCGAGAAGATACGTTTTTTTTAAAATTAACACCCCCCCCCCGATCCACCGCGTGACCCCTCCACCCATGAGTCATGCCGGCCGGAAATGATGCTTGTGCCTTTGTTTTTAACCAGGATCTCACATACATCTCAATGTGCATCTTTGTTTACTGGTTCTTGACATCTCATCCTTCCCTCTCCACCACACTCTTACCTGATCTCTCTGAAGATATCTGACATGGACCCACTCTCTCTCTCTATTTACCCCCACTTTCCACTTTTGTGTGACAATGACCTAAGAATTTCCTCCACCACACTAAGTTTACAATTGATATACGACTCCTCTACCCCTTCTAAATAGTACCCTTACTACTGCTTGCTTCTCTGTAGCCAGCTGTGTGGTTCCAAACTGTTTCTCCCATACTCGCCCATTCTTTCCCCTTGCTCCTCCTCATTGTGCCTTGCATCATGGAACCTCTCCATATTGATAGACAGAACCCCTCACTGTCCCTCGCTGGTTGCAATTAGTTAAAATTCAACATTTCCCCCAACCTTTCCAAAAACGCAACTAAAACTTTTAAGCACAAAACTCTCAAATCGCATCCAGAAACACTCTTTCTCGATCACTATTTTTGCATTAACATGGGTACATTAATTAATGTTCTTATCTTCTTCACATTTTGTCGTGCTCAGTGGAGAAATGCCCTAGCCTCAGTTCTCATACTTACCACCACTAAGAAAATTATTTTAGAGAGATACCCACGCTCTTTTTAATTTAAGTTCCCTGCGTTTTGATGTCCTTTTATGATTTCTTTTATAACTATTTATTAATTCATTTGTACAGAGTATTGTTGTATATGATGTGATATCTATGTCTTTTATATGGTTTTTAGCCGATAATAAAAGCTTTTTGACTGACTGACTGAAAATTCTATCCAGCCATAAATTAACCATTTTGCACCCCACTTTTTACAATGCATAAGCTACTATCTCCAACTACAATACCAGCATTGGCATTGTGCTAATTTAGTCCTCTAATCACAACCTAGTACTCTTTGACAATGTCTTCCATTATATTAAGGACAAACTCAACTCGTACTTTACTCACCCCTACTAACACAACCACCTACAAAACCACCACCCAGTAACATCCACTGCCCATCCAATCCTATCCACACCTCCTCCCACTACTTTCCCTGGATTGATGTACACTCTCCCACACCGGATGTCTCTTCATCTCAGAACAGTACCCCCTCTCAGTTCAACGTCAACCATTCCTCCAACCTTCACTTATTCAACCCTCACATCCAACTTAATAACAAAATAATTTAAAAAACTGCACCCTCAGCTCAAGAACACATCCCCCCCTAATCAAGGAACCACTATTACTACAAATGCTGGGGCTCCCACAAGCCATATGACACCCACTTCCTCAGCCTTAACATGCTCCCTCTCTGACATCAATACCTATGAACAGCAGCCTCTCAACAATATCTCCCCCTCTTGTCTCTATGACCTCTCTTCTTCGCTTCTTCATCACATTATGTTCTCTGACCACAATCCCTTCACCTTTGATCAGGATACTCCTACTGCTCCAAACCAAAGAACCGCTCTTTCACACACAATATTAAACATAAGTCCCCCTGACACTTCTCATTTGTAACACCAATCACACTAATACTCCCATACCCTATTCTACGCAGGATACTATACAATCAGATATACAGTTGTTGCGGGCTGATATCCTTATTCTTATATGCATCACCTCTAATCTGGAACTCAATATGTCGAAACATTTGTTCCACCATCAGCAAAGTAATCTTCCCTCCCCCATTCACCCTCCCACCATTACTTCTGCATACCCCTGATCTCAACCTAGATGGAGATGCAAACCTCATATAGACCATTCCACCTGACCTAACAGGCTTGTCGAATACCTTTCAACCAAAGATATCCTCTCCCTTATCTCTTTATATGACTCCACCCCCACCCTCCAGGCCTCACCTTCAGTTACGATTCAAACTATTATTATACAACTGCCCAGGACACCGCATACCAAGCCCAGACTCATTAATAAATCTAACCTCAAACTTGTCACCATCGTACATTCTTCTTTTACTGTTACCAAAATCAACCTAAAATGCTCACTACTCAACTGCATATCAGCAGTGAAACACGCTGTGAAACACATGGAGGACCTATTGCTCAGCTTGGACCTGGATCTTCTAATTTTCACTGGAACCTGGCTAAATGACTCCTTTTTTTTTTTGTTGAAAATTTTTATTCACAACTGGTTGGCATCAATCATAACATTACATTAGTTATTTTCGAGTGTTACAGCTGGGTTTTATATTTTCTCCCCAACTCAGATCTCCGTTTCTTACAACAGTAATGGTCGCATAGTGCATCAGAGCATTACATAAGCAATCATCTCAAATTGTCACGACAGCCACTGTATAAGGTAATGAAATATCAGCAATCAAACAACCCTCCATCCACCCACCTCCCCCCACCCTCTTTCAACCCAAAAAAAAAAACTAGTCGTCTCCCAGCTATCCAGCAGGGGCAATCATTGAGCTGGAAAGTTGAACATGGGTCTCTTCCCGGTAAGCAAAGGTGCTAATGTGTGTCATTACGTGGGGCACTCCACCGTATAGTAGTGTTTCATATAGGGGAATGTGAGTGGGGTTCGGACCTACTGTTGTGTGCCCAACGCAGCGTAACTATTCCCATCTAATTCTCCTGTTCAGTATTCCCCAGTTGTGTTTGGTCTGCCCCCTCCAGTGTAATGAGCATAGCCTCCCATTCCAATGAGATAGGGAACTTCCTAAGGCCTCTTGCTTCCTCCCTTCTGAGTGTCGTCCCCTCCACCCGTCCCCACCTGAGTACCTCTGAGTGCCAGAGGTGTGCAGCGGGCGGCCTGCACGACTTCCACCTCATGGTGAGCATTCTAATTGCAAGCAGCAGTGCCATATCCAAAAATTTCAACTGAGCCTTCAGTTCTTTCGGCCTTCTGCGCAACCCCAAGAGGCAGCATTGTGCCTCCTCCGGCACCGGAAGGGTCGTGACCGTCCTCAGTGTCCGGCACCCTTCCATCCAGTAACCACGGAGTCGAGGACACGACCATAGCATGTGGATGAGCCCGGCCTCGTCCTCGTCACAACGTGGGCAGGTATGGGGGGAGTTGGGGAACATTATATGTATGCGAGTAGGGGTCAGGTATGCTCTATGCAAGATCATTCCTTGGATAAATCGGAACCGGACATTGCGGGAGACTCGCCTGGGATGCTCCAGCATTGCGGTCCACTCCGGATCCGAGATGTCCCGGTCTAGATCTTCAGCCCAAGTGTTCCGGAGAGTAATGAGGGATACCGCAGCGTGGGCCCTAACTCCCACATACAGCCAATGCACCAAGTGCCCTCCCAATCCCATAAGATACTTTAAGTGTACCAGTTGATGTTGTGGGGGCTGAAGGCGTTGGGGCGCCCATCTGTGCTGTACATAGTGTGTGACTGTGGCGTGCAGTAAGTACATTCTGGGGGGAGCTCCCGTGGCCTGTAGGAGGTCGTCATGTGTAAGAAGATGATCGTCACCAAACAAGTCGCCCACCACCTCCACGCCCGAGTCAGACCATGGTCTCAACGCTCTGTCCGTCAGTCTGCCCTGCGGTCTGGGAATGCCCAGTAAGGGAATGTTGGGCGCATACGGCACCGTCGCATTCGTGTACGCTAGTGCCTTCCGCCAAACCTTCAGTGCTGTGTGGAGAAGTGGGTGGCAGTCCGCTGGGATGCGGCTCCTAGGGAGGAGCAGGGCATGGAGCTCCCCACGTTTCAGTCTGTCGGTCGTGTACCCCATTTCATGGAGGTTCCGTCCCGCTACCCAGTAGGAAAGCCACTGGAGTTGGCCAGTGTTGTAAATACTCTGGAGTCTGTCATGAAGTAAGCTGGGTTTATTGCGCAGATAACAGGTTAAGCATCTTCATCAAGGAGCTGGTCAGGAACAACTGACTCAACTCAGAATCTCCAGAGGAGAACAGAACCATGTACATTCTGGAATACAGCGAGGTAAGAAAATACAGGAAACAAAGGTAGGAATAATGTATAACACATCTCCTCTCGCTGAATACAAAAGTACTAGGATAGTTAAAGAAAGAAAATATCTAAGAAAATATCTATTAGTAACAGGAAACAATCTATATGTAATACAAGGAAAGTACGTGACACAGAGAACACATTTTGCAGTCATTATAAAGAACATGCTTTTGATTCATTTAACCAATCAATCAATCACAACAGTATTCATTAAGATACAAAGGTGGTCTGCGAGACCGTAGACACCTTGAGGATGGCTGGAATTCATCTGAAGCCTCACCACTGGACTGAGCTTCAAGAGCATCACCACCACCACTCCTCCTACACTGGGAAATATCACCAATTGGAGAAAGAGTGTGGGAATCACCCCCACCACCCCTTCCACTTAACCCTCCTACAGAACTAGAAGACACATGGGAAGGAATAAACATATAACCTGAAGAATCATCATCAGCTTCATGTTGAACTTGAGAAGAATCAGACTTTGAACCATGAGAGCTGATGAAACCAGCTTTCTGATACAAAGCCACTCTTCTCAAATTCCATTTTTCTCCATTGGAAAGTACAACATAGTGAGGGTAAACCATCTTCACGAGAAAAGGGCCTCTAAATTTTGACAAACCCCCAGAAACCCTCCCGGACTTCACTTTCACAAGATCACCCTTATTGATTTTGCTCGAAGCAGATTCCGTTAGTCTCCTAGCAGAAATTACATGTGTCGATGAAGGAGAAGACCCAGGCACAGAATCATCCTTTACCAAGCCCGATTGAGAAACTAAATTCTTGAGCCAAGAAGGGGTTAACTTCGTGCTGGCAACCCTACCTCTCATAATCTCAAAAGGAGATTTGTTCTGAGAACTATGAAGTGTAGTGCAATAGGCATAGACCATCTCGCTAACCAAAACAGAGACAGACGAACTCTTAGATAAAGCCATCTGAATGGTCCCTTTGACTAATCTATTCAGGCGCTCACAGAGTCCATTCCCTTGCGGGTTGTAGAGGGACGTTCTGTGATGAGAAATACCAGAGGCACTATGAAAGGAACGCATCTCGTGAGAAACTAACTGCGTTCCATTGTCAGTGATGATGACTTTAGGGAAACCCTCCACAAAGAATAAAGATCTTAGGTACTTTATAGTCGTTTCAGTAGTAATGTCTTTCAAAAATTCAACAGACAACCATTTTGAAAAACAGTCCACTACAACTATGGCAAACCTCTGAGAGATCGGTAACTCGTTCATAGGACCTATAAAATCCAGGCATATAGTATGCCATGGAACTTCAGGAAAAATTAACCCTCCAATTTGAGACCCTGCTGAAACTTTCAACCGCTTTTCACCTACTTTACAAGTAGGACAATCCTCAACCCAGGAAGTAACAGAGGAGTCTATACCTGGCCACCAAAAGTTTAATTTAAGCCTTTGTTGTGTCAATGTTTGTCCCAGATGTCCCTCATGTGCTATGGCAATAAGTTTAGTTCTTAAGTCAGCAGGGGGAACAAATTTGTCTCCGCGCATTACAATATTTTCTTCACACACAGACAATTCGTCAATAATCTTCAAGAAAGGACGAACTGAAACATGCACACAACTTTCCCTTCGTGAACCTAACTTGATTAATTGAATGACTTCTTGTAACACACAATCATTGGACATGGCCTCTACCCAATCCTTATGCGTGAAAGAACTTGCACCAAGAGAGACAACATCGTTAATCCAAGCAATTTTTCTTCCACACTCTCAAGATGGAACTCATCATCAGACAGATGTCTAGTCGGGACTGCTAATCTAGACAGACAATCAGCCTGAAAATTTTTCCAGCCTTGTATGTGAGAGATATCAAAATGATACTCTTGCAGTTTAGAGGCCAATCTTGCTAGCCTTGGGGAACCACAGACTGTACCTCCAGGAGAAAGTATTCTTATAAGTGGCTTATGGTCGGTCTTTAAGTTAAAACGTGTACCCCACAAATAAGTGCGGAAATGGTGTGCGCCCCAGGCGGCAGCCAAAGCCTCTTTCTCAATAACGGAATAATTCCGTTCACTTTGAGAAAGGGTGCGGGAAGCAAACGCAATGGGCCTCTCACCATCCTTATGTGCTTGTACTAGAACAGCGCCAAGACCACACGCGCTCGCATCAACTAACAAAGTTGAGACTTTCTTGGTATCAAACGGTGCCAATACCTTTGCACAGCAAATGGCATCTTTGATATTGTTGAAACATGTGTCCAACTCCTGCCCCCAAACAAACTTACAACCTTTTTTAAGTAATGCTCTCAAAGGTAATGTTTTTTCAGAACATTTTTCTACGAATTTAGAATAATATTCAATTAATCCCATGAAGGACCGTAATTGATCCTTGTCGGCTGGACAAGGAGCAGAGCGTATGGCCTCCAAGAGATCTTTTTTAGGCTTCACTCCCTTGGCGGATATTTCATGGCCTAAATATTCGATGTCCTGAACAAGAAAAGTACGAACCAACACGAGCACCAATATTGCCTAGCTATTTCCACAATGGATCAAAATAAATGATCGCTCGAATTACTGACTAAAAACAGTAACTCTCAGGGATTGTATTTCTCCGGAATTAATCCAATACTTTTTTATTAATTTTGCATCAAAAGAACCATATAAATGAGCAAGTTTTTCATTTTACACATACAAAACTGTTTGGACTCCACATGACATTAATAAAGACAATTTCTTACAATCTAACAACTTTCATTCAAACACTCATACACAACAAAACATTAATATATACACACACAAAATTTCTGGAACTATACAATGTTATTTACAATTTCCTGGTTTTGAAAACATAGCATTGGAAAAAACAAATGAAATTTTTGATATTTAGTAATCAAATAGAGTATTCCTAATGCTGGGTAGGGAGGTCTACGCGTTTCGATAACCCCTTGGTGTGGGGAAATCTCGTCAGGACCAATTGCCTGTAAATGAAGGACAAAAAACAAATCAGCCTGGGGAGAGCCAAGCCTCTGGCACTACAGTGAGGAGGGGAGGAGAAAACTAATCCTACCTCTTAGGTGCTCGGTTGTCTTTCCTTAGATGGAACTGTAATGAAAACAAAGCATCTTTTAATTCTATTCTACGTGGAATTTATGCTCGTTAAGGTAACAGACTCATACGTGAATACTCACATAATTTTACCCATGTTGTGAATTGTCAGGAAGGTGGAGTTGGAAATCTGTGAAAATAGAGCGTTTTGTCAGAGCATTGCGGGGTTTGGCGGGCTCTGTGACTGTTTCTCGAGGGATTGTCTTAGTCGACTTACTTGGTTAGGGCGGGTGTGGCGGCCGGACTTGGATTCCGGGTATGGTGAGCGTGCTTTGCACTTGAATTCGCTGGAACGGAAAAGGGGAGACTTACGTCAGGTCCTAATCTTCACCTATTGTTTTTCCCGTTTAAAGCTAACTGAGCTTTTATTTACCTTTGAAGTTTGCTCGCGCTGAATGAATCAGGGGTCCACACTGTTAGGCATCCGTCATGCAATGCCGAGGCTCGCACCAACTAGTCAGTGTAGCTCCTCTCGCGTCTATTGTAATGTAAATGTAAATGTATTGCGATTTATATAGCGCACGTATCACCCGAAGGCAACAAGGCGCTTGCCTTGGGAACCCGTCCTGGTATTCCCCTGTGAGATAACCCCAGCAGGGTATCCACAAGGTGAAAGCCAGGCATCCCGCCGCGAGGGGCCGTAGTGGAGATTAAGCAAGCTATTGCCCAGAGTCACAGAGTGTGAACCCGTGAGTCGAGTAGGCACCGGAACGAGAATTATCGAGTCCGTGGAATTTTTGAGCCCAAGACCCAGCGAGGCGGGGAATTGAACCCTGGTCCAGGACCGATCTCAGCTTCCGGGTCTGCCGCCTCTAACCCCTGAGCCACACTTCTCCACGAATTGCTTTGACACACTTCCTGGTTGATGGGATTCTGGGAGTTGTGGTTTGAATTCACAATTGTCATGGAAACGGAATGCTTTTCAGAATCATGCGAAAGCGGGATGAAGTCAAATTGGACTTTATGCAGCCGACCTCCGGGTCTGACACGGAGGAGGCAGACAGTGCTTAAAGCACATGGTGTTTGCGGTATCACTGAGATCACGTCTCGAGTATTTACAAGCGGTAAATCTCCGAAAATTCATTTAAACCGTTTGTGGCCGTATTAAACTTCACAATTAGCAGGGCTTCCTGGCGTGATAGTTTTTCTTCGATATCACCGCCTCTAGAATCCTTTTCAATCTTGGCAATCACTGTCCATTTTAAATCATCTAGCGAGTGCCCGTGGTTTATCCAATGGTTTACCATTGGAGCAGTCGTCACATTCTTTTTAATCCGTGATTTATGTTGTGTGATGCGACACCTCACCTCCTGGCTCGTTTTTCCGATGTACAATTTTTCACACGGACATTTAATGCCATATATTACGTATCTTGACTTACAATTTGTAAATTTCTCATGTTTCCAAAATTGCTGTTTGTGTTTGAAAAGGTTCCCTTCTTCCGTGCTTGCACAGCAGATGCACGATCCACATTTGTGATGGCCTTGAATTGGTGGCAATCCTAGCATTGTGCCGAGTGTTAATGTTTTCTTTTTTATGGCTGCTCGAACCAAATGATTGGCTATACTTTGGTCTTTCTTGAAGGCAAAAAGTGGTTTCTCTTTTAATGCCTCATCGATATTTTCTACCAAGTGCCAATTTTGTAAGATGGTTTTCTTAAACAGGTTGGAATTTGGGCAAAATGTAGACACACAAACGATCCTATTAAGGGTTGGTTTTTCTTTTTTAACTAGAAGCGTGTCTCGGGGGATCCACCAGACTCTCTTCATTGTTCTTCTTAATAGTTTTTTCGGGTACCCTCTTTGAGCTAAGTTGTCTGTCAAGTTGTTGGCATGAAACATGTATTCGTCTTTAAAATGGCAGTTTCTTTTGATCCGGAGGTACTGACCAAACGGGAGGTTTTCTTTTAGATTACGTGGATGATTGCTTTTGAAATGTAAAGCCTTATTTCTGTCTGTCTGTTTCTTGAACAGTGTGGTAACCAAACCTTCATCGGTGGGGTACACCTCGACATCGAGAAATGACATCTTCACTTTAGAGAAACTCATGCTGAATTTAATTTCCTCTGTTCTAGAGTTGAGCCACTCGTGAAATTTCTTTAGATCTTCTTCGTTTCCTTTCCAAGTAAGGAAAATGTCGTTGATATATCGACTCCAGCTGGTGATTTGTTCAACAAATGGGTTAGAATGGTACACAAATCTCTCTTCATATAATGACATAAAGAGTACGGCCAATTCGAATGGACAACCCATTGCTACTCCGCTTGTCTGGAAGAAGAACTCTCCATTGAAGTTGAAGTAATTCTTCTTCAAAGCTAATGAAGCTAGCTGCATTATAAAATCTGTTGGTACTCTGGTGGGTCTAGGTCTTTGGTCCAAATAATGCTGAATGGCATCCAGACCATCACTCTGAGGGATCTGGGTATACAGTGAACACACATCCATGGTCACTAAGAAATCTTGGTTGTGCTCAAAAGGGATTGTAGGGAGTTTATTGATAAAATCAGTTGTGTCACGGAGAAATGATTTTACTTCGGACATAAAAGGTTTCAAAAAATAATCAACATACTTCGACACTGATTCAAATAGTGACTCACAGCCGGAGATAATTGGTCTTCCGGGTGGGGCGTTCATGTCCTTATGGATTTTGGGTAAGACATAGAACAGGGGTATTCGTGGACTATTGCATTTCAGATATTCAAACTCCTTCTTTCCAATAATTCCATCGATCAGGCCTTTCTCCAGAATGGGGTTAAGTTGTTGTTGCAATTCTGTAGTAGGGTCCTTCTGTACTTTTCTATAACACCTTGGGTTATTGAGCTGACTCATCACTTCTGTTATGTATTTATCAGTGTCCCATACTATCACGCCAGGAAGCCCTGCTAATTGTGAAGTTTAATACGGCCACAAACGGTTTAAATGAATTTTCGGAGATTTACCGCTTGTAAATACTCGAGACGTGATCTCAGTGATACCGCAAACACCATGTGCTTTAAGCACTGTCTGCCTCCTCCGTGTCAGACCCGGAGGTCGGCTGCATAAAGTCCAATTTGACTTCAACCCGCTTTCGCATGATTCTGAAAAGCATTCCGTTTCCATGACAATTGTGAATTCAAACCACAACTCCCAGAATCCCATCAACCAGGAAGTGTGTCAAAGCAATAGACGCGAGAGGAGCTACACCGACTAGTTGGTGCGAGCCTCGGCATTGCATGACGGATGCCTAACAGTGTGGACCCCTGATTCATTCAGCGCGAGCAAACTTCAAAGGTAAATAAAAGCTCAGTTAGCTTTAAACGGGAAAAACAATAGGTGAAGATTAGGACCTGACATAAGTCTCCCCTTTTCCGTTCCAGCGAATTCAAGTGCAAAGCACGCTCACCATACCCGGAATCCAAGTCCGGCCGCCACACCCGCCCTAACCAAGTAAGTCGACTAAGACAATCCCTCGAGAAACAGTCACAGAGCCCGCCAAACCCCGCAATGCTCTGACAAAACGCTCTATTTTCACAGATTTCCAACTCCACCTTCCTGACAATTCACAACATGGGTAAAATTATGTGAGTATTCACGTATGAGTCTGTTACCTTAACGAGCATAAATTCCACGTAGAATAGAATTAAAAGATGCTTTGTTTTCATTACAGTTCCATCTAAGGAAAGACAACCGAGCACCTAAGAGGTAGGATTAGTTTTCTCCTCCCCTCCTCACTGTAGTGCCAGAGGCTTGGCTCTCCCCAGGCTGATTTGTTTTTTGTCCTTCATTTACAGGCAATTGGTCCTGACGAGATTTCCCCACACCAAGGGGTTATCGAAACGCGTAGACCTCCCTACCCAGCATTAGGAATACTCTATTTGATTACTAAATATCAAAAATTTCATTTGTTTTTTCCAATGCTATGTTTTCAAAACCAGGAAATTGTAAATAACATTGTATAGTTCCAGAAATTTTGTGTGTGTATATATTAATGTTTTGTTGTGTATGAGTGTTTGAATGAAAGTTGTTAGATTGTAAGAAATTGTCTTTATTAATGTCATGTGGAGTCCAAACAGTTTTGTATGTGTAAAATGAAAAACGTGCTCATTTATATGGTTCTTTTGATGCAAAATTAATAAAAAAGTATTGGATTAATTCCGGAGAAATACAATCCCTGAGAGTTACTGTTTTTACTCAGTAATTCGAGCGATCATTTATTTTGATCCATTGTGGAAATAGCTAGGCAATATTGGTGCTCGTGTTGGTTCGTAGTTATTGATTGTGAGGCTTGTCCTTATTGCCAGTGAGCCCAGACCCTGTCTTGGTAATGGTACTTTAGCAGAAGGCTTTCTGCGAGGTTGTTTCAGGCCCCGAGAGGAGCTTTTGAAATATGGTTGTCTAAAGTGATTTGTTAGTTTAGGATTACGTGTTGTGAGTTTTTTGTTGATTCTTTGTTATTGAGTGACACACAGTATGTCTGTTGAACAAGCATTTGCCTACAGCGAAGAGCATATAAAAAATCTACTGGAGAAACCACCCCTGTTCGCTTCAGTGACTTTAAGTACATCTGCTAGGAACCAAAACGAAACAGATAAACTCTTAAGGTTAAAGAAAAAACAAATTCGTACAGATCTGCATGGCCATTTCCTCCTCCAGCACTTAAGAGCTGGTACAATACCAGGAGGCCTGCAGATAAAAAATATCCCAGTGATATTCACAGACGACCCGTTATACAAAAAGGGATACAGTTTTATTGAGACCAAGTGCAGCCGAGACCTCATGGTCCTAACGGTAGAGACAGCACAAAGACTTTCACTACAACAACTTGAAGAAATCAAAACCTTGGAGATCGAGATACAGCAAAATCAACTAATTACGGACGCAAAAACACTACTTGAAAAGGTGGAAAAGGATATCTCAGAATTTAAAGACTATACAATAAACCAAAAGGAAAATCAGTTTCAAAAGGATAAAAAGAATTTCAATTTGGAAAAAACCTATCCATACTTGCAAACAGACTTTTACTCCAGACCGGACTCAAGGAAATATCTAGGGGAATACCAAGGACGATCTAACAACAAGTTCATTTCCTTCTCAGATACCTCGTCCGCATCAAGCAGTAGTGAGGGTGAGAGTGATAATCAAAGAAGAGGTGCTAATAAAAGAGGAGCACAACAGCCAGGTCCATCTTCGGCACCTTTTTTAGGAAGAGGCCAACCACAAAACCGAGCACGCCCACGGTACAACCAGCCATGGGAGATGTCGACTCGGAGGCAGAACTACAAGAACTGGTAGTGTCTCCGGTCTTCAATTTGTCAAAGAAAATCCTCACTCCAGCAGAAACTAGTATTTTGGAGAAAGGGCTCTCCTTTGTTCCCACGCGACATACCAATTTTGTGAAATTAAAAATGGAGGCATTGGAATTCTGTCGTAAAATCAAATTGAAATCCTTCTTTTCACAAACAATGTATAATCCAACAATAGAAGTGACAGGATTGAGAAAAAAGTCATCATTTTGCCCACCAGGTAATAAAGTTGCAAAGGAAATTCTAACCTTCGAAAAAACCATTCTATCGGCTATAACTAAAATGGAAGGCAAACGCAATTGGACCAAGTTCAACATTTCACAAGCAGAAAGGGACGCCTTAGAAAATCTCAAAAAGGACACAACAGTTATAATAAAACAGGCGGACAAAGGTGGTTCAATTGTTGTATGGGACACTGATAAATACATAACAGAAGTGATGAGTCAGCTCAATAACCCAAGGTGTTATAGAAAAGTACAGAAGGACCCTACTACAGAATTGCAACAACAACTTAACCCCATTCTGGAGAAAGGCCTGATCGATGGAATTATTGGAAAGAAGGAGTTTGAATATCTGAAATGCAATAGTCCACGAATACCCCTGTTCTATGTCTTACCCAAAATCCATAAGGACATGAACGCCCCACCCGGAAGACCAATTATCTCCGGCTGTGAGTCACTATTTGAATCAGTGTCGAAGTATGTTGATTATTTTTTGAAACCTTTTATGTCCGAAGTAAAATCATTTCTCCGTGACACAACTGATTTTATCAATAAACTCCCTACAATCCCTTTTGAGCACAACCAAGATTTCTTAGTGACCATGGATGTGTGTTCACTGTATACCCAGATCCCTCAGAGTGATGGTCTGGATGCCATTCAGCATTATTTGGACCAAAGACCTAGACCCACCAGAGTACCAACAGATTTTATAATGCAGCTAGCTTCATTAGCTTTGAAGAAGAATTACTTCAACTTCAATGGAGAGTTCTTCTTCCAGACAAGCGGAGTAGCAATGGGTTGTCCATTCGCTCCCGAATTGGCCGTACTCTTTATGTCATTATATGAAGAGAGATTTGTGTACCATTCTAACCCATTTGTTGAACAAATCACCAGCTGGAGTCGATATATCAACGACATTTTCCTTACTTGGAAAGGAAACGAAGAAGATCTAAAGAAATTTCACGAGTGGCTCAACTCTAGAACAGAGGAAATTAAATTCAGCATGAGTTTCTCTAAAGTGAAGATGTCATTTCTCGATGTCGAGGTGTACCCCACCGATGAAGGTTTGGTTACCACACTGTTCAAGAAACAGACAGACAGAAATAAGGCTTTACATTTCAAAAGCAATCATCCACGTAATCTAAAAGAAAACCTCCCGTTTGGTCAGTACCTCCGGATCAAAAGAAACTGCCATTTTAAAGACGAATACATGTTTCATGCCAACAACTTGACAGACAACTTAGCTCAAAGAGGGTACCCGAAAAAACTATTAAGAAGAACAATGAAGAGAGTCTGGTGGATCCCCCGAGACACGCTTCTAGTTAAAAAAGAAAAACCAACCCTTAATAGGATCGTTTGTGTGTCTACATTTTGCCCAAATTCCAACCTGTTTAAGAAAACCATCTTACAAAATTGGCACTTGGTAGAAAATATCGATGAGGCATTAAAAGAGAAACCACTTTTTGCCTTCAAGAAAGACCAAAGTATAGCCAATCATTTGGTTCGAGCAGCCATAAAAAAGAAAACATTAACACTCGGCACAATGCTAGGATTGCCACCAATTCAAGGCCATCACAAATGTGGATCGTGCATCTGCTGTGCAAGCACGGAAGAAGGGAACCTTTTCAAACACAAACAGCAATTTTGGAAACATGAGAAATTTACAAATTGTAAGTCAAGATACGTAATATATGGCATTAAATGTCCGTGTGAAAAATTGTACATCGGAAAAACGAGCCAGGAGGTGAGGTGTCGCATCACACAACATAAATCACGGATTAAAAAGAATGTGACGACTGCTCCATTGGTAAACCATTGGATAAACCACGGGCACTCGCTAGATGATTTAAAATGGACAGTGATTGCCAAGATTGAAAAGGATTCTAGAGGCGGTGATATCGAAGAAAAACTATCACGCCAGGAAGCCCTGCTAATTGTGAAGTTTAATACGGCCACAAACGGTTTAAATGAATTTTCGGAGATTTACCGCTTGTAAATACTCGAGACGTGATCTCAGTGATACCGCAAACACCATGTGCTTTAAGCACTGTCTGCCTCCTCCGTGTCAGACCCGGAGGTCGGCTGCATAAAGTCCAATTTGACTTCATCCCGCTTTCGCATGATTCTGAAAAGCATTCCGTTTCCATGACAATTGTGAATTCAAACCACAACTCCCAGAATCCCATCAACCAGGAAGTGTGTCAAAGCAATAGACGCGAGAGGAGCTACACCGACTAGTTGGTGCGAGCCTCGGCATTGCATGACGGATGCCTAACAGTGTGGACCCCTGATTCATTCAGCGCGAGCAAACTTCAAAGGTAAATAAAAGCTCAGTTAGCTTTAAACGGGAAAAACAATAGGTGAAGATTAGGACCTGACGTAAGTCTCCCCTTTTCCGTTCCAGCGAATTCAAGTGCAAAGCACGCTCACCATACCCGGAATCCAAGTCCGGCCGCCACACCCGCCCTAACCAAGTAAGTCGACTAAGACAATCCCTCGAGAAACAGTCACAGAGCCCGCCAAACCCCGCAATGCTCTTACAAAACGCTCTATTTTCACAGATTTCCAACTCCACCTTCCTGACAATTCACAACATGGGTAAAATTATGTGAGTATTCACGTATGAGTCTGTTACCTTAACGAGCATAAATTCCACGTAGAATAGAATTAAAAGATGCTTTGTTTTCATTACAGTTCCATCTAAGGAAAGACAACCGAGCACCTAAGAGGTAGGATTAGTTTTCTCCTCCCCTCCTCACTGTAGTGCCAGAGGCTTGGCTCTCCCCAGGCTGATTTGTTTTTTGTCCTTCATTTACAGGCAATTGGTCCTGACGAGATTTCCCCACACCAAGGGGTTATCGAAACGCGTAGACCTCCCTACCCAGCATTAGGAATACTCTATTTGATTACTAAATATCAAAAATTTCATTTGTTTTTTCCAATGCTATGTTTTCAAAACCAGGAAATTGTAAATAACATTGTATAGTTCCAGAAATTTTGTGTGTGTATATATTAATGTTTTGTTGTGTATGAGTGTTTGAATGAAAGTTGTTAGATTGTAAGAAATTGTCTTTATTAATGTCATGTGGAGCCCAAACAGTTTTGTATGTGTAAAATGAAAAACTTGCTCATTTATATGGTTCTTTTGATGCAAAATTAATAAAAAAGTATTGGATTAATTCCGGAGAAATACAATCCCTGAGAGTTACTGTTTTTACTCAGTAATTCGAGCGATCATTTATTTTGATCCATTGTGGAAATAGCTAGCAATATTGGTGCTCGTGTTGGTTCGTAGTTATTGATTGTGAGGCTTGTCCTTATTGCCAGTGAGCCCAGACCCTGTCTTGGTAACTGAACAAGAAAAGAACATTCCTCTTTCCGCAAGGTAAGTCCTGTATCCCAAATCCTATGTAATACATTTTTCAGAACTAGATTGTGTTCAGCAATCGATTCTCCAAATACCAAGATGTCATCTTGGAAAAACACCACATTTCTCAACCCCTTGAAAATTTCCGTAACTAACCTTTGAAACACACTCGCCGCCGATATCAAACCAAAGGGAAGGCGAGTAAATTGGAAAATACCTTCCGGAGTGATAAATGCGGTGAGGTGTTTCGAAGATTCGTGAAGCTTGACCTGATGATAGGCACTCCTCAGGTCCAGCTTTGAGAAGTATTTTGCTCCCTGAAGGGTAGACACCATCTCTGAAATATTCGGTAGGGGAAAAGTGTCGGCAACAACACACTTATTTAAGGCCCTAAGGTCCACACAAAACCTGAGTTTGTCATCAGCCTTCTTAGAAATGACCACAGGGGAAACCCAGGCTGATGCTTCTGTTGGTTCTATGATTCCTGATTGAAGCATTTCTTCAATCAACAACTTTACATCTTCACGAATAGAGATGGGAATTCTCCTGACACGGTGTTGTATGGGTAAACTATTCTTCTTCAGTTTGATAAGATGAGAGTAACCCCTCAGCTCACCAAGCTCGGCTTTAAATACTGAACCAAATTCGCTGAGGATGGACTCGATAGAATCATCATCCACTACCATGATCTGGTTCTTGGCTCTCGGGTTGATAACTATATACAAATCATATTGGTGGATCCAACCAAGAATGGGTGGGCCATCAATTGAGACGCATACTTTCCCTCGAGTGGATCTCTTCTCAAAGCTAATATCAGATTCAAAGAACCCAAGAATTTCAATCTTTTGGCCATTAAAACCCTTTGCTGAAATGTCACTCTCATTTAAGTTCATTCCTTGCCAGAAGGTGTCAAAAGTAATTCTAGGAATAATGGTATGACGTAACCCTGTGTCCACCATCAATGATACTTCGTGGGAGTCAATTGTGAAGACAGCTTTTGGTCTGTTTTGTCTGGGATCATCACCAACTACATCGATATCATCCACTACTAAGAATCTTTCTGCTTCATTCTCATGTAGATAGTCATCAACCGAAGCAACTCTTTGCTTAGATTTTGTCTTGCATATCTTTGAGAAGTGTCCCATTTTACCACATTTGAGACATTCTTTATTTGCCACAAAACAGAATTTTGCTTCCGAAGAGTGGGTACTGCTTCCACATCTGCTGCATAGTTTGCTGGCAATGAAGCTTTTCTTTTGTGGAAATCTCGGTTTGTTTTTCACTATTGCAACATTGTCACTCCCGCAATGTTCACATTCAGTAGAATTATTCTTATCAGAAACTACTGAAACTTCCTGTTGTGGACTGGCTTTGTGGGAATCCAGTGTCTTCATACACTTGCTCGATTCCTCAATGACCTTTGCTTGATCTATGGCATCCTTGAGCGAAGGATTCTTTGCCGCCCACAATCTCTCCTGAATTTTCTTATTCGAACACTGTACTATAAGTTGGTCCCTTATAAGTTCCTCATTCATGATACCGAATTTACATTTGATAGACAGCTCTCTGAGTCGGGCCACAAAGTCATCTATGGACTCAGAATCTTTTTGTCTTTGAGTGTAGAACTTATATTGGTTGATGACTAGATTCTCCTCCTTGGAAAATCTTACTTCCAACCTTGCTACAGCTTCCTTGAACTCATCATCCATGTCTTGTCCATTAGCTCTTAAAGCTATGGGTAAAAATCGGAAAACTCTCTGCCCTTCTTTGCCTAGCGTGCTCAAAAGGATGGCTTTTTTTCTTTTGGCCGAAAATTCTTGACCGTCAAGTGCCTCGAGGTAGTTGTCGAACATAATGTACCAATCCTCCCATGGTATCTCAGGTGTACCAGGTTCAGGTAGGAATTGTGGAGGTAATGTAACTAGGATTTGTTGTGCCATATTGGTTAGTTCAATTTATTAAATTAAGATCTTGAGTGTCAATATGAAAAATTGTTAAATTTGTTAATATTGTAAGTAAACGTACCTCTGGATAAGTATTGTACATAGGAGAACTTGTTTCGTTTTATTGGTAGTCAAGTTGTTGATGAAGAAACCTCTCCCCGACAGTCGATCATGAAAACGAAGAAAATGCGCTTTAAAAGTGTAAACGCACGATAAAATGGCCGCCAGGCCAAAACGAGGCTTGGATTATTTGAGAAGGAGGCGTGAACCGCAAAGACGTCACAGTGCGCTTTCGCGTAGGGCTTCCTTGATTCCAGTGACAGTGTAGGACAGTGCGCCTAGCAACAGCACCGGCGTCACATTGAGTGCGCACGCGCGTAGGGCTTCTTACTGCTCCTCGCGAGGACAGCGCGCCTAGCAACGCTACCGGTTGGAGAGCGCTCGCGCTACAGGTAAATTTTACTCACGGTTCTTCCGCAAATATCAGAAATTTAGCAAACGTTGGCAGGGCAGAGAGGCTGCACACGTAGAGTTCTTTATTTTTCTTGATGAAGTCTTCTGTTCGTAGTTAGTACTGCGCTTTTCCAGTGACGACCAAAATCCTCACGGTCTGTTGGAGATCACCAAGAGTATCTCTGACCAGCTACAAATCGTCGCCATAAATTGTTGTAAATACTCTGGAGTCTGTCATGAAGTAAGCTGGGTTTATTGCGCAGATAACAGGTTAAGCATCTTCATCAAGGAGCTGGTCAGGAACAACTGACTCAACTCAGAATCTCCAGAGGAGAACAGAACCATGTACATTCTGGAATACAGTGAGGTAAGAAAATACAGGAAACAAAGGTAGGAATAATGTATAACAGCCAGCGTAGTAATACCCCCGGAAATCTGGAGCACCCATCCCGCCGGCTCTGGTCCCCAGCTGCAGCTTTCGCAGTCCTATCCGTCGTCTACCCGTCTCCCAAGTCAGAGTGGTTAGCAGAGAGTTAAGGGCGTCAAAGATGGAGTGCGGTAAAAACACTGGGATATTCACAAAGAAGTATAATAGTCTAGGGAGCATCACCATCTTGGAGAGTGCAATTCTGCCTGCTACGGAAAAGGGTAACGTCGTCCAGAACCCTACATTGGCTCGTAGTTTTGCCACGGCCTTCTTGACGTTTCCCTCTATCTGATCCTCCTGGTGGCGATAAACCTGTATCCTCAGATACTTAAATGTGTCCGGGGCGATCGGGAGAACATAAGCGCCAAACCTCAATACACCGGGATCTGGGGTAGCTATAAAATAGAAGCCAGTGGACTTCTCAGGGTTAATAGTAAGGCCCGATATAACAGAAAATCTCTCAAAGATGTCATACACTGGGCCATGATCAGCCTCCAAGTCTCTTAGCAACAACATGATGTCATCCGCGTAAATGGACAGAAGGTGTAGAGTGCCACCACTCGGTAACCCCCTGTGTTCCATCGTGGCCCTTAGGGCTATGGCCAGGGGTTCCAGAGCCAGTACGAATAACAGCGGCGACAGCGGGCATCCCTGCCGCGTGCCATGATGGATTGCTTATGTTCCCGAGATATGTCGTCCCGTTCGTGCCCTGGCCGTGGGGACGGTATAGAGCAATCTAATCCACGCAATAAGAGAGGCCGGGAATCCGAACCTCTCTAGGGTCGAGAACATGAACGTCCAGGCTAGAGAGTCGAAGGCTTGGCCGAGGTCCGAAGCTATGCAGCCCGCCTTAGGGAGTTCAGGGTTGGCAGATGCCATCAGAGCGTGCAACCTACGTATATTCATAGAGGTGCTCCTGCCCGGCAGGAACCCGCATTGATCCCTGTGAACCAGCGTTGGGAGGTATTGCTGTAGTTGTCGGGCTATCACTTTACTAGGTATTTTATATTCCGTTGCTAACATGGATAGTGGTCTGTAGTTCGTCAAGTCCAAGCTATCCCTCCCGGGTTTCGGCAGGGAGACAACCAATGCCTGCATCGTGGTTTCAGGCAGATGGCCCTCTGTCAGTGCCTCTCGGTAAATTCTCTCCAGTATCGGCACCAGGGTGTCCGAGTACGTCGCGTAGAACTCCACCGGGAGGCCATCCATGCCCGGCGTCTTGTTGTGGTTCAGCGACTTGATAGCCGTCTGAATTTCTTGTCGCGTTATGGGGCCGTCAAGATCCCTCTGGGCATCTGCCGTCAGAACAGGGAAGGGGAGGCCAGTCAGGAAGGCCGTGATCTGGTCAGCGTCGACTACCTCCGGCTGAGCATATAAGGCCGTCAGGTGGTCATAGAATGCTTGGTTAATGTCCGTCTGTGTACCCACTATACTCCCATCGCGTGCCCGTATCCTAGTTATCACCGGGATGTCTGGGTGCTCCCGCACCAGGCGAGCCAGCAACGCTCCCGATCTATCTGCCTCGGCGTGCTGGCGGCGCAGATACTCCTTATGGTCTATGACTCGCAGCATCTCGAGCGTGTCAGCATGTTCTATATTCACCAGCCGCAGAGCATCTCGTTTAGCAGGGTCTAGCCCCACCTCAGTTTGCAAGACCTTCAACCTATCTTCAATATCCCGAAGCTTCCTATAGGTTTCCTGCTGGGCCCCCACTAGCTGTCCAATCGAGGCACCCCGAATTACCGCCTTCATGGCGTCCCAGACTACCAAGTTCGAGGAGGCAGTGTCCCAGTTCTCCCAAAAATATTTATCCAGCGTCTCAGCTATGGAAGTGCGAAAAAGGCCCATCCTCCAAGGGAAGCGGATCTAGCTGCCAGGTGGGGACCGGGGACGGGACCCTGCCCCAACGAAGGGTGAGCGTCAGGGGTCTATGGTCAGAGAAGGTTTTTGCAAGGTATTCAGGACTGTCGGTTCTAGCTATCAGGCCCTCAGAGCATAGAAATCTGTCTATCCTGGTATGGAGCGCGTGTGTGTACGAGTAATGGGAATATTCTCTACTCTCTGGGTAAGATGCCCTCCAGACATCCCTCAAGCCCCAGCCAGTCGCCCATGTGCAGAACACTTCTGTTAACTTGGAGACCCCTGCCATTTGCAAGGGGGGGTGCGACCTATCTTTGTCAACATCCGTGACCATATTCCAGTCTCCGCCCAATATCCAGAGAACGTCCGTCCAGTCTGCCAACGCCAGACTTACTTTCAGCAAAAATTTGTCTTGGTCGTAATTCGGTGCATACACACATCCAAGTACCACTGGAGAATTATCTAGTGTGCCCCTCACTAAGACATACCGTCCCTGATCATCCACTCTCCTGTCCACTTCAAGAAAGGGTGTGCCGTGTCTGATCCAAATTGTCGCCCCCCTAGAGAAGGCTGAATATTTTGTGGTCAGAATCGTACCCTTCCATTTCTTCCTCATTTTGCTAGCTTCAGAAGCCGTGAGATGGGATTCTTGTAGGAACGCGATCTGCGTGTGGTGACGCAGTAGGAATGCGTGTATTCTGTGCCGCTTCTGGACCGCCCCCAACCCTCTCACATTCCAGGTCGTAATGTTATATTTCCCCACTACTCCAGCCATGGTCACAGTTGTACCTGACAAGTACCTGCACCCGCCCGCCGGTTCTTACCCCACATGATTGCCGCCCGGAGACTACCCACCCCCCTCCCAAAAAATAAAAAAGAACACTAACGGCGCAGCTCAAAAACTAGGCTGTGCCCAACAATGTAACAAGATAGAAAAGGATTAGGAATCCTGTGCGTTCGCCATCGGGGGGGTGGTCGAGCGCCATCACGTTCTGTACCTGCTGCTCAGCGAGCGCTGCCGGCTCTACGGCTGCCGTCATGGGGCCACGTTACCAATATGCAAAGGGGAAATGAATATGTAAGTCGCCCGTGTGTCAGCTACCTACTACCTGTGGTTCAACCATACCAAAAGGACAAAACATTAGGATAAGATCCATAATAAGCATTGGTCCCCACGTGTGCTACCCCTGCCTCCCTCCGCAAAGCAATCCACAGCAATCATACAATAGCCAATCAGGGTAAGCAGGGAATACAATATGGTTCTCGGGCTCTTCAGCTACCGCCAGTCTGGCCATCTCTACCGCAATTGTCTATCAAGTCATCTGCCGTGCCAGGCGTGACATTAGGGAACAGCAATACACTGAGGTCGGAGTCCGAGTGGACCGTGCTGTCCTTTGAGTCGGTTAGTATCTTCTGGGAGTCTTCCCAAAACGACCCCGCCACCTCCAAGGCGTCCCGTTGCTTCTCCTTCTGTTGTGTCTTCGATGGGCCCCGGCTCCTTCCATTCCGTCGTGGCTTGGGGGCCTCCGCTCCACCCCCGTCCCGAGGCCTTCTCGGTTGTCCGACATCCGACGTCTGCGAGGGTCCCCGGCTGCCATCGATGCCCATCACCTCTAACCATTCCTCAGCATCGGCAGGGCTCTCGAAAAAGTGTGTTTTCCTGTCGTACATGATTTTTAGACGGGCCGGGAAGAGCAAGGCATACTTGAGATTAGCGGATTGTAGTTTCTTCTTCACGTCCAGGAAGGAGGAACAGCGCTTTTGGACCATGTTGGTATAATCGGGGTATAGGGAGATCTTGTGGTTCTCATATTGGATAAGGGACTTTTCACGGGCCTTCTGCAGCAGGATGTCCCTATCTCGGTAGTTCAAAATCCTCACTATCAGCGGGCGTGGAGGTCATCCGGGGTCTGGCCTGCCAGTCGGGATCCTGTGTGCCCTTTCCACGCAGAAGTGTGGGGAGAGTCCTTCCTCCGCTATGTATTCTCGTAACCACTGCTCCATGAAGTCCGCCTCCCGAGGGCCCTCACATCTCTCTGGAAGGCCTATGACGCGGATGTTGTTGCGGCGGTTACGTCCCTCCGCGTCCTCCACCCGGTCTAGAAGAGTGGCCATCTGAGTCTGTAGTTGTCTTATGGAGGACGTGTGTTCCGCCACCGTTGGTGTGATCTCGACGATGAATACGCCCTGTTCTTTGACCTTGTCCGCCAGTTTGCCATGGTCCGCCTTTAGGAGGGACAGATTCGTCGTTAGGGTGCCCATCTGCTGCTCCAACACCGCTCTGGAGTCCCTGATTTCCTTTAGGATAATGTCCAATTTATCCATGTGGGATCCCTCCGTCCCAGGCTGCGGCGCCGTCCCTTCCTCTGCTACCGGTGGCGTCGACTGTCCTCCAGGGTTCTCCGGTTGTTTTGCACCCTTACGGACCATTGGTGCAATGAGCTTAGACCTCAAAGCGTAGTGCTATGTGGAGCCTTCCGTAGCTGGCCCCGCTTGACTTGCCGTGTCCAACTCTCCGGATAAGTTCCGCCTCAGCAGTACTACATAAAGGGTTAGTCCATATGGGGATCCTCAGATCAATCTCTCACAGGGTGAAGGAGTAGACGCAGCCTCCCACGCGGTTTCCCGCCAGATTGCGCTGCCTCTGTGCGCCACTGTCAGCTCGCCACCCACGAAGATAGGGGGGAGCGGGAGGGGGGAGGGGGGACCCCCAGGCTGGGATCGTCCCCAGTGTCTACCTCCGTCCGCGCTAGGCGACGTCCACACTCCTCCGGTGCGCGGTCTCCTCCCTCCAGGGGGCAAGTCGGGCTCCCCCAGGCCCATGTGGCAAATCCGCGGTCAGCGCACCGCTCTCCTCCGGGCGGCGCCTCCGGTGCTCCCGCAGTGCAGGGGGGGCAAGAGTGAACCCAGGTCCAGGGGGCAAGCGCACCGAGGGGGGCCGCTCTCTCAACCCCGATCAGGCAGCGCGGCACCGCACAACAGTCTTCCCCATGTAGTCGGGGCCTCCCAGGCGCCCCACGGCTCAGCCGTACCTGCAGCGGCGCCCGTCTCGCGCCTCCTCCCCGTGCTCTGACACCCCTGGGGGGGGTCCTCCGATGATCCTCAGTGATGCCCCGGGCACTCCCCGATCTCTATGCGACCACAACCGGGGCTCCCCGGCACTTCCGGTATTGGTAGGCTCAGTTCAGGCGGCCACGCTGTGTACTGTGGGTCCCGGCTTCTCAGGGCCCACCTTCGCCGAGGGCCGCACCGCCGCAGCCTCCGCCCTACGGGCCGTGTCCCCGCACTTCCATCCACCGCAAGGAGGCAGGGGATAGGTGCTCGTCTCCGGTCCGTTTGGTAGCTTGCTCGAGTGTCCCCAGGGTAATTACAGCAGGATTATGCCCCGATCGGCGCCAGAGCTCTAACGGCGCACGTCCATGCGGTAGGCTAGCAAGCCACACACCCCCCCCCGCTAAATGACTCCTCTTCTACTTTTCTGGACATCCTGTTCCACCCTGCAACTCTATTATCGGTCTCAAGATTGCGCTAACCGTCTTGGGGATGGTATTGCTTGTATTTATCGATCTAACCTCTCTGTCAAACGATCATTTTCCTCACAAGCATATGCCTGTGAATATATGATGATCAACATCTCCACAAAAGACAATGCTATCTGCATTCTGCACACGTTCTACCATCCCCAGGTGATAATCATACCTTCATCGAACAAATCATGGAGATCATCTCGACCAACAATGCCCGATACAACATCCACGTTTTCCTAGGTGACATCAAAATTCATTGGAATGACACTAAGGACCCACTTGTGAATTGCTTCAAGGCCTTTCTCTGTGACCTAAACCGTACCCATGTCTGTAACAGCCCTACCAATATAAAAGGGGCCATCTTAGACTTAATCATAGCCAATGAAAATACTGTATTATTGGATTCTATCTCACCCTGCGACTGGACCAATCATCACTTCATCACCTTCTCCATTGTTGAAGAGGCAACCATCCTTGAAGGCTAGCCAAGGAAACAAAACATTGAATCAGAAACACCCTCAATCTCAAACTAGACATGATATCTGCCACTGGCATCAACCTCCTATCTCCTCCCACCGATATGGTTGATGCTCAAGACCTCACTAAGGGATATTTTAGCTCTATGTCTAACATCATGGACTCCATTTCCCCCAAACAAATAATATCTAATCCCTGGTTCAATTGTATCCTGAAAGAGGAACGCTGCACCCTTGCAGAAACAGTGTAGAGATTGACCCCCATCTCTGTCGAACGTTAAACTTTCATGTAAAATAAGAAGGAACTACAGTAGGTGCATCAGAAGTGCCAAATCATTATATTTCTGTCAGCAAATGGGCACAGCCATCAACCGTCCCAAAAAACTCTTTGAATTGGTTAAACAAAAAACGAATGGGAAATGCAATTCCCCCACATCTGACAATACAATTCTACTAAATTGTCTAACATTTTCCTCCTTCTTTTTTGAAAAAACTAAGTCAATTGACAATGATCTCCGCATTGCTGTGAATTGCTAACTGACTGAAACCCTGTCACAATGCACCTCCATCTCACAGGAAGTTTGTCCTGGCAACATTCTCTTTAAACCTAAAAACAATGCCTCGTGTGTCGCAGCGCTGGCGCCCATTGCAATTATACACCGACACTGAGGTAAGGATTGCACGTCTTACTTTATTCCCTGCCAGCCTCACACTGGCTTACAGACTAAGCTTTCCTGTGTCCTCACTTCCTCTTCCTCTTCCTGCTGCCTGTCCTGTCTCACACAGGAAGTCAGGCAGGACGACGCTACATCTCCCCTGTTTTGCAAAGTCTCACTTCTTCTATATCTCTTCGACCAGACGTCGAGGTTTCCTGATCAGACGTTGCGGTCGTTCTCTGTGTCTCGGCAGGGGACTGTGGTGATTTGTAGTTTCCACCATTCGCGTGGGGCTGTGACGGCTTGGGTCACTGTTGTCACTCTGATTGGAAGAGTCGCTCGAGGGTAGATTAGACACGGTCTCGTGGCAGCCGCGTCGGTTGCATTTTCTGAAGTGTGAGATGTTTCTTGTTACTTGTTTGTGGTCAGCTTTGGCTGTGACCATGGTTCCTTTCTTCTTGGTGACTTGCATGGGAATGTCAAGGTATCGACTGTCTGCTTTGGATCGCCGATCACTTCGCACTATCACCCAGTCTCCTTCTTGTATGTTGGAGTCTTTGGCATGTCTGCGTTGATCAGCATATGTCTTCATCCTATGCTTCTTGGTGTGATCAATGTCCACGAGGGTGTTGTGATCAACCGTGACTTTCCGTTGTTGCGGATTTTCATCTAGCATGGGCAGTCTTGTCCTAGGTGTCCTTCCTAGCATTACAGTTGCTGGGCACTGAGCTGTGGTGTTGTGCGGCGTATTCCGATACGCTCTGAGTACTTCATTTAACGTCTGCTGGACGTCTCGGTGAGTCAGTTCTGCCTGCTGGATTGCTCTTTTTAGTGTCCCCATAAATCGCTCCACCATGCCATTTGCCTGTGGCCATAGCGGAGTGATTTTCTGGTGCTTGAAGTTTAAATGGGTTGCAAAGTTTGTGAATTCATGACCGTTGAAGGGAGGTCCATTGTCTGTTTTTACTCGCAGTGGGATGCCCCAGGCTGCAAATATCTCATCAAGCACTGGGATCACTGTCGTTGCTCGAGTTGACGATATCAGTTGTGCGAATGGGAAGCGAGAGTATTCATCCATGGCAACAATGATATACTGTCCTGATTGTAGTGGGCCGAAGAAGTCGACCGCAATCTGTTGCCATACTCCGTCCGGTAGTTCTGACATTTGTAACGGTGCCGGTGGTTCTTCCCGGCTGACTACTTGGCATGTGACGCTGTCCTTCAGGGTTGTCTCGACCATATAGTCAAGGGTGGGGAACCAGACTCGTTCTCTCAGAGCTTTCTTGGTTGCATTGATGCCTCTGTGTCCTTCATGTGCCAGGTTGATGACCCCTTGGCGCAGTTTGAGAGGAATCACAATTCTCCCCCCTCTTAAAAGGAGACCATTGTCACTGATGGAAAGTTCTTCACGCACTCGTTGGAATGCGGCTAGGTCTTGTCGGAGTTGAACTGACTCGGAGGAGGACTGCTTCACGTCCCTCCATGAGTTGGAGCGAATGCGGGTTATCACTGCTTGGACGAGGGGGTCAAGTGCGGACGCCTCCTGGATGGCCTCGACAGGAACAGTGGGAGGACACGCAGCGTCGACAACAAAGTGAAGATATTCGTCAGCCACAGAAAGTGCAGAACGGGCACCCGCCAGCGGTTGTCGTGACATGAAATCAGCTGGGTTTTCAGCTTTCCCAGGTTTGTGGATGATGGAGAAGACGTAGTCTTGGAGGCGCAAACCCCACCGCTCAATGCGTGGTGGCATTTTCGCATTGGGGTTACCAAAAATTGTAATGAGCGCCTGATGATCTGTAATGATCGTAAAATGTTTGCCATAGACAAAAAGGTGAAAGTGTTCGCACGCCCACACCACAGCTAGGCTTTCCTTCTCCGGCTGGGAGTATGCTTTTTCTGTATCCGTCAGACTGCGGCTTGCGTAAGCGATGATGTGTCGTTGGTCTGAGTCTTCGCGGTATTGGGCCAGAATGGCACCCAGGCCCACTGGACTGGCATCCACTGTGATTTCAGTTTTCTTCTTCGTGTCGAAGTACGCCAAATTGATAGCTGACCCCACGGCATGTTTGATGACGGAGAACGCATGTTGACACGCTTCCGTCCATTCGAATGGCTGACCTTGGCGAGTAAGTTCCCGCAGTGGGTAGCTGATTGTGGCGTAGTCGCGGATGTACCTCGCGCAATAGCTTGCCATGCCAAGGAAGGAACGTAGGTCAGTGACATCTCGGGGTTTCTGAGTGTCGGCCAGGGCTGCTACCTTCTCAGGGTCCGGTCTCATGCCCTCCTTCGAGAAGATGTGTCCATAAAATTTTAAGGTGTCTTTATGGAATTCACATTTGCTGGCATTAAGTGTTAGGTTTGCCGTCATCAGTGCATGACAGACCCTGTCCAGGGCTGTGTCGTGTTCTGTTCGGTCCTTCCCAAATACCAGCAGATCGTCACTGTAGTTGAAGGCATTTGGGATGCCTTGGATGACTCGCCTGATGGCCTCCTGGAAGATCTCGGCGGCCGAGGATATGCCAAAGTTCAGGCGTTTGTAGCGGAATAGGCCTTGGTGCGTGGTAAAAGTCGTGATATATCTCGACTTGTCGTGGAGCTCCAGCTGGTGATAACCTTTATTAAGGTCGAGCTTGGAGAATACTGTGGCGCCATTTAACTTGGTGATCATGTCACTGATATGCGGCCCAGGATGGCGTTCCCGCTCGATGGCGGTGTTGGGTGCGCGCATGTCAACACACAGCCTGACCTTGTTGTCTTCTCCTCGTTTCGGAACTACTACGACTGGCGATACCCACGGGGTGGGACCCGTCGTGCGTTCTATGATGTCTGTTCGAAGGAGGTCTTGGAGCTCGTCATCAACGGCCTTTTGTAGATGGAATGGCACCTTCCTGTGATGTTGGGCAACCGGTGTTACATTTTCGTTGATGTGAAGCTTTACTTTGAAGTGGTTGAGCTTCCCGAGTCCTTTGAATAAGTTGGGAAACTTCGCAACAATATCAGGAGTGTCCTCCGTCATGTAGAGGAGTTCTACGAGTTTGAGTCTTTCTGCTGTGAGGAGACTGAGGAGACAGTCTGCCAGATCTGGTCCCTCCACTACATGAATGTAGGCATCAATTGTCCGGTCCTTGAACGTGAGAGTGGTGCGGAAGCGGCCTAAACAAGGCAGTGGCTTGCGTGACATCCACGTGAACACACGGACAGCAGCTGGTTCCAGTTTGGGCTTGTGTTTCATGTTTTGATGTTCTAAAGCACAGATATAGTTTAAGGATGCTCCAGAGTCCAAGACAAATTTAGCTGGGTGGTCGCCGATCAAGATGTCAAGTTTTGGATATCGCTTCAGTCGATCTGGGTCAGCAACCATGCATATGTACTCATCACGATCCGGGGTTGTTACCATGCATATGTATTCATCACTGTCTTGTGATGTGGGGGTGCGCGATGGTGACTCACTGGATGTGTCTCTGCGTGACCTATAGGAGTCCGTCACATGACGCCTTGAGCAATGGCCACTTCCGGAACGACCTCTTGACTGATGCGAGTATGCTGACTGAACGCTGGAGTTGGACGAGCTGGAGGACCTGCTTCCCTTGTCTTGTATGGCTCGGGCGTGGTGGCGTGACTCGTGCCCTTTGGTCGATGATCTGTGACTTGGTTGCTTGGCTTGGCATGCAATCTCAAAGTGATTGTCTCTTCCACAGCGGTGGCATCGTTGCCCGATGGCTGGGCACTGTCCTGAGTGTGGGTAGTCCTGCCCGCATCTATAACAGGTAGGCGAGGCTTTTGCGGACTTCGTGTGTCGCGAGCTTCGACGTGATGGTTGAGACCTGTGGGATTTGGAGGTAGGCTTGGTAGTCTTGGAGGACCTGTGTGCCTGAATGCGCAAAGCATGGTCTTTGTGATCTGATGATTTCTGTGTCCCCATCCGCTTCGCATAGTCCTCCGCCTGGTCATTAATTCTTGTCAGTTCCTCAATTTCGTCTAGTGTGTATGGTTTTTTTAGAAGTCTCCGGCGCAAGGTTTCAGATGAGCAGCCGTCGATAATGCGGAGCCTCAGGGCGTCTTCCGTTTTGAAGTTGTCGAAGTCGCAGTATCGTGCGAGTCTACGTATGCGCATGATGAAGTCACTCATACATTCATCTTTCTCCTGCGTGGCAAGGTTGAACGTATGGCGCTCATAATCTACATTGCGTTTATGGAGAAAGCGTCTGTCAAGTGCGGCTTTGGTTTCATCATAGGTGGCTGTTGCAGCGTTAGGTAGTTCTTTGATGATTTGTGCAATGTCTGGACCAATCAGATTTCTCAAAGCCACAAGTTTTTGCTTGTTATCTTGTACTAGGGATCCGACCATGTAGTCCTCGAAATCTTCACTCCATGTTTTCCACGATGGGCCCATGCTGTTGCCTGGCGTCAGTGGTAAAGGCTGAGGTTGGCGCATGAAGGAGGCTCCAACTGGGTTGTTCGCCATTGCAGGTACGGTGGCTGGAAGAACAGGGCCTCTTGTGCTGGGAGCTGGGCTTCCTGTATTAGGAGCTGGGCTGCCTGAACTCGCTGTGCTTGATGCACTTGACGCTGTGGTGGCAGTGCCTGAGGAGCTGTCAGGGCCCGGATTGGACATCTGCACTTAGCTGGCTCTGAAAGCTGTGTGGAGCGTTATCTGGTGCTTATTTGCGTAGTATTGGCAGCATGCAGTGTTTATTTGTCACCATTCAGCTCCTCGAGCCTTCATGTATCTTGGTTGACTTTTTATATTGGCAATGTCCTCATTTAACGAGGGGCGCCTGACTTTAAGATGGCCGCCATGGAGAGAGCGCAGGTTTGTTTGAGGGCGGGCGCCTGACTTCAAAATGGCCGCCGCGCGGGACAGTAGGCCTCGTGTCTCTGTCTCTGAGACTGGCAGACAGCGCGTGAGGGAAGCGGCAGGGTTTGGACTCAACCTCGCTCCTCGCGCTGCATTCTGTACCGGCTCTTCTCTCCTTGCCTGCGTCTGGGGTCGGGCGCTGTCTTCCGGCGCTGCACACTCGGCTGCTTCTTCTGGACACGTGGGGGCCGCGCTCTGGCATACGCGCCTACCTCCTGTGTAGCAGTCGGGTGCTTGGGGTGTCGTTCGCGCACCCGCGCTCTGGTTCTTTCGCGCCTCTCTTCCCCGGGCAGTAGCGGCGAGCGTCTCTCGCCAGCAGCAAACAGGTGGCGCCTCTCGCCGGCAGCGGTCAGGTGTTCTTGGCTTCGGCGGTTTTCTCCGCTGCAGGGTTCGGTGGTTGGCCACGTCGGGTGACTGGGCAATGCTGCGTGTGGGCTTTACAAGCATCCCACCCTCGTCGCCATTGTCGCAGCGCTGGCGCCCATTGCAATTATACACCGACACTGAGGTAAGGATTGCACGTCTTACTTTATTCCCTGCCAGCCTCACACTGGCTTACAGACTAAGCTTTCCTGTGTCCTCACTTCCTCTTCCTCTTCCTGCTGCCTGTCCTGTCTCACACAGGAAGTCAGGCAGGACGACGCTACATCGTGGTCCATCTTTCAGACATTTGATGACTCTAACGTCTCAAAACTACTGTCTTCCAATAAACCTTCCAACCACTTCAATGACCCTCTACCCTCCAAATTCCTCAAGGAAGCTTCACACCTCCTGATACTGCCATGTACCAGAATTATCACCGCCTTTCTTACCCAAGTCACCATGCCTGACGGTCTAAAAAGTGGACAAGTCACAACTATCTTGAAAATGCCTGACGTGAACCTTTCTGATCCCAACAATTTCCACCCCATTTCAAGCATCCCAACTTTAGCTCCTGACTATGTTGCAGTACTGAAAATGCCATGGTCCACATTGTCGACAACACTTTAAGCTTTCTTGATCGTAATGAATCCTGGCTTTTAGTCCTTCTTGACCTATCAGCAGTGTTTGACATGGTCAAACAAGAAACTCTCCTGAACCTCTTGGGATGGGTTCTCTGGTACTGTCTTAAAATGGTTCTGCTCATTCCTGTAAAACACATCTCAATGAGTGCTAATCAATCATTACTTATCCGATCAGACACTGGCCATGCTCGGGGCACTCCCCAGGGTTCTTCACTTTCCCCCACCCTGTTTAATCTTTACATGGAACCACTGGCTGAAATCCTCAAACTCTCCAACATCTCCTACCATATGTATGCGGAATGATACACAATTGTAAATGAAGATTGCCTCACCTGATGACATCAGCACCCTCAATAACAACTCAATCAAAATTCAACACTGGTTAACTCAAACACCTCAAACATAACTCCCTCAAAATAGAATTCCTATTAATCTCACCACCCAGAACCACCTCTAATATCAAAGATTGCCTCCCACTACTCACTGCCTTGAACTATACCCCACATATCGTTAATTGAGCAAAATCCATAGGAATAACACTAGCCAACAACCTCTCCTTGCAGAATCACATCAGCACCACAACCAGAGGGGCCAATTTTCATCTCCACACTTTAAGAAAACGAAAGCCTTTCCTACCCAATGCAGATGTCAAAATGGCGGTTCAGGCGCTTATGATTTCCAAACTTAATTATAGGAATGCTACCCTCATTGGCCTACTGAATATAAAACTAGCACCGCTGAGGGCTACCCTCAGTGTGGCTGCACGGCTCATCACAGGCATAAAGAAAACTTATCAAATCACCCGGCCCTCCATTTTCTGAACTGGCTACCTTATGAATCTAGGATCCACCTAAAAATAGCATGCATTATGTACAAAGCCATCCACCACAACAGTCCTTGCTACGTGGTTCAGATACTGGTTATATCTGGATGTAATAGAGCTTATCTTAGGACAAGCTTCTTACTACTGAAACCCCAAAAATGTCACAAAAACGTATAAGTGAACTTCCTCTGGAATTGCCCCGGAAATTTGGAACTATCTTCCCCCAGAGATCAGGACCATCCCTTCATTCACTCTTCTCAAAAACGAAGTAAAAATTAGACTACTGAACAATCTCCTTCCTCTGTGATGTGACTATTCATACCAATTTGAATTCATTCTTGGTGTTTTCACTATTTCTCTTTGTACTATCTATTCACGCTATATGTTTCCCCCCTTTGTTTATTGTTCGAGCTCCACCCCAAGACTCTATATTTTGCTCCTTGTACAATTGATGCTACTTGATATGTTGTACAGCGCTTTGACACCAAGTTTTGGTCTTGTTCGCGCTTTATGAAACTTCATAAATAAATAAAATAAAAATCCCCCTTAGCTTTTCATATCCTTCAATGTACAATCGTAGGTGGCAATTGAAGCCACCTACAAAAAATAGGCTTGCATGGAGTTTAAATAGAGAGGTGGCCCAGCCATGTCTCGCTCGGCTGTGGACGGACCATCTGCACCGGGGTGTGCTGCGGCATGCCTCTGGCGATTTAAAAGTGTTCAGGGCCGCCTCTTTGTTGCTACTAGAAGGACTGGGGCACAAAGTCTCTTCCCAGCAAAAATGGTAAAATTGAATGCCGCAAGATGTGGACAGAAATAAAAGCTGGAAACACTCACCTAGGCTTATTCATAGCCAGGAGGAAGAGGGCCGCTCCACTCTCTGGATACACAGACAGTACAATTTCCGAGTAGATCCAGGTCAAAAAGATGCACAGTAAGCTGGGTTGCACCTCCAGACTATATCCCCACCCCATTTTCCTTTTCTTCTAAGCTCCTTAAATGTTTTTACTGGTATCTTTGGTAACTTGTAACTGATGTAAGTTTGCCAATTATGTGGAACCTTATGTAAAGCGCTCTGATACCTTCTGGTCTAACCAGCACTATATAAAACTCTTTAAATAAATAAATAAAAATAAAATATTCCTCAAGTGAGGCTGTTCGGTAGCTGCCTATCCTAATGACAGTCAGTGCATGGTTGGAGTTCTAAAATGCATCCAATCAGACTGGATCACGATTTCTCTCCTCAGAAAATAGGCTGGGGCCCATGCATACCTTTTAGGGTGCTGTATTGATTTGTCACAGTATTGGGTGCCTTCAGACAGGCCCCAAGACCAAAGAGGGTCGGGGAAGATGAAGTAGGGAATAGAGTTATCCTCCTAGGACAATCCCCACCCTCCATCTTGCAAATGCCATACTTTAATAAAAGAAAATGTTCACTCTTACAGCTAAACCTAATGACAGGTGCACCGCCAATGTTCACACAGCTATTAAGGTATAAATTCATTATATTTTTGAAAGATATGGAAGTTCCCCTACATCAATGGTGATGTATATTACATTTACTAAACAAGACACGAAGCCCTCAGTATGACTCAATGATATGACGAAATTTAAACAGTGAGGCCAATTGGCAGCTTTCCAGGGTGCTTCTGTTTTCCCAAAAAGCAAAGATAAGCTGCGACAACCATGACATGGGCAGATGGTAGTAAGGTTGCCACCCCCTTGAGACTACAAGAGGAGAGTCAAATAGGGGATTTCCCACCCACAACCAGGTTTAATCCTAAAGAACACCAGATCCACAATTGTTGGCATCTCCGAGGACCAGGGCCCCACCAGCTCTCCCGCACCCCAGAAATCCAAGTGAACACCTACTCAAAGCCTCTGAGCTGCTTCTGAATTTTGGTCTGTACTCTATGCCAGCACACTGAGCCATGGGACTCACACTTCGCACTTATGGTGTCTCACTTATATAAACAAAAACCTGATGACACTGACACCGACTCATCCCACTAAATTATTTATTTCGAATGCTGTGCCACTGCAGACAGGGACCACTCATTTGCAAATCAGCATCTACCTTGTTCCAATAGAAAGAGTTCAGCACAAGCAATGCGCCTTATGAGTGAAGTTCAGCTCGAGCCGTGTGCTGGTGGACCCATGCCTGGCCCGAAATGTATCTCAAGTTAAGAGAGATGTTGGGGACTGCCTTGAATACACAATAGCAGTCCCAGTTACTCCATGTTCCCTTAATCATCAGTGCCTTAAACCCTCCTGTGGGCTTGGTTTCTGGGAGGGTGGGAGAAACACAGCTTGTCTAAGTAGAAGTTGCTATGAAGAGGGGGGAGACAGGAAGCAGTCGAACACATATTTTTTTTTATAAAGAGATCACGTGGCCTGTCATCAAACTTCGTAGCTTAGGACTGCAATAAGTAGGGAGTTTATCCTCACAAAACAATATATTTTTTACCAAAATAGGTGCTATCTACCGCCAAAAGATGAAAGCCATAGTCACCCCTCCTGCCAGGCTTTAATCAACTTTTCTATGAATCTCAGAATGGAGCAAAACATTTAATTAATTGTGATATGGTAACATAATCCTCTTCTTTGAGTTGCTAATACCCTTGGTATCTCTTGATTGAGAATACATTTACACTTTGAAGTTTTAACTGTGAATGACATTTTAGAATGTGATCTAATTTCAGTTTTTAGTGCACTCCGATGACTACAATCAGCTAGAGTAGTGCAAGCGCGCCTACCAGTTAGTGCCACTAGATGATGCTATTGTCACTTATAAAGTCATGCTTAAAAAATAAACCTTTTACTGTTGCATCTATTTTTAACCAAAGAAAAACACAGAATAATAACATTTTCAAACAAAACTGTTATTTAATGATTGTGCTTGCCCCCTCCTGACTGTGTGGATATCTTTATGTCATTTTCCCAATTTTGGAAAGGTGTTATAATCCCAAAGTATACACCGATAGTGTAATTAGCTTCACCACTTGAACCCACTCCATGCAAATATCGTTGACTCCAATATACATATTTATAGACGTAGATAGATAAATATAACCAATGGCAGGGAAAATAATCCTGGCCCAATAACACGTTATCCATAGTAACTACTAATAAATGTACACTCACATTTATTGCTAGATGTGCAAAGGTCACATTTTAACGAATTGCCACAATACAGCATAATTGAAATAGGAAAAACACGTTTTACAATACCACTGACTGAATTTCCCCCCTGCGCCCTGGTGTTGGTTAAATATATTTCGTTAAAACACGTGCACTTGAAAAAGAAAAACCATGCATAAACCATATGTGCTGCGTGTTAGTATGCCTATGGTCTTCGTCTCTTTCTTGTCAAATCCCCTCTCCCCCTCAACAATGGTATTAAATGTCGTATTATACTCATGGTTGTAGCTTAAGAGGGATGTTTGGGGTGTGAACAGCCAATCATCCCCACCCTCCATAATAAATGCTTTCCCGGCTTGGTAGTTGGAGCTGGGGTTCCTAAGTCAAGTCTGCTATGTCTATGTTAGTTTTTCTCATCGTCCTAATTTCATTAAGAGATTGTAACTTTTTTGTTGGATCGGGACCTTAAATAAATAGTGACTGGTTTACCAAAAAAGCATTGGCAAATCCAGTAGACAAAGCCAGTAGATCTCACCTATGCAAGAGCTATTGGATTTGCCAATGTGTTTTAACCATGTTTTACACCAGCATGGCTGCTGTTCAGCATGGCTAAAAAATTAGTGGCCTACAGGAGAGTGATGTTATGTTATATTATTTATATTTAATATAGCACACAACTCACCCAGTGGCTTCTCAGCGCTGTAACGGAAATAAGAATCAGTGAACGGGAAGAGAGTTTAGAATAGATGAGCTTTAAGTTATTTCCTGAGTTTGTGGTAGTTCGTACAAGTGCGAAACATGAAGAGGAAGCTTGTTCCAATAGAAGGGAGCAAGGTAGGAAAAAGCCTTTCCTCCGCTGCAAGTCAGGCGAATGCGTGGGGCACACAGTAAGGCTTTATCACGGGATCTTAGGTTACTGCTAGGTGTGTACGCTTGAATTTTTAGTTGCAGATATAATTGCCCTTTCCCTTTTAGGGCATTATAGGTAAGGCAGCAGATCTTAAAACAACACCTTTTTTTTACTGGAAGCAAGTGTAGTTCTGTTATACCTGCTGCTCAGCCAGTGTGAATGTGCTGTGGAATGTTGGTGTGCATGGTGATGTAATGGAATGTGAGGATGCCTGGATGTGGAGTGTCAGTTGGAGTATGGGCTGAGCAGCAGGAAGGCTGCTCCTGGTGGGGCTCTACTTTACATCATAGAAACGTATCCTGAATAAACCTACTTAATACTTACATGGACTACGAAGCATCTAGCTTCATTACCACATATTTAGAGGACGATTTTACTGGAAAGAAGCTGCGTGTGCCACCTGTTTGGAATTTAACTACCTAACTTTAAGTTACTAGAAAATAGAGTAGAAGAACTTGAAGAAACTTCTCCTGTACAGCATGCTGGCACCCGTGAGCCCCACCAGTGACCATAGCACTGGTCGGCCCAACCCAGGCATGCCAGTTCCTGCTAGGAGAGGCATCTGTGTAGAGGAGTTGACTTTTTCCTCTATTTTGATGTCCCTAACAGCTTTGAAGAAGATGGAATTTTCGTTGGGAAGAGCATTCGCTGGCTTGGGGATTGTAATGGATTTCATTTTGCTGTGTCAAAAATAAACAAGCATTGGAAATGCAATAGGTCTCGCACCATTAGAGTTAGTGCTTTTAGAATTGTTTATGTTTTTTTTTTGTAAATGTTTAGCATTTTTGTTTCCTGTAGCCAATGCTAAACAATTACAAATAAAAAAAGCCATAAACATTTCTTAAAGCTCTAACTGAAATGGTCTGAGACCTATTGCACTGTGTGAGGGTTTGAGGGTGAGTGAGGGTGAGGGTGGGTGAGGGTGAGTGAGGGTGAGGGGTTGAGGGTGAGTGAGGGTGAGTGAGGGTGAGGGGTTGAGGGTGAGTGAGAGTGAGTGAGAGTGAGGGTGAGTGAGGGTGAGTGAGGGTGAGTGAGGGTGAGTGAGGGTGAGGGGTTGAGGTTGAGGGTGAGGTGTTGAGGGTGAGTGAGGGTGAGGGTGAGTGAGGTGTTGAGGGTGAGTGAGGGTGAGGGTGAGTTAGGGTGAGGGGTTGAGGGTGAGTGAGAGTAGTTGAGGCTGAGTGAGGGTGAGTGAGAGTGAGGGTGAGTGAGGGGTTGAGGGTGAAGGTTTGAGGGTGAGGGGTTGAGGGTGAGTGAGGGTGAGGGGTTGAGGGAGGGTGAGTGTGGGTGAGGGTGAGTGAGGGTGAGTGAGGGTGAGGAGTTGAGGGTGAGTGAGGGTGAGGAGTTGAGGGTGGGTGAGGGTGAGTGAGTGTGAGGGGTTGAGGGTGAGTGAGGGTGAGGGTGAGTGAGGGTGAGGCTGAGGTGTTGAGGGTGAGTGAGGGTGAGTGAGAGGTTGAGGGTGAAGGGTTGAGGGTGTGAGGGTGAGGGGTTGAGGGTGAGTGAGGGTGGAGGGTGAGGGTGGGGGGGTGAGGGTGAGGGAGTGAGGGTGAGGGGGTGAGGGGTGAGGGGGTGAGGGTGTGGGGGGAGAGTGAGGGGGTGAGGGTTAGGGGGTGATTGTTAGGGGGTGTGAGCGTTAGGGGGTGTGAGCGTTAGGGGGTGTGAGCGTTAGGCGGTGTGCGGGTTAGGGGGTGTGAGGGTGAGTGTGAGTGTGTTTTTCTTGTGATGTCCCACTCTATTTTGATTCATTCTCCACTAAGTTCGGTGATTCATTGGGGGGGCGTGGCTAGCCGAGCTGCGAGATGGCCGCCATGTGAGCGAGCTCCGCCGACCGGGGGATTAATCCTCTTAATTTATCCTGCAATACAAGCTGTAACTGGCGTGCTGTTCACTCTACACGGTGGGGTAAGCTTTGGTGGCCACACGAACGAAAAACAACGGAGCGAAAAGTGTCCCGCTGGGCGAGATCCGGAGGAAGGTGGGACCCGATTGGGAGACACTGAACCAGCCGCAGCCGAGCACCATTATCTCGCTGCTAAAATCGAGCCCGAGGCGGAAAGCGAGACTGAAGGCCGCAGCTGTGGGAAACTGCGGAGAACGAACCAAAGCACGCAAAGGTGCCTGGGGCTGGCGGACCGCGCTGCCTCGAGCGCCAGATCTACACATTGCAAGTACACAATTGCTGCGAGAGGGGGCTGTTTAAATATAACTTTCAGATGCTGGCGCCTGAGCCTTTACCCTATACAAAATGGCGGCACCCCGCAGATTGCTCTCCTGAAGCTGGCTGCCTGATGGAGTGGAGAGCGGGCGGGCAGAGAGAGTGGCTGTGAGCTCCGGGTGCCCGTAACATCTGCTGATGTGACTGACTTTGAAGTGTTGCGCTCACTCACGTGCCAAGAAAATCTTGCAAACACTTTCCCCACCGTGCCACGGTACGTCACAGCCCTACCAAAAAAACTTTAACCCCGCATTGGCTCCGAAGAAACACTTGGGATCGAGCATCTCTGAATCGAAGCAGGCCTTGGTTCCGAGGACATAAAAACAACATGGCCAAACTTCTGGACACCTGTGGGTACAAAGACACACAGACGACGTGGCTCCTCCTGTCACAGACATAGACTCACCAGTTTCGAGAAATGCGACGCGGCAGGCAGGGGAGGGGGCGGAGCGGGGGTGTGGGAGGAGTGCGGGAACAGACGGCGAGGGGAGGAGAGTAGGAGGAGGAGTAGGGGAGGCACGGCCTAGCGGCCGTGCAATCAAGAAGTGAGGGGGCGGGAGAGTAGGCAAGGCAGGCGTGAGCATCTCTGAATCGAAGCAGGCCTTGGTTCCGAGGACATAAAAACAACATGGCCAAACTTCTGGACACCTGTGGGTACAAAGACACACAGACGACGTGGCTCCTCCTGTCACAGACATAGACTCACCAGTTTCGAGAAATGCGACGCAGCAGGCAGGGGAGGGGGCGGAGCGGGGGTGTGGGAGGAGTGCGGGAACAGACGGCGAGGGGAGGAGAGTAGGAGGAGGAGTAGGGGAGGCACGGCCTAGCGGCCGTGCAATCAAGAAGTGAGGGGGCGGGAGAGTAGGCAAGGCAGGCGCGAGCATCTCTGAATCGAAGCAGGCCTTGGTTCCGAGGACATAAAAACAACATGGCCAAACTTCTGGACACCTGTGGGTACAAAGACACACAGACGACGTGGCTCCTCCTGTCACAGACATAGACTCACCAGTTTCGAGAAATGCGACGCGGCAGGCAGGGGAGGGGGCGGAGCGGGGGTGTGGGAGGAGTGCGGGAACAGACGGCGAGGGGAGGAGAGTAGGAGGAGGAGTAGGGGAGGCACGGCCTAGCGGCCGTGCAATCAAGAAGTGAGGGGGCGGGAGAGTAGGCAAGGCAGGCGCGAGCATCTCTGAATCGAAGCAGGCCTTGGTTCCGAGGACATAAAAACAACATGGCCAAACTTCTGGACACCTGTGGGTACAAAGACACACAGACGACGTGGCTCCTCCTGTCACAGACATAGACTCACCAGTTTCGAGAAATGCGACGCGGCAGGCAGGGGAGGGGGCGGAGCGGGGGTGTGGGAGGAGTGCAGGAACAGACGGCGAGGGGAGGAGAGTAGGAGGAGGAGTAGGGGAGGCACGGCCTAGCGGCCGTGCAATCAAGAAGTGAGGGGGCGGGAGAGTAGGCAAGGCAGGCGGCTGGGGGCATGTGCACGCGCTTTTAAGCTCAATGCACATGCGCATTGAGCTTAAAAGTCACGGGCACTGCAAGGAATCGCCACGATTCCTTGCAAGTTGGACAAAGAGTGGATAAGCCCCCATAGTCTCGCTTGCTCGATGCGCATGCGCATCGACAGGCGAGACCTAAAAACTGATCTACTTTGGAAGGAGTTGGAATTTCAGCAAAGCTTGCAACTATCATGCCGCCGTGGGAGTAGGAAATTAGCAGTTTTGTGAACCAGCACTGTTCGGTTTTATACCAGCACTGCTCAAGTTCTTGAATGCAGAATGCTGAACTTTAAATTTATCTGTTGTGGCCCATACATCAACTTTTGGGAGTGGTGCTGGTCCATGGACATTGCCGTGTTGTTGCTTACTGGCAGTTTAGTTTCTCTTTCATAACGCGGAATTCAAATAGGCCTGCGAGGCTCAGCGCACACAGTCTTACCTGCATCTTGACTCCTGCGGTGCCTTTGTGGGACCCTCTGTGACGTCTGTTCTTCTACTGCCAAGGGACGCCCTCCAGCTAGTGTTGCAGAGGTCTTCTACACTGTTGCTGAGCTCTGCGTTCACCGTAATCATTCTTGTGACACTGATGGTTGATGATACATTGTGGAGTTTCTTTGTGAGTGAAGTGAATTTTTAGCCTCTGAGCAGTGGACATGTTTATTGCTGTTTTCGGTTTATTGCAGTTGTTGAAGGTGCAGTGCAGAGTTATTGTTTGTTGTTCCTCTCTACCTCGGGGTGAGGATGAGAGGCAGGGTTTAAGCTTTCTGTCTCACTGTGTTTAGGGTTATGGGTTATATTAGCCCTAATGTCTATTTGAAGAGTTTTTTATGCTGCTTCGTTCCACAGTTGCCACCCTTACTTCGGGTTTGGGTGAAGGGCTGTGTCGAAGCCAGATTTTGTAAAGTGAGTGTTTTGCTAGTGATTGCTGTTTTCCTTTACCACTTGATTGGGTGAAGTTGTGCACTTTTACATATTCGTTGTGGAGCGTCTTTCCACACATACCACCCTAACTTCGGGTCTGGGTGTAGGGCAATGTTCATCCCAGGGGCCTCATTTATGAAAAGTGACGCATCGCTGCGTGAAAACAGCGATGCGTCACTTTTCACTGCGCTCTCCCTGCGACATGAGTGGTGCGTCATATTTAAAATATGACGCATCATGTCGCAAGGAGTTACAGATACGTCAGTATTTCTGACGTATCTGTAGGCGCAAAAGTGATGCATTGCTGGGGTGTGTCACAAAAGTGACGCAACTCCAGCAATGCTTCCTTTCACATGGGGAAAGCCCCATGTGAAAGGGCTTGCGTCAGTCTTACGCCTGCGGCGAGGCAGGCGCAAGATTTTGACGCAACAGCATCCTAAAAGTGTCGCAGTGAAATCTCATAGATTTCACTGCGTCACTATTACGAGGCTTTTTGCGGGTGAACGCCCCCTCTGCATACATTATACCTGACGCAGGTATAATGTAGCGCAGGGGTTTACAAAGTGATGCATCACTTTGTAAATAGTGCGCATCAGGAGGCATGTTTTACGCCGCCGATGCGTCACAAAAAGTGACGCATCGGAAGCGCAAAACTCACGCACGGCCTCATAAATGAGGCCCCTTATGTTTTGTGTAGAGTTGTGTTTCACACGTAAGGGTGGAGGGAAGCGTTTATACCGTTTGTTTGGTGTGGAATGATTTTCCACATTTTCTTTGTTTTTTTATTGCTCTTGTTTGCATGGTTCCCTACCGTGCCCGCAGTTGGTATCCTTTGTACCATCTTCTTGTTGGCCTGGCCAGCCAGCTTGTTTTTGGTATCTGGGTTTAGTTAGTGTTTTCTGGTGTGTTAGTGTGTGCGTTTCCTTGGTTTGTTTAAAAAGGGACATGATGTGTGTATATCTCTTTTTATTATCTTTATTTTATCATTTATTGCACACATGCATGAATTGTTTCCATCTTTTATCTGCATGCTTTCGCATAGTGATAATTTGCTTGCATTTGCTTTGATGTCTCTGTGTTGCATGTAATAGTTTTATTGTCATCTTTTGCATGCACAATTTTTAATGTTATTCTTTTTAGAGCTTCTTTGTTATTTGTGAAGAAAAGGAAATGTGTTATACCTCAGACCCCCCCCGGATATTGCGGCATGGATTAGCAAATTTAGCGGCACAAATATAGAAATTTAGCGGCACAAATATGTAAATTTAGCGGCATTTTTGCGGCATTTTATTTTACTCATAATCATCCATTTTCATCTTTTTTAATAGTGAATCACTGCTAATACATTGACCATCTTCTAGAGTATACGGTCACTGCTAATAATTCGGTATATTTAAGGTGTGATTTACTCTTCTGGGACCACCTGCCTTCCCTCCCGGTCTCTAAATTGTAAATTTGCAGGCTACAGTTGAGTACATTCGAGATCCGGTTCTCACCTGAATAGGTTATCAATACAGAGATGTTTCACATTGGCCAGTGTGGTAGCCCCAGCCCCAGTACGCCTGACTTTGTCCCGGGCTTTTGGATTTTATCCTGACAGGCGCACTTTTACTTATATAACCCTTCCAGTATTTAGCAATATTCTGCGCCGTTAATATCTCCGCCTCTTGAGAACCATTCCAGACTACGGTGGGGGCCCACTTCATGCGTTTGATTTATTTATTGACAGACATCACTCTTTTGAGTGACAGTTACTCAGGCTTACATTAAACTTTTCGTGATGATCCCACCTTTCAAAACTCCCATCCCACTGCAGTACTTTGTTTTAACACTTTTATTTATTAATGGATCGCTACATATTAAAAATATTGTTTTGATTTAATTGTATTGTCTGATACTCGTTGTTGTTCTCACCTCTGTAGGGACCACTGCTGTTCTGTTATAGTGCTTACACCAGGACCCTTTTATACCTATGTGGGAGCGCAGGTTTGATATACAAGCGAGGAGGCTGTATGTATTTATGAACAGAAGGAGTTTTATTGTCAGGAGTAACAATTGTTTGAGAGTCAAAACTGTAATCTTCGGTTTCCTCTTCTAATGATGTTCTTAAGGTAGGTGTTGAGGGCGATGGTTCTTGCTCCTCGTCTTCAGAGTCCAAGGGGTCTCCCCGGAGGCTCATAAAAGAGGAAAAGAAGGAGCAGTCAGACTACAAGTTCTGAAGTATTCAAACAAAAGGTTTGTCCCGTCACCACACCATATAGTGCTCCAAAAATAAACAAATATCCTTTTTAGGCAGGTAGGTTGAGAAAAGGGGCGGATTGTGCAAAGGAATAGGCTTGTTGGAAGGGAGGGGGGGAACCCAGGTGAACTGAATTAAAGCAGTTGGTTCACCTCTGTTAGCCCAGCCCATAAACCAAAGAATGGGTAAAAAAAAAAAACGCACCCTAATTCTCATTATGCCACACGATAAGCACAGGTTAGAGCGGGGTTTTACTCAAAGGTCAAGGAAACAATTAAACACCTATGACCGTTCTAAAATTTGTTAAGGCTCACACTGTCAAACACATCCAGGGGAATGAATACCAGCGTCCTGTCTGTTACACAAGTCGATAGAAACAATGCCCGCTTTTACTTAATTAAAGGATTCAGCTTTTACCGGCCTCCTAGTTCCTGACTCGCCTCCCTCTCCCTCGTTCCTCCTTCTACCACCCGTGGGACCCTTTTACTCACCCGCTCTGCCACAACTCTCCAGAGTTGCGGCCGCTCTTCAGCATCCTCCAGAGGACTCCACCACTCCTCGCACCAACGCTCGTCCGGTTCCGTGTCTCCGGCGTCTTCTCTCCTGGAGTCTTCCTCGTCAGCTTCTCTGCAGGATTTCTCTGCTTCGGACGTCTTCACTCCTACTCCCGCGCTGCAAGGTTCAACCCTCTCTTCCTTCTGGTCAGCCCTTTTCATTTGTCCGGCCCAAGTGCTTCCGGGGTTAGGTCCGCCCTCTTCCGGGTTCTTGCTGTCGGCTCTCTGCGGAGAGACAGGAAAGCGGCATGGATTGTGCCGTTTCACTGGCTCCTGAGTTTTTCGACTGGAGGAGCCATGGGTGTAACAGGGATCCTCTGCCCAGGGCGAAACACCGGTGAGTCCCTCCTCAAATCCCCTTTCCTTTGCTGTCTTTCTACTCGGGGTCTGTTCTTGGGGAAACCTAGATAAGTAGTCCACATTTCCTTGGTCGCTTCCTTTTCTGTGTTTGGTATGGAATCGATATGGTTGTAAGGAAAGAAACCATCTGAGTACTCTCTCATTGTTGCCCTTATTCCTGGCTAACCATTCCAGAGGGGCATGATCAGTATACAGAATGAATTCCCTACCCTCAAGATAGTACCTTAAGGAGTCTATTGCCCATTGATAGCTAAGGCTTCCTTTTCTATAGTAGCATAGTTTTTCTCCCTTGGAAAAAGCTTGCGACTGATATAGAGTATGGGTTTTTCTCCTTGACGGGTTTCCTGAGATAAGACCACCCCTAATCCCTGGTCTGAAGCGTCTGTTTGCAGGACAAAAGGGAGAGAATAGTCTGAACTGCTTAATACCGTGTCTGACGTTAGGGTCGTTTTTAAGGACTCAAAGGCTCGTACTACTTCAGGGGAAGGGTGTTTGAGAATCTCCTCTGCCTTAACATTTTTCTGTAGTAAATTAGTTAAAGGAGCAGCAATCTGGGAGAACCGTGGAATGAACCGACGGTAATAACCAAGCAATCCTAGAAAGGCCCTTAGGTCCTTTTTGGAGCGTGGTAAGGGAATTTGAGAAATGGCAGTTAGTTTGGAGGCTTGTGGCCTAATATCCCCCTCTCCTAACAAGTATCCCAAATACCGAACAGTTTGGGCTACTAAATGGCTTTTAGCCGGATTGATCTTCAGTCCATAGTGTCCTAGAGTCCGTATCACATTGGAAAGATGATATAGGTGTTTTTCACATGTATCGCTATAGATGATTATGTCATCTATGTAGGCACCTGCATATTTCTCGTGAGGCTGTAATATTACATTCATAGCCCTCTGAAACGTTGCTGGTGCCCCATGTAAACCAAAGGGTAATACTTTAAATTTATACAACCCATCCGGTGTAGAGAATGCTGTTTTTTCTCTATCCTCTTTTCTAAGGGGTATCTGCCAATAACCCTTCAATAAGTCTAGGGTACTAATATATTTGGCCCGACTTATTCTTTCAACCATTTTCTTCAACCCTGGGTAAGGTTTATGTATCGAATTCTGAAAAATTGTTAATTTCTCTGAAATCGATGCAAAAATGCACCAACCCGTCTGGCTTAGGAACAAGAACAATTGGGGAATTCCACTCACTTACAGAGGGTTCAATTATGTCCATTTGTAGCATCTTTTGTATTTCTTCTCTTATGGTTTGTCTACGGGCCTCAGGTATACGGTAGGGTCTTAGTCGTACCCGTTTTCCCGGAGGTGTTTTTATAGCATGTTCAATAAATGTCATCCTGCCACGAAGGGTGGAAAACGTGTCCTGTAGGGGTTGTAGAACATGTGACAAACTACCTCGTAGGGTAATAGGCAGGTCAGGGTCCACACATTGGTCAAATAAGGCCGGCTGTACCTCCGTCATATTCAGTTACCGGGACAGGCCCCTCTCATTCTTTCAACAGGTTAACGTGGTATACCTGGGAGGTATGCCTGTCCGGGTCCGTTTCAATGCGGTATGTTACAGGGGTAACCCATTCGACTATGGTATATGGACCCTGCCACTGTCCCAGCAACTTATGGTCTGAGGAAGCCATCATAAGCAATACTGACTCCCCCACTTGGAAGGTTCTCTCTTTGGTCCCCTTGTCGTACTGTCTCTTTTGAGCCATCTGGGCTCCTTCAAGATTGTTCTGAACAATAGCCCGTATCTGTCCAAATGAGTACGTAAGTTAGTGACATACTCCGTTATGGGTTTTGAATCGTGTGGTTCAGTTTCCCATTTTTCTTGAGCCATTTCTAAAAAGGTGCGGGGTTTATGGCCCTATAATAACTCAAAGGGTGAGTATCCTGTGCTCTTCTCCTCTTTGCACCTAATAGCAAATAGAGCCAAAGGTAGCATATCTTCCCATTGCCTGGACTCTAGAGCTAGGAGTTTTTTCAGAGTGTTTTTTATAGTGGCATTATACCTTTCAACTAATCCATCCGTATGTGGATGATAAGCAGACGTCCGGATTTGTTTGACTCCTAACTGGGCACAAACCTGTTTCATTAGTCGAGACACGAAGGGTGTCCCTTGATCTGTCAGGATCTCCTTTGGGAATCCTACACTGGAAAAAACTGTTATCATAGCTTTCGCTATGTTGGATGCATCAGGTCTTCGTAGGGGTATGGCTTAAGGAAAACGAGTAGCGTTATCCACCATAACTAGAACATATCTACATCCACTGCGGGAAGGTAGTAAAGGTCCTATGATATCCATCCCTATTCTGCGAAAAGGCTCTTCTATAATAGGGAGGGGTTGTAGAGGCACTCGAGGAGGTTGGTATCTACTATTCAGTTGACATACGGGACATTCCCTACAATACCTCTTCACCTGTTAATATATCCCAGGCAAATAAAAGTGCTCCATGATTTGTTTCTCTGTCTTATCAGCCCAAAATGACCCCCTAATAAGTGGCTGTGGGCTAAATACAATACTTTCTCTCTAAACGGGCCGGGGACCAATAATTGGGCTCCTTGTGTGGGGTTCCCTTTTCTCTACAACAACCCATTCTTCTTGAAAAAATAAGAACCTACGTGTTGGGGGTCCTCATCCTCTAGGGCTTGATTCCATGCTTCCTGCAGAACTGGATCTTCCCGCTGAGCTGCGTAAAAACTTCTATCTGTTTCCCAAGGATTCTCATCCTGTATTATAGGTAACACCAATGAGTTCTTCGTCTTTTCAGCTCTTCTTTGTCTTCTACTCTTCCGAGTTTTAGCAGCTGTCCACTCTTTTCCTTTGTCTTGCGCAAAACGGGCAGTAGACCACCATTCTTCCTCGTGTGACGGTTTGTTGTTCACCAACTGAGAAAGCTTTGGGTAATCATTCCCTATGATGGCTTGTTCGGGCAACCGTGGTATCAAGACGACTGTTAGGGTGGTTCTAGTATCTCTGGGATGTTGTATTTTCACCTGAGCAGTAGGGTAGGGCTTCGTATCCCCATGTACACAGCGAATGGCTACAACTCCATCAATGGGCCCAATATTGGATCCTAAATCTTGAGGACGAACGACACTATGTAAACAGCCCGTGTCTGCCAGGGCGGTTACTGGTTGTCCGTTTACTGACACAGTACAACGGTACGGCAGTTGTTTTCTTTCAGAAGGAGAACAGTAATAGTTGCAAACCATCCAGATTTCCATGGGTTCCTCTTTCTGGGGACAAAAGCGAGCAATGTGTCCCATTCCTCCACATTGAAAACACTGTGGACCCATCAGTGGGGGTCTGAGAATCGGAGTTCCTGGTACAATAGTTAAGGGTTCAGGTTTCTTGACTACTGGTGGTCGAGGAGGACAATGAGGTACCGACCCTCCCGTTTTAGCCGTAAAGTCATCCCGCCCTTTCTGCAGTTCTTGTGCTCGGTTATAAGCACTAGCAATTTCAACCGCGGTTTCAAGGGTAAGATTAGCCTGCTGTCGTACCCATTTTTGAATAGGAGGGTGTAGAGAGGATAAGTATTGCTCTAAATAGATTTTTGACTTAATCCCGTCCTTGTCTGTGGTAGCTGGTTTCAACCAACGGTCCGCCTTATCTTTCACCCTGAAATGCAGTGCCCTAGGTGTCTCTTGTGGTCCTTCTTTCATTTGTCGTAATTTCTGACGATAGGTTTCATCGTCGACCCCCAATCCTTCCATTATACATTTTTTATCTCATCATAGGAGACCCCTCCATGCACTGTGGCAGCCTGATAGGCAGCTTGTAGGTCCCCAGACAAGAGGGGTCCTAAATATTGTCCCCATTTATCCGCAGGCCAAGATGCTGCCGCTGCCATTCTTTCAAAGTTGTTAAACAAATAGTCCGGATCTTCCCCGCTCATATAACGTTGTAAGACCACCAAAGGAAGGGTGGTGGGGCCCCTCTGGTGTCCTAGAGCCTCTGTAATTTTATCCATAGCTGCTCCATGAGTTTGGCTTTGACTGGACAGGACTTGTTGTATTTTTCCACGGTCTTCTTCAACCAACGTCAGGAAGCATTCCATCACTTTGCCCAGATGCTCCTAGTTTTCAGCCATCTTCGCAAGGGCAGCCTCCATAGTGCCTTTCAATCCCACTTCTGACACCACTTGTGGGAGCGCAGGTTTGATATACAAGCGAGGAGGCTGTATGTATTTACGAACAGAAGGAGTGTAGTTGTGAAAATTCTGGACTCGTGAATAAAACTTCGTCGTAGTATGACGATTTTTATATCAAAAGACCGAGAATGGCTAGTACACTATGTACAAGCATTTTCGTCATATTCGAGTGACGATTTCACCTCGAAATCGTCATTTTCGTCCTGAACCCTTGGCTTCCATTTTGTGTACGGCAGCCATTTTGTGAGTTGCCCTCACATAGGCAGATGATTAAGCCAAATTCGATTCCCAAGGACACGTACACCTTAATTGACTTCTCTCTGACCTGGACAAGCTGGAACCATTGCCCCAGGCCAAACCTGTTTGGTCAGTTCCTCTCCCAGTGGCCGAACGAGATAGCATCAAGGCACAACATGCCATAAACCCTTTTCATCGCACACACACCCTGCCTAATCTTGCTCACACCTGGCCCTGCTCTTTTCTCTCTCACTTGCTTTATGATGAGGAGGTGCCCGTTTTTATTGGGGGGTCCACCGATATCTGATGGAAATGTTGGGCCTTGCCGGGTAATTTGTTGTGGGCTGGACAAACTGAAATGTGGGTTTGTCATCATGACTCTTTTTCTTTGTAGTGAAAATATGTGAATAGTCTACTGTAAATGTAAGAATGTTTGCCTGGAGCTTAATATTTTGTATAAAAGAGAAGCCTGGCTTTGTGAGATTGAGCAGTCTCCTGAGAATATACATCCCGTGTTGTTGTACTTCTAGGACGCCTGTTACTTGGTTGCAGCCAAAAAAATCGTCCTTGACTTCACCTAGAAGACTCTGAGTTTCTGTGGTCTAAATCAGGAAAGTACTCGAGGTCTTTGGGTGTGTACCCTGACACCACTGGGTTACCGGTTCGGTACCGGTTCTGAAAAACCCAGTACCTCAGTTGGCGCCCAACGTTGGGCGATACCAGCGGTACCGGTCCAGCCAGAGGTTCGTGAGGAGCTTCGTGTGAAAATTCTGGAGGAAGGCCGCCACTTCATCGACCCCTGCATGTCGACGTGGTCCGAAAGTCTTTGCTGCGAGGTTCCCTGCTTCCCGACGGCTACAAAGGACTGCTGCCCTGGCTATTGCCCTGATTTGGACCCTTGAAGTTTGGTAGAGTGAAACGATAGACGAGTCTTCTGGTGACGTCATCGATATCTCAGTTAAGTATAAGTGGAGCATCTCCCAGTCCTTAGTTGGTTCTTAGTCTTGGGTATCCCCTTGGGATCACTTTTTTTGGAACTTGCAAGTGCCAAAGCCAAAGGACTCGTGTATTCACGAGAAATATCGTAATCGATAATCCTTTGAAGTTTGAAGCTAGACTAGAGAGCGAAGATGCCTGGTCTTAGCAGACTTGGAAATTTGTTTTGTCTTGGTTGTAGTAAAAGGGATTCCCGATTGGAGGACTCGTGTCCGGTTCCTCTGATTGGAACTCCAACTTATGAATTATATGTGAAACATGGAGTAGGCCCCATCACATACAATGAAGTGTGGATCAAATACACCAGAAAATATGGTGTTTTAAAATGGCCCCAATATGGTAGCTTTGACACGGAAATCTTAGATAACCTCGAAGTTAATCTTTTTAAGAAGAAAGCCCGGCCGGCGATGTTTGACTCTTTCCGCCTATGGCGTAAGGAAGCCAAACAGAAGGAAATTAAATTAGCGAAGAAAAATAAGAGATAAAGGGGTATTTCGATAATGCAAGCTGCCATGCAGTATAAAGACAATGAAGAAGAACAGATGAGTGAGCAGTTGCACAGGCAACGTAAAATGGTAATAGATAAATGCTATCCAGTTTTGCCGCCTCTTCAGCAAGATGCAGCAAAAGAGCTTGAAAAAGATCCGTTAATGGCGCATTTGTTAAGTTCGCCACCCCCCTATGCGCAAAATGCTACGGCACCTCCGCAACCTTTAGCTGCGCAACCCGTGGTTGCATTGCCTCCTGCTCCTCCACAGCACCCACCAGCTACTCTTCAGCTGGCTCCTGCTCCTCCGGTGCAGCCTCCTCAAGGGCCACCGACTTTGAAATCTGCTCTGCCTTTACCTCCTTCAACTTTAACTATTATATCGACCACCACTCCTGGTACTTCTCCTGACACTGCCTCTGCATCTGCCTCGTCTCACCCTGCTTTCCCTTTGTCTTCTCATCGACTTCTCCTTCTGTTCGTCAGAGAGTGGCTAGTACTGTCGCTAGTTTTTTGCATCCTCTCTTTGGTGCAACGAGTGTAACTCCTGACACAGAGCGCAAGCAATTGCGTAGTCAAATGCCTGATTCTAGGGAGAAGGAAACGTTGAATTGTTTGGCACATAAATGGGTTGCTGACCCGGAAAAATATGATTTAGAATGTGTTATGGATGTCTTCACCCAGTGGGAAACATCGAAGCAGAGATACATTTTTGAGAAAATGTGTGTTTTCCTGTGTGAAGATTTAGAGGACAATGATTTGGACTCTAATCCGCCCGAGTTGAGCCATGTACGGTTCGAGTTTTCAAAAGGCGCAATTGTGGGTTCAGATGTTAAGAAAGCAGTTGCGACGTTGTTGTCGCTTAGGACTGAAGGTGTCTCTAAGTCGTTGTTTGAGTCTGATTCTTCTGTCAAAAAGAAGGGAAGACAATATCCCATGAGAGAAGTTCCTCCGGTATGGAAGGAAGAAGTAGCAGCTGGTCATAATAATATTCCCCCAGCTATACCAGCACACTTTCAGCGTGTGTGGGTACATGTTCCATGGAAGCGAGCTGAAGTTTTCGCCCTTAAACAGACATTGCCTGATCCCCGTAAGAATCCTGCAGGGTATTACAAAGAGTTGTCACAGACTGCTGGGTCATGTATCATTAATTTAGCGGACATAGACATGTTGTTTGGGAACGTTGTTCCACAGCCTTTATGGGAAAAGATTCGTCATGCAGATCATGATCAAGAGTTAGGTGACTCATGGGCTAATATTGCTGCTGCAGATGACCGACAAGTTGGTGGTGCTAAACCCGAGCCTTTAGTAGCAGACCTCCCTGGTAGGATTATTAATTACATGAAAACTTTAATGCCTGCGATGCGTGTAAATTGGGATAAGTTGTCTGCATGTAAGCAGAAGAAAGATGAAACGGTCTCAGATTTCTTCACCAGGTTTGAAGAAACGTTTGTCGACCACAGTGGTCAAGATATGAGCACAGAAGGTGGTCAGCGACTGATCGTCGATAAATTTGTGCACAATCTGCTTCCAGAGTTGTGTAAGAAGTTAAAAGATTCAGAGAGTTCTTGGGCAGTTTCCTCTTCAGCACAGATATTGGCTACTGCACAATATTACGAAAATCGAGATAAAGATGAAAAAGATAGAGCAGAGAAGAAAACTAAAGAGTTGAAAACAAAGGTTCTGTTACAGCAAGCGTATCCGCCACGTGGTGGTGGTGGCCAGAATAATGGTGGTCAGAGTAACTATCAGAATAATTATCAGCAGCCTCAACAGTATCAGAGGAACTCGCAAAGAGTCGAGTATACTCAACCACGTGTCCCTGTAGGCCCCAATCAGTGTTCATATTGTAAGGAAGAGGATCATTTCAAGTATAGTTGTCCTATTTTATTACAGCATGCAAATGGTGCTTCTGGTGTAAGAGGTCGAGGTGTTCAACAAGCGTCTAGAGGTAGAGGACGTGGGAATTTCCCCCAGAGCACACAGTCTCTTCCACCTCAAAATTCGATGAATAGGTTCGATCAGCAGAATAATGCATCTGGTAGGACGACTCAGTACTATGCTGATGATTACTATGCAGAAGATGAGAATATGGACGGTAATGATTGCTAGGACAGCCATAGACAAAGAGAGGGAGTTGTTTCAGTTCCAGTAGATCAGAGTGGACCATACGTTGAGGTGATTACATCAGGTGTGTCAGAGCCTTTTTTTGCTGGATACTGGTGCTACAAAGAGTTCTATTATGCACTCCAAACTCCCTGGCGCACCTTTGTCTGGCGAAACAAATGTATCAGTAGGTTTTTCTGGCGCCCCGGTTAGAAATCCGATTTCTGACCCGTTGTCCCTTTCTGTTGGACCTTGTGAATTCGAAGCACCCCTTATTCTGACAACAGGTTGTGGTGCAAACTTGTTAGTATTAGATCTGTTAAAAAGATTGTATGCGACTTTGTACTGTTCTCCTTAAGGAGTACAACTTACTTTAGGTAAGAATGTGGTTTCTCCAATGTATGTCTCAAGAGATAAACTTCCAACAGAATTGTTGTTTCTTCCTGATATTCTTTGGGCTACTGGTCCTAATGATGTGGGTCTTTTAGAAATACCACCATATGTTGTAACATTGAAAGCCAATGTTAAAATGCCACGAATTCCCCAATACAAAATCTCTAGTGAAGGTGAAAAAGCTTTACTAGCGATCATTTATGATTTGATTGAAAAGGATGTGATTGAAGAGACAGGAGGCAACGTTTGCAATAGTCCTGTTCTGCCTGTGTTGAAACGAACTGACCCTTCCCAGCCACCTGTTTACAGATTTGTGATTGATCTTAGAGAGGTGAATAAAATAGTTGTGCCACAATTTCCAGTTGTTCCTGACATTACTGCGCTATTGACTATGATTCCAGCTTCTGCCACCTGGTTTTCGGTGATTGACTTGAAGAATGCTTTCTTCAGCATCCCGATTGCTGAGGAGAGCAGGGATATTTTTGGCTTCAGTTTAGGAGGTCGAAGCTTCCGCTTTAAACGCGCTCCCCAGGGCTACTGTGAAAGTCCATCAATATATAGTCAAGCTCTAAAGACACAGCTTGATACAATTGTTTTACCTGACGGCGCTACTCTCATTCAGTATGTTGATGATTTGCTTGTCGCTGCAGATACTGAGGAAATCTGTAAAAAAGCCACGTTGTCATTGTTGCGTCATCTGTGTGATTTGCATCACAAGGTGTCACTTTCCAAATTGCAATATTGTCGACAAGAAGTGACCTACTTAGGTCATCTCTTTTTGAAGGAGGGAAGGAAACTGACCCCAGAAAGAATTCAGGCAATAGCGAAATTGAGTGTGCCAAGAACACAAAGAGAAGTGCGTGCTTTCTTGGGTATTACATCGTACTGTAGACAGTGGATACCAAATTTTTCGTTATTAGCCAAACCTTTGGTGGCATTAACGTGTAAAGAGACACCCAATCCCGTTCCTTGGTCTGAAGAGTGTCAGAAAAGTTTTTCTGAATTGCGCACAGCATTATGTTCGGCTCCTGTGTTGGGTACCCCCAACTACAGTAAGCCCTTTACATTGTATGTCCATGAAAAAGAAGGTTGTGCATTGTCAGTGTTGACACAGTTGTTTGGAGACAAGCAGCGTCCATGTGCATATTTTTCGTCGACTTTGGATCCGGTAGCTAAAGCATTGCCGAGTTGTTTAAGGGCAACAGCGGCAGCAGCTGTTTCTATTCGACAGTCTGCTGGTCTAGTGATGAATAACATGTTAGTTGTGATGGTTCCACATGCAGTAGACACGTTGTTAAACAGAACCAAGACACAGCACTTAACTAGTGCTCGATTGTCAGGTTACGAATTAACCTCTCAACCCAGCTACGTTGTTGCCAATTGTAGAGGAACTAGATGCTTCTGAACAGCATGATTGTTTTCTTAGAACAGAAGAAGAAACGAAAGGGAGAGTAGATCTCCAAGATACTCCTCTTGCTGAATGTGATGGTACATTATGGGTGGATGGTTCATGCTTCAAGCTTCCGAATGGTGATACGACTGCAGCATATGCTGTCACGACTTTGCATACAATTGTTGAAGCTGCACGTATTCCACATAATTCAGCTCAAGCAGCAGAATTGATTGCACTTACAAGAGCATGTGTTTTGTCGAAAGGAATGAAAGTGACCATCTACACCGACAGTCAGTATGCGTTTGGAGTGGCTCACAGTTTTGGACGATTGTGGAAAGAGCGTGGGTTCCTGACTTCGCATGGAGCTAAGATACAGCATGGTCAGTTGGTGAATGAGCTTCTTGAATCACTGACCTTGCCTCTGCAAGTGGCGATTGTGAAATGTAGTGCTCACAAGAAGGTGACTGATGATGTTGGTCGTGGAAATGCATTTGCTGACGAAATGGCGAAAGAAACTGCAAGGAATGTGATGAGCCGAATGTATGTTGCAGGCCCTGCAAGATGGGTTGGTGATGTTGGAATGTGTGAAGACACGATAGAGAGAGAGTGTGAAGTCTATTCAAGCTGAAGCTACAGAGAAAGAGTTGAGCATGTGGAGAGAAAGTACGGGTAAAATGGATGCAAATGGTTGTTGGGTTGAATTGTCAGAGCATCAGAGATGGTTGTTACGCGATGCGTACATGCTTGCAGTGGTTACAATGGCCCATGGAATGGCTCATATCAGCGTGAAAGGGATTTGCAAGTTGTTGGCTCCAGTATGGCAAAATTCAGGAATTCCTAAGTGTGCAGAGAATGTGGTCAAGAATTGCATGGTGTGTCTGAAACACAATCCTGGTAGGGGAGCCCCAACTCCAGCTGGTCATTTTGCACCTCCTACGTACCCGTTTGAGGTTTTGCAGCTAGATTGCATCCACATGGAGAGGTGCAACAACTTAAAATACGTACTCGTTGTTGTTTGTGCCTTCTCAAGATGGGTAGAAGCATATCCCCTAAAAGACAATACTGCCTTGTCCACAGCTAAAGCCCTTGTGAAAGAGTTCTTCACTAGATTCGGAATGCCTAGAATGGTCTGGAGTGACAATGGGAGTGAATTTGTGGGTCGTGTGATGAAGAAAGTATGTGAAGGGCTAGGCATTCAGCAAAAGTTTCACGCTGCAAATCACCCCCAATCAGCTGGACTAGTGGAATGTTACAATGGCACACTAAAGTTAAAATTGGCCAAAATTCAAGCGAGCACTGGTCTTAAATGGCCTGATGCTCTACCCTTAGCACTCCTATCCACCAGAATGACTGTGCATTCTCGAGTGGGACTTAGCCCATATGAGATAGTTTTCGGCCGCCCGGCCAACATATTGGGAGTGCCAAGGCCATCAAAGTTCAGTGAAATCGAACACCCTGTTTTGCTCGACTATTTGTACGAATTGACGGCTAAATTGCGTGTTTTACATCAACAGGTCCATGACACCCTGCCTCCGGTCTCTGAAACTCCAGGTCATCCCATCGACCCTGGACCCTGGGTTCTCGTGAAGAACTTCCAGCGAACCAAGAACGACCAGCCCAGGTGGACCGGACTGCACCTCGTCCTTCTTTCCACGAGATCAGCTGTTCGAGTGGAAGGGAAGAAGCACTGGATCCACGGGGTCCATTGTAAAAGGGTACCTTTACCTCTGCCGTATGACCAGTGGGTCCAGAAGGGTGTCGCCGACTCAGAGACTGAAACTGTGCCACGTTTTCTGCCTTTCAGTGATGCACGTGTAAAAGGAACACTTACTGAAAAAGAGAGTGACAATATTTTGCAACCAGCTGTATCACCGTCAGTTCGATTGGACACTACAGAACCTGAACTCCTTTTCCAAGACCAAACAGTACCTGGGAGAAAACGTTATAATTTGAGGCCGAGACCTATGGACAAATAAATAAAATTTTTCCTTTTTGCTATTTTTGAAAGTGCAGCTCTCCCATCTGAGAAACTTGCTTATTTTTGTTTTTCGAACCGCCATCCGGGTTCCGCTGCTAGGGCCGCGATTACCCAAAGTCTTTGGGGTGCAGCTGACGACGTTAGGCCGACAGTTCTGGTTGGTCCAAGGGAGTTGCCCTAGACTGACAGAAGCATTCCTTAGCAGAAACAACCTCTCATCGCGGGCAGCACTTTAGAGAGGATAGAGTTTTTCGAGATGGAGAGACCTGCCAAAACAATGAACTTTAATGCCAAGATATGTAAAATGATGACAAAGAAAAGCTTTTTGATATTGTGCATTTTCATGTTATTCAGTGTTATGATATTTTTAATAGGATATGTTTTATTCTCTTTTCAAGTGACATTTGCACCCACTACATCGCCCATACCTCCTCCTACTACTGTTTCCCCACACTCTTTTCAAACCCTTACTGAACATGAATCTGCTAGGAGATTAGAGTTTATTAATAACTCGTTTGTTAAGCTCTTCCACCAACACCAACTTGTAATGAACACGACTAACTGTTGGGTGTGTGGTCTTATGCCTCACACAACGGATAAAGGTATCCCTTATCTGGTCCTGCCTTTCAGCCATAATGGTTCTGTGTGGGCATACAGAACGATGTTCATCTATGCTCGTGAAGTCCACCCCCTACGTTCCGTAAAAGACAATCCTAAGAGTAGTGCTCTAGTTAAGGGTATAGTCGACATGATTAAGGAAGATATTTCTTATGAAACTACCCCCGAAGATGAGACACTTGCCTATATAGGATGGAACGTAACCGGATATGGAGCTACTCTGAGTGAGAAACAGCAAGCTAAGAGATCTTCCCCGATTTGGATTGTACCCCATCAGGGTCACCTGTGTCTGCAAGGTACTGGCAAGATTCCCAGAGCTCAGTTAGGGAAAAGTGTCTGTACGGAAACGTATATTTTTGGGTCTCAGACTTCCCCAGCGTTTTTAGCAGCTAAGGGTACCTATTTCATCTGCCATGATAGAGCCTATACATGGTTGCCCCCTGACTTTTCGGGCTCATGTTTTGTTTCGTTCCTGTTGCCTCCCACCTACACAGCAGCGGCAGATTACCACAAGACAAGGATAGTTAGAGGTGTCTTGAGTAAAGAAGACACTGCAGGACAAGAATTTGGGGACTTCGTAAAGGGTTTTCTGCCGTTCTGGGGACCCATGGTTAACAGCAGGAACATAAGGCAATTGACAAGGGTGGTTGAGTCCACCGTAATTGAAACTGCTGGTGCCCTTAGTAACTTGACTGCTGAGCTCCAGTCGGATCGTCTTATGACCCTTCAGAACAGGGTCGCATTAGATGTCATACTTGCAGACCGAGGTGGGGTATGTAAATTAATCCAATCGAGTTGCTGTTTTTTCATTCCAGATAACGCTCCAACAGTGTACCAGGCCATCTCTAAACTGCATAAGATTTCCGAATCTATTCATGTATATAAAGGAGATTGGTCTTTGATGGGATGGTTCTGGGAACTGATATCCGGCTGGGGATGGAAAATTTTGATGGTCATTGGGATGGTCTTAGCCATTCTTTTCCTGTTCTGTCTGAGCGTGCAGTGTGCTCCTGCAATATGTGGCCTCTGTGCTACATCATGTGTAAGGAAACCTGTATCAAGAGACGAACTAAGTACTAGAATGATGTTACAGCAGCATCTCAATGACTTTAGGAATATAGACCTGGACTCAGATTAGCATGAGATTAGGTTAAATTGCCTATGTAAGGGCAAAAGGAGGGTTTGTAGTTCTGAAAATTCTGGACTCTTGAATAAAACTTCGTCGTAGTATGACGATTTTTATATCAAAAGACCGAGAATGGCTAGTACACTATGTACAAGCATTTTCGTCATATTCGAGTGACGATTTCACCTCGAAATCGTCATTTTCGTCCTGAACCCTTGGCTTCCATTTTGTGTACGGCAGCCATTTTGTAAGTTGCCCTCACATAGGCAGATGATTAAGCCAAATTCGATTCCCAAGGACACGTACACCTTAATTGACTTCTCTCTGACCTGGACAAGCTGGAACCATTGCCCCAGGCCAAACCTGTTTGGTCAGTTCCTCTCCCAGTGGCCAAATGAGATAGTATCAAGGCACAACATGCCATAAACCCTTTTCATCGCACACACACCCTGCCTAATCTTGCTCACACCTGCCCCTGCTCTTTTCTCTCTCACTTGCTTTATGATGAGGAGGTGCCCGTTTTTATTGGGGGTCCACCGATATCTGATGGAAATGTTGGGCCTTGCCGGGTAATTTGTTGTGGGCTGGACAAACTGAAATGTGGGTTTGTCATCATGACTCTGCTTTTTCTTTGTAGTGAAAATATGTGAATAGTCTACTGTAAATGTAAGAATGTTTGCCTGGAGCTTAAAATTTTGTATAAAAGAGAAGCCTGGCTTTGTGAGATTGAGCAGTCTCCTGAGAATATACATCCCGTGTTGTTGTACTTCTAGGACGCCTGTTACTTGGTTGCAGCCAATAAAATCGATCCTTGACTTCACCTAGAAGACTCTGAGTTTCTGTGGTCTAAATCAGGAAAGTACTCGAGGTCTTTGGGTATGTACCCTTACACCACTGGGTTACCGGTTCGGTACCGGATCTGAAAAACCCAGTACCTTAGGAGTTTTATTGTCGGGGGTAAAATTTGTTCGAGAGTCAAAACTGTAATCTTTGGTTTCCTCTTCTAATGATGTTCTTAAGGTAGGTATTGAGGGCGATGGTTCTTGCTCCTCGTCTTCAGAGTCCAAGGGGTCTCCCCGGAGGCTCATAAAAGAGGAAAAGAAAGAGCCGTCAGACTACAAGTTCTGAAGTATTCAAACAAAAGGTTTCTCCAGTCACCACACCATATAGTGCTCCAAAAATAAACAAATATCCTTTTTTTTAGGCAGGTAGGTTGAGAAAAGGGGCGGATTGTGCAAAGGAATAGGCTTGTTGGAAGGGAGGGGGGGGAAACCCAGGTGAACTGAATTAAAGCAGTTGGTTCACCTCTGTTAGCCCAGCCCATAAACCAAAGAATGGGTCCCAAAAAAAACCGCACCCTAATTCTGATTATGCCACACAATACGCACAGGTTAGAGCGGAATTTTACTCAAAGTTCAAGGAAACAATTAAACACCTGAGACCTTTCTAAATTTGTTAAGGCTCACACTGTCAAACACATCCAGGTGAAAGAATACCAGCGTCCTGTCTGCTACACAAGTCGATAGGAACAATGCCCCGCTTTTACTCAATTAAAGGATTCAGCTTTTACCGGCCTCCTAGTTCCTGACTCACCTCCCTCTCCCTCGTTCCTCCCTCTACCACCCGTGGGACGCTTTCACTCACCGGCTCTGCAGCAACTCTCCAGAGTTGCGGCCGCTTTTCAGCATCCTCCGCGGAACCGGACGACCGTTGGTGCGAGGAGTGGTGACTCCTCGCACCAACGGTCGTCCGGATCCGCATCTCCGCGTCGTCTTTCCGGGGGTCTTCCTCGTCAGCTTCTCTGCAGGATTCCTCTGCTTCGGACGTCTTCACTCCTACTCCCGCGCTGCAAGGTTCAACCATCTCTTCCTTCTGGTCAGCCCTTTTAATTTGTCTGGCCCAAATGCTTCCGGGGTTAGGTCCGCCCTCTTCCGGGTTCTTGCTGTCAGCTCTCTGCGGAGAGACAGGAAAGCGGCATGGATTGCGCCGTTTCACTGGATCCTGGGTTTTCTGACTGGAGGAGCCATGGGTGTAACGGGGGATCATCTGCCCAGGGCAAAACACCGGTGAGTCCCTCCTCACAACCTACTACTTATCTTGTTTTTCTGTAATACAGTATGGACCCTGATCAGTAACTTCACTGGTTTCTATTTTCGAGTAGCACGCGTGTGCACGCCCTCCCGTCAGCAACCAGAACAGTCCTAGCTCCCCTTTTATCATGCTCTCTGCACAGCACTCCTCCAACCTACGTAATCTGGAAAACCAAGAAAAAGCCCCCCTTAAAATACATTAGATAAATAAATACAACTTTTAAAACTAACTAATAAGCCAGAAATATTCTGCCCTAACAACTAATCTGAAAAACGAAAAAGTGCTCATCAAATAAAAAAGATGTTTAATACATAATGTATGCATTCTGATCTTTCCAGGAAATCCACATGTGTACTGTTTTCTTCAGCTTTTCCCTGTATTCCTTCATTTTCGCGGGCACTGATGTAAAAATTGCAGCATTTTTACAAAAGTGCCGATTTCGCGGCCACTTTTGTAAAAATCGTGGCATTTTTACAAAAGTGCCGATTTCGCCGCAAACTGCGAAATCCTGGAGAGTCTGATACCTGCTGCTCAGCCAGTGTGAATGTGCTGTGGAATGTTGGTGTGCATGGTGATGTAATAGAATGTGAGGATGCCTGGATGTGGACAGGGCCGGACTGAGAACCAAAACCGGCCCTGTCAAAGTGCTCAGCCGGCCCCCTGGGGGTGGGACCGAGCTCTTTGGCGGGCCGGTTTTCGGCCGATTTTGTTACAGGGCCGCTTTTGCAGCTATGCTGCAAAAACGACCCTGTAACAAAAACGGCCCCCTGGACCCAAAACCGGCCCCCACCCTTGCGGCTCACCCGGGGATTGCCCGGTGCCCGCAACAGCCAGTCCGGGCCTGGATGTGGAGTGTCAGTTGGAGTATGGGTTGAGCAGCAGGAAGGCTGCTCCTGGTGAGGCGCTACTTTACATCATAACAACGCATCCTGAATAAACCTACTTAAAACTTACATGGACTACGAAGCATCAATCTTCATTACCACAAGTTCCTTCAGCAGCGGGCGGAAGAAGTACCCGAAGGACAATTGGGAACGAGCCTTGCCGCAGTATTTTGGACTAACTGAAGTTTGGCAACTAGGTTCTCATTAGCAGCCACCAAAAGGGCATTGCATATTACTAAGGTTTGGACTAGAGTCCTTGTGGCAGAAGTTGGAAGATAGGGAAATATTCTGCGCGGAAGCGGCATGTTATGATAACATACTCCATTAGTGGCCAAAATGTGTTCTTTCATTGTTAGAGCTTGGTCTAATTTTATACCAAGATTCTTCACTCATTGTTTGGGCACAGGTGTAGCCCCCAGTTGATAAGGCCACCCTTCATCTGTCCAGATGGAGGAAGCCTTTTCAAACAGCATTATCTCTGTCTTCTCTACATTCAATTGGAGATAGTTGTCATTCATCCAATCAGAGATGGTCAATATGCCCAGGCGAAGTGCTTTTTTGTAGCAATCAGGTCAGGCTCAAATGTAAATAGCAACTGGTTGTCATTCCCATATGACATTATTTCAAAGCCAAAGCACTCTTCCCTATTAGCAAGGGGAGCCATATAGATATTACAAAGAGTGGGGCTCAGACAAGAGCCACGAGGGATACCCTTGTCTAGGATTGTCTTGCGAGAATAATAAGGGCCCAGGTTGACGGTTTGTTGTCTATCTTTCAGAAAGTAGTTGAGCCATTTGAGTGCGGGGCCTTGTACACCGATCTCTCGCAGCCTTTCCAGCATCCTAGTATGAGAGACTGTATCGAAGGCTGCCAAGATATCTAATAGCACGAGCATGACAGGGTTTCCAGCGTCAACCCCAAGATGCAGGGAATCCGCCACTGCCAAGAGCGAAGTTTCAGTGCTATGGCCTGGGCGAAAGCCGGATTGCGAAGAATGCAGAATTCGATTGGACTGTAGATAACGTACTAGCTCTTTGTTGATTAGGCTTTCGAGCTATTTACTTAGAAGAGGTAGCAAAGATATGGGGTGGTATTTAGCCAGAGACTTTTGGTCCAGGGTAGGTTTTTTAGAACAGGTCGTACACATGCTGCCTTCCACTCAACTGGAATGGTGCCTATTTTCACCCAGCTGTTGAAACTTTTGAGGATAGCCAGGGCAAGGCAATTGGGTAGCAAAGACATTACCTTGGGGGGGACGGGGACGGGGGGCGGGGCGGCAAAGGTCCAAAGGAGAGCCTGATTTGGCTGTCGCCAGAGAGCTATAGATTTCCTCAAAGGTGAAAGGTACAAGCTATCCAAGATGTTAGGCATATCTTTTAACTCATCTTCATCGGTACTGGTGTGCCCTGCTCTGGGAGAAGGTAAAGTATTGAATGTTGCATAGATGTGGGAGATTTTCTCCTGAAAGAAATTGGCCTGTGAGTCCCAGAGTTCCTGGGATCCTGTGGAAGACTGGGCGCATGCCCGTGGGGTGGTAAAGTCTTGAACTATATCGAAAAGTGCATTAGAGGAGTTACCTGCCTGTTTAATTTGCTTGATAATAGAATTTCGTCTTGTAATTTCGATATTATGATGGTAACAAGATAAGGCTTGTTTATCAATATCCTTATCATGAGGCTTCTTACTTCTGCACCAGCACCTCTCTAAGTTCTTACACCTCAATTTTTCTAGTTTAAGCTCAGTAGTAAACCAGGGAGCAGAGGCTTGACGTTTGATGGAGCTATGGTTTTTAATACGGACTGTTGAATCTAAAACTTCAGTTAGGGCAGTGTTGAAAAACTCCAATAAGTTGGTGACCTCAGGATTACTTTGTGGCTGGCTGAAGTGAAAGGCTTCACTAAACACCTCAGGAGTGAGTAGGTGCCACTGCCTGTAAGCATTTGATATCGGTCTGCTACTCTCTGTGTCGGAGGTTGAGGAGTCCAAACATGAAAGGTAATTAAGAAATGATCTGTCCATGTGAGGGAGATTAGTTCCTCACTTTCAAGAAGCTCAGTATTAGAGAATAGCAGGTCAAGGAATGGCCCGCTCCAGTGGAGAAGTGTGGCTCAATGGTTAGAGCGGCAGACCCTGAGGCAGAGGTCTAGCCCGGGACCAGGGTTCAATTCCCCGCCTCGGCGGGTCTTGGCCTCAAAAAATTCCACGGACCTGATAATTCTCGCCTCGATGCCTATTCCAATCATGGAGTCCCACTCTGCAACTCTGGGCAATAGCTTGCTTAATCTCCACAACGGCCCCCACAACGCTAAGGATGCCTGGCCACTACCTTGGGGGTGCCCAGGAGTGGACACCTCACAGGGAAAGCCAGGATGGGTTCCACAGCGGTATTCGTACAAGTGCCTTGAGACCCTTGCGGGTGAGTAGTGCGCTATACAAGTATCAATTTACATTTATATTTTACTTTATGCATGGGGCCTCTGACTCGACAGACCAAGTGTTTCCAGGTCTGCTAATAGTTTCACCACTTCAGAATTTGTGCAGTCTTATCTGTGGTAATTAAAATCATCCAGGAGGAGAAATGTTTTAGTGGCTAAAACTGAGTGGCTATTTTGTCCACCAGCTGTTGATTAAAGTTTGCCTTATATAATGGAACTCAATAGATTAAGGCTCTGTTTCAGCTGTCTGTAGCGGAGAAATTTATTATAAAGATACCTAATTCCATTGAGTCAGAGATGGTGGTCATAATCCAAGTTACATTAATTGTTTTTTTAAAGGCTATGGCAATGCCCCCTCCTGATTTTAAAGTTCTATCTAGTTTAATTAATTTATAATTATTTGGAATAACTACGGTAATGGCTGGAAGATTAGAAGAATTCAGCCATGTTTCCAGCAGGAAACAAATATCCGGTGCATGAGAGGGGATTAAATCCCATATCTCGGTCGCGTGTTTAGCGAGTGATCTTACATTACAAAGGAGGCTTTTAATATCATTCTTACTAAGTTTGGGGCCAGAATCAGTCCCCTTAAGGTTCCCTAGTTCAATGGTGCTTTGTAGATGGCCGTTGTAGCATTCAATCGAGCCCTCTAGGATATGGGGGAAGCTGTTGGTGCATAAAAGTGGTTGAGGGGAGCTAACTTTATTCGGTGGGATCTGTTTCCTTTTTCTCCGGGAGAACCAGTGGTCCTGGCTCCTGACGACGTCGGGCGCGGATGGTCTCAGACAAGCATGCCTCTGCCGCACCCAGCATCAGCTTTTATAGCCGAATGCACTAGAGCGCTGACCGCAGCCTCGCTGGAAGTGTGTCACTATACTTTCTTCACACAAACAGCTACTGAATTTGCAGCAGACCAGAAAGCCAAGACTATGTGACTAAATGAGGCAAGAAAGCAGTAAGGGCAGCAATTAAAACAAGTGTCTGAGCACTAGCATCAATGAAACAGTGTGTTAAAACTGAGCTTCCACTAAGGCCTTACACTCAAGCACATACAAGAGGCGTCCAAAAGAGAAAAAATTAAGAGATGGCCTGAAAAATAACATCAGTAAAAATATGCTATCCTTGATCCTTGATTTGAAGATTCGTAGAGTGTAATGGCGAAGAGTGAGCAGAGTGTCATAGAGTGGAGTGTCATACAGTGTTGTGTATTGGAGTGGCATAGATTGAGGTCAAATAGAGTAGTGTAGAGTAGAGTGGAATGTTGTAGAGTGCATTCGCCGAGAGTGTTGCAGAGTACAGTGGTGTAGAATGCAGTGATATAGAGTGCAGAAGCATATAGTTCTGCTGCATACAATGCAGCGTCCTGGAATGCAGTGGCATAGATTAGTGTGTTGCATAGTAGAGTGTAGTGACAAAGGGCCAGATGTAGATAAATGTCATTTACCGATTCTTAAATACTGAATTTTACCGAATCGGTATTTAAGATTCGGTAAATGAGATGTAGGGAAAAATTCGGTATTATTTACCGAATCGGTAAAATTCGGTATCGGACTTTCGGATTTTACCGAATCGGTATTTACCGAATCGGTATTTACCGAATCGGTATTTCCCATTCATTCCGAATCGGAAAGCAAGCAAAAGTGAAACTTAAGAAAACAGCCAATCAGGTGCTACCACCCTCCCCCTCCCTAGAAAGGAAGTGGCTACACAGGCAGCTGCAACTAATTAGAAGGTTCTGGAGAGGCAGTTGGAGCAGAGAGACTGGGAGCAGCAGCAGAAAGAGTTTGTGCAGTTTAAAACCTGAAACATGGCAAGCAGCAAAGACACAGAGCAGACAGAGAGAAAGAGAAAGCTGAAATTCAGCAACATGGAGCTACAGGTCCTTGTGGAGGAGGTGGTAAAGGTGCACCACAAACTTTTTGGAAGGCAGCCCCTTTCTGTGGCTGAATCTGCCAAAAGGAAGATTTGGCTAGATATACTCGACAAAGTCAATGCTGTGGGAGTGACCACCAGAGTCACAGAGGAGTTAGAAAAGAGGTTCTATGACCTGAGGAGCCTCACACAAAAAAAATTAGCAGACCACCACAAGCAGGCATCGCAAACTGGTGGAGGAAAGAACACAGCACCCCCCCTCACTGACCTGGAGGAGATGGTGGCCACAACCTTAGAGCCTGAAAGCGTCTGGGGACTGGGAGAAGTGGACAGCTCTGCCAAAGCAGCAAGTAGGAAAGGTAAGATGCATGCACAGCAATCCTCCTCACACCCTCAGCCTTCCCTCACCCCTTGAAGCTAAGTTACCCCAGTCCCAGTGTGCCAGCACCAAACAGTAGCAATGCATCATGGTACATGTAGTCAGTTAATGAAAGACCATGTCATACAGCACAGTAACCAAGTTAGGCAAATGATTGCAGACATAATGAAGGGCAGGCAACATTGAAATTGTGCAATTTAAAAAAAATTAATTGTAGTGGCTGTGAGACATTTGCGCCTAGCTAATATACGCTCATATGTCCATGGGTCACACATCCAGAAGGCAGTCACAGGAGACAGAAGGCACGGCACCCTAGAGGGATGAAAGTCAGGAGCCAGGTCCCAGTGCATCACAGGACACAGGTGTACCGAGTGGCCAGCCTCCTTCCCAAGACCCTGAAATCACTCAGGAATTGCAGGCATCCCCACCACGTTCACAGTCCCCTCTGTTAATGTCTTCACCTGATATGCCAGCTTTACTGGATGTTCAAACACCTGCAGCACAACCAAGCAGGAGGCATGTCGTTCCCCCACTGATAGCAATGGAGACAGCTGCCGGTGAAATGGTGGTTGAAGACCCACAAACCTTGCCTGGTGATGATATCTCTGCCACACTGCAGTCCAGCGCAGAGCCTGTCCCTGGTAGCACAAGACGCCGCACAGTCCAAGGAAGGAGTGTAGGTGCACGTGGGGAGGGGTCCAGTGTCTTCCAAGGACTGGAGGGAACCATGGTCAAGATTCAGAGGATGCAGGGAAAGGGCATCATGTCCTGTCAACGACAAATGCGCAACCTCAATATCAATATGCAAGAAATTGGAAAGGGCATCAGGGAACTGGTGGAAGTAAACAAGAACATGGCTACAGGGATACATGAAATGACACAATCGGTGCAGCTACTGTGCACCAAACTGGACACAGAAATAGCATCAAGGCGCAGGGAGAAGCAGCGTGCACAGCAAACTAACAAAGCTATTCACCGCCTGGCCACAGCAAATGAACAGTTAATAGTATGGGCTAGTGACCCTGGACATACAAATTTGAAAGTTAAAAGTATGTGTTGCACATTTGTGCCTTGGATACCTGCGTAGTGACAATATTAAACTACGGTGGGTGCTTACAACACCTGTCTGTGTCTGTTGACTCACTGTGAGAATTGTAGTGAAATGCTTTCTGGTGCACTTTTGTTGTTTAAAATACCAAGATCATTACAAAATTAAAGTAGTTTTCTTGCATTCTACATATGTGTTTGTCTCAGTACTTACTCAGAAATAGTTGCGTGTGATATCCTCACGTCTGTATCTGCCATCACTTGGTGTTGACACTCCAGCAGGTTGTGTTTCAGGCACAGCAATCTCGTCGTCATGATCCTCAAAGTCTGACAACACCACCTCAGTGCACTTCTTCACAGCAAGGTTGTGCAACATAGCCCAGGCAGCAATGATCTTACAGCAGGTGATGAGGGTATACTGCCGGGCCCCTCCACTCTTGTGCATGCACCTGTACCTGCTTTTCCATATACCAAAGGTACGCTCCACAACATTTCTTGTGCTCTTGTGGGCCCAGTTATATCTCCTTTGGCTCGGTGTTGAGGGGTTGAGGTAGGGGGTGAGTATGAAGGAGCGGAGGGCATATGCACTGTCTCCTAAAAGGAAATGGGAATACATTACTCACATGCATACATGTACTTCTTACTGCAATAGGTGTTAAAGGGGTCGCACACTGTGTCTTACCTAGAAGGTATCCTTCACCAAATTCCCCTGCAGTCAGCCGTGCATAGATACCGCTGTTTTGAAATATATAGGAGTCGTGGGTACTCCCAGGAAATTGTGCCACAAGGTCAGTGATGGCGCACTTGGCATTGCAGATCACCTGCACATTGATGGTGTGGGTGGACTTCCTATTCCTGTATATATATTCGGTGGCTGCAGGGGGACAAATGGGAATGTGCGTGCCATCAATGCAGCCAATAATATTGGGGAAACGCGCCATCTGGTAAAAGTCAGATTTTGTTTGGACCAGTTCAGCATGGGTTGCAGGAAAAGATATATAATGGTCCATCCTCTGTAACATGGCGTCAAGGAATTTGTGGAAAAAGCGTGACAGGCTGCTCTGGGTCACCCCACCTACCGCAGCAACCACACTCTGGTAGCTCCCAGACGCAAGCAGGTGTAGGCTGCACAGCACCTGCACGTGGGCTGGAATAGCGTGTGCCCTTGGGGTAGTGTGCTCCAACTGGAAAGGGGGGAGTCGACCACACACCCAACAATTAGTGGTATTGCTGGACTGGTGTGAGTAATGTAACATGCGGATGAATGAGTTATTTCGCATGGCGAGGCGGTAAGAGAGTTCATGAGGAGGCAGATCACTAAACGTGTGCTCTACTGTAGCATTAGCAGACTTATTTACATGAAGAACTGGGAAATACAAGAAAAATGCATAACTGGTGCAGGAAATCATAATGCTGAGAAATAATATGAAACATAGAAAAACAATACATCGGATTGAGTTTTGACTAACTCTCTCACTATGGGGGTCTATTTTATACATTGTCAGAAACAGTCTAACCGTTTCACCTAGGGGAGGACTTAGACAATCAAACTGACTGACTTATTTTACTAGACCGGAGTTTTAGTTTATACTCCTGTTGTGGAGTTTTCTCTAACAGGGGAGGGGTTGTAGCAATGTCTTTTGCGGGACAGTCCTTGAGAACAATATTTTGGCAATCCTTCAAATCCTGGGAAATGTTCTTTAAGACGGGTTTCAGTCCATTAAAAAGTTTAACATGAGAAAGGTGTACCCAGCCTTTGCGTCCTTCCAACTTCACGGCTGTACGGGTGGTGAGGAGGACCTGTCGGGGCTCTTTCCAACGAGGCTCCAGCGGACTTGATCTGTCAAAGTTGCGGACCATCACCATGGATCCTGGAACGATTTCATGCGGTGCCACCTCGGTATTGTCTGGAAATGCGGCAGCAACCTGTGAACGACATGAGTTGAGGGCAGACATCAAGGAAGCTAGGTAATCTGTCAGCATATTACTTGAAACATCGGTAATACTTCGGGGTCTAGGAGTACCCCACATATTAGGGGGGCGGCCGAAAACGACCTCATACGGGGACAGACCTGATCTGGAATGTGCGACCATGCGCATATAAAATAAAGCGACTGGCAGAGCTACTAGCCAGTCCACACCTTTCTCTTTGCATACTTTGGCGATACGGATTTTCAGAGTCTGATTATGTCTCTCTACGAGACCGGCTGCTTCAGGATGGCGTACACAATGAAACTTCCACTGGTACCCTAACAAAAGGGAAACATGCTTCATGAGTTCAGATGAGAATGGCTGGCCGTTATCAGAATATACGACTCTAGGGAGTCCATAACGGGGGAAGAACTCACGAACCAACTGCTTGGCAGTGGTCGCGGCTGTGTAATCTGGGACTGGATATGCTTCTGTCCACCTGGACAAAGCGCATACAACTACAAGGACATACTTGAAACCTCGACATCGCTCCATCTGAATATAATCCATCTGGAGGACTTCAAAAGGGTGGTCAGGGGGCTGGAATCCACCTTGTTCCACCGGGACACTTTTACCTGGATTAAACTGACAACATATCATACAGGTACGGACTTTCTGCTTGGCTGCAGCTCGTAAATGCTTGTTGAACCAAATGTTCTGGATACTGTCTAACATGGCTTTTTCTCCTAAATGTGCTGGACTATGTGCGGTATTAATAATGACTTGAACCATAGAGTCGGGGAGAAACCATGTGGCTCTACCCTTTGTTAACCATCCTTGATCTGTCTGGACCCCTCCTTGTTCGGACCATTTCTTGATTTCCTCGGGAGTAGCATGTAACTGGATATCTATGACATCTTGTGTAGGGTCCTTAACTGTCATACATGTAATCGGATCTGGAGTGTGTGTCATGTTAACTGGAATGTCTAGAGTCTGTGCTGTAAGCTTGGCTGTGCGATCTGCTAGATCATTACCTTGGGAAATAATGTCAGTAACTTTCGTATGTGCTTTGCATTTCATGATAGCAATAGATGTCGGTAAATGTATTGCGTCTAACAGAGCTTGAATAAGGAGACCATGCTGAATCTTGGTTCCATGAGAAGTCATGAAACCTCTCTCCTGCCAGAGCACTCCGAAGTCGTGTACAACTCCAAATGCGTAGCGTGAATCTGTGTAAACATTAACTTTCAAGTTCTTGGCGTGTATACAGGCTTGTGTCAGAGCAACTAGCTCTGCTGCTTGAGCGGACAGAGTGTCGATGCGGTGTGTCTCAATAACTTCAGTGTCAGTAGTCACTGCATACGCGGCGACTAGTTCTCCTGTACTAGTTCTCATACATGAACCATCCACATAAAGTGTCAGGTCGGGTCTGGTAACGGAATATCTGTCAGATCTTGTCTTGGCTTTGTCGTAATGTTAACTACTTCCACGCAATCATGTGTGGCTGGATTTGAATTAACTGATGGTAACAGTGTAGCAGGATTTAGGATGTTGCAGCGTCTGATTTCTATGTGTGGCTGGAACAGTGTCAATTCATAACCTGTTAAACGTGCAATTGTCAAGTGCTGAGTTTGTGTTCGGTTTAAAAGAACTTCCACAGAATGTGGAACTTGTACTGTCAAGGAGTGTCCTAAGACTATGGAATCACTTTGTCTGATAGCTAGGGCTGTGGCTGCAACTGACTTGAGGCACGCAGGCAGAGCCTGGGCTACAGGATCTAATGTGCTCGAAAAATAAGCACAGGGCTTGTATTGTCCTGCTTGATCTTGTGTGAGAACAGATAATGCTGTACCTTCACGTTCAGTAACAAAAAGTGTAAAAGGCTTACTGTAGTCCGGTGTCGCTAGAACTGGAGCTTGGCATAAAGCTTTCTTTAACTCATTGAAACTAAGTGTATGTTCAGATGTCCAAGGGAGGACAGTCGATACGGCTGCCTCCTGTGTCGTTAACTGTATCAGTGGCTTGGCTAGAAATGCATACTGGGGAATCCATTGTCTGCAGTAAGAAGTGAGGCCGATAAAAGCACGTACCTCCTTCTGGGTCTTGGGCTGAGGAAGACTCGCTATTAACTGGATACGGTCTGGTGTCAACTGCCTACCCCTCTTGGACAGTAAGTGTCCTAAGTAGACCACTTGCTGGACACAGAATTGAAGCTTAGAAGGGGACACCTTGTGCCCCATCTCGGCTAGGAAATACAAAACTGTAAGGGATGCTTGCTCGCAAGCACGTTCAGAACGGGCTGTGATCAGTAGATCATCGACATACTGGAGCAGGGCAGTGTCAGTTGGCATGTGAATGTTGTCTAGTTGTCTCTTGAGTGCTTGACTGTAAATACTAGGACTTTCTGTGAAACCTTGAGGAGCTCGTGTAAACATATAGCTCCTTCCATTTAAACAAAATCCGAAAAGGAACTGGCTGTCTGGATGAATAGGAACACTGAAAAATGCGTTCTTGAGGTCTATGACAGTGAAGAACGTGGCTTCGGAATCAATGGCTGTCAATAGGGAAGAGATGTCTGGGACAACTGGGTACTGCGGAATAATACATTTATTAAGCTCTCGTAGGTCAATCACTAATCGATATACTGGGGGTGCATTTGGATCAGTACGTTTCATGACTGGAATGATCGGAGAATTACATACATTGGAGTCAGTTTCTACAACCACTCCTTGAGCCATGAGCTCGTCAATAATTTTGGATAAGGCTGCTACAGCCTCAGGTGGCAATCTGTACTGTCTGATTCGTGGTAACACTACACCTGGCTTGAGAGTCACACGATAGGGTGTGATTTGCATGTAACCAACATCAGTTGGACCTTGCGCCCATAAGTGCTGCGGAACATTAGACAGTCTTGAATCAAAATCTCGTAATACATAGTGACCCTTGAAGTCACGTAGGAACAATCGTATTCCCTCTGGGGAACAGCATATAACTGCACCCAACTCTTTCAGTGTCTTAATGCCTAATAGGTTTTCTGGACATGACTTAGTAAGTAACAGATCAGTAGTGCGGGACAATGGACCTACTTCTAGAGAAACTGGTTTTGAAATCTCATTTACGATAGGTTTTCCTGAAAATCCAAGGGAAACATTTCTTGAGCCTGAGAGCGGAACCCCTGGAACTTCGGCGTGACTAATTGTGGTCCTACTTGCCCCTGTATCAATCAAAAACTTTCTGTCTTTCCCTAATACTTGACTGTGAACATAGGGACCTTCTTGATCTACAGGTATCTCGATGAGAGGCAAGCCTACCTCCCTCTCTAGGCTGTTTCATGAATACTGCTGGTACTCTGGATACTCAGACTGTGCATACTGGTACATCTGCTGTGTAATGTGCTGTGTTGCAGCAATAGGCTGCGGTGCTGTAACTGTCTGTGGTGCATTCTGTGGCTGAGGAATCTGTGAAACTTGTTCTTGTCTAGGCGGACGTGGTCTTTCTTTAGTTTTACCAGTAGCTATGTTGTGTTTCAGAACTGCACACTCATTTATAAAATGACCTGGCTGTTTACAATAATTGCAGTTCCCTTTAACGGGAGCTGCAGGATGACTGGCTTGATTCGGACCCCTCTTCTGACTGTCTTGAGGAACAGATTGTGCAACTAGTACTTTCATTTTCGTGTCTTTCATACGTTTTCTCTCGTGTTCTTGTTCTTCTCTGATTCTATTCTGGTGGTATTGAAGCATCTGCAACATCTGGGACGGGGTATTAGCTTGCCAGGTACTTTCGACTTTCAGAACTCGATTTTTAATCTGTGGGCTTGAATTCTCGACTAATTTAGTAACAAAAAGGTGAGGGTATGACTCACTACTTGTCTTGAGGCCACTGTTGATGCTGAAACATTTTTCAAATCTAGAATAAAAATCACTAATATCCTCATCCTGCTTTTGTTTACAGGCTGAGATTGCATCCCAGTCTTCTTTTCTCGTTGTCAATAATCTAGGTAAAACTTGTATTAATAATTCTGGTAATTCTTTACATTTATCTCCAAGACCGGTACCTGGTACTCGTGCCTTGTCTTCAGCTTCTAGAACTGCCCAATCGATCTTTTTCTCTCCCACCTCCCATTCTTTTTCCTTGAGCTTTTCATACACCCCTGCGGGCAGCAGAACCTTTAACATTTTAATTATATCTGGGTATGTGTATTCTCCCATACGGAGCATGTCTTTTAATTCTCTATGGAACCCTGCTGGATCTTTGTCATGACAGGGAATTAATGTCTTCATCTCGAGGAGTTCCATCTTTGTAATCGGAGTGTAAACAAACACTCGTTCTAGTTCGCCACCCGTTCCTCTAACTGGGTGGACTTCTCGTAACGGATTCTGTCTCTCCATGTAAAATGGTTTACTTTCTGGGGGTGAGACATGAACAAAATGCGGGTTCAGAAACGTTCTATATTTGTGACGCTGTTCTAGAATGACACTAATTAAATCGGTACCTAGACCTTTCCATCTATACTGGAGTAACTCGTTCAGGACATCATGTAACGGACCTGGATCAGAGTGCTGACCCTCATACAAAGTAATGAGGTGCTGAATCATATACATACCCACCAGTCGTTGTTCGGCTGGGGGCATTTTCAGAAACATTTGTGCCACTATTTCGTCTGGAAAAGTGGTAGAATCAGTAATCCATCGGACTGCTGATCGGGCTAGTTCTTGTTCATGCATGGTACTTAACTCACTGTAACCGATTCGTGATTTCAGAATGTGATCGGTAGCTTGAAACACTTGTTCCAGTGAACCTTGTTCTGGTGCTGGAGAATGAAAAATAGACTTGTGTTCTAGGCGTAAATGGCGATCTGGAAATCTAGATTTTCCTACATACGCTATTCTGGCGGGATTCTCGTCCTCTACCTCTTCAGTATCAGAGTTACTTTCTTTCTCGCTTACTTGTGCTGCTTTACGCTGTTCGTGTAATTTTATTATTTCTCTACGGATTTTCTTGTACATACTCTCCATAGCACCGACGGTCTTGTGCTTACCCTCGGCTATATTATCACTCCACCTTGTCAGGGTTCTCATTTCGGCCGGATCTTTAGACAGGTAATCTTGTTCTCTTATTAGACAATTGATCAGAAACTTTAATATCATGAGCTGGATCTCGGCTTTCCTTTGAGACATGGCCTCGCTAATACTTTCTGGATCATCCCCTGTACGGATGAAACGATATATTCTGTCTAGATCTTCTTTCATATTCGGTAAGGTGACTAGATACTCGGCCACCTTTCTTACGCGGAATGAATATAAAACCATATTATCCTCGCCTGGGACTGGATCATAGCCGCATTCGGCAAGGGATTTTCTTATTTCTGCTACAGTCTGATGTCTGGGCGTACGCTGTGACGCTTGTGCATGTAATTCGGCTGTCGTTAAACGCTTGTGTGGCGGCGGGGTTTGAGGAGTACCTCCTCCTGCGGCCCCTAAACTGGAGTCTAGGTCTACTGAGGCTCTTCGTCCTGGCAGAGTGGGAAATGGAAATGCAGGCTGGACTTGTATGGCGGGCTGGACCGGGGGTACCGTAACAGGTACTCCGGAGTCTGGAGGAGCGGGAAGTGCCTGATTTACAGGGACTGGCGGAGCGCGAACAGGATTTGCATATTCTGGGACTGTGTCGTCCAAATAGGACGAAATAAAAATATCAGCTGCGGTCTGTTTGTGACGTAGCTTGGTCGGAACTAATGGTGGCGGGAAATTACTGGATGCCTCTGGGGTCGCTTTTGGCAAGCCCTCGGCAAGGAGAGGATACATACCCCTAATAAGGGCATGCCTCTGTCTGTCTGACTGTTCGGCTTTGACTTGTTCACCTATCTCGATTAGTTCTTTTTCTTGTGCTCGTTCTAAGGATTCTCTACTTAATTCTGACTTTCTGATTTCCTTTTCAGTTCTTTTATGAGCTTCTTTGCGCCATAACTCGATGGCATCTTTCTGTGACTGTCTGGCTTTCTTTTTCCATAATGCTTCTTCTACTCGCATGATGCATTCGGCATCCCATGTACCCGATACGGGCCATCTATACTTTTCTTCTAACTGTTTGGTATACTCTACCCATAAATCTAGATACAATATGGCGCTTATGCCATGCTTCTGATACATAAAGTGACCTGGACTGTCCCTCGGCGGAACAGGAACTGCTTCTTCTAACAAACCCTTTCTAGTTCTTAGCTGACGTAATCTCGAAAAGAGAGACATTGTAAACTTGAATCGGAACACAATACAATACACGAGGAACAATAACAACTGGGAAAACAATTCAGACATACTACGACATTGGAAATACATTGAACAACATCATAACATAACAGTTCGGACAGAATATTACCTGGAATACTGAGAACAGAAACACAAGAATTTCTCGAGAACGGAACAGACTAGAGTTTACTGGATGCACTGCTGAAACAGTACGGAACATACCGGTCCCATAAAGGGACGCATCAAGACCCGTATCCACCTAGGTGAACACTTCGTTTGTGAGTCTGTGTACCACCAACCCACGGACCAGAGTCAATTTAGATTGACCCTGTCTAGATACTACCCCAGTAATGGTACTCACCGGGCAGCAAGAACGGAAGGCCTCGGACTGGACTGGACTGCTACGACGACGGACGACGAACTTCGGACTTCAGTTACGGGTGGGCCTCCGGATACCTCGGACCTTGGACTCTTGGCTTGGGCTCTGGTCGGGACTCGCCGCGTTCCTCCACCGTCTCGTTTGGATGCTGGACCGCCTCCTCCGTCTCCTCCGTGGGCCTGAGGGATACTTGAAGCAGAAATATCTGCCGGTGCACAGAAGAGTTCCGTCACGACTGCAGAGGGTCAGGGGGTCGGCGTGGCTTCACCGACGCGTGGGGAAAGGGCAAGTCCCTATTCGGGCGCCATTATGTGGTAAATAAATAAATAATACCTCTCTTTTTGACTAGACATATAACATAACAGATAGCTCAATAAATAAGAGTCAAGATTCGAGGTAGTAGGAGTTTTGCAGGTTTAATATAGCATAAGGACAGGAACAGGACAACCTGCATAGGAATAGGATGACAGGGCCCAGCAGCTGCTGGGGCTGGATCTGGGATGAGCGCGCTGACTTTTAATAACAATACATGAGCATATATACATAATGCAAACACATAGCATTACATTGCAGTAGGCGTAGCAGTGGGTGGAGCAGAAGGCGTGACGCGTAGCAGTCGCGAAAGATAAGGGCGAAAAGAGGTGTAACAGGGCGTATACATAGACATGTGATGCAAACGTAACAGAATATGTCATGAATGGGGCGGAAACATTGGAGGGGGCTACCTAAGGAGCCGGGACCTCTAACCTGATGGTGCGCGCAAACTAGCAATGACGTATCACTAGGAGAAGCTGGGGGCTATGAACTCTGTGCTAGGAGCAGAGACTGAAGTCTGGAGAGTCAGGGCGACATGTACCTAAACAGTATCTAGTATCTGATGTTTAGAGAACATGTTGATATAAACTAGAAGTTAGGAGGGGAAAGGCTAACTTGATTCTAAGACTGGACCATGCATTATTCTACATGTAGTGCGTGATGAAGAATATTAAATGACCATTGAATGCAGTATTTCTCTAACGTGGAGACGTGAAGGCTAGATAATGACGGAAACTATCGATGCGATTCAGTAGCTTAGGAATGCAGAGAAGGAGGACTGAACTGATAACTGGAATCATAACATATTCTTGGCAGACTCAGAGACTGAGCCAGGCTGGGCCGGGCACTGCGAGGCAGGAAGTAAGTGAAGGGTCGAGGATACAGGTGGGGGCTGTATCGCTCCTCAGCGAGGTTTCAGGAGACAGGAGCTGAATCTGGTGTCCAGGCCCTTTTGAGGCCTAGAAACGGGGACTTTATAATGAAATAACGTGCACACTGAGAAACGTGGCAACGTAGCTTTACATAGGCCTGATATTCGTAGTATTCACGAGAACTGGAAACTGGCATACTAGAGGTGGACACAACTGTAATTGCGTCATTAATCGGACATGGGGAATGCATATGCATATTTAATCATGCACACATAACATATGATGGATGACACGTAGGGACACAGAACATGGCAAAATTTACTTTTCCACAGGTTGATGCCTGATGAGGTCCAAGATGGTGTCTGGGGCCAACCTGTACCTCTGCCTCTGTGAGCATGAACAAGGTTATCCTCTGTCTGTAGACCTGCTCCTGTCTCTGCCATTCCCTCTCTCCTTCCTCCTGTAGCCGTAGCCATCTCGCAATGACATAAAATGCCGCCATTCTGAAAAAAGTATTGCATTTTGGGTCCTTTTTTATAGGCTGCACCTGGTTACCACCTGATTTCAATCCATGGTAAATACCGACTCTTAAATACCGAATTTCAAGCAAATTCGGTATTTAAGCTTACCTACATCTCAATATTTATTTATTTATTTATTTATTTTATTTATTTATTTTATTTTTGGAGATTTATAGAGCGCATGGCTGCCCAAAAGCGTCCCAGCGCTAACAGAAATACACATTCAATTTTACCACTTCTTATTTACCGATTCGGTATTTTACCGATTTGGTAAATTTACCGAATCGGTAAATTTGGCGATTCGGTAAATTTACCGATTCGCAAACCGTTGCGATTAGGTAAATTTACCGATTCGGTAAATTATACGATTTGGAATGTTTACCGAATCGGTAACTTTACCGATTCGGTAAATTTACCGAATCGGACGATTTTCTGTCTCCTACATCCCCAATGCTCAATACCGGTCGGTAACGGGCGAAAATCGGTATTTTCGGCCGTTACCGACCGGTATTGAGCTACCTACATCTGGCCCAAAGAGTGCAGTTGTGTAGAGTGCAGTGGTGCACTGTGGAGTGGTGCAGATTAGAGTGCAGTGGCATTGAGTGGAGTGTTGCAAAGTGCAGTGGTGTAGAGTGCAGTGATGCAGAGTGGAGTGTCTTAGAGTGAGGTTGCGTAAAAGGCAATGGCATAGAATACAGTATTGTAGAGTAGAGTGGAGTAGAGTTCAGGGGAATAGAGTGCAGTGTTGCAGAGTAGAGAGTTGTAGAGTGCAGTGGTGTAGAGTTCAGTGGTGCAGTATAGAGTGCAGTGGCGGAGAGTGGCAAAGAGTGCAGTGGAAAGGAGTAACGTTGTGCAGTGTCGAGTAGAGTGCAGTGACATACAGTGGAGTGGCATAGAGTAAAGTGGATTGATGTAGAGTGCATTGGCATAGAGTGCAGTGGTTTAGAGTAGAGTGGTGTAGAGTGAAGTGGCGTAGAGTGCGGTAGCATAGGGTTGATTGTTTCGAGTAGAGTGAAGTGGCATTGAGTGGAGTGGTGCAGGGTTGAGGGCAGTGTAAAGTGCAGTGACATAGAGTAATCGCGTAAAGTCATGTTGAGTGCAGATTAGATTAGGGTGGCGTACAGTGGATTGACATAGAGTGCAGGTGCCTAGAGTGGAGTGGTGCAGAGTAGAGTGCATTGGCGTAAAGCAGAGGTCTTCAATCTGTGGGGCGCTGGAGTCCTGGGAAGGGGGTCACGCATCCCCAGCTTCACTTGTCCCTAACAAACCAAAGCATTTGCTTTCCTTTTAGAAAAAGACAGTGAGAGGGCTGATTTAGATCGTTATCAGCTGCTTGCCTGAATTAAATGCAAATGTGCACTGTGAGTTTATCTGCAAGTGTAAAGGATGCTTGGGAGCGGTTCTGGCTTTAATTGAGCAAATCACAACAAGCTTTGTTATGACAAAGTTTTGGTTTTTTGAGTGGTAGTGCAACGAGTTAACAACTGGGTTGGGAAGGACTTGCTTTTAATGTTAACTGCATTTACATAGCCCTTAGTTCCCCTAAAGTGTTGTTGAAGGGACAGTTATGTAAAAACAAATTGCATTACATACGCTCTTGTATTATTAAAATCTAAATTTTGGAAGCACCATTATATCATAAAACTATTTGCATCATTCTATCTTACACTGTGTGTACTGAAAATATAAAATATTGACTTACATATTCACATTTCTTTCTGTAACAGGCTGTGACCTTGTGGCACTAAAAAAACTATTCGCCAATGCACCAATCATAATTTGATTCTGTGGGTCTCTGGTTATACACAGATCTCTGCAGTGCATTAACCAATAGAGGTTTCATAATGTACTATAGTGCATTTCCCACTAACAACTTTTTAAAACACACAGAATATTTTGGGGCTTATTTATGAGAGGCTTGAATCGCCAGAGCATCACTTTTTTGGACTCTCCGGTGGTGCAAGCATCTCAACCATACATATGAGGCAGTGCAAAGTCACCCTGCAGAGCTTTGCATGGCCTCTTAGATATGGAGTAAGACATAGCAGCGCAAGTCACTGTGTTGCCTAATTCTGCATCATGGAGGTGTTACTCAATGGGCTTTGCATGGGGTTCCTACGCAACACCCATGGATTTTGATGCTGCTCCATATTTACAAAATCAAGTAAACCTGGGACAGTTCCAAAAACTGACTCCTCACTAGCGGAGGTGTACCGAGGAAAAATGTTTTCATTTCTCCTAGTTCTTTCCTCTTTCCATGTGTGCTGCATTCTGCAGCTCACATAAAAAGAGGAAAACGCCTCTCTGGATTGTTTTTGTGAAGGAAGGTGTCCCTTTCTGTACAAAACCAATCCTACCTATAATGGTGCTAGGCAGCAATTTGTGCACCAACACAAGTGAAAAGGACAAGAATGCACTGTATTTATAAATACGGTGTATTCCTGCCCTTTCACAGTGGCGTAGGGTAGCACAGCAAGACGATTTGCACCGCTGCCCTAAGCCAATTCCTCATAAATTAAGCCTTTTGTTTTTAGCTACACCTTTGACTACGCCCCCACGCTCACTGACCTTTGGTTTCCTAAACACTGTTTAATATTATTTCCCCACTGTAAATATTATTTGCTGTGGGAATTGGGGGCGTTTATAGCTGTCGATAGTTGTTGATGATGAGAAGTACCAGGTTCTAGAAAGTTTTGTCAGAAGGAGGGCCTGATGCCTAAAAGAGTTTGACAAGGGGGTCTCGGCATCAAAAAGTTTGAAAACCTCTGACGTAGAGTGTATTGGCATAGAGTGCAGTCGCGTAGAGTGCAGTGCCGCAGAGTGGTGTAGAGTGCATTGGTATGGAGTAGAGTGGTACAGAGTAGAGAAGCATCGAGAGAAGTGGCTTAGAGTGTAGTGGGGCAGAGTGTAGTAGAGTACACTGGCGTTGTTTAAAGGGGAGTGGTGCAGGGTAGGATATAGTAATGTGTAGTGGTGCAGAGTAGAGTGGAGTGGCGTGGAGTGGAGTATGCATGGTGTGGTAGCACACTGCCATTACAGGCAGCACATTTTTAATTGAAATGACCATTACATTAGCACAGACATACATCTTGCGGTGAAAGTGTAAAAATATGACAGTCTTTTTGAAATTTAAAAAGTGTATTCTATTAAACTGTACAACTGTTTTACCTTAGTCCATCAGATTATATTGGTGCATTGAGAAGTATTTTTTTTAAAGTGATAGTTTTCAAACATGAATTTAGAATCATTCATTCTTCCTGCAATCCTGACAATGCCAATAAAGTACCAAGAGGTATATCAGTTTTTATATCCACTCTTTGGGTGGCCTGGGTTTATATTATGCGTGAAAAAATGATGGTATTTTAAATCGAACACAGAAGAAGTTATTGCACAGCGTCCATCCTGAAGTCATGTTTTTTGAGGTTCTCTTATATGTAATAATGAAGAAAAGCAGGGAAAGTGAAATAAAACAATTGCCTAGGATCACACAATTTAGTAAAGTGGGGAAGGCAGGATTAATCCGAGGTTTTCTAGTTTCACATTGTGCAATTCAGTCACTGGATATATGTGCTCTGCTTCCCCTATGCCCACCTTACCACCACCACCTTCCTCCCACCCCAGCCCCTTCCCCTCCAGACCGCTAGGCTGCTTGCATCAATGCGGCCCTCAGTCACATCAAAAACCAAACCATTTTGCCCCCAGGAAAATGTTTGCAATTGCCCAAGACCTAGTGTGTTGATTTGATTAGTATATTTGTTTCCAACACACTTCAGAATTAACAACAAATGTGCTATATTTGTGCTTTGTTAATTCTGATATATTCTGAAATAAGTGAACATTTAATTTAAATGTTGTTGGGTGCTAGAAAAAAACATATTTCCTCTACCCCCAGTATCCAGCAAGATTGTCAAATAAATCCTCTCACTTTGAAGTTGGAGTAAAAAAAAGTTAACATCAATCTCCCTCGGAAGACAGAGGCTGACATTTGACCTCTGTCATTGGATGTATGACATTACAAGGCATGCTTTTACATCGCATGCTTTTACAACGATGTTTTTACAACGCATACCGTTACAACGCATAGTGCTTTTAGGCGCTGGATAGTGAATTGTTTAATTTACTATTCCAACTCCAGTCCCCGTGGATAGTAGGGAAGGTGTTGGATAGTACATTAAACACATTCCCTATCCTAGAGCGCCACCCAGCGCAATTCGTTGTAATGGTTTGCGTTGTAAAAGTTGCGTCGTAAAGGCACTGCGTGGTAAAAGTTGCGTTGTAAAGGATGTTTCCCCTGTCATTGAATGCACAGCACATGTGGCAAGATAAGTACAATATTTGCAGACCTGTTTACAGAAAGTGGCACTCATGGAAGAATACATAGAGAGGTAGTGTGAAAGGGCTTTTCTCCTTGGGATGATGGAATTGAACCTGGACAGCCTAAAACAAATAAAGTCCGCAAATAGAACGCCTGAACATGTGAGTTAAAAACCACAAAGCTGATTATAAACAATGTGCGGAATGGATTCTCAAATGAGGCTTCTGAATGTCCCCAAGATCTCTTTAGCAATTCAACCTAAAAAGTAACAAATTTGCACTCATAGAAATGCTCCTTGAATGGACGGCTTTTCATAATTTACATCAAGAGCAATAGTAGGCTTGGAAAGCTGCATGAGTCTCAAGCTTCCAGGCATACTACTGGAAATCAAACATGCAAAGGTTATGGGATACATGCTTGCAAATTGTCTAACCACTGGCAATCACTTGGGGTAGCATTTCAAACCCTTCAATTTTTGTCCACCATCAATCAATCAATCAATCATGGCACTTGTATAGCGCACTACTCACCCGGAAGGGTCTCAAGGCGCTTGGGGGAAAGGGTCCGCTACTGCTCAAACAGCCAGGTCTTGAGTTGTCTCCTGAAGGCGAGATGGTCCCGGGTCAGCCGAAGGTGGATGGGGAGGGAGTTCCATGTCTTGGCCGCCAGGTAGGAGAAGGATCTGCCTCCGGCGGTGGCTCTTCGGATGCGTGGTACGGCGGCGAGGGCGAGGCTAGTAGACCGTAGCTGGCGGGTGGGCATGTAGAAGGTCAGGCGGTCATTGAGGTACTTGGGGCCCAGGTCGTGGAGAGACTTGTGTGCGTGGGTGAGGAGCCGGAACATGATCCTCTTGTTGACGGGTAGCCAGGGCAGGTCTCTCAGGTGGCCGGAGATGTGGCTGCGTCGGGGGATGTTCAGGATAAGTCGGGCGGAGGCGTTCTGGATGCGTTGGAGTCTTTTCTGTAGCTTGTCTGTGGTTCCGGCGTAGAGGGTGTTTCCGTAGTCCAGTCGGCTGGTGACGAGTGCCTGGGTGACCGTCTTCCTGGTTTCGGTCGGGATCCATCGGAAGATCTTGCGAAGCATGCGTAGGGTGTGAAAGCATGATAAGGAGACGGCGTTGACTTGTCTGGTCATCGAGAGTGAGGAGTCCAGGATGAAGCCCAGGTTGCGTGCGTGGTCTGTTGGCTTGGGAGTGGTGCCCAGGGCGGGGGGCCACCAGGAGTCGTCCCAGGCGGAGGGCGATGGTCCCAGGATGAGGACTTCCATCTTGTCTGAGTTCAGTTTCAGGCGACGTCTTTCATCCCTTTGTGTAGGCTGGTTCTGGCGGTGTTGGGGTCGCTAGTGAGGGAGAGGATCAGCTGGGTGTCGTCGGCGTAGGAGATGATGTTGAGGTTGTGTTGGCGTGCGATGGCAGCAAGAGGTCTCATGTAGACGTTGAAGAGGGTGGGGCTGAGTGATGATCCTTGTGGTACGCTGCAGATGACTTTGGTGGCCTTGGATCGAAACGGGGGGAGGCGGACTCTCTGTGTTCTTCCGGCGAGGAACGAGATGATCCACTCCAGTGCCTTCTCTTGGATGCCGATGTTGCTGAGGCGTTGAACTAGGGTGCGATGGCAGACAGTGTCGAACGCTGCAGAGAGGTCCAGGAGGATGAGTGCCGCTGTTTCCCCGTTGTCGAGCAGGGCTCGGATGTCGTCGGTGGCTGCGATGAGGGCGGTCTCGGTGCTGTGGTTGGCTCTGAAACCAGACTGCGAGGGGTCGAGGGATCCGTTCGTCTCGAGGAAGGCGGCAAGCTGTCTGTTGACGATCTTCTCGATGACTTTAGCAGGAAAAGGGAGGAGCGAGATGGGGCAGAAGTTTTTGAGGTCGGTGGGGTCCGCTGTCGGTTTCTTCAGTAGGGCGCTGAGCTCGGCATGCTTCCAGCTCTCCGGGAAGGTGGCGGTGTTGAAGGAGGTGTTGATGATGTTCCGGAGTTGGGGTGCGATGGTGGAGTCGGCCTTGTTGAAGACGTGGTGGGGGCAGGGGTCGGTTGGAGATCCGGAGTGGATGGTGTTCATCGTGCGGGCTGAGTCTTCGGTGGTCACCGTGGTCCAGGTGCGGAGGGTGGTGGTGGGGGGCGTTGGTTCGACGGTTGGGTGCGTGGATGGTGCGCCGAAGCTGTTGTGGATGTCGGCGATCTTGCGGTGGAAGAACGAGGCGAGGGAGTCACAGAGATCTTGTGACGGAGTGATGTCGTTGTTGCCAGTGCTGGGGTTGGAGAACTCCTTGACGATGCTGAAGAGTTCCATGCTGTCGTGGGCGCTGTTGTCCAGTCGTTCCTTCAGTGATATCTTCTTGGTGGTGCGGATAAGCTGGCGGTGCTTGCGGGTGGCGCGTTTGAGGGTGGTCATATTGTCAGTGGTCTGGTCGCGGAGCCAGGCTTTCTCGAGGGTGCGGCAGGTCTTCTTGGAGTCCTTCAGTTCATCGGTGAACCAGGATGCCTTCTTGCTACTGGGTCTGCTGGGAGGGTTCTTCAGTGGTGCGAGGTCGTCGGCGCAGGCGGTCAGCCACTGCGTGAAGTTGCGGGCTGCTTCGTTGGGGTCCGTTGTGCTGGCGGGTGGGTTCTGGCTGAGGGAGGTGGTGAGCTGGTCGGCGGTGATCTTGCTCCAGCTTCTGTGGGGAGCCTGTTGCGGGTGGTGGTGGGTCGTGGTTCTTCTGAAGCTGAATTGGACGCAGCTGTGGTCGGTCCAGTGGAGTCTGGTGGAGTGGCTGAAGGTGATGTGCTTGCTGGATGAGAAGACGGGATCAAGCGTGTGGCCGGCGTAGTGGGTGGGGGTGTTGACCAGTTGCTTGAGTCCGAGGGTGGCGAGGTTGTCCAGCAGGGCGGCGGTGTTGCGGTCCTTGTTGTTCTCCAGGTGGAAGTTGAGGTCCCCTAGGAGGATGTAGTCAGCGGAGGGAAGGGCGTGCGGGCTGATGAAGTCCGTGATGTCTTCGCTGAATTGTGTGCGTGGTCCCGGGGGTCTGTAGACGAGGGTGCCTCTGAGGGTCGTCTTTGGGTCGGTGTGAATCTGGAAGTGGAGGTGCTCGGCGGCGGTGAAGGTGTTGTTGGAGTCGGTCGTGATGCGGATGGTGTTCCTGTGGACGATGGCGATGCCTCCTCCGGTCTGGTTGACGCGGTCCCTCCTGATGATCTTGTACCCGTCCGGGATGGCGATGGCGATGTCGGGGGCTGAGGAGACGTTCATCCAGGTTTCCGTGAGGAAGGCGACGTCTGGTGATGTTGCATCAAGGAGGTTCCAGAGTTCCACGGCGTGTCTGTGAACGGAGCGGGTGTTGAGCAGGATGCCCTTGAGGTGGTTGCTGCTGGTGTTTGGCTTGGCGGGTGCGGTGCCGGTTCGTAGGCAGGTGAACTTGCAGGCCTTGCAGGTGAAGGGTCCGTGGATGCGTCTCGGGGTGGCCCGGCTGCAGGCGGGATTCCGGCCGGCATTGAGTGCGTTGAGGGCGGCGTCGTCGTAGGTCTGTGCGGGTCGTCTTGCATCGGCGGGGGCCAGGGGTCCTGGCACTGGGCGCGGTCCAGGCGCGGACGGGGGCAGACGGGCTTGCCTTTGGGGCGCCTTCGGTGCACAATCGGCGCGCCCGCTGCGCGTTCGTGTGGGCGTCATAAGTGAGGAGCCGGGAGGGAGGAGCAGCTGGGTGGCGGGAGCGGGGCGGCGAATGGGCAGGGGGGGCGGGTCCGCAGGGAGTCAGCGGCGGGAAAAGGAGGTCGGAGGGCGGCTCAGCGGCGGCTGGGTCATCCTGGAAACGAGAAAACGAGGGGAAAGAGGAGATAAAAATCGAAGGGCAACACACCAGGCAGGCAAAAACACACAAGGTGGGCAAATCGAAGCAGAAGCAGTGGTGTGTGGGGGCGACCTCGCCTGATTAGAGGCTCAGCGGTCGCTCCCTGCACCTCTGTGCTGTCCCCTTAAGTGAGGAGCCGGGAGGGAGGAGCAGCTGGGTGGCGGGAGCGGGGCGGCGAATGGGCAGGGGGGGGCGGGGCCGCAGGGAGTCAGCGTCGGGAAAAGGAGGTCGGAGGGCGGCTCAGCGGCGGCTGGGTCGTCCTGGAAAGGAGAAAAAGAGGAGAAAGAGGAGATAAAAATCGAAGGGCAACACACAAGGCAGGCAAAAACACACAAGGCGGGAAAATCGAAGCAGAAGCAGTGGTGTGTGGGGGCGACCTCGCCTGGTTAGAGGCTCAGCGGTCACTATGCGACAGAGAGCATGATTTAGGGTTTGGTAGAGCGAGTAAAGACACACAGGTAGTAGAGGACGTTATATCCACCACCCTGCCTTTATTCCACCTGTAAAATTTAGAGATGTCTGCAGGCTCCACAGACTTCTCTGTACATTGGCAAGAACCATTGTGATGGCTGTTCCTAGCAATGTATGAAAGGTTTGATAGGCAGCTCTGTCAAACATGAAGGCTGGCCATCAAACTTTTCCAAATTTGTTATTTTTCAAATAGAAAATCCTAAAGTGGGAGTTTGTTTTTGAAAAAAAAAAACATAACAATCCTCCCACACCATGGGAGTTTTCTCCTATGGTATCTGGGTAATTTTTCAGTTTTTTACTTGCCGTCACTGCCAGGATATAGTTGGTGGCGAGGACAGTAAAACAAAAAAGCCATCCAACCATCCACTCTAAATAGGTCAGACACCGTACCTCCAACAGCTCCTGCTTTGTCAGAGGGCGTTTTACAACGATGCCATCAATTTAATACAGCTGCTTAAAACTTGTAGGCCTCCCGACTCAAAATCAGGTGGGTGGACCTGGAGTTTGCCGGACATGGTAGTCTGTCACTGTTGCAACAGGTACATGTCCGCCAAGCTCTAAATCAGGCCTAGAGGCCCACCCAGTGCAAATCAGTATTACCCTGCACCTTTTAGGAACAGTCTATCCTACACCTCAGTCACTTCAGCCATTCACCCTGCTGCACACTGCTTTTTTAGTTGGAAAATTTGAGTTTCACCCCCCACTCTCCTGAATCTCACAGGGTAAGGTACGCTCCTGATTACATTCTGCGTATTGTAACTGGAATTTCATTTGTATAGTACTTACTACCCCGACCAGGCATTGAAGCATATATATCCAGTGACAAAGTGCTTGTGCTCTACCTTCCCAACATGATAAACATGTCATAAACCCAATTGGTACATTTAACTTACTCGTAAGTCCCTAGTATATGGTACTACATTTTCCCAGGGTGTGTACATTAAATGCTACTAGTGGGCTGCACCACTCATTCACTAAAGTAGCATTGTAAAACATGTTTCACCTCTGCCATTGCAGCTTGTCTGTGCAGTGTTAAACTGCCATTTTGACCTGGTGTTTGAAATGGGGATCTCTAGTTGGCAATGGTTTGCTCCTTTGTCCAAGTGGGGACCATTATTCCTAGTCAGAGTTAGAGGGATACACTTCTAAAATAGCTTCTGCTCACCCCCTTGGTAGCTTGGGATGATCAGACAGGCTTATCTCAGAAGCAGTGTGTAAAGATTGTGTGCACACATACAGTAATACAGTGAAAACACTACAAATGGACACCACACAAGCTTAGAAAAATAAGTAATCTTTATCTAAACCAAACAAGACCAAAACGACAAAAACCCATAATACAGTAATCAAAATGTAATACTTAGAAGGCAAACCCAGTTCTGTCCATAGCAAACTATAGATGCAAACTTTCACCACAAAGTATGTTGAATGCGTCACAGTCATAAACAATAACGGCCGCAGGGAAGATGATGCATTAGTTCCTTACTCCAGGGCAGGTGATGAGTCGGTTCCTTGCTGCCACACAGGGAAGGTGATGTGTCGGTTCCTTACTAAAGGGGAGGTGATACGTCGGTTTCTCACTGTGATGAGAGGTGATGGGTCAGTTTCTTATTGGAGATCTTCTTCAAGCAGAATGAACAGCACACAGCAAAGTCTTGGTCCTCTCCTTGGCAGAAACAGCAAATACAGTACAACCACAGACAGACAGCACACAGCAAAGGGGCAATACTTCTCCTTCAGCTTTTCTCCTTGGCAGAGGTTCCTCCTGAGTCCAGAAGTAATCTAAAGTTCTGGGGTATGAGCCCCAATATTGATATAGCCTTTTCATTTGTTTTCTGGTAGCAGAGCGGCTCTGTGCTCAGTCAACACCAGTTCTGTCTTCTCTGGTCCAGTTTCCCGGCAGGAGGTGGAGACAGCATTGTGTAAGGCAGGCCAGGCCCATTCAGGCCCATTCAGGTGACTCACCCAGGAGAGGCAGGACACACCTCAATCCCTCCCCAGTGGCTGTCTACAGAGAATGCACATCCCCAGCCCCTGTCACTCCAAATCCAGACAGTCCGTCCGCAGACGAGCAGAGGCACACAGGTTGGCTGAGAAAAAAAATATCTACTTTCTAAAAGTGGTATTTTCAAACAACAAACACAATATACCAATTGTCTTTCCTAAAAGATGCATTTTTATATTCTGAGTTCAGGCATACTAAACTACATCTTTCTATCTTGTCCCTATGGAAATGTATACTTATAAAATGTTATAAATAACTCCCATTCTATCCTATGGGACCGATAGCCTTTCAATAGTGAAAAAAGAATTTCACTGTAGTTCTCTATCAGGAACATGTTACATACGGATAATCAGGTTGGTGGCAGCTCCTGGTTCCCACTGGGGGCATCGCACTTTCAAGGGGCAACATTGTGTTACTTATATTTTATTTTGTGTATCTGCTCACATCCCAGCGCTCTGCATGATTAGATGCAGGCGCTTTGTTTTTTAAACTCACCTACATCCAGCACATTGGTGTCTCGTTTTTAAAAAAACGTAACATTTGTTGTGTATATTATTACTTGTTGTGTGGCCTCCCCTGCCCCGGTCCATCGTGGCTCTTTCTTATTGCCGATTGCGTGGAGCGCGGCTCTCCCACCACGGCTCTTCGTGCCGGTTGGATGGGGAGCGGGCGCCATATTGGGGGTAGCCTGAAGGGCGCTCAGACCGGAGTCAGCGGTCCAGCTGCTCGAGGCTGATTCCCATAAAGTGCACATGTGTCCTTGGTCGCGCAGCGGGCGCGCCGATGGAGCGCCGAAGATGCGCCTAAGGTAAGCCCCTTACGCGGCCGGCCGAAACTAAACACACTGGGGCTGTTTTGTCCCAGACAGGTTTTCCCGGAGTTTGATTCTCCTTTGGCCATGGCACCTCCCTTGGGCACTCAATTTTTCCCGGGTACCCCCCCTCTCCACCAAAGGGACTGTTAATTCTAAGTTTACCGTGAGCTACCTGAACACCCGCTCGATGGTTAAGCATCAGCTGGAAATCTTCCAACTCCTGGATTCTGAAAAACCTGACCTGTTGTTTATTACCGAGACATGGCTCATGAGGAATCCTCCCCGGACATCCTTGCTGCGACCCCGCCAGGCTATTACATTCTCCAAGCTAACAGAGCCTCGGGTAAGCCGGGTGGTGGGGTGGCAGCTATCATCAAGCACCCCATCAGATTTTCCTCATTGGCTGTGGACGGTATTTCTCTGGTCGATTGTCTTATCCTTAAACTGGAGTCCCCAGTGGTGCCTCTCATCTGTGTCCTGGTTTACCGGCCCCCTCAGCACATGCCCAACTTTCCGTCAATGTTTGGTGACATGCTCTCTCAGCTGGTCATCAATAAGTCTAAAATACTAATCTTAGGTGATTTTAATTATTGGCCCTCCGATGATGGAGAGAGTGTGTGTGCTCTTCGACTTTCTCTGACTTTTTAACGGGCATGAATTGCTCCCAACATGTCAAATCGGCAACCCATGTGAAAGGCCATATCCTGGATCAGGTATGGATTGTTAATTTAGATATTTCTACTCCTCTTATCCTTCCCTATCCCTGGTCGGATCATTTTATTATCACTTTTTCTTTTATTGTTACTTCCCATACTAGTCGGATACTGGAGGGTAATCTCCCAGTCAGGAACTGGAACAGAGCCGACCTTAGCGAATTTGTATTTTTACTCAGAGCCTCTCCTCCTCCCGACTGTGACTCTTTAGACACTCAAGCCTTAGGCCTAAATCGTTGGCTTGAAGCAGCTTGCGACATCGTAGCTCCCCTTAAACAGGTCAGACTAAAACGCCCTCACAACGCATAAAGATGGTTCTCTGAGGAACTCAAAGGCATGAAGCTTAGACTTAGGCAGGCTGAGAGCTGCTGGCGACGAGATTACGCCTCTGATAAAAAGCTGGTATTTACGACTCAGCTCAAAGAGTATAAGCTAGCCATTCTGCAAGCTAAAACCTCTTATTTCTCCAAGAAGATTGTAGACTCAGCCTTTAAAGCCAAATACATCTTTTCCATTGTTGAGGAACTGTCACATCCAGATAGGGTTACCATTAAACCCCTCCCCTCCCAGGAGCTCTGTAACTCCCTTAACCAGTTTTTTATCGACAAAATCATACAAATTAAAAACAGTATTTGCTCTCCGGCCATCCCCGACCCTATCGCTCATGCTGTTACTCCGGCTACTCCCAACTCTCAGTTGATTACTCAGATACCCCCGATCTCAGAGGATGAGTTCCTGGCTCTGCTGAACAAGGTCGCTTCTGGCTCCCCCACTGACTGTTGCCCCCCCACGTCCTGCGTGAGGCTTTTGCCGCTTGCCCCTCCCCTCCTTTGACACTCCTGAAAAACTCACTTAAAATGGGTCTGGTTCCCAGCTCTTTTAAAATCGCTGAGGTGGTGCCTATCCTTAAAAAGCCCAACGCTGATCCATCTGTTATGAGTAATTTCCGCCCCATCTCCCTACTTCCCTACCTCAGTAAAGTCCTCAAGTCCCACGTCACCAACTCTCTGAGCTCTTTTGTCGAGCGCTCGCAGTTCCTCGATTCCCAACAGGCCGGTTTTAGACCCGCCCATTCAACTGAGTCGGTCATTCTCTCAGTGATGGAGGAGCTGCGGAGGGGAGCAGACTTTAACATCAGTCAGGCCTTGGTGCTCCTGGATCTGTCGGCCGCCTTTGATACGGTCGACCATGATATTTTGGTCGGCCGTGTCAAGGAGGCCGGCATCCAGGGATCTGCCCTTAACTGGGTTTGCTCCTTTTTGAGCAACCGTCACCAGGCTGTCCGTCTCTCCCAGTTCTCTGCTGAGAAGTTGGGATGACATGTGGTTTCCCACAGGGCTCTTCCCTTTCCCCTCTTCTTTTTAATTTGTATCTTACCCCCCTCATCCGGTCTTTACGAAGCAGCAAGGTCACCGCATTTAATTATGTGGATGACATTCAGCTGGTCTTTGATATCGACTCATCGGACCAATCTATTTATAATTTTCAGTCTACCCTGTGTCACATCAGTGACTGGATGGGGGCAAACCACCTCAAACTTAACCCCGATAAGACCGAGTTGGTTCTTATCGGGGGTGCAACTAACCCGTAGAGGTCTAATTTTTTGCCTGCAAGTTTGGGTCTTCCCCCTCTCCCTACTAATTCTGCTTAAAGTCTTGGGGGGATCATCAGTAACGATCTTTCGATGAAGCCCAAGAATAATGCTGTAGCTTCTTCCAGTTTTTTTCATTTGCGTAAATTTCGTAAAATTGCCCGTTTCCTTACTACCGATGCCCTCACCTTGACCCTATTGGCTTTGGTCATTTCTAGAATAGACTACGCCAACTCCCTTTATGTTGGTATTCCTGTCTATCAACTGAATCGACTACAGTTGGTCCAGAATCAGGCTGCACGGTTAATCTTCCACCAGCCCAGGCACCAGCATGTGCGTCCCTTGTTGAAGACCCTCCACTGGCTCCCTGTAGCGGAACGCTGCTATTTTAAATTAGGCTGCACCATCTTTAAAGCCCTAGCTGGCCTTGGCCCGTTATTCATCTCCTCTTTACTTCACCATTATGCTCCCTCCAGCAATCTTCGTTCCTCCCACTTAGCCCTACATAAGACTCCTGTTTTTAAACATAAGAAACACGGAGGACTCAGATTTTCCTTCCTTGCTCCGTCCTTCTGGAATGCACTCCCCCCAGAATTTAGGCTTACTGTTTCCTACACCCACTTTAGGTCTCTTCTTAAAACCCATCTGTTTCGCAAAGCACACAACTGAGTCACCCCCTGATTTGCTGCTATATGCTTCCCCTTGCTCACAGCGCCAAGAAACCGTCAGGTGTTAGCTGCGCTTTACAAAAGCTTTTACATAACATACCATACATCAGGACATGTCCTACCTTTCACATACACGGCACCCTGCCCACAGGCTGTTTGTGTGGGTGGCGTAATCAGTGTGGCAGACCCACTAGTAGCACTTGATTTACTGGCCCTGGGGACACACAGTGCACGCCTACAAAATACTTAAGGGATCCCCGGCCAGGATCCTATCCAAGCTTCTGGTTCATTACACCCCTGCTCGAGCTTTAAGATCCGCTGATTTGGAACTCGCGGTTGTCCCCCGTGTTAAGCGCAGCAGAGCCGGCGGACGTTCTTTTCAAGTCCGCGCTGCTATGTTGTGGAACTCTTTCCCCCGGCGATTCGTGCCTCTAGGGACTTGCTCTCCTTCCGTCGAGCTGTGAAAACTTTCCTGTTCCCTTAGTCCACTTCCACTACTGTTTTTATTTGTTGTGTTGTGCTGCTACCTTGTCGCGGCGCCAGGACACTCCTTTGCTGGAGCAGCTGTGCGCCTAATAAAAGTGCATAACATAACATAACATAACATAACATTACAATGCATGCTTTTACATCGCATGCCTTTACAACGCGGTATTTACAACGAATACCTTTACAACGCATAATGCTTTTGGGCGCTGGATAGTGAATAGTTTAATTTACTATTCCAACTCCAGTCCCCGTGGATAGTAGGGAAGGTGTTGGATAGTACATTAAACCTATTCCCTATCCTAGAGCGCCCCCCAGCGCAAAGCGTTGTAATGGTTTGCATTGTAAAAGTTGCGTCGTAAAGGCACTGCGTGGTAAAAGTTGCGTTGTAAAGGTTGTTCACCCAGTGCACTGTACTAGGGACTTAGTAGTAAGTCAAATAAGCCAATCATAGAAACACCAATCCATAAACACAATTTATACGGAGAGCATATGCACTTTAGCACTGATGAGCAGTGGTAAAGTGCCCAGAGTCATAAAACCAACCAAAACAGGGTAAAAAACAGGAGGCCAAAAAGTCTGGGGATAGACCCGCTGGAAAAGCCAGGTCTAACACCTGGCAAATAAATCATTTACCATGCCTAAAACCTTCCCCTTTATACTTATAAGTCATCCCTAAGGTAGGCTCTAAATGCTCATAAAGCAGAGTACATGGTATTTAAAAAGTAGGGCATGTAAACTTAAAGCTTTCCATGGCCTTGCAGTGCAAAATCTCCAAAGTATTTTTTCACTGTGGCAAGGCTAGCTTCCTATAGACTAACACTTTTTCATATTATTACATCTAATACGTGCTCAATTGAATTTGGAAGCAGCTAGAGGAATACTTCTTCTCCTCATTTTAATTGTCATTTAAAATCCTCTTTAAGGTTGAAGTTGGATTTCAAATTACTTCGAGATGCCACTGTTATAACGCTCACATTTTCCTGCCTAGGCCAAATGTGACTTTCTGTCAGTATCCATGATCACCTGACTGTTAATGGCTAAACTAACCAGAACCAGTTTTTTGAATTAGACAAAGGGGACCCCCCATCCACATGCTAACACTGAGTATAAAAGTGGCATTCCCTGACCTAGATTTCAGGACACTCCTGGACCAGAGAAAATTCAGAATAAAGGCTGCTAAAGGAAGTTTGGACCTGTTGTCTTGAACTGAAGACCCTAGATGTGATTCCAAGATTCAACTGGCTGACCTCCTTGAGCTATAAGGTCACAACAACCTTCCAGAAGCCTTTCCTGCTTTCCAGCTGACCGGACTCCCAAGTGCTGTCCTCAAGGTCCTGGTCCCATGGCTGGAGTCAGACTGCCTAAGTTTCACGGGATCCAAAGCTGAGCCAGATCCAATGCAAAACTTTGCATTGTAAGACTGAGCAGCTCCTGGCCAGGGATGTATGACATTACAACGCATGCTATTACAACACATGCCTTTACGATGCAATTTTTACAACGCAACTTTTACAACGACTTGCGTTGGGGGGCGCTGGATAGTGAATAGTTTATTTTACTATTCCAACTCCAGTCCCCGTGGATAGTAGGGAAGTAGGGAAGGTGTTGGAAACTATTCCATATCCAAGAGCGCCCCCCAGCGCAAGTCGTTGTAAAAGTTGCGTTGTAATGGTTGCGTCGTAAAGGTACTTCGTTGTAACAGTTGCGTTGTAAAGGATGTTTACCCCTGGCCAGTGGCTTCACCGGATTTGTAGCATAACACAGAGCCTATTATCATAGCAACATGCAGCCCCACCCCAAGGACAGAAAGTACAACTTCCACAGGGCTGAGCCTGCTCCCGTACCCTCCTGCACTCCATCACAGTAGGCCTGAATGTGTGACTTTATCCATGTCCAGAGTGCCAGATACCCGCAGTTGGCGCTATGAGCCCTTTAGAGAGGTACATGCCGCCCAGGGATAGAAAGGATGGAGTAGAGAACAGGAATAGAGGCATAAGGGTAGGAAACAGTACAGTGGTGAGGTGAAAGTGATAGTGGAAGAAGAATGTTGGTGTATGGGTGGTAATGACGAGGGTGGCCATTGTGGTCAACTCATGTCACTTAAAGAGGCAAAGGCTTTGTGCAGTCAGAGTTGGTGAGCAGTGGAGACATGAGAAATGGCATTATATAATTTTATCAGATAAGTGGTATGTATCATAGGTGCATGAGATCAGTCATGGCTTGTCCATTTGGCCATTAGGGTCTTAGCCCTACCAGTCAGGGAGGGTGAATGGAGGAATACATTTGCAGGCTAGTTTGCTGTTTTCCACCTGCCCTGTGTAGCAGTAGAAGACTAGCACACATCTCTCTCTTTCTTTCCCTCTCTCTCTTTCTCTCCCTCTTGTGCTCTGTATCTGCCCCACCCTAAAGCTACCCTACCCCCAAGAATGGGATACCTTAAATTTAGCTCCAGACTGGCATTCACAGTGTTTCTGCGTAAGTAAGCCATTCAGTGCCCAAAGTGCCAGTTTTGTAAGACTCACAGAGAGAAAGTGTTTCACTCTCGACTCTCATATAGCTAAGACCATCACCCTGACCTCCACCTTCTCTTTTCATTGATAGAGTCATATGCTTATCCAGTGAAAGCAGAAGGCAAGTTCCTATTAGGACAATAATGAATGCAAAGTGGCCAATGCTGCCTGCTTGTGTTGCTGCCTTCACTGCCTTTTTTCTTTTGTGGGGTCTGCAACAAACACCTCCTGTCCCTTGTCCATACCTACCCTCTTGGTACCTGTGCTTCTCCACCTGTGGGCTCAGGAGACATAGAGCGGCTAGATGCTGCTTGTCAGCCCCATATAAATTCTGGGAATGTCTAGCACTGCAACTCCCTCAACCAGCTACAGACTGAGCAACAAAGAGGTGAAAGCCATCGTGAGACTGGTAAGCATTGGTCACTACCGCTGCTTGAGTTTTCGACAATTGAGGTTGGTTTAGGTGCTGAAGGAGATTATGGTGTAGGCGTGTGCGAATGTGTTTGTGAATGAGCCTGTCTGTATGTGAGCGGGCATGAGTTAATTGTATGTGTTTGCCTGTGTTTATGGCTTCTTCATGGATAGTGTTGGCTGCTTTCAAGTGGGGGTCGAGGGGAGTAGAGCATAATGTTAACCCTGACGTGTTGTGGCCCTACATAAGACAAAGGTGGCACTGACATATTGTGACCAATCTTTGGTATAATAGTTGCCCTCTTGACAAAATGGTGGCTTCCTGTGGCATAATATTTGCCCTGGCATATTCTGGCCTTTGTTGTGACAGCAGTGGCCCTTGCATAGTTTGGCTAATTCCTGGTGTAATGTGGCAATTATATATTGTGACACACTTCCTTGACAAGGTGGTGGCCTGCCCAAGGAATAATAATGGCCCAAGCATGTTTTAATCCTATTTGACATAATTGCAGCCCTGGAATATAGTGGCCAATCACACGTATAATGAGGGTACTTTATTATAATGGTCCTTCTTGATATTATGGTGGCTTATGCATGGCATAATGGTAGCACATGCATGTGAATAGTGATGGCCGTGGTATGTTGTGGTCAATACCTCTCATCCTAGTGGCTCAACTCCAGTGTGATAGTGAGCCAAGCCTATTATATAGGGGCGCAACTAGACATGAACGCCGGCGGGGGGGAGGGGCTAATATGAAAAAGTGTTCATTGGGCTATAATTTAACCCACTGTGGGCAGGGACAGTAGGAGAATACATGTTTAGAAGGCCAATAGGTCTGGATTTAATGCAATAATGCATGGGAAAGGCATATGTCTATGCCTGTTCTTTCCTGCAATATCACATTAAAGCCAGATCTTTTGTCTTCGCCAATGCATTCCCAGGAGACACCGAGCCCTCCTCAGAGTGTGTCCACCAGACCGACGAGCATCGGGAGTTGCTACATATGTAGATTTCACCGAAAGTGTTGTTTCCAGCATAAACAGATGAAAATAATACTACAAAGTGGCACATCATTTGCATTTTATGTCATATAATTTCGATAATGTTGGTCCGCCAAGCTGTTTAATCCTAGTAGCCTGAACAATATAAAACCTTTGCACAGGGATGACAAATTCTGTATTTCACTGTCAGGGGGTCCCTGCCTGCCACGGGTCGGATGACGACATTAACCCGTATTCCTTTCCGCCCCGACTACAGAACAGCTACGGTCCCTTTAAGGCAGCGTGGGCCTTCCCGGAGGAGGGAACTCCGCCGGTGATGTCATCACCCTCCCTCCAATCAGGAACGACGGAGGCGCTCATAGCGCGAGATCCGGAAGAGAACGCCGCGAACGGGACAGGAGAGCAGGAGACGTCCAGCGAGCCTCGTGAAGACTGCGGTGTCCAGCGGAGACAGAACACGGAAGCGGTGTCGCCCCAGGAAGCGAGGACGGAGGACTCAGAAGCAGTTTCGCCCCCAGAGGAGAGAAAGCCGGGAGGCCAACGAGACCACGCTCCGCCCCGTGTGGTTCCACAAGGTACGGGCCAGAATAAGGGGACTGGTCTTCTCACAGGGAGGGAACGGGTAGGGGTGGTTGAGGGCGGTTCACGGGACATGTGTGTGTGTGTGTGAGGCGTTTTCGCACCCTCCCCGGTTGAATGCACACAAAACGCTTGTCACTGCAGTTTCTATTCACACTCTGGTAGCGGTCCCTGGTGATCCCCTCACTCCCCGCTTCCTCCTCCTTCGTAATCAGAACTCCGGCAGCGCCAGTAACCCCAGGTCTCTTTTCCTTCTTTTGAGTGCCTCTGGAACCGGGCACCTCCTGTTGTTAAGACGTGGAACCCTGCTGCAAGAGGATCTACACCGGTCAGACCCGGAAGCCATAATCGTCCAGAATTGAGGACCTTTTGTTTTATGTTATCTCGGAACCCCCAGAACCCTGTTGTTTCTGTTGGACTTTTTGACATACAGAATAAAAACGCTCCTCTATATCAAGCCTTCTGAGTGGAGTGACTTCTCTTCTTCGGGTTGACCCCCCTCAGTGCATCCCTCACATTCACACATAACCGTGAAATATTTTCCATATTTCAAGGTTCCTTGAAAATGTGTGTTTAATGCCACAGCTTTTTGTGCAATAAAAGCACCAAACATTTAATACATACGTTATTACTTGAAGATGTAATGAGGTCTCAGTAATCTCCATTGTACCCATCATTGTGCAGCAGAAATTGTGGCGGTGATGGGTATCTTTATTAATGCGGTATTTTCTGTCATCTAAGGTAGAATTCAAATGGTTATGAATATGTTTTCAGTTTTTGGCCCTGCAATACATCTTTAAAATGGTTAAACACTGCTGTGAGATAAATTAAACTGTATTGTAAATTACAACTACACTGTCAGTTCCCATTTTGTTAGCTTTTAATGAATTTTCCTATAAAGACACACACACCTAAGCCAAACCTGCACTCAGTCATTGTTTCTTTTAAAAGTGTGCATGTTGCATTAGAAATTAATCAAGGGAAGTAGTGTTGGCAACTATATTAGTGAAGGAGCCTAAGCCTTGTAAAATGAAATGTATTCTTGTTATGGTGAGCATAAAAAGTATAAAGCACTTCTGCAGGATTTGACTGATATAGTCAAAAGGAGAACTGTGAGTACACCCAAGCATGTGGGAAAGTATGTACACGCCCATAACCCTGCTGCACCGCTCTTAAAGGGCTTCTCTAGCTCCGGCCAGCCTGCAACCCCTGCACCCACAGCCAGTGCAGAGCTCCTGTTCCTTTACCTAAACAGATGCCTGGTGCTTTCTCACAGAAAGATTGAAGGTAAAACCAGCAGTACAGAGGAGTATGCAGAGCTTTTGTCCACTGAGGGCACCTTGATTGGAGTCTTTCCCTTGTTTTGTCACTAAGCCAGTGCTTAATTTGTAAAAAAAGAAGTGCAGGTGCTGAAAAGTTTGCCAAGGAGGCCACAGCTCACTTCTTCCTCCGGTGAGCCCCACTTTCAACACTCTCACTGCCTCAGTCTCTATCTTCTAACCTTGATCTGTTGTCTGTCCCCTAAGTCTTTGCTCTAAGAGTCTATCCTCTTACCTCTAAAATTGTTTGCTATCATCTTTGTCACACCTGGTGTGTTACCTTATTCCCTGTATTTCTGATTTGCCCTCTATTCATTGTAGCCCTACCCTTTTTCCTCTTCACTTTTAGCCATGCTCTGCACTCTCTCTCCTCGATCTTGACTCTTTACTATCACTCTTCTAGCAGTGATTAACTGTGTCTCCGTTTTATCATTTGTCTTCTTTTTTTCCTCTGTCCTACATCCTTTGATACTAGCTTCTTTCTTCTTAATGCTCTCTTCTTCACATCATGGATGCTTTTTCTTTGTATCTGATTTGCTCTTCTTTTCTTCTTCTTAGCCCAGTCTTATCTCTCCTGTTGTTTCTTTCTGCTCTTTACCCCTGCTCTCTCTCTCATCTATAATACTGCTGCTGCCTGTGCCCCCTGTCGTCAGCCTGTACATGTCCCTGCTATTTTGAACTCTGTGTTTTCCTGTTGTCATTCCTAAAGAAGTGGAAGATGGCATGTTTTACTTTCTTACCTACACCGAGTGCAAAAACAAAATGTACACCAAATGAAAATGCTTTTTTGCATATATTAATCAGTGCAGTATGACTGGGTTTATTGCGGAACCGACGGCTGCTTGAGCAGAGCAGGTGATGTCACTGCTAGTGCTGCCTGTAATTAGTAGGTCCATGGATGGCGATGACATCGGCATCCACTGCTCAGCTTGCTGTGACCCTGCCTGCTACAGCACAGGCATTATCCCCAGCCGTAATGTTGTCAATGCCGGTACGTATGGCTGTGGTGCCTAATGGACTCACGCACGCTCAGCAATTACCATGCTGGGGTGCAGCGCACAGATTCTACAGGTGACGCAATGGCGCACAAAAATGGTGTAGGGCCACAGCCGCTTTGAGCAAATTGAGAATAGCAACAATGCAGGGCTGCAGGATGTGCTACTCTGGCTACGCAGCAAGTGGAAAGTCCACACTTACATTCATTTCTTCCTCAAGAACCATCACTCCCAAGTTCCAAATGCGCTCTCGCAGCTTTCTTGCCTCAACTCCGTCAAATGCCAGCCCCAAGCTACATTTATCCAATGGGAGGCTTGGGCTCAGGCAGTGCAGCAGGCTAGGGGAATAGAACGCAAGCCATAGTTTGTCGATGACTTCTTGGATTTGTGATCGGCGTGATGACATCGTACTAACGTGGTGATACACAATCATGCCTGCCTGGACAGGCGTATGCTGACCTGTCTATGGACATTTACCAGCCAGTCACCCTGCAATGTATGTAATTCATTTTATTTTGAATTTGAACAATTAATATTGAGACCACCACCTGCAGGGTCAGAAATTGTAGCCTGTGAAAGAAGTGCCGGTGCTGAACACCTGAAAGCACCTGCTCAAATTAAGCACTGCACTAAGCCACACATTAACGATTAGCACATGCACACACAGAGACTCCTGCATGAAATTCCTCTTGTGGAACCCCCTAAAGTTGACCAGCCCTCACCACGAGCTTTATGATTTACTCCTACATCTACTCACTTTGGGGTTTCCCTGCTTCAACCATGCCAGGGAAGTTGATATATAAAATGACAAACTATGTCAGTATATGAAAGGTTTACATTTGATGATCCATGTGAAACATAATCTCAAAATTGACTAGACCACCTTTTACAATTCCAAACCATAGCTGCCAAGTACATCTGTCACATGTCCAACACCCTCACTCCGACCCAGGGCTTAATTTGCTCAAAACAATGTGTGCTGGTGACCAAAATTGATATCAGTACCATCCACAAACAGCACTGCCCAGTGACACAGTAAACTGCAACGGCTTATGAATGGAGCAAATGGAATGGATGAAATATGCTGTACAGTTTGCTCTGGTCAATGTAGTCACCACCTCCTGCTTCCACATCCTCAAAATGCTCAATATAATCTTCTAATGGCTCCCAGTCAGCACATGAAGAGTGTTCTTCCAGGCCCTCATCACTAGCAAGGTGGACAATGGCAAGGCACTCTATTGACATCACTGCCTAACTGCTTGAAAGTTTCAGACCATACAAAACCCAGTGGCCAGATTCACAGTTAGGCTTTCCCTTGTGTTCACATCACCCTGCCCTACAAAGACCTCCACTGGCCCCACCATTCACTAATCCACACACCCGACACCAGTTCTGCTCGCACACATCCCCCACATACAAAGAACCCAAGTCGACTGTTGTGCTTTCCCCTACCGTGACCCAAAGCCTGGAACGATCTGTCCCTATATGCCTGAGCTGCCTCCTCAGTACTTGAGCTCTGCAAAAACTGAAAACATGGCTCTTCATCTGGTCAAGTCCATGTCACAGCTGACATAACCAGGGCGGGCTGGGAACAAAAACCGGCCCTGGCAAAGTGTTCAGGGCTGCACCCCCCCGGGGAGTTGGGGGTGCAGCCGAGCTGTTTGCCGAGGCCGTTTTTGGCTGATTTTATTACAGGGGCCGATATTGCAGCTAAGCTGCAAACATGGCCCTGTAACAAAAACGGCCCCCAGGGGCCCAAACCCGGCCCCCACCCTAGCAGCCAACTGGGGAAATGCCCAGTGCCCCCTACGGCCAGTCCGGCCCTGGACATAACCCCTACTTTCTCAGCACCATGATACTCTCCAAGGTGAGCTGTGCACTAACATAAAGTTTGCCTTAGCACTATTGCTGTGGTGTTGTTCATACATCTCTCACTCTTGTGTCACACTCTGCCTCTATTCTTTTCCATCTCAGTCACATTCTCCTCATTTCTTTCTCACCTTTCTGTCCATATTTGCAAACATGCTTAATTCTCTTTCACTAATATCTACCTTGTCTTTCTCTCTCTCTCTCTCTCGCTCTCTCTCATCAATCACTACTCTCAAACCCTTCTCTATCACCATTATCCACCCTCCCACTGTCTACTCCCCACTCCCTATTAGGAAGATTAACCTCGGTGAGAGATGTGTGATACTCCCACAGAATATTATCTGGACCTGGTTTCTCAGTTCCCACAGAACATTAGGTTTTACATTATAGGAATGAATGATGAAGAGCTCAACTCTGGCTGAGAACTGGTGGGATCCCCCAGAGACCTGTTGAACATAGATTTTATCCAGTTTACCATGATGGGTGTTCCTAGTGTTCGTGTGGTCACAAGCACAAGGCGCAAGGAGGGATCGAGGTGGTGGGACACGGATGAGCCTGAAGGTGCCCGTTTTAATCTCTTCAGTTTTGTGGTGCTTGTCTTTGTATGCATCTAGTAGTATCCACAAGGCACACAGGAATTTTACTGACAGGGCATGTAGGAGAGTAGGGTCTGCTATCCTATGGTCACCCCAAATTTTTGCTTTTTGCTTCACTGGTTTTCGACTACTGAGGCTGTGGGCCTGCTGATCAGACCCCCAGCCAGCTGTTCTCTCACTAAATTAATGATACATGTGCTATAGGCACATACCACAATTGGAAATGGACTCCTTGTCAGCCCCTGTATAATGCACCATAGGTGCCCAGGGCATAGGGGCCACCAAGGCCTACCAGGGGCTGCAGCATATCTTTTGCCACCCCTGGCTGGTTCTTAAGTTGACACAACTGGCTGATCACTCAGCTGGGGTAAGGTGGTGTAACCACCCCTTGCTTAGATATAGTATACCTATATCTAAACCTATATCTGGACACATATAAACCTGTGAGCCACTCCTATGGAAGGCCTCATCAATCCTGGAGGCAGAGTGCGTGGTTTAATGTGAGATGGAGCTCTAGCATTATAAGTGCATCATAATCCTCGCGGTTATATAGCAACTTTGGTTTGGCTTTATCAAAACATGTCGTGTAAGGTGTCATACGATTTGGAATACTATCCCCTCGCCAGTTCTGGTGACGGGGATAGCATTCCACCCCTCTAGAGGGGTAAGACATGTTACTTTACTTAAATGCGGTTAATTTCTAAAAGGACCTTGGATCCACAAAATGGATGCCTCTGCCACAGACACGAGTCTGACCCCCTGAAGCTGACCGAAACTCAGCCAAATGGGGCCTGGACAAAGGGTTTCCTGTCGCAGGGAGGTGTTACACCCCCCCAGACAGGAGATAGTGGATTGTAGCAGGGAGGTTTGAAAGAAACCAGACACTGCATGGGGAGCACAAGGCTGCCCCTTGCATAATCCGGCCAAACCGGTTCTGGGGCACTCCAGCCCTCGTGCCAGGGCGGCCTGGATCAAAGGAAGGGGGTGTATCCACCCACTTCCTGGGTCCCACCCATAGGAGGGGACCTAGCAGGTAATCCAGCCCCCAAAATTAGTATAAGACTGGGAGCAGTGCCAATGCACTACAGATTATCCTGATGAAACATAAGAAACGAAACTCTGGACCCTTCGACATCCTAATCAACGTAGAAGACTGAAGAATCTCCCTTGTGGTCAAGGAGTGACCACCCTGTGCAAACAGGCACCATCCAGCCATCGACGTCTGCTTTGTTGCAGTTCCCGCCGGAACTCGAGCGACAGAGATCGACGAGATCAAGCTTGCCTGCCTTCCTACAGCCCGATCCACAGTCCCTGCAGAGCTGAGACCCGTGGAGGCGACCGGAAGCGTGGGGCATGCCATCTTGCAAAGACCACGAGACGCTGACCGTGCAGCCCACGAGTGACCCTCGAAGCTGTACACCGGGGTCTGAGAAGCCCCAACCCTGAGCCACTCTTGCACCGAAGTTCAGCCCTCCACACTCGACGAGTGCTGCGTGGGGCCCTTCTGCTTCTTTTGGCTCAACGCGTTGGCCCGGTCACTTGCCAGCTGGCTTGTGGCCCCTGTGCCGACGAAACTTGAAATTCCACTTGCGATTCTGGTTGCTCCAGATTTGCACCAGCTCCCCTGAAAAGTAGCCCCCACTCTGACCCTCCTGGTTCGAGTGAGAAGCAATCTCCCGGTTCCGCGTGGATTGCTTTTGCCAAGTGTTGTTTGCTCCAAACTTGAAGCCGACAGCGCCAACGGCGAGAGCCTGCGTGGGACAGATTGTGACCCGCTCCTGGATGTCGTAGATGCCCCAGAGCCCACGTGACAGCAGAGAGAAGCGCCTCGGCAACCACCTGATTGCGCCCGACATTGCCTGGTTCCGTCCTGGTTCCGCCCCGGTCACTGCTGAGTGACCCAGACTCTGTCCCCTCTGCTTTCAGGTACTTTTCGACTTGAGTCCACCCTTGGACTCCACCGGACACTTCTCTTTCACCCCGCCTGCAGCCCTTTCAGCTCCAAGCACCAAGAGCCTGCGTTACGAAACCCGACTCAACTTCGACCCTGTGCACCCGCTTCCTGTGGGTGAGGTAACATTGCAACGCCGGTGTTCCCACACTGGTACACACCTCTAGGGTCTGTGTCTTAAGTTTTGTTCCTCTAGGTTCAGCGGAAGTGTCCTTAAACTTTAACTTTGTAACTTTTACGCACCATTGGTTAACATCGGTGCATGCGTGCGCTTTCTGCACTGCACCCGAATCCCGCGGGCTTTTCCCGACTTCAGCATTGCTTGTCCCGACTGCTCCCAGCGATTCCCTAGGCCCTAGGCCTAACCACTGTTCGATTGGTATTTCTTATACCACTTGTTTAGTATATGGTCTGAGTGGCCCCTCACCCTCATCCATATTTGTGCAACTTTGTATGTTATACTGTGCTTTTGATTTAACGCTTGTGCCCCTTTATTCATAAAGAATACTGGGGATTGTTTTTAGTAATAAATACATATATATGGTCGGACTTGGCGAGGGTAATTAAGTCATTCGGTATAGGTTTAACATCATATGCCGATGACACACAACTGGTCCTGGAGATATACAAAAATGGAGAAGCAGTGGCAGCGAACTTTCAGGAGGGCATGAAGGCCATTAGTAGCTGGATGAATCAGAATTGCTTAAAGCTAAATTCTGACAAGACGGAGGTGATGGTTTTTGGTGAACTAACCCTGTCTTGGTCCCCGGTCTGGTGGCCTTCGGAACTGGGAATTCCTCCACTACCAGTAGCCAAAGTGAAAAACCTGGGCGTGCTTTTCGACAATAAGCTAACGTTTGTCAGCCATGCTAATGCTGTGGTTTCAGCCTCTTTCTTCACCCTAAGAATGGTGAAGAAACTGATCCCATTTCTTCCCCCAACTGCAGGTAAAACCCTAATGTCCTCCCTGGTATTATCTAAGGTGGACTACTGCAATGGCCTATTGCTTAACGCACAGGAGCAAGTTTTGAGCAAATTACAGCTTGTTCAAAATGCTGCTGCAAGGATTCTTATGGGTATACCTAAGTACTCATCCATTTCTCCCATAATTCGCGAGCTTCACTGGTTACCAATAAGGAGCCGGATAAAGTTTAAGGCCATGTGCATTATTCACAAGGCCTTGAACAATAATGGACCAGAATTCTTCAAAAGAGCAATTAAAGTGTATAAACCCAGTCGAACACTACGTTCATCTTCAGCTCAACAGCTCCAAATTCCATGTACAAAAAAGGTAACATGGGGAGATAAACGTTTTGTAGTGGCTGCCTCAAAATTATGGAATCAGGTCCCCTCCCATATCAAACTTAACTCTTCACTACTATCATTTCGAAAACATCTCAAGACTTGGCTTTTTAATCAGTAAGTTGTCATTGGAACCCCCGCAATCTACGAACTCTAGCGCCGAGACACCGGAAGGTATTTGTGCGCTTTAGAAATTTTATAAATAAAATAAATAATAAATAAATATTTTTATAATATATACTTGTGTGGTGTCCTTTCATTTGATATTACAGGATTGTATGTGGTAAAACAGCTCGCTTAACACGACCTCCTAAGTTAAGCCTTTAGGCTGCTTAGTCCATGCTACCCCTAGGATAGCTTGTCTAATAAGGTTGACTTACAACCAGACACCATAAGGGATTGTTTGGTCTGATAACAGGTGGTTCCAGAATTGGAAACATCACCTATCAGGCCAACTTCTCACATTGGTGAGCAGCGGTGCGGATTTGAGCTTGCTGTTGTTTTACCATTGCAATCTTTTATCAAATTGAAAGATCACATCAAGTACCTCTAGGTACATATAAATCAAAAGCTTAGCATATTTAAGTTCTACTGAACTTAGTAGTTGTAGATTAAAGGGATTACCACACCCTGACTACAACTCACTAGCAAGGTACAGTAGGGAAACACTTAGTGTAGGTAGGTGCATCACTTACACCACACTAGAGTCATGTCTGACACAGGAAAAGCCTCAGGGTCTGCTCCTGTGACAGTTGACCTTACCCAGGCAACTTCCAGCTATGACAAACTAACCCACAAAGACTTGGTTGCCTTGTGCATCTCAAGAGGGTTAAAAAGGGGCAGAAGTCCCACCAGTCCTTCTCTGATAGCCATTCTAGAACAGGATGACTTAGAAAAGGCGAATGCAGTTCCCTTAGAGTCAGGAGATGGAGTGAACCCTCCTGTAACTGATACCCCTCCAGAGGAAGAAGAAGAGGAGGAAGAGGAGGAGGAGGAGGACTCAGATGTAGAGGACCCAGAAAAACAGGATCAGAGGGGTAGCCAGGTCCTAGTTGCCAGGCTTAACCAGGCCAACTTAGACCTACTGGGAAATGGAGAGGGCCAGCACCTCCCCAGATCCCACCATGTCATTCTCCCAGGCAACAGAAGAGTGAGATCTCCCTCAGGGGACTCTCATATTTCTAGTGCCTCAAGAGAATCTCAGAGAGGTATGACTGCCTCTCAGAAGATAGAGCATAGGGCCAGAATGAGGGCTGTCAAACTCCAAATAGAGAGGGAGGAGGTAGCCTTGGCTCAAGCTAGACTTGCCTTGGCAAGAGAGCAGAAAGTGTGTGGCTTAGATGCCACTGGTGGCAGCAATATTCCTAGAGAAACAGACAGGAGCTATGATAATAGAAACCTGACAAAAATTGTGGCCCCCTACAAGGAAGGGGATGACATCCACAAATGGATGACTGCTCTTGAGAGAGCCTGCATGGTACAGCAGGTTCCTCAGGATCAGTGGGGTGCAATTTTATGGTACTCCTTTTCAGAGAAAGGGAGGGACAGGCTCCTCACAGTTAGACCTGAGGATGCCAAAAACTACTCTGTGTTGAAGAGTGCTCTTATTGAAGGGTTTGGCCTAACCACTGAGCAATACAGGTTGTTGTTCAGAGACACCCAAAAAGCACAGACTCAAGACTGGACTGATTTTGTAGATTGTGCCACTAAGGCTCTGGAGGGTTGGTTGCAGGGAAGTAAAGTTTCAGACTATACAGGATTGTACAATCTTATCATGAGAGAACAGATCCTTAATAACTGTACAAACCAGCTGTTGCATCAATACCTTATTGACTCTGATCTGACCTCTCCCCAAGATTTGGGAAAGAAGGCGGACAAATGGGTCAGAACAAGGATTAAGCAGAAACCCCAGAACCAAGGTGGTGACCAGAAGAAAACAGACCAGAAGGGTGGAAATCAGAAAGATAAAGAAAAGGACCAGAAGTCTTCAGGCCCCCAAACTAGTAATAAGGAGGGTGGTTCCCAAAATGGAAACAAGAAAAAGAAGAATAATGGCCCAAAGAAGCCTTGGTGTAATACCTGCAAATCAGTTTCACACTGGGGCAGTGAATGCACCAAGACAAATCCAGTCCCCACCACTGCAGCTCCTAAAGCACCTGCACCCCCTAGTTCAGTAAGCAGTGGTGGAACACAGCCAAAGGGTGTAGTAGGGTTAACCCTGGGTACTGAAGTAGGATCTGGCCTAGTCAGAATCCCTACTCAGGCAGTTCTCCTATATGATGTGGACCTAGCTTTGTCCACTACAGTGAGCCCCAGTAACCTGGGCAAATATAGGCAGACGCCTTTAATCAATGAGAAACTGGCTCAGGCCTACAGGGAAACATGTGCCAGTGCCACAATGGTGACACCTGACTTTGTGGACCCTGGACAGATTGTACTAGGTGAAAGTTACCTAGTGACCAATGCAAGCAACTCCACTACTTCCCATAGTGTGGCAGTTGTGAACTTCTCCTGGGGAGGGGTAGATGGCCTAAAGAAAGTTGTTGTGAGTGCAGACCTCCCAGTAGACTGTCTGTTAGGCAATGATCTTGAAAGCTCAGTTTGGTCAGAAGTGGAGTACAGGACTCATGCAGAAATGCTAGGGATTTCAGCACATGTCCTTGCAGTGACAAGGACTCAGGCTAAGAAGTGCCTTCCTGAACCAGTGGTGGATCTTGGAACAATAGACCAACCACAACCCAAGAGAAGGAGCAAGAGAGGAAAGGCTGAGCCTTCCACCTTGCCCCAGGTTGAGGATCAGGTTTCACAGGAAACTGATTCTGCAGTCCAAGAGGAGGCTGTCTCTGAGGAGCTTGAACCTGACCAGGTTGAGTTTCTGGGGACAGGGGGACCCTCAAGGGCAGACCTGAGGCAGGCTCAATTAGATTGCCCTTCCCTTGAACCCCTCAGACAGCAGGCTGCTGCTGAGGCTGCTGGGGATGCCCAAGGTACCCATACTGTGTATTGGGATGCTGGACTCCTTTATTCAGAGGCTAGAGACCCCAAGCCTGGTACAACCAGGAGGTTGGTCATACCTTTGAAGTTTAGGGGTTTCCTTCTTACCTTGGCCCATGATATTCCCCTTGCAGGACACTTAGGCCAGAACAAGACGTGGGACAGGCTGGTTTCACACTTTCACTGGCCTCATATGTCAGAAAATGTCAAGGAGTTTTGTCGCTCCTGTGTCACTTGCCAAGCCAGTGGTAAGTCAGGTGGCACAACAAAGGCCCCCCTCATACCACTACCTGTGGTGGGGGTACCCTTTGAAAGAGTTGGAATAGATATTGTGGGTCCCATGGATCCTCAAACAGCATCTGGGAACAGATTTATACTGGTGGTAGTGGATCATGCCACCAGGTATCCAGAAGTTATTCCCCTGAGGACCACCACAGCACCTGTAGTGGCAAAAGCCCTCATTGCAGTTTTCTCAAGAGTGGCCTTTCCAAAGGAGGTATTGTCAGACAGAGGTACTAACTTCATGTCTAGCTATTTGAAAGCAATGTGGAAGGAGTGTGGAGTAAACTACAAGTTTACCACACCCTATCACCCACAGTGCAATGGGCTTGTGGAGAGATTCAACAAGACCCTCAAGGGAATGATAAAAGGATTACCAGAGAAGCTTAGGCGGAAATGGAACATTCTTTTACCCTGCTTGCTCTTTGCTTACAGAGAGGTCCCATAGAAGGGGGTTGGCTACAGCCCTTTTGAACTTTTGTTTGGCCACCCTGTGAGGGGTCCATTGTGTTTGGTGAAGGAAGGATGGGAGTTACCTCTCAAAAAGCCTAAACTAGATATAGTGGACTATGTACTTGGTCTCCGCTCCCGGATGGCTGAGTATATGGAAAGAGCATCCAAAAACCTGGAGGCCAGTCAAGAATTACAGAAAGCTTGGCATGACCAAAAGGCTGTTCTGGTTGAGTTCCAGCCAGGACAGAAGGTGTGGGTACTGGAGCCAGTGGCCCCAGCAGCACTCCAGGACAAATGGAGTGGACCCTACCCTATCATTGAGAAAAAGGGAGAAGTCACCTACTTGGTTGACTTTGGAACCCCTAGGAGCCCCCACAGGGTGCTCCATGTGAATCGTTTGAAAGCATTTGTGGACAGGGAGGACATGAGCTTGCTCATGGCCACGGATGGGGAACAGGAGGAAGAGAGTGACCCTCTCCCAGACCTGCTTTCTCAGAATCCTGATGATGGTTCAGTTGATGGAGTAGCCTTGGCAGGCAGCCTCACTGACCAGCAACAGATGGACTGCAGACAAGTTTTGCAGGCCCACAGGCATTTGTTTTCACTCACACCCAGCCAGACTAACTGGTGCACCCATGAGGTGGACACTGGTGACAGTCTGCCTGTGAAGAATAAGATCTACAGGCAACCTGATCATGTCAGGGATTGCATCAAGGCTGAGGTGCAAACGATGTTGGAGCTTGGAGTGATTGAGCCATCAGAGAGCCCAAGGGCCAGCCCAGTAGTCCTTGTGCCAAAACCTCATACCCAAGATGGAAAGAGAGAAATGAGGTTTTGTGTGGACTACAGAGGTCTCAATGCTGTCACTAGGACAGATGCACATCCCATTCCAAGAGCAGATGAGCTCATTGACAGATTGGCTTCTGCCAAGTTTCTGAGCACATTTGATTTGACAGCTGGCTACTGGCAAATCAGACTAGCTGAGGAGTCAAAAGCCAGGACAGCATTCTCTACCCCCAGTAGGCATTATCAGTTTGTGGTGATGCCCTTTGGTTTGAAGAATGCACCTGCCACCTTCCAAAGGTTGGTGAATCAAGTCCTTGCTGGGTTGGATGACTTTTGTGCAGCATATCTAGATGATATTGCTGTCTTTAGCTCCACCTGGGAGGATCACCTGATCCACCTGAAGAAGGTTTTGGAGGCTCTGCAAAAGGCAGGCCTAACTATCAAGGCTACTAAGTGCCAGATAGGGCAGAGTAAGGTTGTGTACCTGGGCCACCTAGTAGGTGGGGGTCAGGTTCAACCACTGGAGAGCAAAATCCAGACCATACAGGACTGGGCTCCTCCAGTTACCCAGACACAAGTCAGAGCCTTCTTGGGCCTGACTGGGTATTACAGAAAGTTTGTGAAAAACTATGGGTCCATTGTGACACCATTAAATGACTTGACATCCAAGAAAATGCCAAAAAAGGTTCAGTGGACAGTTAGCTGTCAAAAGGCATTTGAGGACCTGAAGAAGGCCATGTGCTCTGCACCTATCCTGAAGAGTCCTGACTACTCCAAACAGTTCATTGTACAGACAGATGCTTCTGAGTTGGGGGTGGGAGCTGTGCTTTCACAACTTAATCAAGATGGTCAAGACCAGCCCATTGCTTTTATTAGCAGAAGGCTGACCCCCAGAGAGAAACGTTGGTCAGCCATTGAGAGGGAGGCCTTTGCTGTGGTTTGGGCCCTGAAGAAGCTGAGGTCCTACTTGTTTGGAACTCACTTCCTAGTTCAGACAGACCATAAGCCCCTCTTGTGGCTCAATCAGATGAAGGGTGAAAATCCCAAACTGCTCAGGTGGTCCATTTCCCTACAGGGGATGGACTTTACAGTGGAGCACCGCCCAGGGACTGACCATGGTAATGCAGATGGTCTCTCCAGGTACTTCCACTTAGAACATGAAGACTTATCTGGTCAAGGTTAGTTTAATGTCCCTGCGTTTGGGGGGGGGGTTGTGTAGGAGAGTAGGGTCTGCTATCCTATGGTCACCCCAAATTTTTGCTTTTTTGCTTCACTGGTTTTCGACTACTGAGGCTGTGGGCCTGCTGATCAGACCCCCAGCCTGCTGTTCTCTCACTAAATTAATGATACATGTGCTATAGGCACATACCACAATTGGAAATGGACTCCTTGTCAGCCCCTGTATAATGCACTATAGGTGCCCAGGGCATAGGGGCCACCAAGGCCTACCAGGGGCTGCAGCATATCTTTTGCCACCCCTGGCTGGTTCTTAAATTGACACAACTGGCTGATCACTCAGCTGGGGTAAGGTGGTGTAACCACCCCTTGCTTAGATATAGTATACCTATATCTAAACCTATATCTGGACACATGTAAATGTAAATGTAGGTGTACTTATATAGCGCAGACCTGTCACCCAAAGGGCATCCTGGCGCTTGCTTAGGGAACCCGTCCTGGTATTCCCCTGTGAGAAACCCCGGCAGGGTGTCCACAGGGTGAAAGCCAGGCATCCCGCCACGAGGGGCCGTAGTGGAGATTAAGCAAGCTATTGCCCAGAGTCGCAGAGTGTGACCCCGTGAGTCGAGTAGGCACCGGAGCGAGAATTGTCGAGACCGTGGAATTTATGAGCCCGAGACCCGCTGAGGCGGGGAATCGAACCCTGGTCCACGGTCGATCTCAGCTTCCGGGTCTGCCGCCTCTAACCACTGAGCCACGCTTCTCCATATAAACCTGTGAGCCACTCCTATGGAAGGCCTCATCAATCCTGGAGGCAGAGTGCGTGGTTTAATGTGAGATGGAGCTCTAGCATGAGCTGAGCCTGTCTGCAGCTGTCGGGAACAACTCCCTAAGCTGTTTCAGGATAATGCCATACCATATACTCTTAAGTGCATCATAATCCTCGCGGTTATATAGCAACTTTGGTTTGGCTTTATCAAAACATGTTGTGTAAGGTGTCATACGATTTGGAAAACTATCCCCTCGCCAGTTCTGGTGACGGAGATAGCATTCCACCCCTCTAGAGGGGTAAGACATGTTACTTTACTTAAATGCGGTTAATTTCTAAAAGGACCTTGGATCCACAAAATGGATGCCTCTGCCACAGACACGAGTCTGACCCCCTGAAGCTGACCGAAACTCAGCCAAATGGGGCCTGGACAAAGGGTTTCCTGTCGCAGGGAGGTGTTACACCCCCCCAGACAGGAGATAGTGGATTGTAGCAGGGAGGTTTCAAAGAAACCAGACACTGCATGGGGAGCACAAGGCTGCCCCTTGCATAATCCGGCCAAACCGGTTCTGGGGCACTCCAGCCCTCGTGCCAGGGCGGCCTGGATCAAAGGAAGGGGGTGTATCCACCCACTTCCTGGGTCCCACCCATAGGAGGGGACCTAGCAGGTAATCCAGCCCCCAAAATTAGTATAAGACTGGGAGCAGTGCCAATGCACTTCAGATTATCCTGATGAAACATAAGAAACGAAACTCTGGACCCTTCGACATCCTAATCAACGTAGAAGACTGAAGAATCTCCCTTGTGGTCAAGGAGTGACCACCCTGTGCAAACAGGCACCATCCAGCCATCGACGTCTGCTTTGTTGCAGTTCCCGCCGGAACTCAAGCGACAAAGATCGACGAGATCAAGCTTGCCTGCCTTCCTACAGCCCAATCCACAGTCCCTGCAGAGCTGAGACCCGTGGAGGCGACCGGAAGCGTGGGGCACGCCATATTGAAAAGACCACGAGACGCTCACCGTGCAGCCCATGAGTGACCCTCGAAGCTGTACACCGGGGTCTGAGAAGCCCCAACCCTGAGCCACTCTTGCACCGAAGTTCAGCCCTCCACACTCGACGAGTGCTGCGTGGGGCTCTTCTGCTTCTTTTGGCTCAACGCGTTGGCCCGGTCACTTGCCAGCTGGCTTGTGGCCCCTGTGCCGACGAAACTTGAAATTCCACTTGCGATTCTGGTTGCTCCAAATTTGCACCAGCTCCCCTGAAAAGGAGCCCCCACTCTGACCCTCCTGGTTCGAGTGAGAAGCAATCTCCCGGTTCCGCGTGGATTGCTTTTGCCAAGTGTTGTTTGCTCCAAACTTGAAGCCGACAGCGCCGACGGCGAGAGCCTGCGTGGGACAGATCGTGACCCGCTCCTGGACGTCGTAGATGCCCCAGAGCCCACGTGACAGCGGAGAGAAGCGCCTCGGCGACCACCTGATTGCGCCCGACATTGCCTGGTTCCGTCCTGGTTCCACCCCGGTCACTGCTGAGTGACCCAGACTCTGTCCCCTCTGCTTTCAGGTACTTTTCGACTTGAGTCCACCCTTGGACTCCACCGGACACTTCTCTTTCACCCCGCCTGCAACCCTTTCAGCTCCAAGCACCAAGAGCCTGCGTGACGAAACCCGACTCAACTTCGACCCTGTGCACCCGCTTCCTGTGGGTGAGGTAACATTGCAACGCCGGTGTTCCCACACTGGTACACACCTCTAGGGTCTGTGTCTTAAGTTTTGTTCCTCTATGTTCAGCGGAAGTGTCCTTTAACTTTAACTTTGTAACTTTTACGCACCATTGGTTAACATTGGTGCATGCGTGCGCTTTCTGCACTGCACCCGAATCCCGCGTGCTTTTCCTGACTTCAGCATTGCTTGTCCCGACTGCTCCCAGTGATTCCCTAGGCCCTAGGCCTAACCACTGTTCGATTGGTATCTCTTATACCACTTGTTTAGTATATGGTCTGAGTGGCCTCTCGCCCTCATCCATATTTGTGCAACTTTGTATGTTATACTGTGCTTTGGATTTAACGCTTGTGCCCCTTTATTCATAAAGAATACTGGGGATTGTTTTTAGTAATAAATACATATATTTTTATAATATATACTTGTGTGGTGTCCTTTCATTTGATATTACAGGATTGTATGTGGTAAAACAGCTCGCTTAACACGACCTCTTAAGTTAAGCCTTTAGGCTGCTTAGTCCATGCTACCCCTAAGATAGCTTGTCTAATAAGGTTGACTTACAACCAGACACCATAAGGGATTGTTTGGTCTGATAACAGGTGGTTCCAGAATTGGAAACATCACCTATCAGGCCAACTTCTCACAGGGCAGTTGCGTTCTTTTGTAATCTCTACACCCCATGCACCTTCAAAGCTTTCAGCATGCCCAGTTTCACAGTGTATGAGTCAGGAGTGGATATTTCTATTTGTGGTACAACTACACCATTTTAATGTCAACGCTTATGAGAGTTCTAAAATCAGAGTTTTGGAATGGGAAATGTAACTCTTTTTCATTGGATGATGTACCTAACGATCGTATGTGCACGAGTGAGCAAATGACCGAACAGTGACTGCACAGGTGAGGCAACTCTATGGCGCCCAAACTGATCTCGAAATAATGGGCTTGAAGTCTCTGTATATATAAGGTTGAGGTGTCTTCAAAAGCTTGGATCCGGAAATGTTCAAACCCTCACACAGGCTAAGATCTTCTCGGGGTGCCCATTATTGCAATGTGCCTTAATACGATAGAGCAGGGTTTATGCTATTTGTTAATATTGGTATTATATATAGCCTGAGACCTGTTAGAAATCCATATTTTACTTTCTTAGTCAATGGATCAATTGTTTGTATTTTGGGCACATCCAACTAGGTCTGGGCGTCTTAAGAAGGAACGCTTTACCATTGGGTGAGTGAGAGCCTCAGCATAGCCTGGCTGCCGTATGCTGGAGGGACAGGTTTGCCTTCCAGGCAATGATTGGTTTCCTAGCCCGTTTTCGGTGTATGCCGTCACAATATTATTTTGGTGCCCTAAGCTTCAGTACATTGTTCGTGCCCCACCCTTACTTTTACCGTGTGTGACGTGCATGCACTGTATACTCTCTTTTTAATGTACCATATAAAGCATAGATTAAATGGTAACATTTGTTTTATTTTAATTGCTAAGGGTGTTCACATAGGACGATCTTTGCCTCGAAGCGCAGCATATTTGTTCACATTGAACCCAAGATTACATGCTGTCATTCAGGTTAAAGATGCATGGCAGAACTTTATAAAAGTCAATAAACAAAACATCAGGGGCAAATGTACAAATGCATCTACTAGTTCCAATCACAGGGTTTGCGATCAGAAATATTTATTTTTGCAATGTACTAAACCCATTTAATGATTCGGTTGCAGGATTCTGAATCCCTAAATGGGTTTCTGAAACTATACTGAACCGTTATTTAGAAGGAGCTTGTTTACGTAGTCCCTTTGAAATGCTGATTCCTTGTGGTATGTATTCACATTTTGCAACCAAAATCCGGGCCCAAAACATTCAATATTTTATAGACAACTGAAAGGTAGTGGTAACCCATTTGCCAACAGTAAGGAGTCCCTTTGGGGCCCCTTCAGCTTTCCGAATTATCAAAAAAAAAACATATTTTAGGAGCAGGCAGGTGTCCATGGAACCACTGCCTACTCTTAAGAAAAGTTTTCAAACTTTTTTTTCGATCTAAATACTTCGCATTTTTCTTTAAGGAAAACAGGCTGTATTTCGATTTATTTAAAAGCAATCTCAGACATGGTGATCCGCTGAACACATCAGGCCACTATGGCTGTGATGGAAACAAATCATTGTGAGTTGCAATCTGTGACCTTCCTCATTAATATGCATGAGGTAGGTCAGACTGCAATCCACTACAATAAAGTTTTTTTTTAAAACAACCTATTCTTAAAAATATGTTTAGAGCAGTGACCTATTAAGAAATGTGGGGGCCCTGGCAAGAAATATTTTGGAGGCTCCTATTTGTAACAACTTTGAATTGTATTATCCATTTTTTGATAATTCACGTCCTGTGCTGCCTAACAATACTGAATTATATTTTAAAGGTTAAGATGGAAATATGCTCAGAAGTGAGCAAGAGCCAAAGGCAACATTCTGAGGGGGGGGCCTTTGAAGTTAGGAGCCTTGGGCAATTGCCCACTTTGCCCTTGCCTTAAAAGGTCTCTGGTCCGGAGCATTGTAAGTGTAATAGAGTGTGCGTCGGATGGCGGGGTTGTGTTAGAGTACAGATGGAGATGATGTGCCCATTGTGCCCTTGTCGCAGTTCTGAGGTAAAAGTCGCGCAATGAATAATCAGTCAGAACAGTTCAGTTTTGAGGCCCTTCCAGAGGCGCAGTAGTTAAGTTATGCCCTCAGGCGATGATTCCATGCTTTCTACAGTCTAGGGCCCAGCGCACACAGGGTCCGGCCTCCATGTTTGATCCAGTTGAATGTTCTTTATGTTATTAGGTGAGCACATGGAGAGGACAGGTGCCTGCTTGTGGTGTAATAGGGAGTCGGTTTTGTAGTTGGCCTTTCCGATTTTACCCAACATGAAGTGAAGCTTTTGTTTGTAGTGCTTGCTCTAGCAACTTGAATCACTCCTGCTCCCGCTTTTTTCAGTCCAGGAAAGTGAGGCACAGAGCGGCAAAGAGACGTACCAAATTGCAGCCAATTTGTTTGGTTCTGCAGTTTTCAATTTAAATACTTGAACATATCTCTTTCAATATTTAACTTTACACATATGTAAATGCTCTGTGCATCCTTCAGTTCCTAAAACAGATGTAGTACTCTGTGTCAGAAATGTCAGTCAACATGGAACTGACACTTATCATCTAAAAGAATGCCATCCTAGAACCGTCCAAATCCAGATTCCGAAGCAACCACAGCACCAAGACTGCCCTACTCGCCGCCACAGACGACATCCGCACCCTCCTGGACCGAGGCCACTCCACAGCCTTCATCCTACTTGACCTGTCAGCAGCCTTCGACACCGTCTCTCACCGCACACTAGTTGCCAGACTACACGACGCTGGCATACAAGGAACAGCCCTGGACTGGATCCGATCGTTCCTCACCAGAAGAAGCCAAAGGATCAGACTACCACCCTTCCTCTCCGCCCCCACGAAAATCACCTGCAGAGACCCACAGGGGTCATCACTGAGCACGACCCTCTTCAACATCTACCTGGCCCCCCTTGCAGCCATCTTCTGACAACACGGCCTCAACATCGTATCCTACGCCAACGCCACTCGCTCATCCTCTCCCTCACCAGAGACTACACCTGAGCAAAACTCATCTTCCAGAAAGGAATGCCAGACATCACAGTCTGGATGAACAACAGCTGCCTCAAACTCAACGCCACGAAGACAGAAGTCCTCATCCTTGGAACCACCCAGTCAGCATTGGAAAAACACCTGGTAGCTCACCGCCCTCGGAAGCCCACCTACCCCCTCAGACCACGCCAAAAACCTCAGCATCGTACTCAACTCATCACTCAACATGAACTGACAGGTCAACGCCGTCACCTCCAGCTGCTTCAACACCCTTTGCATCCTTCGCAAGACCTCCAAATGGATACCCCCTGAGTTAAAGAAGACAGTCACCCAGGCACTCATCACCAGCAGACTGGACTATGGAAACGCACTCTACGCCAGCATCAACAAGTCCCTACTCCGCAAACTCCAGGCAATACAGAACACCGCAGTCAGACTCATCCTCAGCATCGCACGGCACAAACACATCAGCCAACACGTACGGAGACTCTACTGGCTCCCCATGGAGAAGAGAGTGCCCTTGAAAGTCCTCACCCATGCCTACAAATGCCTACACAACAACTGACCTAAACACCTCAACGACAGAATCAACTTCCACTTACCCAAACGAAACCTCTGATCTTCCAACCTCGTACTGGCCGAAACCCCAGCGCGCATCCACAGAGCCAGAGCAGGCGGAAGATCGTTCTCTCACATTGCAGCCAAGACCTGGAATGACCTGCCTGCAGACATTAGACGCGCCCCCTCTCTGAACACCTTCAGGAAGACTCTCAAGACCGGGCTCTTCGGCTAAACAGATCTGCGTACCCTCCCTTCCCCTCAGCGCCTTAAAATCCCCACAGGCGAGTAGCGCGCTTACAATACCCTGATTTATTGATTGATTGAAATATATTTAAAACTCACATGTATTATTTGAAGTGTTGCACAGTAATTAAAACATTCATTATAGAAAGGGGTTTTTATTTGGAGGTCTTCAATAACAAGTACAAAGCCAGTAATAGCTATAATTTCCCAACAACAATTCTGATATTGTGATTTTAGTTTAACAATAATGTTTTATTCTGTTTCTGTAAAATACTTGCTGTTAATAAATTTCACAGGTAACTAACTATACAGGAACATCAAGGATGAGGCAAACAGGTCAGGGGGAGGTAAGGTCGGTAATATAATTAATAATAACAAGTTGTGAAGAGTAGTCAGACATTTATCTTGTGAAACAAGCTGCCCTTGAGGTCGTGTGTTCTCTAGATGTTTGCACTCATGAGAGGGAAGTGAAGCCAACGAGAAGGGCCTACCATGCACCTACGTGGTGTATTCATTTATGTACTTATTTACAGAGCACTCGGCCACTCCGTCAGTATTATGGTGCAAAGAGATGACTGAAGAGTGCTGGGAGATCATATGGTGGGAAACAGGAAGCCACACTTACTAAGAGGATCAGCAGCAGAAGAGAGATTTCTGAAAGCTGATTGGACGTTTTCTTGAGGCCAAGGAGGAACCATGCTGATTGCCTGGAGTGCATGTGGTGAGTGTGAGAGAACATTGTATGTAATTTGCAGGTGGAATTTGGCAGAGTGGACAAATGAGACTAGCAAGCAAGAGTTGAGAGGGAGATATTTATTCTGTAATATGTCTAGAGGAACTCTTGTCAGGGCCCACATTAAGACAAACCAAAACAAAAGGCTTGGGAGAGACCCGTTCAATAGCTAAACTTGACAAAAGTGCAAACATCGTGCAGAACTAGCAGGTTCAGCATCCCTAGTGGACAGAAATAGGTCTGGTAAGATTTTACTCTGCTGCTGAACAGAGAACATTGATGATTGAGATATTGGACCTGGGTCTACGAGTGAACACCAGTCAGTTAGATGAGGGGCTTCAACAATCCTCATGTTTCTGAAGCTCAGAAGTGGGCATCTACGATTTCCTTCCATATGTACGTAGCCAGTTGGGGTTCCACCTGATGAAAGTTGCAGAGTTCAAGTTGGGCTGGAGGCAAAGGTTCATGCTTTTTATTATGAAGAACCCCTTTATCAAGGCAAAAGTTGGGAACGGAGCACAAACTCATCTACTCAAATAAGGCTACATTTGTAAATTGAATTCAGACCTCCTGGTCCACAGCAGGAAGGAGAATGTCAATTTGTGAGCTGCTTAGAAGTGGTGGGCCGGTGAAATAAAACAGTAAAAAGAACTATCAGTGCAAAAGAAACTGCTTGCGAAGCCTGAGGGTCGAGTTTGAGAGATGAACTGACATATCACTGAAGGGAGTGGGAAATGGACAGCACAAGGAAGATGTTTTTTATGACGTTATGTCTTTGGAGACAAAGAGAACAGCTATACTTAAAATATATGCACTTGAAAATAAATGTGATGTTTAGCTTCCGAATATGGTTTGAGTGGACTTTCAGAAAACACACAAAAGTTGATGGACACATTGCTTGCAAGTAATCCAAACCACTTGAAATACCCATTGGTAGCATTCCAACTCATCGTTTTTCACCTACCTTGCCACTAGAGACAGAGGCCCACTTTATGCAGATAAAGTACAGCCCCTCATGGAAAGATGTCAACCGAGACTGCCCGGCGATGCCCTATTAGGTCTGTCTGTTAGGTATAGCTTGGATCCAGGCATAGCACACAAGGGTCCCTGGTCTAGGCATAACCCTTGCCACTTATGGCATTACCTAAAACAGAGGACTGGCCCAATGTTTTTCTAAATGAAAAGCAAGTAGAAACCACAGAACCACAGAAAAAACGAACCTACCTTGTTGTTGATTTCTCGTACGCGAGTTGTCCCTGAAAAATACATCTCTGCTGTACTGGAGGATACTGGGATAGGGACACAATAATGTGGGGGTAAAGGGAAGAAAACACTGAGACTGCTACAGTGTGTCACAAAGAAATAATACCAAGATAGAGTAACACTGGCAATGTAGAAGAGTAAGACAAACATTAATGCAAATAATTAGAGACATTCACACTGGAACAAGGACAAACAGACCATGAAACACTGACAAAGGACCGATGAAATACAGAATCTGAAGCAGGAAGGCTCCACTAACAACACTGAAAAGGTGAGAAGTTTGCTCGGGGTCAGAGAGACACAATTCTCCATAACAGAATTAAGGAATAGAAGTGGAAGTGATGACTAAGAATCCCAAATACTGACAAGCGTTGGCAAAGCCAGTAGGCTTCACCCATTGAGAGAGCTAGCTATTGGCTTTGTTAATGTCTTTTCACCATGTTGTACAGCAGCCTGGAGTAAAGTAGAGTAGAGGAGTGGGGTAGGGTGGAATGGAGTGGCATGGAGTAGATTGGCTTGGAGTCACATAGAGTACAGTGGAGCAGTATAGAGTGGAGTTTCATAGAGTAGATTGACGTGGAGTAGAGTGTAGTGGACTGGCTTAGGTACAGTGGGGTAGAGTGCAGCGGCATAGAGTGGATTGCCATAGAGTAGGGTGATGTAGAGTGGAGTGGGTGGACTTCAATTGAGTGGATTGGTATGGCGTAGATTGGTATGGATTGGCGTATAGTAGAGTAGAGTGGCTTGGAGTAGAGGGGTGTAGAGTGACACTGTGTGGAGTGGGATAGAGTGGCATTGTGTGGAGTGGCACGGCATAGAGAGAAGAGGCTTAGAGTGTAGGGACATAGAGTGCAGTGGAGCAGAGTAGAATGGTGTATAGTGCACTGGTTTAGACTACAGTGGTGCAAAGTGGTGCAGAGTAAAGCAGCCTGGAGTACAGTGGTGCAGAGTAGAGTGACATACATAGAGTTCAGTAGGGTAGAGTGCAGTGGCGTAGAGTACAATGGTGCAGAGTATAGTGGTGTAGAGTGCAGTTGTGCAGTGTAGAGTGGTGCAGCGTAGAGTGCATTGGCACAGAGTAGAGTAGTGCAGAGTGCTGCGGCATAGAGTAGAGTGGTGCAGAGTAGATTAGAGTGACTTAGAGAGCAGTGGTGTAGATGACAATGCTGCAGAGTAGCCTACCGTGGTGTAGAGTGGTGCAGAATACAGTGTAGTGGCATAGAGTTGAGTGGAACAGCATAGAGTGTTGTGGTGAAGAATGCAGTGCCATAAAATACAGTGGCATATAGTAGATTAGAGTGACTGAGAGTGCTGTGGCATAGAGTAGAGTGGTGCAGAGTAGATTAGAGTGGTGTAGAGCAGATTAGATGGACGTAGAGTAAATAATAATAATTAAACCATTTGTAGAGCGCATGGTTACACTATAACAGTGTGTCCCCGCGCTAGAGTACAGTGGTGCAGTGTAGAGTGCAGTGGCATAGAGTGGTGCAAAGTAGAGTGGCATGGAGTGCAGAGGCATAGAGAAGTGCAGAGAAAAGTGGACTGGAGTAGAGTGCAGGGGCTTAGAGTAGAGTGGTGCAGAGTAGAGTTGCCTAGAGTGCAGTGGTGCACAGTTGAGTGCTGTAGAGGTGTCAAGTGGTGCAGTGGCATAGAGTGGTGCGGATAAGAGCACCGCGGCATAGAGTGCAGTGGTGTAGAGTGGCGTAGAGTAGAGTGGAGTGGTGTTAAGTGCAGAGGTGCAGAGTAGACTGCAGTGTTTTAGAGTGGTGCAGAGTAGAGTGCAGTGGCTGGTAGTGCAGCGGTTTAGAATAGAGTACAGTGGCGTAGAGTGGTGCAGAGAAGACAATAGTGACATTTAGTGCAGGGGCATAGCGTAGAGGGGCGCAGAGTAGCATGGTGTAGAGACATAGAGTGGTGCAGCAACCTAGAGTGCAGTGGTGCAGAGAGGCATGGAGTGCAGTGGTGTGGCGTACAGTTTCATAAAGTACAGTGGCATAGAGTGGTGCAGAGTAGAGTGCAGTGGCGTACAGTGGGTCAGAGTAGAGTGCAGTGGCATGTAGTGCAGTGACATAGAACATACATAGAATAGAGTGGAGTGGTATAGAGTGGCGCAGAGAAGAGCAGAATAGCATAAAGTGCAGTGGGGTAGAGTGGTGCAGAGAAGATCAGGCAGAGTGGCATTGAGTGTTGCAGTGTTGAGTAGAGTGGCAAAGAGCGCAGAGGACTGCGGTGCAGTGGTATAGAGTGCAATGACGTTGAGTAGAGTGGTGCATAGTAGAATGCAGTGGCGTAGACTACACGGTAGGGGAGTGTGAGGGAAAAGAAGCTACATGGAAGGGGATATGGGAGACAGACTGAAAACACAAGCACTCGTTCGTAGGGTTGGAACACAAATACCCTTGCTGATAGTAACTCCAAATCTATGTCAGCTACAGGAAGAGAGGCAGATTGGAAGCCTCAAACGCTGCACAAGGTCTGAGTGACACAAGCACTGATGCAATGTTTAGGAGCACTTTGATTGACAGCGTGAAACACACACACTTGCACTGGGAAAGAGATATTCACAATTGGCACTCAAATTCGGAACACTGAAAATTGCACAGGGAAACACCAGAGTTTGCTTTGCTTTTTGCATATTTGCACAAACCCAACATTTCTCAGCAAGGTTGCTGTTATTTTTAATGGACGGGCACACCAGAGGACACGCTGTCATTTAATGGCGAGTGATTTCTAATAGGGCACACACAGAATGGCAGCTTTACTTTTAATGGCACTTCACCCCAGTTTAGGTGGCAGGTTTTAACTTCCGAAATATATTCGGGGAAGGCAATAATTGTTGCAAGTCTCTTAATTCCGATGCGTGGCAAAACGGATTTATTGCACATATAGAACTTTGGCGGTCATCTCATAACGAGTGCATGTGGGAAGGCACTGGCAGTCCTCCGAAGGAATTCCCTACATTTGGGGGCAGTACCAGCACTTGTTGGCATTTACAACTGGGAACCCGAGGACTGTATGGAAATAACATTAACTGTTCTCTGAGTGTTTCACTCTCCTTCCTGCTAGAGCGCAGACTGGTGCAAAGTAACAGAAACGCGCACTGCATTGTGGGTCATTGAGTAACAGACCTTTCATGACCCATGCCTGATTTGTGATGGGTGGCACAGGCCTAGCCCCAGCGACCCTTCAAACACACCTGTAAATTGTAAACCGTATGAGATCGTCCTTTCAGTTTACGCAAGGGGTGGTGCAGAGTCCATCACAGCTCAGCTACAATTTGACTCTCGTGCTCTAGCGAGACGACCATGGCATAGGCATTTGCTGAAGGGGTGTCCTTCGTACGTTCTCATCACAAGTTTGTAGCCTGGCTGACCCAAAGCCAAAGCTCAACAGGGCTACATAACTGACTATTTCAGCAGGGCTAGCATACAGTTCCCATGACTGCACACATGCGTATGGACAGGGATGGTTTACTTTCATCGTGACAACACAAGCTCTCCTCAGGAGGGTTGCTATGCATTTGAAGAGACGATGCCAGCTCTTCTCAGCAAGGCTTTTATGCTCCTTGTTGGCATGTCTCTGCAGGCATACGCAGTCTTGGAAGGAGCATTACTGAGTCACCCGAAGAGTGCTTCTATTCATGTAGCCAAGCAGGGACAACCTTGTCAGCAAGGCGCCACACTTTCAGTGAAGCTTTCGGGGCAGGTCAGCAGGTCGGCTTTTCCTTCAGCAGAACGGACGTGCGTCCTAACATGTGCGCGAACAGCTGCTAAACTTGTAAAAAGACGTCACCAGCACTTGTAAACACTACGTTTAATAAAGCACTTCAGCATTTATGATCAGGGCTTTTACATTTTAGATGTGACACTACAGACACCTCTTGTTAGGTTTTGTATATTTAAGTGGGCAGTGAAGGAACATGATTTTTGCGAATAATCATGTTTGATCAAGTCTGCTCATAAGTGTGTTATTAATACACATAATTAGCAGTGTGAAACTTATTAACATGTGAAACTTTCAAAAGCAAAATGTGAAAATGTGCAAGAAAAACACGACACGATTAGTAAACAGAAGTTGTAATGTTTAATGTGCAGAAAGCATGACAAATATGACGTTTTTACAAGAACTAGAATGACACCAGAGAGAAAGTTAATAAAAGCAAAACTTATAAGTAGAATTTTGATAACCATTAATAATGAAAATGCTTAGAATAAAATGGTTCATGATTATGTTTTCTCCTTTATAACAAGAGAGTAGTTGATTAAGTAATACATCATATTTTGAAATTGGGTTACGTTTTTTAATCTAATTAGAATATTGAATCCTTAATTTCCGTTTCCCTATGTATTTTCTCTTTATTTCTTAAATAGTAATGCATGTGTTTTATTCTTCAGAAAATTGACAATTTATACTTTTTCTTTGAAAGCCTCAAACCCTGCTAGAGTTACTTTTTCCTTTTATTAAACTAGGCCTAAAAAAAGAATGCGCTTTGTCCTTCGTTATTTCCAAAATGCTGATTTATTTGTTTCGTTGTGCTAAGTATATCACTAGAATTTCATTTCTATGGTTGGAGTATTTCTTTCTATGAATAATTGTGTCGACTATGTTGTAAGCTGATGTGGAAGCGAGTGTGAGGACATGAAGAAGTTTCAAGTTCCTTCCCTGCTTCCGTGGAATGATGACATCTTTCATAGTAACAATGGACTGTCTTGTTGAAATTGTGGATGACATAGCTTGTAGAATGATCACCTCATGAACTTAACCAATGGGATTGTGTAGAACTGTCAAAATGAAACAATAAGGGGTTGGATTGTGAACATCTTGTGGTGTAATTATTTCCATGGGAAAATAATTTGGGAGTAGCTCTTCTATGAAAAGAGAGGCTTTTGCTGCAATATTCTCTCCATGCTACTCTGGCTGGCTATAATCCTTGCATATACTGGGAGTGACACGCTGTCAGTCCGAACCTGATTCTCTTTGAACAATAACTGTTCTGATTACCTTGCTCTTCATTGGCTGGTGATTTTACTCAGGCTATACCTTTTTGAGTGAAGGGTTAGCTACTTCTGACTATTGCACGCTGAGCATTAGTTCAGTGATCCTAGGTTCGTATGAATCTTGTATTGCAATGCATTATTTTCTTTATTTCTCTCTCTCACTCTACTCTCACACTTGTTATTGATTATGATGTATTTGTCTTGAACTGTATTTCATTGATTTTGCCTGTAAGACTGGAATAATATTGAATTGACGTTACTAATATATTCGGTGTATTGACTACTCATATTTTGATAATTTAGATAAAAGTGATTTGATAAAGTATACAGTTTGTCTTTATTAGTGAAATTTTTAACAATGATGCATGCAGTGACTATTATGGTTGTTTAGGCTTTTCTTTCATTATAGGTCCTCATGAAGGAAATAGCATCCGTCTTTCATTATGTTATGTTATGTTATGTTAAAGAAATTTGTTACCGCGCACAGACACCAATTGGTTTCATGGCGCTCACAGACAAAGCAGGGATGCAAGGCAGAAGGGTATAGACAGTGGGATTAAACAAAAACTAACTGAAAAAGATGGGTCTTGAGAAGTGTACGGAAGTTAATATAATCGGGGCAGAGTCGGATAGGAGAGGGAAGGGAATTCCAGGTTGAGGGAGCAAGGAAAGAAAAACAGGAGCCACCATGTTTTTTACGTTTAAACCTGGGGATGATTAGAAGATTGAGAACAGAAGAACGGAGGTTCCTCAGAGGAATGTGACGTTTGAGGCTGAGGGAGGTGAAGGCAGGAGCGAGAGCCAGAAGGGACTTAAAAACAGTACAGCCCATTTTGAAAATACAGCGGGAAGCGACCGGGAGCCAATGCAATCTCTTCAACAGGGGCGAGACATGTTGGTGCTTTGGCTGTTGGAAAACCAATCTGGCCGCCTGGTTTTGTACCAGCTGGAGCCGATGAAGATGCTAGGCGGGGATCCCCACATACAAGGAATTGGCATAGTCAATACGGGAGGTGACGAGGGCCATAATGACTAGTATGAGAGCCTCAGTGGAGAGGAACCTACGGATTTTACAAATTCTGCGTAGATGGTAAAAGCAGGCCGAGGTGACAGTATTAATTTGAGGTCTCATCGATAGGTCGCTGGAGATGATAACACCAAGGCTCCTCACGGAATTGACAGGGCAGGGTGGAGGGCCAAGAGCTTGAGGCCAAAAGCTGGAGCTCCAAGGATTAGAGGGCCCTCCTGTCAGAACCAACTCCGTCTTGCTGGGATTGAGCTTCAGCTGACTAAAATTCATCCACTCAGAGATGGTAAGCATGGTGGATTGAAAGTTAGAACGGGAGGAGTGAGAGGGATCAATGGGAAAGATTAGCTGTAGGTCGTCCGCATAATTAAAAATAGTGACAGGGGTGTGGCGGAGGGAGACTAAGAGAGGTTGCATATGAAGATTAAACAGAAGAGGCGATAGAGCAGAACCCTGGGGGACACCACAGGAGAGTGAGGATTGGGGGGCAAAGAAAGTGGACAGCTGAACCGATTGGGAACGCCGGTGGAGAAAAGAACCAATCCAGGTTAAAGCCAGGCCCTGGATGCCCGCATTTTCGACACGGTCGAGCAAGATGGCATGGTCGACCGTGTCGAAAGCAGCCGACAAATCTAATAGAACCAAGGCCTGGGCCAGGTTCCTATCAGCCCCCTGTCTCAGCGCATCCATCACAGCCACGATGACAGCTTCAGTAGAGTGGGCCGGTCTAAAACCGGCCTGCTGATCATCAAGGAAGTGAGATTTTTCAATGAAGGCGCTGAGGCAGCGGGTGACGTAGGTCTCCAGCACCTTCCCCAGATAGGGGAGGAGGGAGATCGGCCGATAGTTGCTTAGAACAGCTGGGTCCAGGCCCGGTTTTTTAAGAATAGTCACCACAACTGCTTTTTTGAAAGCATCAGGGACAGAGCCTGTGGCAAGTGAATAGTTAAGAAGATCTAACGGGGGACCTGGGCAGGCCAGAAAGGCGGCTTTCAGGATATGCGAGGGACAACAATCAGTAGGAGATCCAGTACTGACTACGTGTAATAGGGAGATGAATTCTGATTGAGAAATGGGGGGAAATTCATGCAACCGGCAGGGATTCATGGGGGGTAAGGCGCAAACATTAGGTGAGGAAGGGGAGGGAATATTGGTTTTAATGGTAGTGATTTTGTCAATAAAAAATGAATTGAGGGTGTCGCAGAGAGCCTGTGAGGGTTGGGGCTGGACTGTGACACGGTCAGGAAGAGAAAGTTCAGCTACAATGGAGAAAATGTCCTTGGTTTTTGAAGCAGAACTGAGAATTTTCGGAGAGTAATAGGAAGATTTAGCCAATAAAATCGATTTTTTGTACAATTTTAATAGATCCATATAGGCAGTTTTTAATGCGGGATCGTAATTCCGTCTCCACCGGCGCTCAGCTTGTCGAAGGGCTAATTTGTCCAGTTTAAGTTGGTCAGTAAACCAGCGCTGAGCGTCATGCGGGCGTTTATTTCTGATAATTCTCACTGAAGCGACTACATCGCTTGCTTGTTTTAGCCATTGATCAAGGATGGCAGTTTGCGAGTTAATCTCAGTAGTCTCATTAGGAAGAGTAGTAGACAGAATGGAATGGAAGTGAGAGGTATCAGCACGCTTCCAGTTGCGTGCCGAGAAATTAGACACAGATGGAGGGCGAGTAAATGGGGTGAATTTTAAAGAAAAAGAAATAAAAGAATGATCAGACCAAGTACACGGATAGACTGAAGGGGAGGAAATGTCCAAGTTTGTCGTCCACACTTGGTCGAGAATATGACCTTTATTGTGAGTAGCTACTGAGATGTGCTGCAAACAATTCAAGCCACATAATAGTTCTGTGAATTCCACTGACAAGCCGCTTTCCCTGGAGTCCAATGGCCAGTAGTTGAAATCGCCAACAATCAAAATACTGGCCGAATTGATGACTAACCGGGAAATGAAATTACCAAATTGGGAAGGAAAAAGGGGCATATTGTCGGGAGGACGATAAGCAAGGACACAGATAAAAGAAAATTTGGGGGAAGTAAATTTCAACGTGAGAATATCAGAATTTGGAATAGGAGTGGTTACCAGATTTGTAAAGTGGAAGTGGGAACGAATGATGGCAGCAACCCCCCCACCCGTTCTGCCCGTCACCCTATTGGACTGAAGGATATAGAATCCCGGGGGGATGGCAGTAAGGATGTCGGGGGTGGAGTCCTCATTTAACCAGGTTTCGGAGAGAAGCAAGACATCGATATTACCATTGTCTAACAGTTGGAACACTTCCAATTGATGCTTGGGGAGCGAACGAGTATTAAGGTAGACAATGGAAATAAGATGAGGTGGTAATGAGCTATTCAAAGAGGACGGGGTGTCAACATTAAAATGAGGAGCGGAAGTGGGCGTCTCAACCCGATTGGGATGAGAATGATAAGGCGTCCAGATACCACAGGCTTGAGCAATACCAGCAGCATGGGAATCAAGGGGTCTAAAATATCGAAGGGAATATAAGTCCTGGGAGGAGTAAGTAAGGCGGCGCACAGTATGCGTGGCCCCGGGTCCCGGTCGGCCGCGGACGGGCGCAGACGGGCTTAACTTTGGTGCCACTTCGGCGCGGAGTCGGCGCTCCCGCTGCGCTCGTCCGCTGCGCTTCCGCCAGGTCGCCATTTATACTAAGTATATCAAAGACGTGGGGAACCCAATCAACCCTTGTAGGCTCGGGCAGTCAATTGTCAAGGTAAAAAGTGGCTACAAGGGAATTCATTCAATGCTTTTCAAATATATGACATTTTTTGGTTCATTAAAGAATTGAAACCTGTGTATCCATAGGATTACTTAGACTACTAGTCAAAAATATTTCTTTACGGAGCAAGCAACATTTAAATGTAGAAGAAAAGAAGAGACACACAGCAGTAAAGGTTATATTGAAAATCAATTGTATTGGCATGAATCACAAAGTAAATTGATGGGGACAAGTGGAACAAAACTAATAAAAGGTCATGGAAAGCGATGTGTTAACATCCTATCGACAGTCCATCACATTCACATCAGCTCCATAAAATGATAAGGAAAAACAGAATCATAAATGAAACTTGATATCCTTCTTTGTACAAAATGGCTGTGGAGTTGATGCTTTATGTCGACGTTTCGGTCTTGTAAGCTGACGTCTGTAAGACCATCATCAGGACTATATTTTCATCGAATAAAAACCCCTTGGGTATATACAGAGTCTGAAGCCAATCTTGAAGATGGGCACCTTGTGAAGCAGATTCTTCAGAAGGGTCTGGTTAAGTTCCTCTATTCAATCGAGGTTTATAAGATGGCAGTTTGGATGAGTATGTTTTGTATGCCAACAGGGCGGATGAAATCCTTGGAAATAATTTTGTAGGTAAGGGCGCTCCGGTATCACTCGGTTAAGCCGTCTCTGGTTGTATGTAACCATACATACAACCAGAGACGGCTTAACCGAGTGATACCGGAGCACCCTTACCTACAAAATTATTTTGTAACCATACATACAACCAGAGACGGCTTAACCGAGTGATACCGGAGCGCCCTTACCTACAAAATTATTTCCAAGGATTTCATCCGCCCTGTTGGCATACAAAACATACTCATCCAAACTGCCATCTTATAAACCTCGATTGAATAGAGGAACTTAACCAGACCCTTCTGAAGAATCTGCTTCACAAGGTGCCCATCTTCAAGATTGGCTTCAGACTCTGTATATACCCAAGGGGTTTTTATTCGATGAAAATATAGTCCTGATGATGGTCTTACAGACGTCAGCTTACAAGACCGAAACGTCGACATAAAGCATCAACTCCACAGCCATTTTGTACAAAGAAGGATATCAAGTTTCATTTATGATTCTGTTTTTCCTTATCATTTTATGGAGCTGATGTGAATGTGATGGACTGTCGATAGGATGTTAACACATCGCTTTCCATGACCTTTTATTAGTTTTGTTCCACTTGTCCCCATCAATTTACTTTGTGATTCATGCCAATACAATTGATTTTCAATATAACCTTTACTGCTGTGTGTCTCTTCTTTTCTTCTACATTTAAATGTTGCTTGCTCCGTAAAGAAATATTTTTGACTAGTAGTCTAAGTAATCCTATGGATACACAGGTTTCAATTCTTTAATGAACCAAAAAATGTCATATATTTGAAAAGCATTGAATGAATTCCCTTGTAGCCACTTTTTACCTTGACAATTTATACTAAGTGGCGTAAACCACTAGACCGCTAACCTGCAAGGTGGAGAGGCAGGGCGGAAGTGGTGAAGAGCAGGAAGTGGCGCTCGTTTAGGCGACCCTCCGCGCAAACGGCACAATGCCGGGGCGGAACGGGGTCCAGAGCGCGAAAAATCAGGTAAGCAAGTTGCCGTGCCCAGTACTTGAATAACACAAACACTTTGCGCAGATATTATCAAATAACAAATAACAATTTTAAAAGTGCAGCTAGTAGTCAGCTGAGTGAAATAATTAAAAACACATCAATAGCGCTATCACACACCCGCAGCTATCACACACCCGCAGCCTTACTCGCCACGTTTGTCTGAGTCCCTATTAGCTCTCCAATGATCTATCAGATGACCAGATGCTTATAAAGGTTATAGAGTTTCTCTGGGCCCAAACTGTTAGACGAAATAAAGTTTCCAGACATGATATTGGAAATATTTGTGTAGGAGTATAACATTTACACAGCTTCCTCTGGATCAGTTTCTGGTAGCTTTATCGGATGGTTAGTTTAGACTAAATATACTAGGTAATGAAGAGACAGACGCTTATTGACTACGCTATTTTATGTTATATGTTGTGGTCAGTCATTGACCTTCATGGAAGTAACAGGTCGGTCATTGGCCTAAGATCCCGAGATAAGCCTAAGGGCAGTCTTAGTGTAGCATACACTAAGCGGCCGATTCCTATTTCGGATGAAAGGGCTCCAAACAACGTTCGGAGCCTTTCTGCCCGCATCAGAATGTGCCGGCCGGATTTCTTTCCAACGGAGCCATTCCGATGGGCTTGGTCAGAAAGAAATACGACTCGGATTCCCGGATGACTTACGACGGGCTCAGAGAGCCCGTCCGCCGTCCAGAGATCCCTCAGTGCTCCCCCGGCTGTCCCTTTACGACTGAGGGAGTACAATGCCAGTTTTTCACTGCCTTTTTGTGCCGGTGTTTATGGCACGAACAGGCAGTCATAAATTGTCTTTGGGGGCCCCCAATAGGGCCCCCTTGGGTGCGAGGCCGCTGAATGCCAGCCTGGGGGCACCTATGGTGCCCCTCTGTTGATCGCTGCACCCGATGGCAGACACCTTGGGGTGCCGGCCACAGGGTGCAGGGATGAACTGCACCCCTCCATTTCACAATGCGAGCATGCATTCCGGGCAGAATGCATGCTCCCACTGTTTAACATATGATTGTGACTGAACAGGGTTCGGTCGCATTGTACTCGCAGGGCCGTAATCGACAACAGTAGGTCAGTCGACTCAGGTCCGTCCGACATCGGAATCAGGCCCCAAGTTGTGTTGTCTGCTGTTGATGCAGTGCTGAGCAATGGTCGGATTGTCGGTACTTGCACAGGGAATCTTAATGTGTGAATAGTGAGGCTTATTTAGGTCACTTCAGAAAGCGCATCTGGAGTCGGTCCAGACAGTTTTCACTCAAGTGAGAGTAAAATCACTCTGGTCGACAGTTTGCTGGAAGTAAAAGAATTCTCAGAGTGTATGTTCTAATGATTTTTCTTTTAGTGGGACAGACAAGTTGTTTTATGTTGTTTTGTTTTGTTAAAGACTATCGAAAAGACGTAAATGCTGATTTTGTAAAGGGAGTGCCAGTCGCAGGAGTTAAACTGACGTCACAAAGTGCCACGCTGGTATTGGTCAGTTACTGAGATATCGTCAAGGAACATGCAACGCTGGTATAGGTTGGTTGCTGTGAGTCCCGCTGGGATTGGACAGAGTGATTAACTCTGATTGGTAGCAGAAAATCCTAACTTGGAAGAAGCCTTGTTGAAGATTTTACTAACATAGTTTTACTGTTAGCGTAAGGAATCATGAAGTTATTAAAGTTGTTAAAAACTTTATTTAGCAAAGATGAGCCAATACCCATTAGAGAAGGAATTCCTGTAGCCCCTGATGGAACTCTCACTTCATTCTTGTCATTAGAAAAGGGTTATCATGCATGTAAATGGAAAATTGGTCTAAATATACAGGATGGTGATCTAGCATTTCCAGAGAATGGGCCTTTGAATCCTAGAATTTTAGAGAATTTAAGGAGACAAATTAACAATTTGAGACCTAATCCTAGACCTATGCAGTACGAAGCTCTTGAAGAATGGAAACATGAGGCATACAAAAGAGAAAGAGAAAGGTATCAGACTAGATACAAGAATACTGGGAGTAGATATTCAGAAACAAAATGGGATGGCCAAAAGAAAATGTGGAGAAAAGACATTGCAGGAGCAAGGATGTTTCCAGTTATGGTAGCTGAGACTAATGAGGGAGAAAAATGTAAGGAGAAAAAGAAGAATGTTGAAGAACAGAAATTTAGTAATACTGAATTAGTTGAGGAAAATGACATAGATGATGAATTTTTAAATTAATAATTAATGAATAAACCTCCACCATATCAAGAGGAACTGAACAGAGTGGAGACAAATTCTTTACCAAGTGCTCTAATATTTCAAGTAGATGTATCTCAAGAGAAATTACCCATAAGACAGAATCAAAATTCAGTTAGAGATCAGTTGCCGAGGATGGTAATACCAATGAACCCAGATGCTTTATCAGTCGCAGTGACTATTGTTCCATTTGTTCCTTTCTATAATGATGGACAAGGATTTTCTTGAGTGTCTGCTTTAACGATAACAGATAGAAATATGAGTGGAGTTTATACAGTCTACAGGAAAATAAATTAAGTTAATCAGGGATTGATTGTAAATAGTGGAGCAAATATGAATGTAGTTACAGGAGAAGAATCAGAGCCATTAATTAGTATTTCAGAAAGATCAGTTTAAACCCCAAAATGAGGTATATGTATATATAGATCCAAAAAGTTTATTGAAGATATATATTTTTTTTAAGTCCTCATCTCACCAATAAGCGTCTGCAGAAGAGGCCGTCGTACCATGCTGTGTGCCCTACAGCCACTGCCTTCGCTTAGGTCAAACCAGACCAGCCCCGTTGATGTTGGCTTGGTGTAATCATAGGACCAGGGGGGCGGGGGGTCAGGAGGGATTGTAATAGTCTCAAGTTCATGCCCCAAGACACTAAAGCCTGCCAGATGTTCACTGCGTTTTCCCTGCCTCCTCCCTGGTCCAGACGGGCCATAGCAAATGCAGCTTTAAGTCAATCCTCACACCTCGGAGGGCATAGCTCTTTCCACTTCATGCATATCTCTCTCCAGGCTAATAGTGTCAGGTATGACAACAAACCCCACTATAACTGCGGTAGGTTTTTCCCAGGCACACTATCATCTCCAAAAATTACCAGAGAGATATTCATCACAATATTGGATTTAAAGATGCCACATAGGGCATCCCTCACTTACCTCCAGTAGGCTCTGAGATCAGGGCACTCATAGAAGATGTGTATATCGTTGGCATTCAAAAGGTTACATCCTGGGCTCTTGGGGGAAGATAAAGGGGCAAACTTGGCAATTGTGGCAGGTGTGTAATAGAGTCTGTTACCCACATAGAAGTGGTTCTTTTTTATGCTGGCCGGTTTGACATGTTTATAGAGGAGTTTCAAAGAGGGTTCATAAAGATCAGATACAATTGACTCATGGGGGGGACTGGTTCCAAACTGCATGTTGTGGAGGAAGTTCTATATCGTCAGCTTCCATGTGTTTCCCATACCAGATGGAAACTTCTTTCTTTTTACGATGGGCAGTCTGCAAGAGCTGCTCTATTTCCCAATCTCCTCTTATGTCCCCCATTTCCGCTTTGAACCAAGAAACTAGCTGCAAGTATTTAAACCACATCCAATCCTAGCCCTTAGTGCCTTCCAAGGATGGACCCCCTCCTCTGAGATAAGCTCTGACCAGATGGTAATGCCCGCCCTCTTTAATGGGATTGCGAGACTATCCTTCAGACAGATCGGGGTCCCTGGTAAGTCCCATATGGGTGCAAAGTCTGAATAGTACCCAATCCCCCATCTACATCTCACCCTGAACGAAATATCCAGGGTGGCCCTAAGTACCTTCAGACGCACCCGTTTAAAAAAACCTTGGTGCCCCAAACTTATACAGAAAGCCCTCCTCTCCACCGCCGCCCTCTGTCATAACCATTTCAACAAATAGCCTCCCCCAAGATGACTCCTCCGGTTTTACAAGTAACATCCTGATATTTTTTAATTGGAAAGCAATAGAATACCACCTAATATCCAGGAGGGCAAACCCTCCCTGGTGAGCCGACGTCTCAGCTTTTTCCAGGACAATCTGGCTCCCTTGTTGGCCCAAATAAAGCTTCCAATCTTAATTTGGATTTTGCCAATGCCCATACTAGGAAACGGTAGAGGGATTGTGTTGAATAGGTATGTCAGTTTAGGCAGGATGACCATCTTCACCAGGTTCACCCTACCGAAGATTGTCAATGGAGATTCCTCCACCTGACAAATAGACGGTCTATCTCTTTACTAGTCCGGGTTAAGTTGATCTGGGAATTTTATCCAGGTTCTTAACAGTAATGATGCCCAACTCTTTACTTGCCTGACACTCCCACTCGTCAATATGCAGGCAGATTACCGCGGGTTTGGAGGTATTGGCTAAATAACCTGATAAGGAGCCAAATTCCTCCAGCAGTGTTTCAACCTTTGGTATGACCTCCCCTGGGTTGTTTGTGTATAACAGCTGATCGTCTACATAGAGGTCCAGCTTACTACTATATTGTAGAGATTTAAAAGGGGAGATTGAGTCATCTAATCTTATTGCTTGTGCCAATGGCTTGATGTAAATGTCAAACTGGAGGGGTGAAATAGGACAACCTTGTCTTGTTCCTCTTTGGATGTTAAAACTATCTGTCAACGAGCCATTTAACAAGATCTTTGCAGAGGCTCCCTGATAGCAATTTATCATGGTCTGTATAAAAATTGGTCCGAAGCCCATCAGCCTGAGGACTTCCCATAGATACACCCAGCACATTCTGCCGAATGCCTTGGCCGCATCGAGAGCGACTACGGTCAAGGGATCCTATCTAGCCATAGCCAAATCGATGTTACCTATTAGCTGTTGCGTCTGCTCCTGGATATATCTTCCAGGTACAAACCCCTTTTGATAAGCGTTATTCAGGCTGGGAAGCAACTTGGCCAGTCTCCCTGCCAAAATACTTATGAAGATCTTATAATGGGCATTCAGCAGGGAGAGTGGTTGGTAGAAATTCGCCTTTAGGGGGTCCTTCCCAGGTTTCAGAATAAGGACAATAGTAGCTTCTTTCCAAGTCCTAGGGACCTGACCTGTTGAACTGTATACTGAAATAAATAGCTCACACAGTATCAGAACCAATTCATCTGTAAGAAGTTTATAGACCTCGCTTGGGAGTGTGTCTCTACCCGCAGCCTTCTTATTTTTACATTTATTAATTTGATCTTTAATCTCTCCCTCAGTAAATGGGGCATCTAAAAATCCACGGCTGCCGACCATCGATGTTAACAAGGATTTACCTTTCAACCAGGCTCGTAGGGGTCCAGGGCTAGGGACTGTTTCCTCTTTATAAAGCTCGGAGAATAGGGAAAGGAGACAAGCCTGCATTTCCTTTATACTGCTTGACTTCTTCCCATTTCCATTTATGATGAGTTCATTGATATTATTCTTGGAGCGATCCACTCTTGCTTTCCATGCTAACAAAGCACCTGCCTTCTCACCATACTCCCACTTAGAAAATCATGGGCTACTGGATCCCTTACAGTCGGGTTTCAGGGCAGCCCATAGTACTGAGACAGCATTGGTGGAAGTAATTGACAATATTAGATTGGCTCTGGATAGGGGTAAGTCAATCATTCTTGTTCTGCTGGACCTCTCTGCAGCCTTTGACACCATCTCCCACAGTATTTTATTACATCGGATCTGGGAGATTGGTGTCAGGGGACACGCTTTAAAATGGTTCCAGAGCTATCTAACTGACCGTGTTACAACTGTCCAGGTTGGAAACTCTGTCTCAAGTAGAAGGCTTGTTAAGATGGGAGTGCCAAGGGGCTCCATTCTAAATCCGACTCTTTTTAATCTGTACATGACCCCTTTGGCCGGGGTGATTAGATCATATGGATTTGATGTTGTGTCATACGCTGACAACACGCAGATCTTGGACACCCTGGGCCCAGATCCATCAGAAACTAAAATTGTATGTCTCACATCGACAGGTGGATGAGCTCAAATCGTCTCCAACTAAATGGAGGTAAGTCTGAGATCATGCTCTTTGGCAAAGCTAGCGAGCATTGGTCTCATGACTGGTGGCCTTTGAATCTCGGCTCATGTCCAATACTCAAATCAATGGTGGAAACAGGCTTCTATATGGACAGTCAGTTGTCAATGAAAAATCAGATTAGCCATATAGTTGGCTCATGTTTCGGAGTGATGCGTCAACTTCGGAAGGTTTTCAAGTGGATCCCTATGGAGGCCAGGAAACCACTAGCACAGGGCTTGGTAATAAACCACCTGGATTATGGAAATGCCTTGCTGTCATTGATAAATGAAAGCTATTTAACTAAACTCCAAATCCTGCAGAATACAGCGGCGAGATTGGTTCTGAACCTTCCACCTAGATCCTCATCTGCTCCCTTTTCACCTACGCACCATCTCAGATCACAACTGTTTTCGAAAGAAATTGAAATCTTGGCTATTTGACAAATAAGCAAGTATCTTATCAGAGCCGTCTGCAAGCACCATGAGATTTCCGAGTGATATGTGCGCCATACAAATGCCCCTGATTTGATTTGATTTGATACGCAAAGTTCTGAATTTTTTTACTCAGCCATTGAGCTCTACACTTTTGATCCAATCTTCCCCTATACTCCTGCCGGGCACTTTCCAGATCCCTCAAAACTCATGCCAGCCTACCAGGGCTCCCTTGATTGAGCAGATCTCTCTCCTGCTCTAACTGTAGGATTTTCCCCTCGATGGCCTGTAACTCCAGAGCCTCTGCTCTATTCCTAGAGCAGATGTGACAATGTAACATGCCCCTCAGGTAAGCCTTGAAGGCATCCCACACAAAATCTATGGTGGTCGAGCCGATGTTCATTGCAAAATATCCAGAGTAGCTGTCTTAATAACCCTCATAATCTCAGGATCAGCCAGCAGGGATTTTTTAAGCGTCAATCTGGGTGGTAGATTGGGGCTTTTTCGAGAAAAAAGGAACAACACAGGGGCATGGTCAGATAAATGACTAGGCAGAACCGTTATATCTGTCATATTATCTTTACAGGACCTGTCAATTAAGACATAGTCTATTCTTGAAGAGTGACCATGTTTCTTGCTATAGAACGTACCCCTTGAGCGTCACACATTTATGCCCTCCATACATCACTGAGCCCCAGATCATGCAGCATGTTCTTCATGGCTCGACGGACTCGTGGTGCCCCTATATAATAACTCTGATTTGATTTATCTTTTCGAGGATCAAAAAGGACATTAAAGCCCCCTCCGATTATTAAGGGTGTGGCGACTTCGATTAATTTAGATTGTAGTCTACAGATATGGGCCGGGTCATCTGTATTAGGGCCATAAAAAGAGACACAAGTCAAGACTGACCCTCCAAAATCCAATAAGGCCACTATCCACCTCTCAGAATGGTCAGTTTGGATAGATTTAATAGTACAGCCTGCCCCCTATTTCATCAATGTAGCCACTCCCTTACTGTGAATTGTCTGTTCAGAGGTACAAAAGTATTTTACCCAAGCACATTTTGTGAATATAATGTGGCATTCTGCGTAACTTAGATGGGTCTCCTGAATGAGACAAATTTGTGCGGGAGAAAGCTCTAAATGCTTTAGTACAAGCCTTTGTCTGCGGGGACACCTTAATCCATTGACATTCCATGCGTTAAATTTTACCTCACTTGTCAGCGAGCGGTTACTGCCATCCAATTTCGATTCCCAGAACGGACGGTCTGATATTAACATGAGAATGAGAAAATGTTTTTGTTTTATACCCACTGCTCCCCACCTCGTGCTCCCCCCCCTCCCCCGCCCACCCAATGGCCACCTCAACCCATGGTAAACTCTCCCTGCTATTAGGCTAAGCCTATTTGGCCTCAACCCCCTCTGCATTGAAAAAAAAGAAAGATTTAGGACTAAAATCTCGCGGGTTGGAGTCTCTATCTAGCACCGGCCCTCCTTATGCTCCACCTCCGAAACATGGCGGCCGCAAGCTAAATGGTCGCAGCCGCAGCTCCCCCCTGGCTCCTAACGATCCTGTGATTTCTCGCTGGTTTGCTGGTTAGGAAATCGGAATGCAAGTGAATTGAAGATCCCCGCCACCCCCACTCCTACCTCGAGGTGTTCGGCTTTCTCTGTGTTTTTGGTGGGGTTGTTCTCTCTGTACTCTGCCGGCTTGGCGTGCTGTGGACCCCGCATAGCCCCGTACCTCAGAGGCAGCTCTGTGGCGCTCCGTCTCTCGCAGTGGGAGGGTGCGTCCTGCGATTGGCAGTGCAGCAGTACTGCCTGTTTTCGGCTCCAGGTTACAGGGGGTAGAGTCAGCAGTTGCGATTACTCAAGTGTCTAGACCTGTGGTGGCAGCAAAATCAAAGGGAATGAAGAGGCTGCTATTCAGGTAGGGTGTATTGACGCCAACCTGAGTGACAAGGTATCAGTGGTTACTTGGAGAGGAGGTAAGGGCAAGTCTGGCCTGGTGAAGGATTGTGCTGGCGTTTATGTGCCTGGGGGCTATCCGGAGGAGACATTTGTGATTTCTCGTGTGCCTGACAAGGAAGAGGCCATTTGAATCTTTCTTATTGCATGGAGACAAGTGAGGCTCAGATTTTAGACATTGTACCTCCCAAAGTCAGTAGATATACCCTGCGAGCCAGAGCAGCTCACCCCTCCTCTAAAATTGCCATTACACATCCTATCTTACCCCCTAGAGTCTTCCCCCAATCTCAGAAGTCAATGTTTTAACCAGACACCCTAAACATAAGGGAGAGAACTTAGAGTCCAGCGCTGTTACAAAGGGGCAGGGGCAAGAAAGCACTGGCTTCAAAAGTGAAGATAACTCCCTCATTAAAAACATTGTATAAGGTGATGTCTTCCTCGACTACAAGGGATCCTAAAAAGGGAGACTCTCAATTGGGCTCTCGGGGGAGTAGCACCAGTAGGTCGCAAGTAGAAAACCCTGTGGATACCATCCAGAATAAGGTACCTGACATGCTCGCTATGCCAAATATGCCACAAAGTAGTACAAAGCTAATGGACCTCCAGAAAGTCTAAATGAAGAGCTCCAAGGGCACACTACCTATCATCCACCCTGCAGTGGGGTTAACTAATAGATTCTCCCCTCTGGCGTCTCAAGACGACTGAGAAGAGCAACAAAATACCCCGGACAAGTCTGTTGAATCGGTTGCCATGCATAGATATTCTATTGGGTCTTAAAGATGAGACAGCAAGCAGGTTTTCAGAGATGGCAAGCAGGTTTACCGTATCAGAGACAAACAAGGCTGCAATTCAATCATCCTGTGCGGTATTAGCCCACAAACCTGAGGATGTCTCTCTGAGAACTGAAGCATTAGAGTCAGAGGTCCCAAAAATTAAGGAGGCTCTAAATAGCACTACGGCAGATGTGGCAAAGTTAGCGGCCCAGAATAAAGAACTGAAAGACGACATTGAACGCCTGGAAAACCACTCAAGGAAAAACAACCTGAGGCTTATTAATATCCCTGACGCGCTTGAGGGAAGAGATATTAAGAGGTTTGTAATATCTTTACTGAAAGAAACAGTGCTGAAGAACTCCCCCAGTGTTGACCTCACGCATGAGATACAGCATGTGCATCGCAATTCATTTAAGAGAAACTTGGCTAAGCAGAAGCCCAGGAAGATCTTGGTCAATTTTTTGACATACACTGTGAAGGGAGGACATTTTAACTTCAGCTCTCAGGGAAGGAATTTTAACATCTAAAGCTTCTCCTAACCCCTTCTCTATCTCCATCAGATCAGATATATCCCACATCACGGCAACAAGGCAGTGGGAGCTGGGGAGGAGATTGGAGGAACTGACTAGCCTGGGGGCTAAGGCCCAATTGAGGTTTCCCACGTCATTGCGTATAATGTGGAATAACCACATGTATCAGTACCGCACAGTTGAGGAGGTAGACACCCTTATTGTTAAGGTTTTTGAAGATTGAGAAAAGAGTGACACCTACATCAGGAGGGTCCAGAAGTGAAATAGGTGAAGATACTCAAAGATCATCAGGTCCTTTTCTAGAATAATTAGATGAATAAATAAAAGAAATAGCACTTGGTTGTGGTTCACAGAAAAACGCTTCAAGCATAGATGTGAACAAATTAAAAGCAGATTTGGAAGGAATTATTTTAGGTATGATTAGCCCAGAGAGACTAGGTAAATATTGGTATGAAAAATTTACTTTTATGTGCAAAAATATTACAAGAAAAGCAAGAAGCCTACATGTGAAGTTTTCTGAAATTGCACAAACCTATGGAGGTGACATAGACAAGTCTAAAGCTTTACAGAAAACATACAGATTAGATTTCAGTGACAAAGAATTGGAGAGGTTGAATGTTTCAGGAAAGCGTTTGCAGATTAAGGAGTTAATCAGCACACTAAAATGTTGGGGAGAATTGGATCGATGGAAAGGAAGATGAACTCAAAAGAAGGAAGATGCCTCAGTAGCTTTACTATTGTATCCTGTGAGGGAGACAGGAGCATAAGCAGCTGATGTGACAATATATCCTATGAGAGAAGTACAAAGAGGGGAGTTTGTTCATGTCCCATGGTCAAGGCAGGATATATTATCATTTATGAATGATTTCATGAAATGAAATGAAATGAAAATGGGATTTATAGAGCGCTGCAGTTGCCCTAAGGCGTCCAGGCGCTGAAGAAAACAGAAAGAGCCCTCAAGGTTATTATTTGTTAAAGAGGAGGGTTTTTAGCTGTTTGCGGAAGCTGGTTAAATTGGGGTTGTTTCTCATCTGCGGGGGGAGAGTGTTCCAGAGTTTGGATACATTGTAGGAGAATGAGCGTCCTCCTGCTCTGGCTCTGCAGATTCTTGGAATTTTGGCTAAGAATGCCGTTGAGGAGCGAAGAGTCTTGTTGGGTTGGTATGGAGAGATCAGGGAGCAGTTAATATCTGGGCCCATTTTCCAGAATGTCTGGTGGGCAATACAGAGCGCTTTAAACTTTACTCTGTCCCGAACAGGCAGCCAGTGTAGGGTTTTTAGGCCAGTTTTTATTGAAGTCCTCCGAGGGACTCCCAGCAGCGCCCGGGCAGCGCAGTTTTGGGTGCGTTGAAGCTTTTGTAGGGTGTAGTCTAGTGCTCCCAGATAGAGGGCATTATTAAAATCCAGGCAGGATTGGATGAGGCCCTGTATAATTATTTGTCTGATTCAAGTAAACATAGGGATTCTATCAATATGTGGAGGTGTCAAATATTTAAAGGTTTTATGTTTTATTGTGAAGTGATAGGCTCTCTCTTAGCGGTGGAAAGATGAGAGCACGTGTGCTTTGTTAAAATACCCCTCACACACTAAAAAAATCCGTTAGTGTCATGCTTCATCATAGGGGTCTTCCCGTCCCTATAACGGGGCGGGCGTGCTACGACCAGACGGACTACGCGGGAGCACTGTAAAAGTGACAGATCTATGTGTAGGTGTAGTGATATCAGTGAAGTGTAGGGATCTAACTAGTGAATGCACAAAAAATGGAAAAATGGAAAAATTAAAAATTCCCTGGCTAGTAGAACAAATACATTTTATTGGTATCTCTAGCTGGAAACGTTAAAAAGGGGAGTAAAAAGTAGAGTGATTACTAACTACTAAGTCGACATGTTTCATAGACAGTCCCCAACTGCCTACTCATCAGGACCTTTCGGTGATCCCTACTAGGAAAAAAGCTCAGTTCTACAGTAATATGCCTACTGTCCTATAAATATATCAGCAAAAATAAGCTGAATATTTATGCTTCGGGGCATGAGCTGGCCCTAGTGAAGCAAAGCACCAAAAATTAGTGCCAAAAGGAAATGACCAGTGGTCTCTGTAAATGAAAAAGAGAAAAAGGGAAAGAAAGCACAGACATATTTGTATTTTCACTTCTGTTCGTTCGACGTACATCAATCTGTGAGGTCACATTCGTTACTAATTTAGTAGAATCTGTCTTAATTTCTGCCAATTCATTCGTCACGTTTGTTGTGCATTGGTCAATGTGCACCTCCTAATTATGGGCGCTCTGCCCGACGTATTTGTCCAAGCAACCGTCCAGCTGGAGGCGGTTATTTATTCATTCATCATCCATACATTTGTGGCTCAACGCACTCATACACCCAATCACACTGGTAGGAAAGAAGACCCATAGGTCATATGTTTTTTTTGAAAAAGTCAATAATCTAGCTCACAGTATGATTGAAGATAGTAATCAATACATTCATGGTATACATACTTAATCGTTCGTTTGACTGTGCCCCATGAGCTGGCAGGCGGGGGAAGTTTGTGCTCGGTCTACTGGAGAAATAAATAAATATTGCCGCCCTCAATAATGGATGCGGTACACTCAAGTTCTGGCATATACATTAGTGAGCCTGTCACCCGTTATTTAGAGACTCAGGGTCAGAGTCTGTTACTCACGTTACCGGCCTGGCGCATCGCCTCTCACCCCTACCGTGCAGCTCCGAGGACGCGTGGTCTCTCGTCTGCGCTGTAGATATACTGTCGGCAATTGCCGTCCGTGTGGATGGTTGCTTCCGGGAGACGCCCGTCGTTGAAAACACTAGACTCAGTTCAAAAATGGCCGACGGTATTTGGCACTATGAGGGGAAAATACACGGAAGTCTTTCTTCACTGCCTCTGGCTCTAACGAGTGAAACAATGTGTGAATCTTTGGATGGCGAGTAATTGTAAATAGATATTGTTTCATCAAAATTATCTCTATAGTCAAACTGGTGGGATCCCCATTTATTCACAGATCAAGAAAAATTGAATGTCAGAAAAGGGAATAAAAATGGGAATAAAAATTCGATTTTTCAATTTGTAATGAAAAATCGAATTTTTATTCCCATTTTTATTCCCTTTTCTGACATTCAATCACCACCAGTTTGACTATAGAGATATTTTGATGAAACAATATCTATTTACAATTACTCGCCATCCAAAGATTCACACATTGTTTCACTCGTTAGATATTTAAAACAAATGTATGCCTGAAACCTTCGCGGGAGTGCACTCAACAACTTCCCAAAGTTTCCTGGCGATCGGATGAATGCTGTTTTAATTGTATTTATTTATTTGAGTGTTTGTGGATACACGATTTTGTTTTTCCGCCTTGTATGTACATCCGTATTTGAAAGATTATGAGGGCCCTCGGGGGCCGATATTTAAAACATTTTTTGCCAGAAACCTTTGCGGGAGTGTACTCAACAACTTCCCAAAGTTTCCTGGCGATCGGATGAATGCTGTTTTAATTTCTCTTTATTTATTCGAGTGCTTGTGGATACACGATTTGTTGTTTTTCCATCTGGTGCGTACATCAGTATTCGAAAGATTATGAGGGTCCTGGGGGGCCGATATTTAAAACAAATTCATGCCAGAAACCTTCGCAGTAGTGTACTCAACAACTTCCCAAAGTTTCATGGCGAGCGGATCAATGGTGTAGTAAAGCATAAAGCACAAACAGACAGACAGACAGACATACATTCGTTTTTATATATATAGATTGTGGGAATTAATTTATTATTAATTAGTAATTGGCTGTTAATTTGTATTGATTAATTAATTGGTAAATATGTTAATTGTGTAATTTTTTTAGGAGGGGGTTGTGGTTTTATAGGGGAATAGGGCGGGAAGTAATTTAATTATAAATAATTTATAATTATTTGTATTAATTAATATTTATTGATTTAAAATGTTTTATTGTTAATTGTGGGGATTCATTTATTATTATTTATTAATTTGTAATTATGTTCATTGTGTCATTTTTTTAAAGAGTGGGTTGTGGGTTGATAGGGGAGTAGAGTGGAAAGTAATTTAATTTTAATACATTCATTATTATGTTTAATATCATATTTATTTATTTGTATTTTATAGTGTTAAATGTGTCAATTCATGTATTAATAATTATCCATATTTTTATTGTTAATTGTTTTTATTTATTTAATTAATTATTAATTTATTTATGTTAATTGTTAATTAATGATGTTAATTGTATCATGTTTTACGAAATTGGTGGTGTCATTTATAGGGGAATATGGTGGGAGGTAATGTATTTATAATCAATTAATTATTTGTAATTAATGCTGATTAATTAATTAAAATTTAAATAATACAATTATGTAATCATTTTGATGTGTGAGTGGTGGGGTTTAGAATGGAAAATGGTGAGAAGTAAAATATTTTTTATTCATTAATGATTTGTTGTTAATAGATATTAATTTATTAATGTAAAGTTAGTTATGTAAATTGTGTAAATATTTTTAGGTGTGTGTTTTGGTGTTTATTGGGGTGGAGGGTGGATATTAATGTAGTTTAAATGAATACATCATTACTTGATCATTAATATTAATTTATTATTTGATAAATACTTTTGGTAATTGTTTATTTTGTATTCTGTTTGGGGATGTAGGTTCTATAGCTGTAACAAGTGGGTAGTACATTCATTTGTACCTTTTTAAATGTGTTTTTTAATTTGTAATATTTGTTTAAATGATAATTAATTGTGTTAATTATGGAGGTACACTTTTTTTATTTCATTTAGATGTGTGTTGTAAATTGTGTGGTGTTATAGGGTAGGAATAAAATATGACATTCATGTAATAATATTTTTTTAGATTAAAGTTAATTTGTATTACAAAATATGTATTTGTTTGTACATTTTTTGTTAGATTAAAAAAAATATATTTTAGTGTAAATTCTAAAGGTTTTATCCATTATAATATGTTTCTATGTCTTGTAAATTTTTATATTTTTGTATATGTTTTGTTTTTATTTTTTCAGTTATATTTTGTATTGTAGTTGATATTTTGTTTGTTTTTAAATTTGAATTGTCTTCACTGGGAATAGTCATTTATACCCCTACACTATCCAACACTTTTCCCACTGTTCCACTCACTGGAGTGGGAATAGTAATTTGAGAATAGTAATTTTTACCCCTACGCTATCCAACACTTTCCCTACTGTTGCACCACCTACAGTGGAAATAGTAATTGTATCCGCTTTGCTATCCAACACTTTCCCTACTGTTGCACTCATAGGAGTGGGAATAGCAAATTATCCCCATCCGCTATCCAACACTTTCCCTACTGTTGCACTGGCTGGAGTGGGAATAGTAATTTTTACCCATGTGCTATCAACACTTTCCCTACTTGCACTCGCTGGAGTGGGAATAGTAATTTTTATCCCTCCGCTATCCAACACTTTCCCTACTATTGCACTCGCTGGAGTGGGAATAGTAAATTATTTCCCTCTGCTATCCAACACTTTCCCTACTGTTGCACTTACTGGAGTGGGAATAGTAATATTACCCCATACGCTTTCCATTACTTTCCCTACTGTTGCACTTGCTGGAGTGGGAATAGTAAATTATTCCCCTCCTCTATCCAACACTTTCCCTACTGTTGCACTTGTTGGAGTTGGAATAGTAATTATTTCCCCTCCGCTATCCAACACTTTCCTTACTGTTACACTAAATGTAGTTGAAAATGTAGGTTTAAAAAATACTAGGGAGGCATGGCCAAGATGGCGGCGAGGTAAGATGTGTCTCGCTACTTCTACGCTGAGCACCCAGCATAGCACTGGCTTCTAGCCACCTGCATACCCAGGAACTTCAAGAGACGGAATCCCAACATTGCGCTACAACCGAGGAGCAGGGAGGTGCGGCAATGGGTTCTGCTGAGGCCGTGGACTCAGTGTCCGAGTCTGACACAGCGCTTCGGAATCGGGGGCTCCCGAGAGGCGGCCCTGCCTGGGGGATTGTCACGGCTCCAAAGGCAGTCCCAGAATGACAGGGACTGCATTAGCACACCAGGTGGTGGTGGTAACTGAACAGGTAGGGCCAGGCACTCTACCACCCTGGTCCCGCTGCCTCTAGCGTTGCTGTGATTCCCACGGACTAGTCTGACCTCCGAGAACCCCGAAAGGACGAACACAGGAGGTAAGACGGGAGGCAGAGAGGCCTTTCTGCGCACATTCGGACTATTCTTGGGGAGCACTGGGGAGCCCGGCGGCTTTAACTCACCCTCTAACTTCTACCACTAGACATAGGCTATGACTTCCACCCTGGGAAAGAAGGATAAGACACTGAAGGAGCTCCTTGCGCGTCCCCAGGGGGGACCCACCACGGAAAGCGCCAAGGAGGAACCAGTGAGAGGAACCAGTGACATGGGCCTTCCTCGAATCCCTGTTTATGACTCTTCGTGAAGATCTACAAACGGTCAAGCGGACCTTACCGCCGAAATCAAGGACATCCGCAGAGATGTGGGTGATATTGACGAGTGGGTGGCTGCGCTAGAATACAAGGGCGCTAAAAGAGATACAGAATTCTCGTCCCTTCAGCAGGAGGTCATTTGCATTCATGAGCAACAGGTGGACCTTCAAACACACTTCGAGGACTTAGAGAACCGTTCTTCCAGATACATCAGGATCAGATGGGGGCGAACCAATGAAGAAGCCTGCAACGTCTTCAACTACGCAAGGGTGCTCTTTAATCACATCCTTGGCAATCCACCAAACACCGACCTTAAAATAGACAGAGCACATAGATGTCAGATAAAGCTCCACCCGTAGACATTCTGGTCTGTATCCAGAATTTCCGCACGAAAGAGGACATACTCCTTAAAGCTAGGTCCATGCATCCGATCACCTTCCAAGACCAAACTCCAATCTTGTATCAGAACCTTTCTGCGCTCACCCTGCAGAAACGAAAGGTTTTTCGCCCCATCACTGGTCACCTACGCCAATGTGACATCTCATATTCATGGGGACATATGTTTCGTCTTATCTTAAGGCTGGATGGCAAACTGTATCAGCTCCGCTCACTCAGAGAAGCCAGCCAACTGCTGGGTGTTGACATTCCCAAGGACGAGAGCTGGAGCCCCTGCCCAGGCACAGGAGACGCGCAGCCGAGATGGCAACAGCAGGGCCGCCAGCGCCTCACCAAGTACACAGACCCAGCAGAGATCACTGAAGGGCAGCAGGTGGTGTTGGAGGCCTTCCCGGAAGCTTAGGTGAAGATGCAAACCTTGTGAACACCGCAGGAGTTCTCTGTTCTCTCTTCCTTTCATCTGAGGTGGGCGGTGGGGGGACCGGGGAGACACACTTGGCCCCACAATGGACCCCATGAAGATTCCCTGCCGATCCTCCCTGGGTGACGGACTGAACTTTGTAGACTTCACTTTTTCCCTTGAGTTTGCTAGACTTGTTTATATGGGGTTTTCTGTTATTTGGGTCCCACTGTTTCCTGGCCCATATCGATCTGGGGTTAAGATATGGGCTTACCTCCACAGGTGCACACTAGCTCATAGGGGCAGGCCTAACGCCGGGCCTCACACTGCATGCTACACTCCCAGACTCCTAGATGCCCCTGAATACTCTTAAAGTCCTCACGCTTAATGTGAGAGGACTTAATAACCCCATCAAACGCAGGGCGATTCTTTCATACCTGGAGAGTACAGGGGCAGACATCTGTCTCTTGCAGGAGACGCACCTGCTTTCTAAGGATTGCCACTGACTAAAGTCTTGCAAGTTTCCCACTCAATTATTTTCGTGTAGCCCTTCTAAGACAGCAGGAGTCACAATCCTAGTCTCCCAGGCGTTTCAGGGGAAGGTGGGGCAAAAGGTGGCGGAAATCAAGGAGAGGTTACTCTCATACCAGTTTTTGATTGCGAGACACATGGGTCCTTATACGCGCCTAATGGTTCCTTTTATGGGGCATTGACTGAGGTTACCGCTACAACGGAACGCAAGATCCTCCTAGGGGGTGACCTTAACATTGTATTTGACAACGCGCTAGACAGGTCGGCCCAGCCATTTAGTCAGGTAGGTGCACTTTCACAGAGAGGCTTGACTCGACTGGCGAAGCTTGGCCTGGTGGATTTTTGGCGGGTCCAACACCCACACTTCAGAGAATGCTCGTACTACTCTAATACCCATAAGACCTATGCTAGGCTGGACTACTTGATAGGCTCCATGGCACTCTGTGGCATCACGTCAGCTGTTGATATTCTCGTGGCGTCACTATCGGACCATGCTCCAGTAGTGGCCACCCTGACCCTGCCTCCACTTCAGCGGCCACACATCAGTGGCGCCTTTGCAACGCCCTTCTGCAGCAGGCTGATGTGGTTGACCAGGTACAACGCACATTAGACGAGTATTTACTACACAATGACAACCCCAACACCCTCCTGTCCACCAGATAGGAAGCACTCAAGGCCGTGCTCTGGGGCAAACTAATCGCCATCTCCATGGCAGACACTGCTGAACGTAGGCAGAAACAGGACGATCTGACAGAAAAAGTCAGGGAGCTAGAGCAATTGCATTGTTAAACGGGGGCACCTTGCACCTGGGGCCAACTGTTGGCAATGCTGGTGCAACTAGAGGCCATAGACCAAGACAGGGTGGAATATGCAGTGCTTCGTCCGCGCCATTCTTTTAATGTAAGGGGCGACAAATGTGGGCATCTGCTTGCCCACAAATTACCCGAAGCTAGACTACTGCAGGGGGTCCAAGAAATCTGAGACGAGATGGGGAGGGTAACCACAGACGATTCGACTACCGAAGAGACATTTAGGGACTTTTATGCCCAATTATACGCTGAGCAGAGGTTAGAAGCTGTGGACACTGACGCTTATCTGGCGCAAGCACATCTCTGTGCCCTGACTCCGGAACAGGCGGAAGACTTGGAAGGGGACAGACAAGTAGAAGAGGTCATAGCGGCAATGGCACATCTCAAATTAGCTAAATCTCCTTGCCCAGACGGATATACTGCACCCTTTTATAAACAGTTCTGCTCCACTCTAGCCCCCCTACTCACTAGGCTATACAACACCTTTGCGTCCCCAGGGGCGATTCCCCGATCTATGCTCGAGGCTGCTGTTGTGGTTATTCCCAAGCCAGGGAAAGATAAAACTAGCTGCTGAGCGTATTGCCCCATTTCCCTCCTGAACATATATCTGAAACTATTCATAGGATATTGGCAAGTAGGCTGGCTCCCCACATGCCGGGCTTGATAGACTCCGATAAGGCGGGATTCATCCCCAAAGACAAATGAGCGACAACATCAAGAGGGGCTTACACCTTATAGAGAAGGTGTCACGGATCCCTCGGAGACTACATGCTCCTCACCATTGATGCCGAAAAGGCCTTCGATCGGGTCCACTGGCCATACTTAGAACAGGTGTTGATTCGAGCTGGACTTGGAGAGAAAATGTCCCTAGGTCGTCCATTACGGTCAACTGACATACCTCAGCTCCCTTCCCCATTAGCAGAGGCACAAGGCAGGGGTGTCCTCTGTCACCCCTTCTTTTAGCCCTGTACGTGGAGCCTTTGGCCCAGAGAGTTAGAGCCCACCCGTTTATTACGGGCATCCGATTTGGGGGCGATACACACACCATCAGTTTATACGTGGACAATGTCCTGATGACATTGGGAGATCCCGCAGTAGCTCTGGGGGCCTTTCGGTCGGAGCTGTACTCCTTTGTAAAGGCCTCCAGGTTCAAAGTTAACTTCGCGAAGTCGACTGCTCTAAATCTCTCCCTATCCCCACACACGCAGGCACACCTCCAGAGACAGCACCCACTGCAGTGGTCTCGGGGCACGGTCCCATACTTGGGAATTCTCTTAGTGCCCACTCTGCAATCCACTGCGTCCATCAACTACGCTAAACTGTGGAAATATTACCCTATTTCCTGGCTAGGGAGGATAGTGGCGGTCAAGATGACAGATTTGCCTAAAATCTTGTACCTCTTCCAGACACTTCCTCTATGGCCACCTGATCGCTGGCTCAACCGGGTACAGTGTGAACTTCCCCTATTCATCTGGCAAGGGCCCAATCCACGATTGAAGGAACTAGTTAGCTTCCTTACACCCACTGAAGGTGGTCTCTGGATTTCTGACATTCAACTCTACTACACAGCTGCACAGTTACGACATCTAGTGGAGTGGAAACGCACTGAGTCTGAGAAACATTAGCGGGTACATCTCTCAGGAAGATTCCCTTCCTCAAGAAGCCACATAGACCCCCCAACCTCTATGCTTCTCACATTACATGTACCACCCTAACAATATCGGACCAGACCAACAAGAGACACGGGTTGTACCAAAGAAATAAATTTACTTATTTGCACTGCATGTTATAGTAGTATAATTGTTTGAGTGTTTCAGGGACTTTGAGTGAGATCTTTTGAGTTTATCTATGTGTTTTATATGAATTTTGAATTCCACTATTGATAGGGGGTTGTATTCTTTCCAGCCCAGACTTTAGCCCAGGGATGGGCAAGACTTCCTTTATACAGTGGCAAGCCACAGAATGCAGAGCATTGTGTCATTTCTTTGATATCCAGGGGGTGATCCCTTTTCCTCAGCTCAGGTCTGATTATGGACTGCATGAGTCCGAACGGCTCCATTACCTGCAGCTCTGGGCACTGGGCGCTTGACCCTGACAATAGGCCACATGCACAGAGACACCTTACCCCATATGAACGATGGTTAATCACACTATCATCTGATAGAAAACTGATCTCAGACCTCTACAAGATGCTACTTGCCTGATACAAACACACATACAACTCCAGCCGTTCCTGGTGGGACAGGGATCTGGGACGCGAACTGGGCAGTAAAGAATGGGAGGGTGTATACTATGGGCTCGACATACGGTGAGCAACATGGGCCTCACAGAAACTTTAACCAACTTAGTCACCTACTGGTATTACACCCCAGAACGCTTGCATCAAGCAGTCCCCAGGCAAAGCGCAGAGTGTTGGAGAGGATGTGGGGAGACCGGAACATCGGTCCACCTCCTTTGGGAATGCGTACACCTGCAACAGTACTGGTCTCAGATTCTGGATGAAATTGATACACATTTAGACACGGAGCTTCCAGATTCCCTGCCTACATCCCTTTAGAAGTGCAGAACCCCCTAACATACCCACTCAAGTCGAAAAGATGCCGCCAGGTAGCGATTGCACAGGGTACAGCCACTCAAAATATTCCTACTCAGACAGGCTGGCTCCGACACCTTTGGCACATACTGGGGATGGAAAATATATCTCCTACACTAGCTGGGAAGGTTTCGACATTTGGAGAGCTCCCGCAACCACTTTTGGCCATCCTTGTGCGGGAGTTTCAGGAACTTACCTGCCCCAAATATTTGCGCCTCCTGGGACTTACCACACCTGACACTACACCTCGATGAGCTTCGATACAACCATTAAAGCTACACCCCCAATGCAATCTTTAACTCGCAGTGGATGGGGGGGGATAAGGGGAGGGTGGGGCTGTTCTCTTTTGTTATTCTTTAGTTTTAGGTTTTGTTTGCTCAAAATGTCAAGCCATATGCAAGGGCTCTACGTAGCCCACAAACCTGCTGCATTGCATGCCACGCTTGTTATTTTGGCTGTCTACCCAATAAAAATTGTTAAACCATAAAACATATGTAATATTTTAATATTTTAATTTATAATATTATAATGTTAGTGTTACAGGTGTGTGTGTATATATATATATATATATATATATAGCAGCCCGTCCCGACGTTGTCCGGGTATGAATTGCTGCCGGCCAGTAGTATATTGTTTTGTAGGATTTCGTTTTGATAGCATTTCTTATCTGTGACAGGCCTGTGAAACACTTCGATTCACAGTGCACTGCTGATGCACTTAGGAGTGCGCGTTCAGTAGTGTGTGAACTCGAGTTTCCCTACTTTATTTTTCCTTGCAATATTATATAGCGCGAACTCGACAACATGGCATGAGCACAATTTACATTACAGAAGAACACATTCATTTGTGGTAGGCACGGGGAGACAAAGCGATTTGCCTGGAATCACAGGATGTTGAGCTGATGCCGAGATTCGAACGTAGCTCCCCAGCTCTAAAGTTCGAAATTCTAGAACTTGTGGCGGGAGGTGTGTCTAAAAGTGTATGTCGGTGCTGGCCATCAATGAGAGAGACCTGTACCTTTTTCAAATGGGTGGTGAAAAAAGATGAGTATGTTGCTGGAGATGTGGGCCGCCGTGCCACCAATGTACTTACCGGGGGAGGGTAAACACCCATTATTCCGCAACTTTCTTTCCGCATACTATCACTCCGCATACTTTCCTTACGAAAGTACCATGACTCCGCAATGCCATTATAATGCATGGCATTACATTTTACAACAAAATTCGTTGTAAATGCATGAATGGTAAAAGCATGTTTTTTTTAAAATGTTTGGATAAGGTAAGTATGGGTATAGGGGTATATGTTTTGGGGTACTGAGGTATATGTTTTGGGATGTTTGGGTATTTTAAGGGTTCAGATATAGTTTTGGGTTATCGGGTACAGGGGTAGTTTTAGGGTTATGGGATAGGTATGGGTTTTGGGGTACAGAGGTATTTTTAGGGTTCAGGGCTAGGTTAGGGTTTTGGGGTATAGGGCTTTTTTAGGGTTCAAGGGTAGGTTTGGGTTTTAGGGTACAGGGGTATTTTAAGGGTTCAGGGCTAGGTTTGGGTTTTGGGGTACAGAGGTATTTCTAGGGTTCAGGGCTAGGTTTGGGTTTTAGGGAACAGGGGTATTTTAGGGTTCAGGGGTACGTTTGGGTTTTGGGGTACAGGGTTATTTTTAGGGTTCAGGGCTAGGTTTGGGTTTTGGGGTACAGGGGTATTTTTAGGGTTCAGGGGTAGGTTTGGGTTTTGGGGTACAGGGGTATTTTAAGGGTTCAGGGCTAGGTTTGGGTTTTGGGGTACAGGGGTATTTTAGGGTTCAGGGGTAGGTTTGGGGTTTGGGGTACAGTGGTATTTTTATGGTTCAGGGCTAGGTTTGGGTTTTGGGGTACAGGGGTATTTTTAGTGTTATGGGGTAGGTTTGGGTATTGAGGTACAGGGGTATTTATAGGGTTCAGGGCTAGGTTTTGGGTTTTGGTGGTACAGGGGTATATTTAGGGTTTAGGGATAGGTTTGGGTTTTGGGGTACAGGGTATATTTATAGGGTTAAGATGGGTTAGTGTTTAAGGGTGTTGGGGTATTTTAAGGAGTAAGGGTGGGTTATGATTATGGGGTGCAGGGGTATTTAAAGGGAGTAAGGTGGGATTAGCACACGATATGAGACATGGCATGAAGGGCGGAATGTACCACAAGGGACTACTTTGCTGGCACGGTTCTTTTACCTTTTAAATGTATATGGTGGGCGTCTGCATAGCCTATGTACTTCTGCTGCAACTACCCTTTCCTACGCTGTATTGGGTGTTGTGATTGGTGCTGTGGTTCCTGAGATTATCCGCATCAAAGGTTTGGGCTCTCTCTTTATTATATTAGTATGGATATATATATATATATATATTACCTACTGGCGGTCGCCAGTAGGTATATATAGTTAGGATTTTTTCTCTATGGGATTTTTGAAAATTCTATGTCTAATAACTTTGGCGTTTGTGGACGGAATTGGCTGAAATTTTCAGGAAAAGGGGGGTTCGTCAAGGGGGGGCCGAGGAAAAAGGGGGGTCCCAAAACGTGTTTTTAACATTGAGTTTTCCATAGGGCGGTTGGCCTCACTTTTAGCCCGAACGGCTGAATGGATTTGCACGAAACTTGGCAAAATTGTAGGGACTGGTAGCCCGATGTGCCTTTGCTAGGTCTCAATATATGTGCTCCAGTGGATTTTGAGAAATTAACGTTCAAAAAAAGATATATATCTGTAACAGCGGACCAGGCAGCGCTCCGGTTCGCGGACTTTACGCGTTACGGAGCTTTGTGAAGCGAAGCTGATTGGTTCTCCGGCGTCTGTAAACATTCCAAACAGTCCGTAGCGGCCGCCATCTTGTCTCTCGGTAGGATCGAGAGACAAGAGGAGGCCAAAGCGAAGGGGCAAATGACCATAAGGGGGCATAGTAGATCCTCCCTGACCCTCTAGGTTTGATGTGGAGGTTTTAAAAGGGCCCCGCGGGGCAAAAAAAAAATAAAATAATAATAATCGAACGGCTGAATGGATTTGCACGAAACTTGGCAAAATTGTAGGGACTGGTAGCCCGATGTGCCTTTGCTAGGTCTCAATATATGTGCTCCAGTGGATTTTGAGAAATTAACGTTCAAAAAAAGATATATATCTGTAACAGCGCTCCGCTTCGCGTACTTTTCGCGTAACGGAGCTTTGCGAAGCTGATTGGTTCTCCGGCGTCTGTAAACATTCCAAACAGTCCGTAGCGGCCGCCATCTTGTCTCTCGGTAGGATCGAGAGACAAGAGGAGGCCAAAGCGAAGGGGCAAATGACCATAAGGGGGCATAGTAGATCCTCCCTGACCCCTTAGGTTTGATGTGGAGGTTTTAAAAGGGCCCCGTGGGCCAAAATAAAAAATAATAATAATAATCGAACGGCTGAATGGATTTGCACGAAACTTGGCAAAATTGTAGGGACTGGTAGCTCGATGTGCCTTTGCTAGGTCTCAATATATGTGCTTCAGTGGATTTTGAGAAATTAACGTTCAAAAAAAGATATATATCTGTAACAGCGCTCCGCTTCGCGGAGATAAAATTATCTCTGTATTACCTAGCTGTTGCTAACACCAGTTAGCGACCGCTAGTAGGAGATAGCGACCATCTTGGGCCCCACTTTGCATGTCAGTGATATTTATCACTAATGACATGCAAAGTGGGCATGCCAAGATGTTAGCGACTGGAAACAGTCGCTAACATCGCTATCTCCTATTACCAACTTTTGGAGATATTCGCGCTAAGCGCGAATATCTCCAAAAGCTACCACCTGCCCTGAGCAGTTCTTAGCCATGTTATCCAATGGGAGGTGGATAACATGGCTAAGAGCATTAGCTCGGTAATGCATGAATATCGCTGAGTTTTCAGCGATATTAATGCATTGCGGTCGTTTTTTATCGCATTTGCGATAAACCTTGATAATAGCAAGGTTTATCTGCGATAATTTCTGACGATGCTTAGCGGTAAAAAATTCGTTGCTAAGCATCGTTAGGGATAAATATCGCTTAACTTTGGTAATATGACCCAACGTCTGTTAACGTTCGATTCGAAGGAAATCAGGAAGTGTTGAAAAACATTGTCTGCGCCATCTTGCCTTTTTTCAAATGCCACACTTTTGTCGTGCACGGCAGTCATTTTAGATGCCTTGACCAGACCCACTCTCTGCACGCTGTCGATCCTTAGCATGGCTCCCCACCCTCGCAAGCATCTCCCCCAGGCACTGGTCACCCCCGTTCTCTGTCTTATGCATGGGTAATAAACCTCCCCCCATCTGCGCTGCTCTTCCCTGAGAATCACACCCTGTGCCCGCCCGACACCTCCCTTTCGCCCTATTCACTACCGCACCCTCTCACACTCCTTTTCCTCTGTGTCCGATTGTCCAGGCCGGTCCTAGGCTATCAGCTAGCCCTGCAGATGTAGTTTATGGCCCCAGCTGTAAAGAATCACCCCTCTTCAAAGGAGTTATAGTAGATCAAGGCCCACACTCGATGAGATCCGTCACAGCACACGCGTTCCTACTATCTGAAAACCATCCTGTATTGTGATTGGGGAGGGGACCGAGCCTGAAGCGGAAGATTCCAGGGATGACTCTTTGTACATCAAAGTTTTTACAATTATGTGTCACATTAAAAATATATAGCACTCCAACAAAGTAGTAAGATTATAAAACTTTAATAACTTATAAATATATACAACAAAACAAAAACAGTAAAAACATTTAAACATTTTTAGGGAAAAACAACGAAGTAGCGGTCGGCTGTGCGAATAGTCCCAACGCAGCACAACGTCCAGATTTCTGGACGGCACCCAGGTGATGTTGCCTGGGTGCCGCACTGATTTCGGCATCCGGCGTGGGGCGTCGCGGGGGGTGGGTCATCAGTAGCAAACTGTTGTGCGAATAGTTCCAAGGCAGCAGAACGATGGCACCAAGGTGATGTCCAGTAAGTTGCCGCACTGGTTTTGGTATCCTACAATGCTGCTCCGAATAACGGCGTGGGGCGCCCCGGGGGGGGGGGGGGAGGCGGCGTGAACGGGCCTCTCCAGGTGGAGTCTCGTCTGTTGTAGTGGGGCGCCCCTTTACCGTTTCAGTTGCCATTCCGTCCGCTTTTGGTCCACTGTGTCAAAAGCCGCAATTCAGCTGAGTTGCGCCCACTCTTGCGGTGCAGCGATAGGCGGCTGTCACAGGACTCTCAAAATGGCGGCAGGCTCTTTCCTTTTTGGGCCTGGTCCACTGAAATGGCCCTGGGACACCTTGGAAATCGGACGCTTGTCTGCTAGGTCTTGGACCCCATTCTCGAAAGCGTCCCCTCCGCCTTGAGGATTCAACAAAAGTTTTGGGGGCCCCCGACTCCTGCAGGCTTCTGGTGGGGAGCGGCTGCCATGATTGCTCGCGGAATGACCACGACGGAGCCACGAGATGGTGGTGCTTTCATGGTGACGCCAGCTTCAGTCTGAAACATCCAGAAACAAGGTGGGGCTTTCATCGTTTGGGAAAAAAAAACGTTTTCATCCAATGAAAAGTGTTATTTTTAGGTCATATGATCAAGCCTTCCATCATTAGGAAACCAAAAGTAAAATGAACCAATGAAAAGTTTTATAAACAAGTCACATGACCTGTTATGCGGCATAGGGTATAAAATGCGGAGACAATACGTTGGCACGTGAGGCGGCGTCAGTAGCGGACCGATGTGCGAATAGGCCGAAGGCAACACAACGCGCCAAGATCCGGATGGCACCGAGGTGGTGTCCAGCAAGTTGCAGCACTGGTGTGGCCATCCTACAATGCTGAAAGTCGGCGTGGGGCGCCCCGTTGGCCTGTGAGTTCGCGTCAGTAGCGGACCGATGTGCGAATAGGCCGAAGGCAGCACAACGCGCCAAGATCCGGATGGCACCGAGGTGGTGTCTAGTAAGTTGCCGCACTGGTGTGGCCATCCTACAATGTTGAAAGTCGGCATGGGGCGCCCCGTTGGCCTGTGAGATGGCGTCAGTAGCGGACCGATGTGCGAATGGGGCCAAAGGCAGCGCAACAATATTTTCTGAATAGAAGACACCACAAGGCGCTGAGATGCCAAGATCCGGATGGCACCGAGGTGGTGTCTAGCAAGTTGTGGCACTGGTGTGGCCATCCTACAATGGTAAAAGTCGGCGTGGGGCGCCCTGTTGGCCTGTGAGATGGTGTCAGTAGCGGACCGATGTGCGAATGGGGCCAAAGGCAGCGCAACAATATTTTCTGACTAGAAGACACCACAAGGCGCTGAGATGCCAAGATCCGAATGGCACCGAGGTGATGTCTAGCAAGTTGCTGTACTGGTGTGGCCATCCTACAATGCTGAAACTCGGCGTGGGGCGCCCCATTAGCCTGTGAGATGGCGTCAGTAGCGGACCGATGTGCGAATGGGGCCAAAGGCAGCGCAACAATATTTTCTGAATAGAAGACACCACAAGGCGCTGAGATTCGGTTACCACCGAGGTGATGTCTAGCAAGTTGCCGCACTGGTGTGGCCATCCTACAATACTGCTCCGAATAACGGCGTGGGGTGCCCGAAGGGGGGGGAGGGAGGCGGCGTGAACGGGCCTTCCTAGGTGGAGGCTCGTCTGCTGTAGTGGGGCGCCCCTTTACCGTTTCAGTTGCCATTCAGCTGAGTTTCGGCCGCTCTTGATGCTACAGAGACAGGCGGCTGCAACAGGACTCTCAAAATGGCGGCCTGTTCTTTGGATTTGGGCCTGGTCCACTAAAATGGCCCTGGGACACCTTAGAACTCGGACACTCGATTTTTTTTTCCTTTCCTCTACATGCAAAAAAAGGTAAATGCCCGGTACGTTACACGCTTCATCTGCAACGATGTACTCTCCAGAGGAACCGGAAAAAAATATAGTTATGGTAACTATACCATGCATCGTCATATGGAGAGGTGGCACCAATTAATTATAGTGCTGCATAAAAGAGAGATTTGGAGGAGAACCCCCGACCTGCCAGTACATTCATCAAAGAAGTGGCACTGACAGCATCAGAGGCAAGGGAAACGGTCCCAAATATTTAGAAGAACTTTGGAAAGATTAAAATGACATGTTTAGATTGTGGCAAATTAATTTCATGTGGACAGATGAGTGTTACTCTAATAAATACAGCATATGAACATCATCATAGTCGATGGTTGGTAGAGACATTTTGACTATATCCTGGACCTGCCCGTCCTCGCCCAAAATGGCGCCGGAATAAATGGGACTCGTAACTCCTTGTTGTGTACTGGTTGCAGAACCTTGAAATCACGAGATACGTATGCAGTTTTGAAGCACATGGCGGGCGGGGACGAGAATTGATTGAATATTTCGACATCCCTATTGATATTAAGTTCTGATGTGTTATTGATTACTGTACTATTGAAAGTTCGAATTAACGTCACCCATGGTACTTGCCCGCAAATGTATATCTAGATAATTTTATTGTAACTGGCCCTGTCGTATTTTAATTATAAAATGTACGTCCACCGATTCCGCAACTGTTAGACACCTTAGTTCTTGCAACCTAATGGCCCGCCCGTTACGTTCCTCTACAGTGTAAATGTCTACTCATCATATACGATTACAGTTTGCTCCGTGGCCGGCCGACGTGGTTATAGGCTCGTATTTGTATAATGAAATTTTCACAATAAAGGTTTTTAAAAGAAAACATGGTAGTAGTATATACATTGGTAAAGTTTTTAATAATAGTCACTGTTTTAGAATCATTAAAAGGCAAGTGAAATAAAGCAGACCAATTACATGAAGGGTAAAAGGTATAATACGCAGGAACGCAGTAAAGATAAATGGTCAAGGGCTGTTGTGTTTTCTACTCCTGCAACATAAAGTGATCGATAAGAATCTCATATTCAGGTGTATCGGCGACTAAGACAGCAGGTCGACCCTCTTTTGCTCAACGGCTCCGTCATGGGACGAAGAAACGCCCTTTTTCTCGAAAAAAGAATATATTTTACTTGCAGGACAATTGTAAATTTTCCGGGAAAGTACATTAGCCTGGAACATTATAACATATATTTAAGAAAAAATAATGTTTGGAAGTAATAAAAAGCGTAATTTTTAGGTCATATGACCAAGCCTTTCATCATTAGAATAAGAAAAGTAAAATGAACCAATGAAAAGTTTTATTAACAAGTCACATGACCTGTTATGCTTACGTTACGCGCTGCGCGTCGCGCCTCGGATGACTTCCGGATGCGCTAACGCGGCGCGTCATATGACGCATTACGCGACAACGCAGGTCCAGAATATAGTCAAAATGTCTCCACCAACCAGCGGTCGGAACACAACCCCTTTCAGCAGGCTAAATAGTTCTGTTAAATGACAACAGAAGGGACAGGCAACAAGAACCATCAGTCAAAGAGGGGAGGGCTAGTTCTTCTCTACCGGGTTACATTGGGGCGCTACCGGAACTGATCGAATTGGTAGTCTACAGTGTTTCTGGATGTTTCAGACTGAAGCTGGGGTTAGCATGAGAGCACCACCATTTCGTAGCTCCGTCGTGGCCATTCCGCGAGCAATCATGGCAGCCACTCTTTATCGTTATTTTGGGCGAGGTGGGTGGCGGAGCCGAGCTGTATTGCAGCCATCATGGTGTGGAGTTCAGTTCATCTCACTAGTTTCGTATTTGTCATGAGGGGTTGTTCCTAATGTTTCTATTTTAGCTAGGTCAAAAAGAGATCCCATTAGTGGCCTACTGATTTTGCTCGATTCCTTTTGTTTTTTTACACGATTTTTCGTTATCTGCAAAGACTAAACAGAGTATTGCGACTCTGTGTTTGTTTGTAAATAGAGAATGAACCAAAGAGAACCAATTCTAAAACAGTAAATGCTTGGATAACAATCAATCAAATGGAGAGAGAAGCAGGCACGACGTATTACAACGGGGGCAAAGGCCTGCGTTAACTACCTTTCACTATCTGCAAAGAGAGAGTACTCCTAATAGAAATGAGGGGGGGGGGCAGCATTCAAAGCAGATCAGTGTGCATAAACACGAAAATGTTTTTACTTACCACGTACTTGACATTCGACAGCTTATGATATTTGCTATTAAAAAACCATTGAAATTCACTGAAAAAACCATAGGTTATAGACCATATATAGTTAGGAATTAGCATTTACAAAACCTTGAAAATTCACTGAAAAAACCATAGGTTATAGACCATATATAGTTAGGAATTAGCATTTACAAAACCTTGAAAATTCACTGAAAAAACCATAGGTTATAGACCATATATCGTTAGGAATTAGCATTTAAAAAACCTTATTTTACGCACACAAAACCATTGAAATTCCATATATAGTTAGTTGCACTAACTATATATCGCGCACCCGCAATCCACTGCTGATGATGTCACATATTACATCATTCATGACATGGTCAGTGACATCACTGATGACATCTCAAATGACATCACTGATGACATCACTGATGACATCTCATTTGACATCAATGACCACATCACTGATGATATCATTCATGTGACAATACAATGCATCTCCTCACATTTTAATATAACCTCTGTTTCACCCAGTGTTAAATACAGAGTATAATTTTTGAAACCATTGACACACCAATACTAGTTACTACATACGCACTCACTGATTCCTACGTCTACACACACCTTCACTCATTCACCCATACAATCATTCATACATACACTCACTCATCTTTACAACACTATCATATGCACTCATACACCTATACAGACACTCACAGTCTGCCACTCATCCATGGAGTTACTCACACACCTAGTCAGTCCTGTAAAGAATCAATGACACTTCCATTTTCTTGTCTATACAGTTAAACATAGAGCACCTTACATTTTCAAACATATACTAACACATACTTACCTTCTTATACAATCATTGATACAAGTACACATTGATCTGCACAGAGTCACACACCTCCCAGCCAGCCACACACACACTCAGTCTCCCATACAAATACTTGGGCAATCAATCAATAACCCATATAGTTACTCATATAGCTACTGATCAACACATGCAGCAGTTTACAGAACAACAGACATAATGATGCACAAATTAAGACAGTTTAGTCACTAACCCATGCACTCAGTGTGACACATTTAATCACTCAGTCATACAGTCAGTCATGCACCTACTAAATCCTTCGTCCAGACACTTACACATCCACTCATTCTTCAATATGTAAGACATATTTAAACTTTACAGAAACAAAAAATCACTGGATGTTGTTATCAGTCATGTCATCAGTGATGTCATTTGAGATGTCATCAGTGATGTCATCTGTGATGTCACTGACCATGTCATGAATGATGTAATATGTGACATCATCAGCAGTGGATTGCGGGTGTGCGATATATAGTTAGTGCAACTAACTATATATGGAATTTCAATGGTTTTGTGTGGGTAAAATAAGGTTTTTTAAATGCTAATTCCTAACGATATATGGTCTATAACCTATGGTTTTTTCAGTGAATTTTCAAGGTTTTGTAAATGCTAATTCCTAACTATATATGGTCTATAACCTATGGTTTTTTCAGTGAATATATATATTACCTACTGGCGGTCGCCAGTAGGTAGTTATAGTTAGGACCTAGTTTCCATAGGAAATCCTCAACATTCTATTTGGATTAACTTTGGCCCTGGTGGATGAATCTTTGCGAATTTCTCAAAAAAGATGGCTCGGTCCGTTGCGCTCCTTCCCTGAAAGTTTGGGGGGGAATGGTGAAGTGGGGGCTGAGATAAAAGGGGGGTCCCAAAATGTGTTTTCTCCATGTTATTTTCCATAGGACGTTTAGACACGGCTACAGGTCAAACGGCTGAATGGATTTATAAGAAATTTGGCAAAACTGTAGAGTCCGGCTCGCAGATTACGCTTTTTTTGGAATGGTGTAAATCTGTTCAGTAGTTGCTGAGAAAATTAAAGTTAAAGTCAATTATATATCTATAAGCGCGCACGGGTGCGCGCACTCAAGCGGCTGCGCGCGAGCGGAATTTTTTTTTGCTGCGTGACGTCTGTTAACGTTCGATTCGAAGGAAATCAGGAAGGGTTGACCGCCATTTTGTCACTGCGAGTAAATATATTGTCATTTCAAAGCGTTGGAACATGGAAAGGGGAGAAGGTAGAGATTGTTTTGCTGCGTAGGTTCTCTCAGGGTGTGCAGTAAGGCCCTTAAACACGAAAATATATATATATATTTTTTTTTTTTAAGTTGCGGGGTGCGCGCACCCGGGCGCGCACACCTATTTGCAAGAGTGTGAAAATGGAGATAAATCAGAAGTTTGAGTGCTTTGATATAAGGTGGCTCTGAAAAGAGCCCTTGTGTTAATTGAGTTTTTTCTGCATTTATAAGTAAGTACCGATGCAGAGTCTGATGTTGCAGAGGAAGATTTTGTTTCCCTCATCCGTGAAATGAACACCATCTGTCCTATAGATGTCTTGCATGTGGTAACGCAAGTTGTTGTGGTAAATAGAACCCATGCTATAATCTCTGAGGAAAGCAGAAACAGATTTATTAACATGTCTCCTTGCTTTCTCAATTTGTGCACAATGTTGATTGGACCAATTCCATTTCTGTCTTTGGCATATATTGGAATATACCAAGGCAGTTCGAGGAAAAAGTGTCATCAATTGTCTAAAGGTGTCTTTTAGAAGCATTTCCAGACCTACCCCAGTCAATGTGCCTAGATCGTTCCCACCACAGTGCACAATTATAAGGTCTGGTTCTGGGAGATACATAAACGTTTTCACCAATGGTATTAATTGGTGACATCTTAATCCTCTTTGACCAATCCACGTTATCTGCACATTTGGTAAATCAAGGTTGGAAATTCGTCTGCTTGCTGCATATTTTCCACTCCAGTGAATATAGCTGTGTCCTAAAAGCCAAACCTACATTTTCAAGGTAGATGTACTCGTACTCCGATGGGTTCTGGAAGAGGAATGGCAGTTAGAAGCTGAAAGTCAGGATAAAAAAATGGATGAGGCTTGGTGTGGTTGAAAAACAAAAAATGATTGGTTGATTCTAATACGTGAAGATTGAAGACTACGTTGCATGTTAATGTTATGTAAAAGAAAAAGTAGTATTGGGTGTGAAAAAAATGACATGTAACAGAGCTGGGGATAGGCAGGTGTTTCTGGAGGGAAAACAGTGTTGTTAGTTTGCTGTAGAACGTTGAGATATGAACTTTTGACCTGTGCCTTCAGCCAGGTGCAGAATGAGGTGTTACCATGGAAACAGCCAGAGATGGCAGTGGGTGATGGGTGACTTTTATGTGACATTGAAAATATTGTGAGGGACAACCAACTGAAATGTAAATTTGAATACAAAATTTTGCGGGAGGAAATATGATTGGCTGAAGAGACATATATGAGTCTGTAATGACTGGATATCTGTGCCATTGAATTTTGGTTGCAGTGATAGCAGCATAATTGAGACTTCCGTCAAACGAATATCTATTTTGTGACTGTCACTGTTGTACATCGTACAAAGCATTGGTAAAGGTAAGTCTGTAACTGTTTGTTTTGTCATGTACCGTAAAATATGGTTTACTCACAAACAATGATTGATTTTCCTCATAGTTCTGACCATGAGGTTGTACACAGATTTGTGCAGTAAATGTGTTCGTAAATTGAGGTACCAAACGGAGTATAAAAATATCTCTCTCACTCCTGCTGTTTGACTGCATCTTCATCTCCCTTCTGTTTTCCGTCTCCGTTGCCCTGTGTTATCTTATTGTGTGTGTGTCTGTCTGTGTCTGCCTTCAGTCCGGGTTGAGGAACTTTGTTGTGTAGGCACACACAGATAGTCTCATCAAAGTAGTTGGAACGTTTTGAAAAAACTATTTATATAATTGAAATGCTTTTTTGAAGCGCTAGTGAATGTTTTCTTTCACAATTATCACTCGGTTGTTTCCATAGAGCAGAGGGTATGTTGTATTTCACTACTTAGTGCCTCTGCATCTGCACTCTGTTCTCTGGTGGCTGGCGGAGAAGTGTATGTTATTGTGGAGATTAAAGCGTGATAAGGAGTGAAATACGACATAGCGTCTTGTCTGTAGAAGCGTGGGAGCAGTGATTAACACTGAGAGAAGCGGAACTGCGGTAGTGCTTGCTAAGAGTAATAAATTATTTTTTACAGAGGTACAACTGTCTGATGGTGCGCGACCTACTAAGAAAGGGTTCACGGGCTGTTATAGGCCTGTGGGTTCTAGTATGAGTAAATCAGGTCGACAAAAGAAAATATTAAGTTAGTACAGCTGAAGTTACGTGGAACACATGAATACTGTTTCAATATACAATCATTTTAGTTGAGATTATGGATTAAAAGAGAGAACGTGTATATTTGAAATGTTTATTCAGAAATGCACTGTTTTCAAGGCAAGTTTCTTATCTAATACGAGTACAGACATTGCAAAAAACAAAGTAATCGGTATAGCCACTAGTACATAAAATACAAACGGTATAGTTGATGAAAAATGAATATGGTTTAGCAAAATTAATTATACACTCTTATGAGGAAGTATATTGGGGCAGATTTATGAAGGCCTTGCGCCGCCGGTGCGTCAATTTTAACATGGGAAAAAGTGACACACCGGCGGCGCAAGGCCTTCATAAATAAGGCTCATTATATGTTAATAAATGGAAGATGGTCTCTGGCCTTTCAGTTTAGGAACGATACATGAAAATGCTAGTGGTTAGACAATATGTCTTTATCAATGAGCTCTCTGCATGCGAAGCACTATCACGTTTCTGTTATGCTATTGTGTAAGGGAAAAAAAACGCGCCAAAACCGACAAAATAGCGAGAGGTGCATTTATGTAATGTGTTGGATCGTTCGCAAATCAGTGTTGAGAAGAACTACTGTATTGAGATATCTTTTGAAGGTTGCAGTATTGCATTTGAAGTACAGTACAAAAAACAATGGAAATATTATTGAAAGAACATATGTTTCTCTTATGTATTAAAAAATATTTTAGTTTATGGAAAATTAAAGGAGCAGAGGTGTGTGAGGCGGAAATAAGCAGTTCAAATGCGAAATGGCGTTTACAGTTATAAAAAACTCATTCTATATTTACACATTAATTAGGGCACATGTAGCATATATTACCGAGTTTTGCTTCGAGTACGTTTGAAAGAACATAAGATAAAATATACAATAGAATTGTTGAGATTAGACTTTAATAAAAATAAAGTTCAAAATCGAGTAGCTGAAGAAAAAAAATTTAGTCCACAGAAAAGATCAAAATTTAACCAGCAGGAAATCATAATGTCCACTGTTAGTAAAGCCAATAGGTCTGTTCATGTTAAGAAAATATCCAAGAAAACGTGAAAAAGATAGGGAGGCAAAACGAAATGTGGACGTCAATGGCTTGCATAACAGCCATCCAAGTATTGTATAGGCAAAGTAGGCAGCAAGTGCCTCTAACAGGAAGTCACTGTTATGATCCGAAAACATGTCAGCCATCCAATTGAAAAGAGGAAAGCAGCATTCATGATCTGTTATTATCGGAGCCTCTAGTACCATCAGAGGACAGCTCGGTGGGTTTTCAATGTAGCTGTCTGACAGGAAATCTTGCGCCGCTGCGAATATATTCCAATGACCTCGAAGTCCTTGTATCGCTGCAAAGGCCATAATCCCTCCGTTGGAACATAGCTGTTCATGATCAATTAACGGATTCATGAGATGATTGTAATTCACTTCAGGAGGTACCAAGTTGCAGAGACATAAGTCCAGGGCCCACATGAAATCACAGGCAATGAAATACAGGATGTACACAGGTGAAATAGGAATATCGACCTTTCCATAATACTGTAATTAATGATGCGTCAGATCTTAATATCAATTCATTGTCCGAATGTTCAAGCAATACTCATCCCCTCCCGCCATGTGCTTCAAGAACTGCATCCATATTTCATGATCTCAAGTCTGAGCATCCAGAACACAACGGGGAATTGCGAGTTTCGTTTATACCGGCGCCATTTTGGGTGGGGTCAGGCGGGCCCAAGTATAGTCAAAATGTCTCCACCAACTCGGGGTTGGACCAGAATCTCTTTCGGCAGTCCAGAAGTTCCGTTAAGGGGCAACAGAAGGGACCGGTGACATGAACCATCAATCAAAGAAAAGGGAGGGGCAACAATCTTTCCTACCGGGTAATACTGATGTTCCACCGGAACCGATCTAATCAGTAGTCTGCAGGATTTTTGGTCATCCAAACTGAGGCTGGCATCAGCATGAGAGCGCCAACGTCTCGTGGCTACGCTTTGGTCGTTCTGCGGGCAATCATGGCAGTCCTTTCCCATCGGGGGCGGTCGGAGGCCCGCGGAGGCCGAGGGCCCTCCGCAGCTCTCGTAGAATCTTCAAAGTTGAGGAGAACGCCTCTGGACAGGGGCCCATTTTCTGGTTAACAGGCGACCAGGCCAACTTTTCACGCCAGGCCCATTCCTGCAAAGTCGACCGCCATTTTTAGGAGATCTGCAACCACCGGCAGTCACTGGGTTGCAAGAGCAGATGGACTCCAGCCTGTCGGGCGAAGCATCGTTGCACCGCCACAGTGGACGAGACCCTGCTGGGTGAGTGGAGCGTCGCTGCACAGCAAGAGTGGACGAGTCCTTTGCCGGGCGCGTGGAGCGTCCCTATACCGCCACAGTGGACGAGACCCTGCTGGGTGAGTGGAGCGTCGCTGCACCGCAAGAGTGGACAAGTCCTTTGCCGGGCGCGTGGAGCGTCCCTATACCGCCACAGTGGACGAGACCCTGCTGGGTGAGTGGAGCGTCGCTGCACCGCAAGAGTGGACGAGTCCTTTGCCGGGCGCGTGGAGCGTCTCTATACCGCCACAGTGGACGAACCCTTTGTCGGGTGCGTGGAGCGTTGAGGGTGCAGCTGAGGGGCCTCCACCTGGGGAGGCGGGAGAGGCTCGTCCGCACCGCCTCTCCCACCCAGTGCACCCCACGGCGTCTTGCTGACATTTGTTATGGCTGGACCAGGCGATGAAGAGAGGGGGGGGTCGGAGGCATATGCAAGACATCCCCCCCTCGTGGCCTCCAAGGCGCCGAAAGAGGAAGGGAATGGGAAGACCAGTACATCTCGGGTCGGGCCCATGCCTTCTCCGGCCGAAGGCGGCCGGCCGCTCTTTGCCACGGCCCCAGGAACGGATCCCTTGGCTCATCCTGGGGACAGGCCTTGGCACGTGGTGTCGCCTCCGGACTATTCGCGTAATGGTTTTCCACCCCAGGCCGTTGCCGACGGCTTTTGTAGACTTTCTGACGCCCAAAAACCCTACTAGAAAGCAGCCCAAAGTAGCCCAACATTGCTACTTTGGGGAAGGAGGGACAGGGACGGCGTCAAGTAGATGGCGAAATGCATTGTGGGTTTGTTGCTGCGGCCGTTTGTCATGTAAATAGTTGTTTTAATATATTTTTGTTCAAGAATAAAAACGTTTTAACCTGTTATTTTGCTGTCGTGTGGTATATTTCTAATATTTGTCTAGGGTTTGTCGTTAATTGGGCGGGGTGTTCGGTGGAGCCGAGTTGTCTCGCAGTCATCATGACGTTGAGTTCGGTTTTCCTCACTAGTTTCATATTTCCCTGAGGGGTTGTTCCTAATGCTTCCATTTCAGTGAGGTTGAAAAGAGATCTCATCAGTGGCCTACTGATTTCACTCGATTCCTTTTTGTTTTCCCTAACGATTTTTATGTTCTTTTATTTGCTAGCACGATACAGCGGCTAATCCGCATTTTCTTTATATATGTCCTTTCTATTAGGGGTGTCCTCCGGTGGAGCCAGATGGTCTACCTCTAATAAATGGTCCGGGCTGAACCAACTACTGAGCAATGGGGGGAAGATAGGCATGACGGGTTACAACGGGTACAAAAGTCAGCACTACCTATCCTTCACTATTTTGCGGAGACTAGGTAGAATTTTCTATTCTACAGTATTCGCAAATAGGGAATACCCAAAGAGAGAACCAAATCCAAACAGTCAAGTTCGGACAAACAATCAATCAATCAAATGAGGAATAAAATAGGCGCGACGGGTTACAACGGGGGCAAAAGCCTGCGCTACCTACCCTTCACTATCTGCAAAGAGAGAGGTCTTCCTGTTCCTCTCTGTTTGTAGGCAGAGAAGATCCTTTCCGAGAACCAATTCCGAACGATCAATGTTCGGTCAAACAATCAATCAGTGGGGGATAAAAATAGGCACGACGGATTACAACGGGGGCAAAAGCCTGCGTTACCTATCCTTCACTATCTGCAAAGACTAAACAGAGTATGGCGACTCTGTGCTTATTTGTGAATAGGGAATCACCCAAAGAGAACCAATTTCGAACAATCATAGGCTATTGGCAGTGGGGAGAGAGGGCATGACACACAAAATGGCTGTTACTTACATGCATGATGGGGCCTAAAAGGGACTAGATGGCGTGGCCACTGTTTCGCGACTTTCACTTTACTTTCAACAGTGGCTGTGGTGAACATAAATGAACGCCGCTTATGTATACTTAATTTTAGTCATTTTACACAAAAAAGGGTTCAGGCAGATCAGGTCGTTCTACCCCTTTTCTATGTTTGCCCGGCGTTAGCTTCTCACCCAACTCACGATTACCAAATAAAGAGGCAGGCGCTGGAGACTGGAAGGCAGGAAACAGGAGTTTATTTCCGACGGAACAAAACACGTCAAATCAGACAACAGGGTATCTTCTCGAGGTGCTCTGACAAGTTTCTCTACGGCTCCGTCTTTTATACACAGGTTTATGATGCACAAACATTCCTTATTGCAATAAAAACACTCTGAAGTACGAAAGGCATGTTTGGAATCCCAGCTTCAGGCCTATTCCCATACCGGTCGCTCTGATCTCGTTTCCCCTCCCAAATGTAACATGTGATTGTAATCTACAGCCGGACATTCCGACAGGACATGAGAGCAAAAGGGGGGGGGTCAGATCTGAAGTTGGGCAGGCGATAAGATCACGTTTTGCTATGTGGGGCCGGGGGGGGTACATCCACGAGACCTAGGTTTATGACATGGGGCTGGGTCGAGAGGCCAGGTGTAGCCGGGGGGGGGGTGTCATCAGAAGAGAGGAAGGATGTTCCTGGGAGGAAAGCAGGGGTGTCGGTCGGATCTAGGGGTGTGAAGGTCTTAATTAATCACCGCTCCTCTAGTGTGAGGCGAGGTCCAACTGTAGGGAGCAATAAACTGCATCTGTTGGACTAGGTGATGGCCTGGGATCAGGCCGGGCAATCGGGCAGGGAGGAAGAGGTTACCAAAAGGGCCTGCTCTATGAATGAGATGAAAAGGGTGTGGGGGGGTTCCGCACGGGATGTGGCTCGGAAGCAGGGCCGCGCTGGAGGTGCGTTTTAGGGCCCAAGTAGGAGAGGCCGGGGGCTGTCGGGGCGCGGGGGGGAGAGAGAAAGAGAGATGTAGGCTATTGGCAGTGATCAGAGAGGAAATGGCACACAAAATGGCTGCTATCTATGTTCGTGATGGGGCCTAAAAGGGGGCAAGATGGCGGGGCCACTGTGCCGTGACTTTCGCTTTAACCGCAACAGTGGTGAGGGTGAACACAAATGAACGCCGCTTATGTACATATACATTTTCATTTTCCACACCACATGAAACCTGCGTCAGGTTTCATATAGGCGTTTTGTTGCAGGGTGGGCATTCATTTGCATGAAAGCCCTGTAAAACTAACACAGTGAAATTTAGAAGATTTCACTGAGTCAGCTTTATAGCATTGCTGAATCAAATCCTTACGCCTGTTTGAAACAGGCATAAGGAGTGATGCACCATGCAATGTGTGGCTTGCTCCTGTGCATTGCAGTAGACATGTCGCGCTTACGACGTGATTCCTGCAATGTGCTGCTTTTGCGGCACAGATGTGTGACGCATCTGTGCTGTTTTTGCTCAATGGTGCTCCACATTGTAAATGCGGCACACCATGGGTGGCAGAGCAGCGGTGCACATTAACTGGTGCATCTCTGGGGATGCGCCAGTTTACATAAATCTGCCCCTTTACGTTTAAGTATGAGCAGGGGACACAGAGTTGGTGAGGCTTATCCAAGGTTAAAAAGAGATGAGTCCTGTTCACTGAAAACTTGGACATAGGCCTCACCTCCTCAGCATCGCTGGACATGGCTAAATAATAGCTGCAAAATGTTACTCTTGTTAAACAATTTTACTATTATAGTCTCTGAGATTTGTCTCTTACTCTGCAACATCTTATTGTTGTTCTCTTTCTTTAAAGATAACGACAACATCAACCATGAGTGATAATGAGCAATCCGTTGATCTCGATCTTATCGTTGAACTTGTCATTGAAACGTCAGTGGAAGTGGATCCCTTAGATGATTTAAATCCTGAGGATGATGAAGAACATGATGAGGATGCCGATTTGTCAGAATTGTATGACATAGGGTGGGAAGCTGACGTGCTTGAGACTATGGAACTATAAACATTTATTTTTAAAATTTACTGGAAATAAAAAGTAAAAATGTAAACCGTTTCATTTAAAATTAAACACAACTTGAAAAACATGTTATGTGTAGTGTCTTTAATAAAATAGTCAAATATGCTCATAAAAATATTTCTAAACCAATGAAAAGTTTTATTAACAAGTCACATGACCTGTTATGCTTACGTTACGCGCTCCGCGCCGCGCCCCGGATTGCTTCCGGGAAGCTGCGCTTCGCGCCTCGCGCACCGGAGCACTTCCGGGTGCGCTAACGCGGCGTGTCATATGACGCATTATGCAACAACGCGATACGTCGTTGGGGCTCCACCGGAACTGATTGAATTGGTAGTCTACAGTGTTTCAGGAAGTTTCAGACTGAAGCTGGCGTCAGCATGAGAGCACCCCGTGGCTACGTCGTGGCCATTCTGCGAGCAATCATGGCAGAAGCTCCCCACCGGAACTCTGCGGGAGTCGGGGGCCCCGGTGACTCTTGTAGAATCTTCAAGGCTGATGGGACGCTTTGGGAATGGGGCCCATGCCGTAGCAGTGAAGCGTCCGAGTTCCAGGGTTGTCCAGAGCCATCCTTGCAGGCCAGGCCCAAGTCTGTGGAGCCGACCGCCATTTCCTGAGCTCCGTGGCAGCCGCCTATCGCTGTACCGCAAGAGTGGGTGCAATTCAGCCGGATGGTGGGTGAGACACTGTAATAGCAAGAGCAGGCGTAATTGAGCTGGCCGAGCGAGGCAATGTGCCGCAGGAGCGGGCGCAACTCATCTTGTCGAGTGACGCGCTGGGGTGCAGCTGAGAAACCTCCACCTGGGGAGGTGGGGGAGGCTCGTTCGCGCCGCCTCTCCCTTCCAGTGCACCCCACGCCGTCTCCTGGCGCAGGTATATGTGATGGTTGGACCAGGGCACCGCAGGACGTGTCTTCAGGTCAAACGGATTGTGGGACAACGTCCAGAATGGAAGAGTCACCAAAGGCTAAAAGTTCCGCCGGATCCCGGGAGTCGGCCGCCTATGTCGAGTGAAGTGCTGGGGTGCAGCTGAGAAACCTCCACCTGGGGAGGTGGGGGAGGCTCGTTCGCGCCGCCTCTCCCTTCCAGTGCACCCCACGCCGTCTCCTGGCGCAGGTATATGTGATGGTTGGACCAGGGCACCGCAGGACGTGTCTTTAGGTGAAACCCTCAACTATGGTACCCAACATCCAGGACTTATGCCATTTGTGGAAGGCAGTGACATCGAAGCATCTCAGGGACCAAGCATATCCAGAGTCCTTCCTACAGCCTCTGCGTTCCTTCTTACCTAGTTATGGTTTTTTCACTCCCACTCCAGGCTTTTAGTCTGTGGATGGCAAACTATGAACCTACACTCACCTATGAAAATCTTACTATTGATGCTTGACTGAGGACAAGGAGATCAGTGAAGCGCTGGGGTGTAGCTGAGAAACCTCCACCTGGGAAGGTTCGTTCGCGCCGCTTCTCCCTTCCAGTGCACCCCACGCCGTCTCCTGGCGCAGGTATATGTGATGGTTGGACCAGGGCACCGCAGGACGTGTCTTTAGGGGTGTAGCTGAGAAACCTCCACCTGGGGAGGTGGGGGAGGCTCGTTCGCGCCGCCTCTCCCTTCCAGTGCAACCCACGCCGTCTCCTGGCGCAGGTATATGTGATGGTTGGACCAGGGCACCGCAGGATGTGTCTTTAGGTCAAACCCTCAAGTATGGCACCCAACATCCAGGACTTATGCCATTTGTGGAAGGCAGTGACATCGAAGAATCTCAGGGACCAAGCATATCCAGAGTCCTCCCCGGGGTATTTGCACAACGGTCCTCCACCCCAAGGCCGCCAGCTATGCTACCTTGACAGGAACAGTGTCATGCATTTGGATCGATGTTGCAGCAGGCTGCCATGTAAATAGTTATTTAATGAAACGTTTTACCCTGTTACTTTGTTGGTGTGTTGTATATATTTATAATATTTGCATAGGGTTTGTCGTTATTTTGGGCGGGGTGGGCGGCGGAGCAAATTCACTGAAAAAAACATATGTTATAGACCATATATAGTTAGGAATTAGCATTTACAAAACCTTGAAAATTCACTGAAAAAACCATAGGTTATAGACCATATATAGTTAAATATCTCAAGTCCATCTGTGCACTCGATGGAGATACAGGTCGTCGATCAGAAAATGTGCTGGCCACCTCTAATGGTAATAGCGTGGCCAGGGCTTTTGTCGATGCCTCTGCAAATTGCACAGGGTGCACTTGTTTGACATGCTGCACCATGGTATGTATGGAAATGGAATATTTTTTTGTTGGTTTTCGTCTTGAGAGAAACGAGTCACATATCGTGCAGGTTACTTTTGGTGCATTTACTTTCTTTTGATCTTTAGGATAAGTGAAAAATTGCCAGATGAAAGATTGTTTTTTTCTTCTTAAAGGTAGTCGATCATTTTGTTCAGATTCGGAAGATGAATGAGATACGGTAGCCATTTCACCAAAGTCTTCCGAAAAATGTAGGACGTTGTTCTCTCTTGAGAGTAGAAAAGATAGTGAGAGAAGTGGGTGGAGTGCTGCGTGTAAATTCCAGAATAGAAACTAGTAAGAACCAATTGGAAGTGTTGTTTTCATGTTGCAGCAGGCTGCCATGTAAATAGTTATTTAATAAAACGTTTTACCCTGTTACTTTGCTGGTGTGTTGTATTTATTTATAATATTTGCATAGGGTTTGTCGTTATTTTGGGCGGGGTGGGCGGCGGAGCCGAGCTATGTTGCAGCCATCATGGCGTCGAGCTCGGTTTCTCTCACAAGTTTCATATTTCTCATGAGGGGTTGTTCCTAATGTTTCTATTTTAGCGAGGTCAAAAAGAGATCCTATCAGTGGCCTACTGATTTTGCTCGATTCCTTTTGTTTTTTCTAATGATTTTTAAGTTAAAGTTTGCTAGCACGATACAGCGGCTAGTCCGCATTTTATATATATGTCTTTTTTATTAGGGGTGTCCTCCGGTGGAGTCGGACGATCTACCTCTAATAAACGGTAAGTGTTTCTCTGAAGGAATGCGTCTTGAAAGTGGCTGACTGTAATGTATGATATTTCACTCAGTGACTTTCAGGCCCATGCTGTTTCAAAACTGTGCATGTGCTTGAAGCAGGCGTAGGTATTGACGCAGCATTGTGAATATAGTGCATTGGTGAGCCTTGCTGGAGCTGCATCACAGTTGCGATGCAACTCTAGCAATGTATTACTTTTTCAGCACAGATGTGTTACGCATGTATGGTGTTTTTGTACCATGGTGCGCCACATTTCAAATGTGGCACACCATGGGTAACGGAGCACTAGCATACTGTGGTGCACATTAACTGGTGCACATCTGGGTATGAAGTAGTTAACATAAATCTGCCCCATAGGTTACAAATCCACGTTTAGTAGACTGTTTGGCCTTTGTAGTTTTATGTTTTTTCTGTTATTCTATGTAGGTATGTAATATTGCAATATTTTTGTCACGAAAAAGAAGCCATGAGTATTGCGTTTGTGAAAGATTGCCAGATTTTTAAAATTAAAAAGCAACAACCATGGCATTGTTTAATATAGTATTGTAAATACTTATCTTTAACAATGATGAGAGAGTATAAAAAGGTTAACCTGATGTTTTAAAGTTATTCACAGGCTTCTTTAGAGGAAGTATTCTATATGATTGTAGCGTGGGTGTTTCACTTTTTTATAGGTAATACAATGCATTCTGTATGCTGTAGCAGGAGGAGTACTACATGCTTGAATATTCTTCAGTGCTTATTTTCATTTCGTAAGTGGTATTGAGACTGACACAGAACTTCAATGGATCGTAGGGGCTGTTCCTGTGCATCTGGAGGACTGCCAAGCCGTTGCAGCAGTGGGAGTGAGGCCTCTCACGACACAGAATTTCAATGGATCGGAGCGGCTGTTCCTGTGCATCTGGAGGACTGCCAAGCCGTTGCAGCAGTGGGAGTGAGGCCTGTTACAGGGGCGTAGCGCAGCTCCTTTTGATGTTCACAATTGCAGATAACAGGGTAGAGATGTCCGTGGAATTTATGGATGGTTAGTCACACTAGAGTGTGGGCGGCGCCCCTAGCACTTCATTACGGCACACAGGGGAGCCGTGTTGCACAGTTTGAGAATCAGAGACTTAGGAGATAAACCTTCATAATAGGAAGGCTTCTAAGTGATAAAAATCGCCGGTGCTCGGCGTTAAAAATATCACTGCTATCGGTGGAATTTTCCACGGTGTTAGTGCTTCAACAGAAATGGGAACACATATCTGATAGAAAATCCTGTAACAATCTCAGTATTTCACATTATCGCGTGAAAAGAAAGTCTTTCGAAAGATGTTGAACGTTGTTCTCTTTTCAGAGTAGAAAAGATAGTGAGAGAAGTGGGTGGAGTGCTCCGTGTAAATTGCAGAATAGAAACTACTAAGAACCAATTGGAAGTGTTGTTTTCAAGTCACATGACTTCACATGCGCGTCTCAGGACGTGTACGCGGTGATAGTATCTGGTCACCTACGCCATTTGGAAGTAGCGGTCTAATTCAGCGAAGTTTCAAAACGTGAAAAGGAGTAAATCCAAACATATCCGGATTTAATATATCTTCTGAGCTCGATTCTAGCATACAATTGTTAAAGTATAAAACCTTTTATATTTTTTTTTAAAATACCAAGGTGTGTACATTCGGTCACACAGGAAAGTTTAAAAAAACATTCGGCTCCATTTAATGAAAATTTTCATAATATTAAAAAAGAAGCCTAGGTTTAGTCTCTTTGACGTAGTATAAGTTCTTTGATGGGTCTATGAAGAAATTCAATAAGTTCAGATTGCAAAGTTTTCACGAAATATATAGGCGGGTGCGCGCACACGGTCGCGCACGAACGAAAGCCAAAAAAGCGGAGATAAAGCCCCTTTATAATATGCTCCTGGAGCTCTTTTTGGTAGAATGAGTTAGTTCTGAAAAGAACTTTTTTTTTTTTTTTTTTTAAAACAAGTGTTTTGTTGTTTTTGATTTTTTAAACTTGCAACTTCATTTTCATGTGTGACACAGGATCAAAATGAAATGAAGAAATTTATCTTTTCTCGGGGCATTTATGACTCTCAATTTTTAGTTTAGTAAGAATGAGGCTCTGCTCTCCGTACAGAAGAATTTCTCCACACTCGTTGCATTTCATGTGCACCGTTGCAAGATATGGTCTCAAGTCCATCACAGCACTCGATGGAGATACAGGTCGTCCACCAGAAGATGTGCTGGCCACCTCTGATGGTAATAGCGTGGCCAGGGCTCTTGTCGATGCCTTTGCAAATTGCACAGGGTGCACTTGTTTGACATGCCGCACCATGGTATGTATGGAAAAGGAATATTTTTTTCTTGGATTTCCTCTTGAGAGAACCGAATTGCATATCGTGCAGCTAACTTTTGGCGCATTCACTTTCTTTTGTTCTTCAGGATAAGTGAAAAATTGCCAAATAAAAGATTCCTTTTTTCTTTTTAAAGGTAGTCGCTCATTTCCTTCAGATTCGGAAGATGAATGCGGGGCGGCAGCCATTTCAGCAAAGTCTTCCGAAGGGTGTTCAACGTCGTTCTCTTTTGAGAGTAGAAAAGATAGTGAGAGAAGTGGGTGGAGTGCTCCGTGTAAATTGCAGAATAGAAACTACTAAGAACCAATTGGAAGTGTTGTTTTCAAGTCACATGACTTCACATGCGCGTCTCAGGACGTGTACGCGGTGATAGTATCTGGTCACGTACGCCATTTGGAAGTAGCGGTCTAATTCAGCGAAGTTTCAAAACGTGAAAAGGAGTAAATCCAAACATATCCAGATTTAATATATCTTCTGAGCTCGATTCAAGCATACAATTGTTAAAGTATAAAACCTTTTATATATTTTTTCTGTATCGCTTTACAAGGAGTCTCTATGCAACTTGAACAGTGAAGAAAACGGCTTGTTTCCGAAAAAAATATTTCCAGAACTTTATTGACAAAAGTATAGGTTGTATACACGAGATATTTCTGAATTAGCATTTTAAAAACCAATGAAATTCACTGAAAAAACCATAGGTTTGACACCAGTTATAGTTAGCTGTAAATTTTACTGATATAAAACCAATGAAATTCCACGTTATAGTTAGTTGGACTCACTATAACTTGCGCGTGTAATGCACTGCTGATGACGTCACATATATATATATTGTTTTTTTTTTTTTTGGCCAACTTCCTATTGACCTCAACTCAGGAAATTTCAGAGAGGGGACCGATGGGCTCTCAGGGTGGAGGTGTATCTATAAAACAAGTGCGAGATCCGAGCTATATGAAAAAGAAGTCAAGAAAACTGCCTGTTGCACCACATGATGCAATAGATGTTTTTAATGAAGCTGTACTTTTGGATCTGGAAAAACTATCAAAAGGGAAGATGAACATGCAATCATCTAACATCACGAGGAGAGAATGGAAGGCAATGAAGTTCCTAAAAAAACGATCAAACCATAGAAATTAAACCCTCAGATAAAGGAGGTAATATTGTGATTTTCAGCAAGAAACAGTATGAACAAGAGGCACAAAGACAACTTAAAGACAAAGAGTGCTATGCCATCATACAGAGAACTGAATATCTGAAAAGCATAACGGAATATAAATCTATGCTAATTAAATGGAAGGATGATGGTATGATCAATATGGAAGAGTTCCTTCTCTTGCAATGTGAATCACCAATATTACCGACCTTCTACCATCTCCCGAAGATACATAAGAGCGCCAAAAGACCACCAGGGCGCCCAATTGTATCTTAAATTGGGATCCTTTTGAAAAATACATCACGCTTCATTGATTCGTACCTGGCCCCCATAGTAAAAGATTTACCGTCATACGTGAGGGATACACAGGATTTCCTCCGTATTATGGACAACATTTCTTGGGATTCAGACATGCTTTTAATAACATTGGATGTGGTGAACTTATACACTTGTATAGCCCATGAGGATGGCATGAAGGCGATCAAGTGGTTTCTAGATAAAAAAACAGAGAAACATAGGTCACACAGCAATATGTTGTTAAAAATTATATGCTTTTGCCTGCACCATAGCATTTTCCTTTTTTCAGGCCAGTTATTCAAACAAATCAGAGGGACCTCTATGGGCTCGTGCTTCTCCCCCAGCTACGGGAACTTGTTCGTGGGCTGGTGGGAGAAGGATGAGGCATGCGGTGAGACCAATGAGGGATGGACCGACAAGATTCTAATGTGGACTAGGTATATTGACGACCTTTTTATTGTGTGGCGCGGCGATCGCACCTCGGCTGAGGAATACATCGCCGTCCTCAACAATAACAGTTGCAACCTAAAGTTTACCAGCACAATAAGTGCAACAAGTATCTGCTACTTGGACTTGGAGGATTTTATATACAACAATACTCTCCAAACGAGACTCTTCAGAAAACCCACGGCGGGTAATGCCGTGTTACATGCGGCAAGTTACCATCCGAAGAGTCTTATTAAAAATGTCCCCTATGGCGAATTTCTGCGGCTAAAAAGAAACTGTTCAGTAGAAACTGATTTTCAACAAGGTGAAGCTGATGCCAGCAGAAGGTTTCAGGATAGGGGATATTCCAAGAGCTTACTTGAACAGGCCTCAAAGAAGGCGTCAACAATTAATAGGAGGGATCTCCTGGTGGTAAAGAATGCACCAATGGTGGAAGATGAGGTGAGAATGATCACCAAGTTCAACACCAAATCTGGAAACCTAGTCCATAGTTTTAAGAAAAATTGGCACATTTTGACCACTGACAACGTTTTGAAAGGGCATCTTCCTCAGCAGCCCTTGATTACATATCGGCGTTGTCAGTCACTTTCAGATCATCTAATTCGTAGCCATTTTTCCTCAAAGCCCCAAACCACTGAACTCAGTAACATCAAAGGGTTCTTCCCCTGTTTGCGCTGCAAAGCCTGTAAAAACAGTAAGAATGTATCAGAATATCCGGGCAGAACAGGAGAGGATAGACCAAATAGGAAAATAAAGAACCTCCTAAATTGCAATTCAGATTTCACCGTCTACTGTCTAGAGTGCCCCTGCAAAAAAAGATACATTGGAGTACCATCAACCCCACGAAACTCAGAATCCCTGAACATATGCGAGCAATCGTGAATAAGGATAAAGCCTATCCGGTTGCTCGTCATTTTGCAGAATGTCATCCAAGCAACAGGGATCTTCTGAGTTTCTATTGCATCGACCAGGTTAAGCGCCTGGAACGAGGGGGGGGACAGAGAAAAGGCACTTAGAGTCCTAGAATCTAGGTACATTATAGACCTTAAAACCATGACTCCATGGGGCCTTAATGATGACGAGGAATTGTGGGTCCACCTCTAACTGTACACATGGGATCATGTGTATCAATACTGTCATTTACCATAATCTAACGGATAAAGGGATACACTGCCTGTAAATACAAACCTATCCGAAAAGCCAACATCTTTGTTTTGGAATTTATATAGCAGAGTTATCGTTGCCCATACAGGGCCACAAAACCTAAAAAACAAATACGAAAGCACCAATAAGAATAAAATGCTAAACATTCTGGTCCCTGGCATTAACAATTGAATGCAATTGGGGATACACCCCTACAAAGCAAAACTAAAAACAAATGTAAAGTTTCAATCAGTTACTGAACGTTTTTTTGCTCTGCACTAGAATGAAAATGCTAGCATGTATAGAAATTACAAACTGTTTGTTGTAAAAATGTTTTTATTATGCACCAAGCACTTTATTTTTCGCCATTTAAACACTGTTGATATATGTGGATACATATGTTTAAAGATGGCCATCATGTTTGACAATAATGACCATCATTTATGTCTATGATTGTAGTAATGACCGGTGGGTTTAAAATGGCGTATGATGGTTTGCACAAACTGACACTGACAAAGCTAGATTAGCGAAACGCGTCTGTCTGGGGTGAGGGGGTCTGCATTAATAACACTTGAAAATCGGATACCAGCGTGCTTGCCGTTTTTCCGACAAGACAGTCGGATTGTGTTGTAGTTTCTAAGCGCCCCACCAGCGCTGGATTATAAGCACCCGGGAGTTGGAGGAGCGATGGCGGTGGAGAAGCCTGTGTCACAAATCATTATGGCCGTCAGCCCTGAGGCATTTGGAGCAATATGAACCGTTACAGACACGAATTACGTGATCTGAAGAACCTATATCGGAAGGAAATCTGCCGCTCACCTGTGGTTTCGAGAGCGACGCGAGGTAGACGTCGGATGACGACGACCGAACGCCAGCATCGGACGCGGTGAGTGAAAGCATTTCCGCATTGTGCACTATACTATTTGCCCAGCCTCTCTCCCTAAGGTACTGTGTCTAAGTGCAGACCCCTGAAACAAAGTGGACAGTCACCACCCCGCACGAACTAAGCATTTATAAGCACATTCTTGATTTTACAAAGATGTCGGAGAATGAGGATATAATGGGGGAAAGAGAGTCTGCTGCAAACGTGATGTTCAGATCCACCAAGGACAGACCCCTAAGAACGGATAATGCCACAATACCACCGGTAACAACCAGTAATTTAAAAACACTCTTTCAGAGATTGGAAAAATTACAAGAGAGAGAGGTGCGAAAGTGGTGGGAGGCTACCTCCCTGCAACGTTACATAGAATGTAATAGGATCCCCAGGGGTCTACGCATTTTCACGATACCCTCCTATGAAAATCCTGACCCCACATTACTAAAAGACTGGGCGGAATACACGGCTGAGTCATCGAAAGGGATGGTACGCCTACTTATACAATACGCATGGAGTGACCCTGACAAATGCATAAAAGAAATTAAAGAGGTGGAGACTTTAATTGCAAAGGAAACAGACCTAAAGGCAAGTGAAAATCTAAGAAGCGCAATGGCGAAAAATATCAAGGAGTATGAATTAGGAATTCGCAAGAGAAAACAAACCAAATTCCAAAGGGATGAGCAGGATTATTTATCAGGCAGGATACTGACTTTTGCTCGTAAATTTGATGCCACCAGAAAACGACTTGCGCAAGGAACCGTGGATCCAAATAATGCAGACACGGAAGAATCAGAGGTGTCTGATGGTGAACAACCCACAGCTCCTGCAACGAAAGAGAAGACCAGCGCGAAACCTTTTTTCGACGAATATCAAGTCATAAAGTAAACACGCCAAAGAACACAGCAAAGGAATCACCCTCCCCCCCAACAAAGCAAAAAAGGAGAACAAGGCGGGGAGAAGGGGCAAGAGGAGGCACACAGACAACTGCCTCACCAAGGGTGACCCGAAGGGTAACGTATCGCAGGAGAAGACAATAATGATGGATGACAACAATATCATCAACCTGTCAAAAAGAGAACTAACAGGCGATGAGATAAAAGTCCTCAAGAAAGGGCTGAGTTTTTGTCCTGCAAGTGAGTTCGATCTGGTAGACACAAGAATACATCTTTTTAGATATATTCGAAAATTAAAATTAAAAATATCTTTTTGTTACATCCCAAAGACCCCACTGTGAAAACCCAATTGGAAAATTTCACAGAGGAAGCTGCAGAAATACACCCTAACACTCTGGCCAACTTCCTATTGACCCCCAACTCAGGAAATTTCAGAGAGGGGACCGATGGGCTCTCAGGGTGGAGGTGTATCTATAAAACAAGTGCGAGATCCGAGCTATATGAAAAAGAAGTCAAGAAAACTGCCTGTTGCACCACATGATGCAATTGATGTTTTTAATGAAGCTGTACTTTTGGATCTGGAAAAACTATCAAAAGGGAAGATAAACATGCAATCATCTAACATCACGAAGAGAGAACGGGAGGCAATTAAGTCCCTAAAAAACGATCAAACCATAGAAATTAAACCCTCAGATAAAGGAGGTAATATTGTGATTTTCAGCAAGGAACAGTATGAACAAGAGGCACAAAGACAACTTAAAGACATAGAGTGCTATACCATCATACAGAGAACTGAATATCTGAAAAGCATAACGGAATATCAATCTATGCTAATGAAATGGAAGGATGATGGTATGATCAATATGGAAGAGTTCCTTTTCTTGCAATGTGAATCACCAATATTACCGACCTTCTACCAGCTCCGAAGATACATAAGAACGCCAAAAGACCACCAGGGCGCCCAATTGTATCTTCAATTGGGAGCCTTTTGGTGAATACATCACGCTTCATTGATTCGTACCTGGCCCCCATAGTAAAAGATTTACCGTCATACGTGAGGGATACACAGGATTTCCTCCGTATTATGGGCAACATTTCTTGGGATTCAGACATGCTTTTAAAAACACTGGATGTGGTGAACTTATACACTTGTATAGCCCATGAGGATGGCATGAAGGCGATCAAGTGGTTTCTAGATAAAAAACCAGAGAAACATAGGTCACACAGCAATATGTTGTTAAAAATGTTATGCTTTTGCCTGCACCATAACATTTTCCTTTTTTCAGGCCAGTTGTTCAAACAAATCAGGGCGACCTCTATGGGCTCGTGCTTCTCCCCCAGCTACGCGAACTTGTTTGTGGGCTGGTGGGAGAAGCATGAGGCATGGGGTGAGACCAATGAGGGATGGACAGACAAGATTCTAATGTGGAGTAGGTATATTGGTGACTTTTTTATTGTGTGGCGCGGCGATCGCACCTCGGCTGAGGAATACATCGCCGTCCTCAACAATAACAGTTGCAACCTAAAATTTACCAGCACAATAAGTGCAACAAGCATCTGCTACTTGGACTTGGAGGTTTTTATATACAACAATACTCTCCAAACGAGACTCTTCAGAAAACCCACGGCGGGTAATGCCGTGTTACATGCAGCAAGTTACCATCCGAAGTGTCTTATTAAAAATGTCCCCTATGGCGAATTTCTGCGGCTAAAAAGAAACTGTTCAGTAGAAACTGATTTTCAACAAGCTGAAGCTGATGCCAGCAGAAGGTTTCAGGATAGGGGATATTCCAAGAGCTTACTTGAACAGGCCTCAAAGAAGGCGTCAACAATTAACAGGAGGGATCTCCTGGTGGTAAAGAATGCACCAATGGTGGAAGATGAGGTGAGAATGATCACCAAGTTCAACACCAAATCTGGAGACCTAGTCCATAGTTTTAAGAAAAATTGGCACATTTTGACCACTGACAACGTTTTGAAAGGGCATCTTCCTCAGCAGCCCTTGATTACATATCGGCATTGTCAGTCACTTTCAGATCATCTAATTCGTAGCCATTTTTCCTCAAAGCCCCAAACCACTGAACTCAGTAACATCAAAGGGTTCTTCCCCTGTTTGCGCTGCAAAGCCTGTAAAAACAGTAAGAAGGTATCAGAGTATCCGGGCAGAACAGGAGAGGATAGACCAAATAGGAAAATAAAGAAACTCCTAAATTGCAATTCAGATTTCACCATCTACTGTCTAGAGTGCCCCTGCAAAAAAAGATACATTGGGAGTACCATCAACCCCACGAAACTCAGAATCCTTGAACATATGCGAGCAATCGTGAATAAGGATAAAGCCTATCCGGTTGCTCGTCATTTTGCAGAATGTCATCAAAGCAACAGGGATCTTCTGAGTGTCTATTGCATCGACCAGGTTAAGCGCCTGGAACGAGGGGGGACAGAGAAAAGGCACTTAGAGTCCTAGAATCTAGGTACATTATAGACCTAAATACCAGGACTCCATGGGGCCTTAATAATGACGAGGAATTGTGGGTCCACCTCTAACTGGGATCATGTGTATCAACACTGTCATTTACCCATAATCTAACGGATAAGGGGATACACTGCCTGTAAATACAAACCTACCCGAAAAGCCGACATCTTTGTTTTGGAATTTATATAGCAGAGTTATCGTTGCCCATACAGGGCAACAAAACCTAAAAAACAAATACAAAAGCACCAATAAGAATAAAATGTTAAACATTCTGGTCCCTGGCATTAACAATTGAATGCAATTGGGGATACACCCCTACAAAGCAAAACTAAAAACAAATGTAAAGTTTCAATCAGTTACAGACGATCTGAACGTTTTTTTGCTCTGCACTAGAATGAAATGCTAGCATGTATAGAAATTACAAACTGTTTGTTGTAAAAATGTTTTAATTATGTACCAAGCAATTTATTTTTCGCCATTTAAACACTGTTGATATATGTGGATACATATGTTTAAAGATGGCCACCGTGTTTGACATTAATTACCATCATTTATGTCTATGATTGTAGTAATGACCGGTGGGTTTAAAATGGCGTATGATGGTTTGCACAAACTGACACTGACGAAGCTAGATTAGCGAAACGCGTCTGTCTGGGGTGAGGGGGTCTGCACTAAAAACACTTGAAAATCGGATACCAGCGTGCTAGTCGTTTTTCCGACAAGACAGTCGGATTGTGTTGTAATATATATATATATATATATATATATATATCCCAACGTAGTTTTGGGCAAAATCCAAGCCACTTTGTGCGGCGGGCAACACGGCAGGGAAGCCACTCCCAAATTTTCAACAGCAACTCCAGCACACAAGAAATAAACTCACTGGTACCGTGGCCTCAATTTTCAAACGGTATTTATTTCAGCAACGGGTAAACCCGACGCGTTTCGCAGTTAACCCCACTGCTTGTTCACGGGTGAATTAATAAAGTGCAATACATGTATTTAAAGGTGCAGGGTTCAATTACCTCACAGTGATAAACATAGTAAACATACTTTGACATTTGAATTCGATGCAATATTTACAAGTGTGTTCCAGTATTCAAATAAAGAACTTCATTACTTTTCTTCAAATTGTATTTAGTTTGTCACTCAATACGTAGTAAACACCAACGTATTTATGTCATACTGGCTACTCGCCATGAAAATAAATAAAGTTTTTACAAAAAATAAAAATGTTCTTCAGTTCCGCCCTTGTGGGCTATATCATATTCAGTGGTGATATTGCTCAAGTGAGCTATTCCCCATAAGTTCTTTACAATCATCCTTTACGTTCTTCATTTCTGCAACAAAATCAGATATATTCTATGTTATAAAATTTTTGAACCTCTAGTGACAAATCATAAACGAAAATGTAAAAACTTTTTAAAAGATACTCAGTAAGGAAGGTTGTGATTCTGGGTTAGTCGTTTATCTCAGATGTATTGACATTTCTTCATCAAAATCCAAACCAAAAGGGATCAATGTGTTATATTTTATAATCATCTTTGATTCAAGCTTCCTTAATTCAAGTGGGCGGTTCCCTCCTCTTTCTCTCGGTGGTATAGAGTCCAACACACAGAATTTGAGGAGATTTTGATTCAACTTGTGTTTGTCATTAAAATGCTGGGCGACAGGATACTGTCTATCATGTTTAGCAATTGCCCACAAGTGCTCTAAAATACCCAGTTTTACCTTTTTGATGGTGCTCCCATGTAAAATAAATTGCATGGGCACTTTAAGGCGTATACCGCAAATTCTGTATCGCAGGAAAAATGTTTCATGATTTTGAACGCAGGTTTGTCTTTACAAAGTTTAACCGTTTTGCAGTTCTGACTGAATCGACACGCCTTGCACTTTGTGCAAGTAAAGAAACCCTGTATAGGATTCAATTTTCTAGTTTCCTTAAAGCCACTTGTCATTAACGTGTCTTTTAATGATTTACTCCTTCTAAAAGTTATCGAAGGATGTTGCCCCAGAAAGTCCTTCAAATCCTCGTCTGTTTTTAGAACCTCACAAAACTTTTTTAAGCTCCTACGCACCTCCCAAGCCTGGTTGTGGTATGTAGTTATGAATCTCAACTCATTTTCTGTAGTTTGTTCAGTTTCTTTCTCTTTAAACAACTCGTCCCTTTCTATTCTAGCAACTTTATCAACAGCTGATTGAATAGTTGCAAAGCCATAGCCACGCTCTTTAAATCTTGCTACCATGACGTGTTCTTCTTTTGCATAATACTCTTGTGAGCTGCAATTTCGCTTAGCACGTAACAGTTCCCCATAGGGGATACTGTTAATTAAATTTTTGGAATGACAACTTTGGGCCATCAATAGGCTGTTCCCAGCCGTCTTCTTTCTGTGTAATTCACTGCATATCACATTGTTCAAAATACTCAATTCTAGATCTAGGAATTCAATTTTTTCCCTGCTCATCTCACTTGTAAATTGTAGGTTACAATCATTCTGGTTCAATGTCCTGACAAATTCCTCTGCTTGTATCTGATCTCAATCCCAGATACAGAATACGTCGTCAATGTACCGTACCCAGAGGACGACATAATCATGATACTGATAGATGTTCCGGGCCACCTGCTCCTCCCACCAGCCGAGGTAAAGACCTGCAAAGCTGGGGGCGAAGCAGGTTCCCATTGCCGTCCCCTGGGTTTGTTTGATGTGAACTTTATTGAAAATGAAAAAAAAAAATCAAACATAATGTTATCATTTCAAGTAGCATTTCTGAGTGTAGGAGAAATAATAAAGATCTTTCCCTGAGAAAATGTCTGCACGCATCTACACCAGCTCCTTGTGGGATGCTGGTATAGAGACTGCACACATCCATACTCATTAGGAGGTATCCCTCCTTCCATTCGATTCCCTTGATCTTTTTCAAAAAATCTCCAGTGTCCTTAACATAAGCTGGCAATCCTTGTACAAAGGGTTGGAGAAAATGGTCTACGTACTTTGACACATTTTCAAGTAAACTACCTCGTGAGGAAACTATAGGTCTCCCTGGGGGCAAGGTGGCATGTTTATGAATTTTGGGCACGAGATATAAAATTGGAATTTTGGGATCTTTACAATTTAAAAAGAGATATTCATTTTGTTCCAAAATACCCTCATCTCTCCATCCAATCAACATTTTTGACACTGTTTCTATTGTAGCCTCATACTCATTTTTAGTCACCACACAATATTTCGTACAATCCGATAGTTGTTTCAGTCCTTCATCTAGGTACATTTGTAAAGGCCAGACCACCACATTTCCCCCCTTGTCTGCCTTTTTAATCACAATGTCTCTGCGTTCCTCCAAGGACCTGATGGCCTCTCTTTGAATTTTTGACAAATTTTGTTTACTTTTTGATCCTTTCTTATCAATGTTCTTAAGTTCCTGAATCATCCCTCGTTCGAAGCAATTTATTGCGTCATTATTTATTTGTGGGATGAAAATTGATTTTGGCTTAAAATTACTTCTACCGCTCATTCCAATGTAAATGTCCGTATTTGCTAGGTTCAGAAAAGGAACATCTATAAAGTTTTCTGTGTTGCCTAATTCTTGTACCACATGCAATATGTCAATGTCAAGGACATTTAGGCTTGTTGGAACCTCAGAGACATTTGATGATTTCTTGCTTTTATGTGTCGCAAACCATTTTTTCAATTTAAGCTTTCTGGTGAAATTAAAAAGATCAATTCTGGTTTCAGTGTAATTAAAACCTGACGATGGACAAAACGACAATCCTTTAGCTAGAACATCTAATTCAACATCAGAAAGTAAATAATTTGAGAGGTTTACCACAGTTTGGCTGATCTTCATTTTTTTGCTTGTCTTCCCCTGGTTAGCATTCCCACTGGGGTTTCTCCTGTGCTGTTTGTGGCGTAATTCCTCCCTCTTCCTCCTTTGCCTCCTCGACCACGACCTCGTACTGGGCTTTCGCTGTTGACTTGAATATTTTGTGTCCTTCCTTTTGTCATTAGCGTGATCTCCTTTAAAAAGCGTTCTTTTACTCCTTCTGGCTCGCTGGGAATACTGCTTTCATTTCCATTGGCTGTTGAATTGCTTGTTTCACCATGCAATGGTGCCGTTTCTGCATGTAGAGGTAGCATTGTGTTTTGTTTGTCTTTATCTTTCTCGATTGTGTCTCTTCTTAGATGGTCACATTTTTTGCTAAATGTAAGAATCTGACCGTTTCTATAGTCAGCTTCGTCTCTTTCAAACTTAATTAATTTCTTTAGTTTGATTTCTTCTTCAATTTTTAATAGTTTTTTGTTCATTTTATTCATTTCCAGTTCAAATTCTTCCAAAGAATATAGGTCTTTTAATTTCTTCATTAATCCCTCAATTTCTTCATTGAGTTTAGTACACTCCTTTTCCGCATATTTGATGAGGATTCTTAACATGTTTTTTGAACATTCCTCATTGTTTCCCATCCATTCGTTTATCAAATCCGGATCTGGATTCTGAAAAGTGGGGATTGTGTAAATACGTAAGCCTCGTGGTACTCGTCCGACATCCACATATTGTTGTAGGGCCATAGCTTCCCAGCCTTTAGATTGCTCTCTTTTCGATGCTTTCCACAACGCATCCCATAGTTTGCGCTTCTCATCTGTTCCACCGGTAGCATGTTGTGCTGTTGATGCGGTGGTGCCCATATTCATAGTTTTGGTAAACAGCTTGCTTGCTGCCTCCTTCCGTTTACTGCGGAGGCAAAGGAGGAATAGGGAGGAATTACGCCACAAACAGCACAGGAGTAACCGATGTGGGAATGCTAACCAGGGGAAGACAAGCAAAAAAATGAAGAACAGCCAAACTGTGGTAAACCTCTCAAATTATTTACTTTCTGATGTTGAATTAGATGTTCTAGCTAAAGGATTGTTGTTTTGTCCATCGTCAGGTTTTAATTACACTGAAACCAGAATTTATCTTTTTAATTTCACCAGAAAGCTTAAATTGAAAAAATGGTTTGCGACACATAAAGCAAGAAATCACCAAATGTCTCTGAGGTTCCAGCAAGCCTAAATGTCCTTGACATTGACATATTGCATGTGGTAAAAGAATTAGGCAATACATTAAACTTTATAAATGATCCTTTTCTGAACCTAGCAAATACGGACATTGACATTGGAATGAGCGGTAGAAGTAATTTTAAGCCAAAATCCGTTTTCATCCCACAAATAAATAATGACGCAATAAATTGCTTCAAACGAGGGATGATTCAGGAACTTAAGAACATTGATAAGAAAGGATCAAAAAGTAAACAAAATTTGTCAAAAATTCAAAGAGAGGCCATCAGGTCCTTGGAGGAACGCAGAGACACTGTGATTAAAAAGGCAGACAAGGGGGGAAATGTGGTGGTCTGGCCTTTACAAATGTACCTAGATGAAGGACTGAAACAACTATCGGATTGTACGAAATATTGTGTGGTGACTAAAAATGAGTATGAGGCTACAGTAGAAACAGTGTCAAAAATGTTGATTGGATGGAGAGATGAGGGTATTTTGGAACAAAATGAATATCTCTTTTTAAATTGTAAAGATCCCAAAACTCCAATTTTATATCTCCTGCCCAAAATTCATAAACATGCCACCTTGCCACCAGGGAGACCTGTCCTCACGCGGTAGTTTACTTGAAAATGTGTCAAAGTACGTAGACCATTTTCTCATACCCTTTGTACAAGGATTGCCAGCTTATGTTAAGGACACTGGAGATTTTTTGAAAAAGATCAAGGGAATCGAATGGAAGGACGGATACCTCCTAATGAGTATGGATGTGTGCAGTCTCTATACCAGCATCCCACAAGGAGCTTGTGTAGATGCATGCAGACATTTTCTCAGGGAAAGATCTTTATCATTTCTCCTACACTCAGAAATGCTACTTGAAATGATAACGTTATGTTTGAATTTTTTTTTTCATTTTCAATAAAGTTCCCATCAAACAAACCCAGGTTACGGCAATGGGAACCTGCTTTGCCCCCAGCTTTGCAGGTCTTTACCTCGGCTGGTGGGAGGAGCAGGTGGCCTGGAACATCTATCAGTATCATGATCATGTCGTCCTCTGAGCACGGTACATTGACGACGTATTCTGTATCTGGGATGGAGATCAGATACAAGCAGAGGAATTTGTCAGGACATTGAACCAGAATGATTGTTACCTACAATTTTCAAGTGAGATGAGCAGGGAAAAAATTTAATTCCTAGATCTAGAATTGAGTATTGTGAACAATGTGATATGCAGTAAATTACACAGAAAGAAGAGGGCTGGGAACAGCCTATTGTTGGCCGAACATTGTCATCCCAAAAATGTAATTAACAGTATCCCCTATGGGTAACTGTTACGTGCTAAGCGAAATTGCAGCTCACAAGAGGATTATGCAAAAGAAGAACAAGTCATGGTAGCAAGATTGGAAGAGCGTGGCTATGGCTTTGCAACTATTCAATCAGCTGTTGATAAAGTTGCTAGAATAGAAAGGGACGAGTTGTTTAAAGAGAAAGAAACCGAACAAACTACAGAAAATTAGTTGAGATTCATAACTTCATACCACAACCAGGCTTGGGAGGTGCGTAGGAGCTTAAAAAAGTTTTGGGAGGTTCTTAAAACAGACGAGGATTTGAAGGACAATCTGGGGCAACATCCTTCGATAACTTTTAGAAGGAGTAAATCATTAAAAGACACGTTAATGACAAGTGGCTTTAAGGAAACTAGAAAATTGAATCCTATACAGGGTTTCTTTACTTGCACAAAGTGCAAGGCGTGTCGATTCAGTCAGAACTGCAAAACGGTTAAACTTTGTAAAGACAAACCTGCGTTCAAAATCATGAAACATTTTTCCTGCGATACAGAATTTGCGGTATACGCCTTAAAGTGCCCATGCAATTTATTTTACATAGGGAGCACCATTAAAAAGGTAAAACTGTGTATTTTAGAGCACTTGCGGGCAATTGCTAAACATGATAGACAGTATTCTGTCGCCCAGGATTTTAATGACAAACACAATTTGAATCAACATCTCCTCAAATTCTGTGTGTTCGACTCTATACCATCGAGATAAAGAGGAGGGAACCGCAAACTTGAATTAAGGAAGCTTGAATCAAAGATGATTATAAAATATAACACATTGATCCCTTTTGGTTTGAATTTTGATGAAGAAATGTCAATACATCTGAGATAAACGACTAACCCAGAATCACATCCTTCCTTACTGAGTATCTTTTTTAAAGTTTTTAAAGTTTTCGTTTATGATTTGTCACTAGAGGTTCAATAATTTTATAACATAGAATATATCTGATTTTGTTGCAGAAATGAAGAACGTAAAGGATGATTGTAAAGAGCTTATGGAGAATAGCTCACTTGAGCAATATCACCACTGAATATGATATAGCCCACAAGGGCGGAACTGTGAAGAACATTCTTCTTTTTTGTAAAAACTTTATTGATTTTCATGGCGAGTAGCCAGTATGACATAAATACGGTGGTGTTTACTACGTATTGAGTGACAAACTAAATACAATTTGAAGAAAAGTAATGAAGTTCTTTATTTGAATACTGGAACACACTTGTAAATATTGCATTGAATTCAAATGTCAAAGTATGTTTACTATGTTTATCAGTGTGACGTAATTGAACCCTGCACCTTTAAATACATGTATTGCACTTTATTAATTCACCCATGAACAAGCAGTGGGGTTAACTGCGAAACGCGTCGGGTTTACCCGTTGCTGAAATAAATACCGTTTGAAAATTGAGGCCACGGTACCAGTGAGTTTATTTCTCGTGTGCTGGAGTTGCTGTTGAGAATATATATATATATATATATATATATATATATATATATATATATATATATATATATATATATATATATATATGAACTCCGCACGAAAAGCGGCGTGCTTCTGCCGCTTGCACGGCGGGCGCTCGACAGGGTCGCCAAACCTTCAAATGTCGAAGTACCTGGTGTAGTCCTCTTATGAAAAGATACCAGAGTCGAGGCCCAATTTACTCATTCAGTGCTCAAGGTTTATTTGGCAAAAATAAACAGCCCCTACGCGTTTCGAGGTAAGCCTACCTCTTGATCACGGGTGGAGTACAAACAAATGCGCTATTCTTTTAAAGTCAAAACGAAATGCATTACGTCATGTATCACGTGATGATAGACATTAAAGACACACTATCGTTCGGCCACAATGTTTCAGTATATCGTAATTCATGGCTTTACAAAATATATAAACACATCTTCAAATACAGAATATGCGGCATGTCTGTCTCAGAATAAAGTATTACTGCATATACATGCGTGTACTTTCTTTCGTAATCACTATCTTGATGATTTTACGAATAAGTGTCAAACAGTTCTTAATTGTGGCATGCCGGTTACTTTACAACCTACCTCCACCCGTGATCAAGAGGTAGGCTTACCTCGAAACGCGTAGGGGCTGTTTATTTTTGCCAAATAAACCTTGAGCACTGAATGAGTAAATTGGGCCTCGACTCTGGTATCTTTTCATAAGAGGACTACACCAGGTACTTCGACATATATATACATATGTATATAGTTATACATATTTATACTTTTTAATATATTTCTAACATTTTGTCATTCATTAAAATTATTATCTATTTATTATTTTTAAGTAAATATATATTACATTTATATATGTATGTTTAATTTATTCATAAATTACATTTATTACTTATAATTGTTAAACTTTCCAAATGCATCTAAACATTTTTTATAATTTAAATGTATTTGTTAATTTATTTCACATTATTTTTTATACATATAAAAAATGATATTTTGTACTTCGATATTTTTAAAACGATATCTTTTTTGCAATATCTTTCTACTTACCATTATAAAGATAGGAGGTCGATATTTTTGACAACCATATTTATGTCCCGATATTTCTCTAGGTCGAAATTAGTGTTGTCGATATTCTGTCAGTGATCCAACACCTGTAATTGAAATGTTGATTGAACAAGGTATCCTGAAATAGATTCTAGAGAGTCCATGCAATTCACCTATCATGGGAATTCGCAAACCTAATGGGAAATACAGAATAGTTCAGGATTAGCGCAAAATCAATCAGATAGTAATATCTAGTTGTCCAATAATGCCAAATCCAGCTGTGATTCTTTATCAAATTCTTTGTGAAGTAGAGTGGTTTTCGGTGATTGATTTGTTTCAAGCTTTTTTCTAAATACCCCTGCATTTGGATAGCCAATATTTATTTGCCTTCTGGTTTTGAAAACGTGTCTTGGCATGGTGCCGAGTTCCTCAAGGGTATACAGAGAGCCCCTCAATATTCAATCAGATATTGAAGAAATGTTTGGAGTCATTGGTAATGCCTAATAATTCAGTTTTAGAGCTGAACATAGATGACTTATTGGTTGCATTGAAAATGAAAGAGCCTTGTGTGAAGGATACTATTGCTCTACTGAACCATTTGTCAGTAGGTGGGCATAAAGTGTCACCAGCAAAATTACAGTTTTGTCAAAAAGAAGTTTTTTACTTGCGTCATAATATTGAGAAAGCAATCAGGAAAGTGTCTCAAGATTGGAATAATGCCATTTTGGAAAAAAATCCTCCAAGAACGCAAAAACAAGTTTGAATGTTCCTGGGAATGTTTGGATATTGCAGGCAGTGGATTATTCGTTTTTCACAGATAGCCAAGCCATTACAAAGACTTATGCACAAAGACATGTCAGATCCTGTACATCTTGCTGATGAATGCATGAAAGCATTTCTTGAACTGCGAGACAGTTTGTGTCGAGCACCCGGATTGGGATGATAGACTTCAATAAGGATTTTGCATTATTTTGTAGCAAACGCGATGGTTGTCCACTTTTATTTCGAACGCAAATGTATGGAACAGCACGCCAATCAGTGGCATCTTTTTCAGCTACATTGGATCCCGTAGCTGCAGCTTTACCTGGTTGTTTGAAAGCGGTTTCTGCTACAGGTATGGGTTTGGAGCAGAGAGCGGTTTCTGCTACAGGTATGGGTTTGGAGCAGAGTGAAATTATTGTAATGGGACATCCGTTGAAAGTGTAGGTGCCACATTCAGTTGAGATTTTGTTAACACAAACTCGCACACAGCACCTTAAAAGCAGTCGGTTAACAATATATGAGCAAATGATTTTGGGAGCTAAGAATGTTACAGTGACAAGATGTACGAGTTTGAATTCAGCTACTTTATTGTCGGTTCCCAGTTACGAAGTGGTGGTGGATGAAGCAGATCATGATAGTTTGGATGTGACTGAATTGTGTATGAAACCAAGACCTGACATACAAGACACTTTGTTACCTGAATCTTATTTTGTGTTGGTTGTAGATGGGTGATGCTTGAGAGATTCAGAAGGTACCTTTAGAACTGCGTATGCAATTTGTACAATGGTGAGTGTCATTGAAGCATGAAGGTTGCAAGGAGTGAGTTCAGCGCCGGTGACAGGACTAGTTGCGCTCACAAGAGTATGTTGCCTTACAAAGCAAATGCGAGTAACCATATTTACAGATAGTCAAGATGGTTTCGGGGTTGTCCATGACTTTGGGCAGTTGTGGTCTCAACGTGGATTCTTGACCTCTTCGGGTTCACCGATACGAAACAGAGAGTGTGTAGGCACTACAATTGCCAGCCCAAATTGGGGTGGTAAAATGTTCAGCACATAAATCTGGTTGTGACTATGTCACTGTGGGCAACAGATATGCCGACAAAATTGCCCGTTTTGTGCTCAAAATTCATATACAATCAATGGGGAGCATTTGAAAGAACGAGCTGATCAAACAGAATGCAGGATAATGTTCTCATCTGTTGAAATATGGGAAGAAATCAGGGAATTACAAGATGCAGCTAGTGAAACAAAAAGAGAAGGGTGGATCAAAGCAGGATGTACACGCAGGGCAGATAATGAAGTGTGGATTTACACTGATGGAAGACTAATATTGCCAGGCAGTTTGTTATCACAAATGGCTAGAGTTTGTTATGGTCCAACACACATGGGTAGAGATGCTATGATTAGACTCTTTGAACAGACACGGTATAATCCCAAATTTCGAGTCATTGCGGAGAGTCTCTGTCGAAGGTGCATAACTTGTCAACAACAGAATTCAGGGAGGAAAACAGTTGTCAGTCTGGGTCGAATTGGAAAAGCAGCAGGTCTATTAATGCGTATGCAGTTTGACTTTATCAACATGATTCCTTGCCATGGTTTAAAGTATCTGTTAGTAATTGTGTGACTGTGTTCTTGTTGAATTGAGGCGTACCCAACAAGCTGTAATGACAGCCTAACTGTTGCTAAATTGCTTCTTAGAGAAATAATTCCTAGATTCGGATTTCCTGTCTCATCAGATAGAGGAACTAATTTTAATAATTAGGTAATTTGGATGATTTTTGCTGCATTACAAATTGAGCAAAAATTGCTTTGTGCTTATTGCCCTGAAGCATCCGGTGTGGTCGAACAAATCAACGGCACAATGAAGTCAAGACTAGCCAAAGTCTGTGCATCCACAACACTGAAATGGCCTGATGCATTACCATTGGTGTTGATGAGTTTGAGAAGTATTCCAGAAAGAAGAACTTGACTGTCCCCACACAAGATTGCGATGGGAAGGGCTATGAGACATCCAATAATCCCAGCGAACCAACTTGTGAACATAACTGATGATTTAGTGCTTGATTATTGCAAAGGATTGGCTGATGTGGTGCATTCGGTATCTCACCAGGTTGGAGAAGTCGCAACTACAGTTCAACAGGAACAAGCATATGACTTGAGCCCTGGAGAGTGGGAGCTCATCATGAAGCATTTGAGAAAGCCGTGTTTGGAGCCTTGCTGAGGTGGGCTACACCAAGTGATTCTTGTGACAACAACAGCAGTTAAATGTGGTGGTGTGCCTAATTGGAACAAAGCAAGTCACTCTTGTCGAGTCCCATGTCCACTTGAAAGCACAGAGTCAGTTGAAGGAGAACAAAGTGAACAAAGATAACCTGAAGAGATTGAGAATCAAGTAGAGTGGGTACAAGCTACTGAGTCTCGCAACACCGTCATTGATGATGCTGAAAGAGAATTGATTCCTGGAAAAGACAGAGAAAAAGAAACAAGGAAATCAGCTAAGCGGAGTCTTGCATCAAATGAAATAGACAGTGTTTCTGGAAAGCGAGCAAGAAACTGTGCTAAATGGCCTAGAGGAGTTAAGAAAGAAAAATATACTTTGAATGAGAAGATTCCAGCAACTGTTATTGAAATATCTAGTCACTCTGAACAAAGTGATATTGAAGGAGAGGAAAATACAGTACGCAAAACAAAGAGAGCGCAAATCACAAGTAAGAAGAACACAGCACCTGAATGGACATATTTGGCTGCTGCAAAGAACGATTGGGAAACATAATTTATTGTGTTTTCTTCTAAAGACAATTTGTCATATGAGCCACCCTAAATGAACTGTGTTTAAGAAAAGGGGTGCAGAAAAAGAGAGAGGAGATTTGAAAATAAGCTGTCGTGACCTGGACCTGAAGCTCAGTTGAAGCTCAGAAAGTGTGTGGGGTACACAGATCATGCTAAACAAATTACAGTATTTTTGAATTTTTTACTTTTTAAAAATTATAAAATGAATAAACCTGAGACTGGTATTCATCAAAATCAAGGTTTTTATTAGTCAAAGGTGCCTTAATGTTTGTGTTATATGTGTTCTTATAATATTGTTTGTCTGGTTGATTCACATTTTAATAGTGCCTTATTTTATGTATCCTGTTAATGTTAATTCTACTAATGATTATGTAAATACAATAACTGACGTAAGGAAAAATCTTAAAGAAGATCCAGAGACTAGTATTAAAAATCCAACAGGGAATTACTTAAAGCAAGATAATTCTATTAATAACTTTTTGTTGAATGTTTTTACTAAACTCCTCTACGAGTATGTAGAAACTATCAATGCAAGAGATTGTTATGTCTGCATGCAATTACCCTCATCTGTGTCAGAAAGGGTGACTTATCAACACCTTCCTTTAACCTATGGAATTTTGTGTAGTGTATTAACAAGTTTATTCTATGGCAAAAAGCAGTTTCAATATTTCTACTCCAACTATGATTTGGTGTTTTCAGAAGTTCCTATCAGGAAGAATATGAATCTAGTGAATAGTGCAAAGAATGCGGAATGCATAGGAGATTTCTTCCACACTAGGGACGGCCAGGTTCCGATGTGGTTAGGAAAGCATTCCCTACTAGGGACCTATTATGATGCGGTTAGGAAGGCCTTCTAACGGCATTTGCTCCATCCAAATCGGATCGGGAACGTGGCTTCCCGACCGAGGGCCCGAATACGATGCGGTTAGGAACTAAGGCATAGATGCATCAAGCGATATTGCGATCGCAATCGCTGCGAAACAGCGATTGCGATTGAAATTTCCGCTCCCGCAATGCATCAAGTACAAAAGCAGCAAATAGCGAATTCGCAAAACAAAGAATCGCAAAACCATTTGGTAACCCCCATTGCGATTCCTTAACAGCGATTACCCACACATTTAGCGAAATCAATAGCGAATTCGCAAACAAATTGCGAATTCGCTAATAAATCGATATTCCCATTCATCATAAATCGCAAATTGTGAAAATACCATTAATCGCTAAATACGAGTCGCAATTTAAGGAGAAGCAAAACCAGGTGGTAACCATGAAGTCCAATTGGTGAAAAAAAAATGGCAAACCAGAAACAGGTGTTGGGTAAATCAAACACACTTGAGGAGACTCAGTAGGAGCATGAGGAAAGTCACAATGCCAGGTCTCTACAATCGTGGCAAGGCGGCTGAGGCTCCAGGCTGCAGCCCAGAACCGACGCAGGATCCAGGAGCGCATCTTCCGGCTGCAGATTAAACTCCTGGGCCAGACTGAAGAGGAGATCTACTCCAAATACAGGCTCATTGGGGCAATGATTAAGAAGCTCATCAGCGACCTTGACCCCCTGATGCAGCACCCAACACGGAGGACCAATGCCGTGCCCACCCATGTCCAGGTCCTGTGCTGCCTGCACCTCCTGGCCTCCGGCAGCTTCCAGGGGATAGTCGCTGTTGCAGGGGGGCATATCACAGAGCACAATGTCGCGCTGCCTACAGACTTTCCTGAATGCCATGCTGAGCCTGATACACCACTATATCATCTTCCCACAACCCAACAGGACTTAATGCAAACAAAACTGGACTTTTATCACACCGCCCATTTCCCACATGTAATTGGCTGCATCGGCTGCATCGACTGCACCCACATTCAAATCTGTCCACCTGCAGAGACCGAATACATGTACCGGAACCGCAAGTCATACCACTCCCTCAACATCCAGATGGTCTGCAATGCGAAGACCATCATCACAGACATTGTGGCACAATACCCGGGGAGCACGCATGATTCGTTCATCTTCCGGCACAGCGGCATACACACCTGCTTGGCCAGGGGGGAATTTGGCGAGGGACATCTCCTAGGTAGGTACACATGCCCACATACAGTATGTGAAGACCATGTTGCTGAGCATAACAGGCACTGACTCTCTGCTCCTCCCTTCAGGTGACAGCGCCTACAGCCTCCGTTAATACCTCCGCACCCCATACCTCAACCCTGCCACACCACAGGAACGGCGGTACAATGCTGCACATATACACACCAGAAATGTGATAGAGCGGACATTTGGCATGTTAAAGAGTCGATTCCGCATCCTCCGCAAGACTGACGGGGCCCTCAAATACTGGCCAGAGGTCTGCTGCCACATCGTGGCCGTGTGTGCCATACTCCACAATATTGTGCAAAAACAGCGTGCCTCTGACACCATAAATTCAACAAACTTTTCAGTACCCAAACGCTTTTTTAATTAACGTTGGCATATTTGCATTTATCTTTTTTCTTTTTCAATTTTTCAAAATACACAAACACAACCCACTGAATGGGCATTAGAAACATTTCTTAATGTGTACAATCTAAACAAGGCAGTGTGTTCTGTAAATATATACAGTGAAAAACAACTTAAACATGTGCTAATATATACATTAAAGACAAGTGTGTTTCCAAAGACAAAAAACATAGGAAAGTATTAAGAATATTTCAATGGTACAAGTGGATGTACGTCTTTCCATCCATCGTTAGTCCTATTACTTTGCGAAAGAGCAACAAGGGCAGATTACAACTATTATAAACAGCCAGCCAGCATCGGCATGCTCCACACCTACGGTGGGAGGAGCAGAAGACAATACACCACATTTTCGGACGCATCTTCCTACTCGGATAATTCCAGTGACTCAGAACCAACGACCAGTACAAGTGGCAACCAACCAAGGCAATTCTACCAGCCAGGCCCTTTTTTAGAGAGAGGCCGGGGAAGACCAACTGGAAGAGCAAGAACACGACAAAGGTACAATGGCCCACCCCCACCAATACCAAGGGGAGATTACCACCAGGAGGAGAGTTTACCGATGGTAGACATCCAAAAAAATCCGATTCATAATCTGTCAAACTATGCCCTATCCCAAGAAGAAATAAATGTACTGCAGAAAGGATTGTCCTTCTTACCGACCACAAGACCAGACATTAGTCAAACCAAATTGGAAATGTTACAGTTATTCAGGAAGATGAGACTAAAGATGTTCTTCTCTGACAAAGAAGCAACGGCACAGAGAAACTATTCAGGTCTTAAAAATCCATCAACCTTTGTTCCAGCTACGGAGGACATGCCGATGGAATTGCTAACATTTGAGAGGAACGTAATGAGGGATCTCAACATTCTGGAAAGCAAAAGAACGTATATAAAATGGAACTTGACGAGAGCAGAAAATGAGGCATTACGATCACTCATGGAAAATGAAGAGATCATTATAAAACCCGCGGACAAGGGGGGCACAATCGTCATCTTACAGAGATACTTATATGAATGAGAAGTCACACGTCAACTGTCCAATGTGGACCATTATAGACGATCAAGTGAAGACTACACAAAATTAATTAAGGACAAACTGGTACATCTAACATCAAAAGGTACATCAGAAGGTTGGCTATCCAAAAAAGAAGCAGACTATATGATCAATGACAACCCTAGGATACCGCTTCTGTATACCCTCCCAAAAATTCATAAAGACACCCAAAACCCTCCAGGGAGACCAATTATCTCCGGAGTCAATTCAATTTTGGAGAGACCAGCAAAGTATGTCGATACTTTCCTGAAGCCATTAATTGGAACTACTCTAAGTTACATCAAGGACACAATGCAAGCAATAACCCTAGTAGAGGGACAGAACTTCGATGAAGGTGAAGAATACTTGATCACTTTAGACATCATAAGTCTTTTTACCAACATTCCCTGGGCTGGAATCAATGGAAGTTTTCCTAGACAAAAGGGATAGACCCCACAATGTACCCACCACATTTCTACTCCAACTGGCAGGGATCTGCCTCAAATACAACTTCTTCAAGTTTAATGACCAACAGTTCCTACAAACCAAGGGAGTAGCCATGGGATGTCCATTTGCCTCCGAGATGGCCATCATGTTCATGGCTCTCTTTGAGGATAATTGGATTTACAATCACAATCCATTTGAGGGCCACATAAAAATGTGATATAGATATATCGACAACATTTTTATGTTGTGGAGAGGCACCTATGAACTACTTCTGGAATTTCAAACGTGGCTCAATGACAGGAGCAAGAACATTCAATTTACGCTTAATGCCAACAAGACACAGATGAACTTTCTAGACCTCTTAATAAAACATGACAATGGCTGCCTTTACACCACACTACATACATAAAACATGGACAAAAACACCTTACTCCATTTTACAAGCTTTCACCTGCGAAATTTACGGGAAAACCGGCCATTTAGTCAATTTTTGAGGACAAGGAGGAACTGCTCCTTGAGAGCTGACTATTTTCACAATGCCAAGATATTGCTGTAGAAACTCGCAGAACGTATGTATCCACGGAAATTACTCAAACGAGCCATGAAGCGAGCATGGTACACTCCCAGGGAAGCTCTACTCACACCCAAGAACAAAGAAGATGGTTCCCCTCTAGTGTGTGTGACTACTTTTTGAAGCAAGTCTAATGAAGTCAAGAAAATTATAAGGAGGAATTGGAACACAGTCAAAGCACTAGAACCACTGACTGCTGTCCCTATTTTTGCACTGAAGAACAACAGAAGCATCAGGGACAGACTGGTACGAGCTGCTACCATGAGGAAAAGGAACAATCAACCCATTCGGAACCTACTCTCACTACCACCTATCAAAGGCCACAAAAGATGCGGCAATTGCTCAGTCTGTGCAAGCACAATAGAGGGCACCATCTTCACCTATGGGAGCAAGTTTGTGAAACATGAAGAGTTCACAAACTGCAACAAACACAATGTTGTTTATGGCATCATCTGCCCCTGCCCGAAAGCGTATATTGGCAAAACCACCCAGGCCATCAGGAAACGTATAACACAACACCGCTCAAGGATAAGATGTGAGATTCTGACTGCCCCGCTGGTCTCCCACTTTATGGAACACACACATAAGGTGGATGATTTAAAATAGACCATCCTCAAACACATCAGAGGGAACAACATTGACAATCTACTTGCAAGATTTGAGGCCAAAACCATCCTGTATCTGAACACATTTGACAATGGCCTCAATGAAATAAGTGAAATAAATAATATAATCTGGGATTCCACACAATTTAGACCCTACTCTGTGCAGAATAACAACCATACCACCCACCCTGTCCCTCCTCTTCTTTCCTCACCCTCCGCCCCCTGAAATGTACGAATCAACCATTAACAACACTACCAATTTTCTACCCTTCCCCAGAGCCACGAGCTATTTCAGAGTGGAGAGATCAGCCTTTCTCTCTCCCCCATGTGCAACACACATAAGCGAAGGATAGGAGGATCGAACCCTCCCCATATGAATAACACAACGCGCCTGTCTCCAATATGGCCGCCACACTAGACACAGCCAGGCACCGTAATGAGGAAGTAGGAATGATGCAATCACGCATCTCGGTAAGCAAAACAGAAGTGGGACCAGTCTGACGGAGATCCCTTTACCGACATCCAAAAGTTTTGCGGAAGGAATATAGCTGCAAAAAGAAGAGAGAAGACACGCCTGAATTTACCAACGTGGACCTGTCCATGCTTTGACAGGACGGCCAAAGAAGACGTCTGATGCCGACTCTGAGCAGCGTACACCCAGACCCCACGAAATAAGGAGATATGCCCTGGCCCCCCTGTTAATCACTGCTGCATGTACAGAAATGTAGTCGTGTGCACCCCGGGAAAGCACAGGTGTTATTTTCTAGCCTTCACTCTCACCGCGTCTGTCACCTACAGGTTTTAGCGCGTAAAACAAACAGAGCCCTGCAAATCCAAACAGATGCCCGCAGGTCATTAGACAATCTGCATCACCACCTGGGACAATACTAGCACACCTGGTCTGCTAATGGGTAGCGAAACACTAGTTGGATTGAGCACTGTGGTACTCTTCATGCATGTCCTTTCAAAACACTGAGTACCCAGGACCCTGGTGCAGAATGGGATGTATGGTTAGTTCCCATGCATTTAACATCAGACCAGAAATTAAAGTAAACCATTCCCTTCCTTTGTCTCTCCTCCTCTCCCCTTTTTTCCTCCTCCGATTTAGCTCAAGACACAGTCAAACAGCACTACAGGACCCTTGGCCCAACATCAGGTGTGGCCATAACAAGAAATACGGTATGTTCTTTAGCCCCACACCAAGGAGACGTTTTTAGTCACTCACCCCCTCACACAAGTGATATTGATATCTCTTTTTTAATTGTATAGGTACACCAGTCCTGTTCTTTTGAACTTGCTTCCCTGATGAAGACCTTCACCTAAAAGAAGTGCCATCTAGAAGGTCGAAACGCGTTGGCCCATTTTTGAGAGAGGTTCTTAGGCTAACCGAGTCGAGTTCAGACTTTGGATTTAATCTATCCTAGCCCTGAATCCAGGGTTTTTTCTGCCCCTCGTGTTGGAAATAATTCGCTCGACCTCTCCCATAGAAGAGTACTATCAGCCTGAGTACAGTAAAAAGTTATAATCTGCCCTTGTTGCTCTTTCGCAAAGTAATAGGACTAACGAAGGATGGAAAGACTTACATCCACTTGTACCATTGAAATATTCTTAATACTTTCCTATGTTGTTTGTCTTTGGAACACACTTGTCTTTAATGTATATATTAGCACATGTTTAAGTTGTTTTTCACTGAATATATTTACAAAACACACTGCCTTGTTTAGATTGTACACATTAAGAAATGTTTCTAATGCCCAGCAGTGGGTTGTGTTTGTGTATTTTGAAAAATTGAAAAAGAAAATAGATAAATGCAAATATCCCAACGTTAATTAAAAAAGCGTTTGGGTACCGAAAAGTTTGGTGAATTTATGGTGTCAGAGGCACGCTGTTGTTGCACAATCGTACCTTGATTCCAGCCTCCTGACATTCCTCAACTGAATCAGTCCCCCCTGTTTACATTGATACTCCACAATATTCACACCAAGCGGAGGATACCTGTGGAGGTGTCTGGTAGTGAGTCAGAGGGGGACAACCTGCCACCTGCACATGTGCATAATGCACACGTGGAGAATCCTACTGAAGGACAAAGGCGCTGTGCCAAAATCACACTGAACTATTTCTAGTGCACCCATAGCCCTCACACAACACTGCACTCATGCATGCCACCTGAATGAATGACATCAGGAAGATTTGTGTTCAAAATAAATCTTTAGTTTAATTAACAAGCTATTGATGTGCTTTAAATCTGCAAAGATTTGTGCTACTGTATTGAGACATACAGGCTCTTGTATACTGAGCAGGCGTGCGTGGTTACCTCACCATGGCACTGCCGGAAATGTACAGTCACTGGCGCCTCCTGCCGGACGCACCCTGTCGCCTCTCACCCTCCACGTTGGGAGTGTCCTGCCGTGATGCAGCGTTGGGCCGGGAACTGCGGTGCCTTTCTAGTTGCACCGGCACAGACAGGCTGCTGAGGCTAGATGTCCCCTCACTGGCATCATACCCCCCCTTGCATGGCCATGGCTTGCCACCTGTTGGTTCTCCACAGCGGTGGTGACCTGCTCCAGGGCCCTTGAAACATCTGCGCAGCATTGTACCATCTGTATCTGCATGGCCAGTCGCCTGCGCGACAGCTGGGAAGTGGCATTCCCAATCAGGTGGTTGGAGCGCGTGTAGGCTGATAGACGTGTCAGCAGCTGCCTGTGGCGTCTGCGTGTGATGTCCTGCTGCGCCACCATCAGTTGGTTGCTCTCCTTGACGGCTGCGGTTAGCTCCTGCACACTCTCAGTGAGTTGATTAATATTGCGTGCAGTTTTGTAGAGCTGCATTGCTGCCATGTGCTGTGCCTGCTTGCGCTGCACAGCAAGCATCGGAGCCTCAATAACAAGGCCTAGGTTATGTGCCTGTTGCTCCATGTCTGCTGGGGTGGGCACAGAGCGCTGCTGCCTCAGCCTGCTGCTTGCCTGGGACCGCACAGTTGCTGTGCGTCGTGTCTGCCTCCTGGGTGGGTGTAGGATCTGCTCCACTGCCATGCTTGCCGACTGATGAGGTTGTGCTCCTCCTATGGCTGCAGGGGTGGCCCTGTGTCTTTGGGAAGGTGCTGGTCCAGGTGCTGGTGCTGAATGGCTCTCTCCCTCCGTCTCATCAGGTGTCTCCACAATGTGGAGTGTCTTGCTGTCAGACGTCTCAGCATCTGCAGCACCTGTGATGTGAATGAGTGCATGATTAATGATGTGATTCAGGCACCTGGGATGTAGCAACATGCATGTAGGCTAGCATTCCCTGACTGGCTTTAGGGGTATGTTTCACTTGACTATTCTGACTGTGTGTGGCTATCAGGGCACATTGTCACACTACAGGTCCCACAATGCATTTGGGCATTTGGAAGGGGCAGGGACTGGATTACTGGGGTTACAAATAGGGCTGGCTCTGGGGGCATGGGCATTGTTAGGAGACGGGGTCACAGTTGCATGGCTCTTACCTTGTGATTAGTGTGTGGCGTGGGATGTGTCCAGTTGAGTGACCTCCACGCAGGCTGCAGGGTTGATGGTGTCCTCCACTAGGTCCTCCATTGGTGTGTTCTCGGGGGCTTTGAAGTCTCCTCCTCCCGTGGCCAGTCTCTCCCCCAGTCTCTCCGCAATGCGCTCCTTGGCACGGCCTCTGAGGTCGTACCACCTCTTTTTTAGGTCATCGATCGACCGGTGCATGACTCCCACCGTGTTGACCTTGGCCTTGATGCGCAGCCAGATGCCCCTTTTGGTAGCCTAGGGCACCTTCCGGGACAGCTTCCCAAACAGCTGGTCATGGTCCCTGCTGACTCCCTCTATCAAGTACTCCAGTTCTTTTTTCAGAGAACTTGTTTTTGCGCTTCCTGGCTGTTTCACTGGGTCCTGCAGCTTCTTGGGACTTTGTGATGTCAATATGTATCCTGTATTGGGACTGCAGGGTGTGTCTCTTGGAGCTCAGTGCTCTGCCTCCTCCTCTATCCAGCTCTTTGATCCAAATAAAGCATGGAGCAGGCTACTTCCTGGTAGTGATGTCATCATTGTGCTCGAAATGCGACTTCCCATTTTTCAATCTGCGAGATCGCTATTTGCGATTTCGGTATTTGCAAAATCGCAATTTGGGGTTGGGAAACAGCCGATTCTGCGATTTTATAGAGATTTTTGCAAAATCGCATATGGCGATTGCGGCCGGTTGCGATTAGCAGATTTTTACCGATTTTGGTGATGCATCCCATTCTGCGAATTCTGGATTGCGATTTGGTAATTTTAGCAATTTAGGAATCTCAGAGTGGGTGCTTCATGCATCTGGGGGATAGGCTCCCATAGAAGTAAGTGGAAGTTCAACCAATTCGTATCTGGAAGCATCCGGATGCATCATACTCAGTCGGTCAGACTCTCCTGATCCGAGTTGGTCGGAAACCATTTCCAAACCAATTTGATCAGGAGGATTTCCTAACCGTATCAGAATTAGGCCCTAAGTCTATAGATAGTGCATATGCACATCAAAATAATTTGACATGCAGTCTACGCAGTGTAGAAATAGAATTTATAAATACTGTAGGAAATAGGCGACAAGAGTTTAGGAGAAAAGCTGCAAAACAAAAGACTGACATACCTCCATGGGCTCATAGGGAGAGTGATTACAAGAAAGGTGAGATATTTGTTGCAATGTCTCTAGACTGCCATCACAAGGGGAAGCTTTGCTTACTAAGACAAAAGACTGAATATAACAATTATTTCATTGGTTCTAGTGAATGTGAAGATACCTTCCTAATTACAGGGGGTTGGGGTTTCAGGAGTTGGTACTGATCCAGATTATCCTGGAGTTTATTATGTGTTTGTAAAACTGCTTATTATAGATTGCCACAACATTGGTATGGATGTTGTTATCTGGGCATAGTATTTCCCCAAATGTACCATGTGAATTAAAATCATGGAACCAATGAAAATTAAAAGAAACTAACATGGAATAAAATAGGAATGAGTGCTGCAGAAATTGTGGGTTATGTTTCTGGTGCATTAATACCTTCAGTGGGGGTGATTTTGAATTCGCTTAAGATTAGAAAATTATCAAAAGTGGTTGATCGTTTTTCAATGAATACTGCTGGTGGATTTTTGATGTTTGACACCAAAATGGTTGCCATGAGATCTATGGTTTTGCAGAATATGCATGCTCTTAATGTATTATTGGCAAAAGAGGGTGGAGTCAGTAGCATGTTGAAAATTAAACAATGTTGCACTTATATCCCTGACAAACACAGAGACTTGGAGGGATATGTAAGTAACATTACACATTTGCGTAATGATTTGACAGAATTAAAAGTTGATGGTGCATGGGAGAAACTTGGTAATGGTTTTTCCTCAATAGGTAATTGTTTTTCTGCTTTATGTAACAGTTTGTTAGGACGAATACTACACCAATAATTGCTATTGCTGCTTGCATACTAATTGTAATACTGATATATAAGTGTTGTAAGTGTAAAACAAAAGACAAAACAAAGAGCATGAAAAAGGAAAAGAGATGAAATAGAGTTAGAAGACAAAAAGGTGCTTACTTTGAAGTATTGAGAGAGAGATGTAGACAGTGTTAGACTAAAACAAATGAGAACAAGTGCATTCTGAAAATAATCAGATCGTAATCAGATTATGTAGATTGTGTGATAGCTTGAGTCAGCATCAGATGGGGGATTGATGGAGCATGATTTTTGCGAATAATCATGTTTGATCAAGTCTGCTCATAAGTCTGTAAAAAATAAACATAATTAACAGTGTGAAAATTATTAACATGTGAAACTTTCAAAAGCACAATGTGAAAATGTGCAAGAAAAACACAATACTTTTAGTAAACAGAAGCTGCAATGTTCAACGTGCAGAAAGAATGGAAATTATTATGTGTGAACACGAGAGACAAAGTTGATAAAAGCATCCTTATAAGTAGAATTTTGATAAATATTAATAATGAAAATACTTAGAGTAAAATGTTTTATAATTATGCTTTCTTCTTTATAGAGAGTAATTGATTGAGTAATAACTTATATTTTGAAACTGACTTATGTTTTTGATCTAATTAGAAAAATTAATCCTTAATTTCCGTTTCCATATGTATTTTCTCTTTATTTCTTAAATAATAATCTAATTCTTTAAAGGGCTTCTATACTTTGAAGCCTTATTTCAGGCACGTCTAGCAAGCATAGCAAAGGGAAACCTTCCTCCACAAAAACAATCACAAGAGGATTGTTCATTTTTCTATGTGTGCTCCAGGATGCAGCACACATGGAAAAAGGAAAAGGAAAAGATTTTACTCCTAGTTTTGCCTCCCTTACACCTCTGCTGGTGAGGCGTCCGTTTTTGCTGCTGCTTCAGATTTATGATTTCTGGCAAATCTGGGGCAGTGTCAAAAAACCATGGATGCTGCTGGGAATTGCCCCAGCAACACCCACTGCACGCCCCTTTAACGCAAAAAACAGCTTTAAAGGGAACAATATTTACGAGGCAATAGTAGGCCAAAATATTTGGCTTAGTGCTGCCCCGTAAACATGGAACAGGCTCCTGCAGCACCGTACGTCACAAAAAGTGGCTTTCTGGTGATGCAAGAGGCCTCATAAATGAGGCCCATAGTGACCTGCTTTTCATGGGAGATTACTGACACTTCTCAGGGGAGCTACCCTATTGATAAAGAAAAGCTGCCACTTCTCTGGGGCCTGTTTGACTTCAAATGGAACAGTACGACTACCATCTCGGATGAGCAGTGTATGCAATACCTTTATGTGCACCCAATCACACAAGCGGGCATAATTTTCTGGGAGGAGGTTTAGTACGAGTTCTGGCACAAGGTAGCAGGACTCAGATGTTTGTGAGTGCAAGTTAGAGGCAATATGAAATTGACTATATTGAAGGTAAATGTCGAAGTTCTGGAAGTTCCTTGTAACTAAAGGCGTGCTCCAATAAATGCTTGTATGATATTCTGTTACATGGACACTATAGAGCCCCCAGCAGTATGTTAAGAATTCCACTTGATGACCTCCCTTCTGTGCCCTGATTCCGAGTTTCCCAGTACTGACAGGGTGCAAACAATGCACCTGCAATTATTGGGGCTGTATATTAACACCTTTCCAGTACCATGCAATTAAAAGTTAAACCACATGGAATGGTGAATAACTGTGTGGTACCAGGCAGTATTCCACACAACATTCCCTTTTCTTTGTGGTCTGAGCAGGTGGTGAATGTGTACATGGGGTAAATGGGGGCAGTGGAGAGAAGGTTGGCTTACAGGGGAAGCATTACATGGTGCCCAAGTATATTGTGTGAGGGTCAGGTGGGAACTAGGGAATGGGTCCGGGCTCCAATGCAAAACTTTCCTAAAGCTGGATTTATCAGGCACTAAAATTGAGGGGTATATTTACAAGAATTGCAGCAGCGAATGTTGCCACTAACACTAGGCAATAAAAATGCTGCTGCTGTCTAGAGAAAAGTGACAAAAGACCAATTAGAGGCACAAAAACTCATGTTAGCCGGCCAACATCACTTTTCTGCCTATAGAGGCAAAAATTGCCTATAATTCCACCACCAGTGATAAGAAGAAAATAAAAACACTAGAATGTAGAATGGAGCAGCCAAAGCCAAGTTCAGTACAGGGCAACAACCCCCCAAATCCCCCAACAACCAGGATGACCAGCCAGAGTCCGAGGGGAATAAGAAATGCAGATATAGGGCTCCATATATGTAAAGAGGCACATCACGTGGGAAAAGCAGTGCTGAAACTCTTTTCATAGCGCCTCCATTGCGACACCATGGCAACCAAAGCCTGGAAGTGTGGATAGTTCCTGTGGCCCAGAGGCCTCTCTGGGCATGTGTCTGAGACCTGTAGTGGGAGGTGGAGGTGCTGTGGAGTTTCTGCAGCCTGACGGTGGAGGCGGGCCGTGTCGGGACCAAGCCTGCAGGCCGTGGTGATAGACATTGAGGCATCACCGATTGCCCATACCTGGTGATGAAGTCTGGCAGGGAGCATGGAGACACGTTGTTGACTTGTGTGTAAAGACTGCCTGGCACCCCTTGGAGCTGTGATCGGTAGAGGCACTCCTGCACAGCAAAGATGGGAGGTCTGCATCACATTAAGTGCGCCACCACTTCACCAGGGTGTGCGGAGGAGATTGCCAATGTAGGGCCGCACCTCTCTGCACCACAGGCCGGAGGATGTGGTGCTGCCTGGATGAGGATGAGGCCATTAGCTGTGCCAAACTTGTGTGGCCAGAGCGCTGCAACCTCATGCATAAGGAGGCCCTGTGCATTACCTGCATCAGGAGGTTCTCCAGCAGACTGCTGTACCCAAACTTGTGAAATCCCACCTGGCTGAAGCTCCTCCTGGCTCAGTCACAGATTCGGAGAAAGCGTGGCGGATTGAGCACCTGTGTCGATATCCAAATGAAGAAAAGGTGGGATGGGGAGCGGAGAAGGCCTGGGGGTTGTGTCGGGCCCAGGCCTAGCACCGGTGGGTTACTCACACTGTGCCCTGAGCAAACCCTGCACTGTGGAGGATGCACATTGCTGAGGACACCGCACAAGACTGGTGGGGGACTCCACTAACTGGCTCGAGTTGATGAGACTGGCCTTTGTTGGCAGCGGAAGTGGCAACCGGGTGGTGCTGCCTTTCCTTGCCCACTGTTAGTGAGCTCTTGGGTGTACGGGGGACTATCCCTTAGAGCACTTGCTCTTAACACAATGCAGACCCGTCTGGTAGCTACTGCTGCTGTCCCCATCTGCTGCTGCTGGTTCTGCTGACCTTGATGTCAGGTGTTTGATGCCCTCCACACCCACAGGCTTCAGCCTGCGACTCATCTTTGGTGAACCAGTGGTAGAGCATCACTGCTCTGCTGCTTGATTTTCCTCCTGTCCCTCTTTTCTGCTGTTCCTGTCCCTCTTTTCTGCTGTTCCTGTCCCTCTTTCTGCTCTACTCCATTTGCTTTCTACCTTTGACTTTGGTATTTTTTCTTTGCTTTGTTTGGCTTTGTCTTTCCTGTGCTTTTGTACAGTTCCTCTTTCCCTGTCCTCTCCCTCGTTGAAGCTGTGATCCCCCACAGCCCCACCCACTCCAGTGTCCTTTCCCACGTTTCCCACCTCCCAGCTGTCCAGTGCGCCCCTTAGCGCTTCTTAATGGTGGCCGCTGTGTGGCCATGCACAGCCGGTTTGCCACTGGTGCGGGAATGCGTGCCAAAGGCATGCTCGTCTGCGCTGTCCACACATGGACCGTATCCAGTGCCAGGGACCCTACCTCCCAGACACTCCATCGCTATGATGCCAGCACTCTCCTTGCCCAAAAGCCTGGACACCACGCTGCCTGCCACCTAGCATCACCGAAAAATACCATTCGCCTGCCGAAACTGAAAACACACCTTCTGCCACATCAACACACCTTTAGCTCTCGCCGCCCAGCCAACCAACAGCACACCAACCATCTCAACTGCATCCTCCTCAACGTGTGGTTCCTCCACAACCACGCCACAGAAATCTTGGACCTCTTCGATGCCAACGCTTCAGACATCGCCTTCTTCATGTAAACCTCGCCCGACCTCTGCTCTAGACCGAACTTTGCCAGCACCATCCCAGATGGCTACATCACTCAAAAAGACCACCCCGACCACCCATGAGGAGTTATTGCCACTACACAAGCACACTCCGACTGACCATGCACCCTAATAACACAATGGCGACCATAGAACACCTCCACTCCCAGATCAGGACCAAGTCTAACACTACCCTCACTAGGCACCCTCTTCTACATGGCCTCGGCCCATGACCCCCCACTCACCAATGCCATTGTGGACCTCATCACACCCAAAGCTTTCCCATCCACCAACTACATCCTACTCGGAGACCTCAACTTCCACCTGGACAACCCCAGTGACCAGAACACCACCACCCTCCTGGAGAACCTCTCCAACATCGGACTCAAGCGGCTAGCCACTACATCCACCCACATAGTCAGACACATGCTCGACCCCGTCTTCTCCACCAGCAGAAACCTTCAACTACAGCCACACCACCAAACTTTCCTGGACCAACCATCATTGTATACATCATGCCTTCACGACGCCCACCGTACACCACGGCCACCATTGCCCCCTCCTCGTCGCAGCTGGATCAAGGCAACAGAAGAACTTCCCAACTCCCTCAGCACCACCACTCTGCCAATGCTTACAGACACCAACACACCAGTGTGCAACCTCCACAGATGGATCTCTAACTGTGCCGACAACCTGGCACCCCGAAAGAAAAAAACAAGCAAAAGCACTTCAAGAAGGTCAACTGGTTCCCTTCACCCTCCACTAGTCCGGACGTCCCCGCAGACATCTCGAGAAGAGATGGAGCCACAACATCAAATTAACTCCGCAACACAGTCCCCCATGCACAATGGCACAAGGGTTCCTATGTAGGCACATGGCAACCATAGTGTTCCATTGTAGGGGAAAAAGACAGGGGAGGCTCATTCCTGAACCCCTTCCGACAGTTTAATGCCACTGGTGCATCATTTTCTTGATGTACTTGCAGTGTGAATCTTGCAACACATTGCGCCGTATTTACAAAGTGGGGCATCTAGGTATATGCGTGACCTTGTGAAGCCCAGTGCCACATTATACCTGCGTCAGGTATGATGTATACAGGGTGGGCGTTCTCACGCAACAAGGCCTCGTAGGAGTGGTGAAGTGAAGTCTCTCAGATTTCACTGCAACAATTCTAGGATGCCACTGTGTCAAAACCTTAAGCCTGCCTCTTAGCAGGCATAAGGGTGACGCATTGCCATAGGAATAGGCTGGCCCCATGCATTGCTAAATTTGCGTCATGCTTGCGACACAACTGCAGCAATGCATAACCTTAGCACTGACAGATATATCAGGATTCCAGATGTATCTGTCATTGACTGCGACATATATTGAATACAGTGCATCCATGGTGTTGCAAGGAGGGTGCACCGAAAAGTGTTGAAACACTGTTTTGTCGCAGCAATGCAACACTTTTCATGAATGAGGCCCAGGAATGCGCCCTGTCTTATTGATAGGGTGCATCTGTGACATTTTGTTTTGGCGCAGGGCAGTGCAGCAATATTCCTTGCAGAGAAATCCAGCACCAAAACATCTGATATGTGGACCCAAGTGTTTGCACCATTTTTAGGACTAGCTCTTTTTGGTCTTAAAAAACTGCCTCTAACTGGACTTAGCGGCAGTTTTGGCGGGTTATCGACCTACGGGAATTTCATTGTAAATATCGCAAATGTGGTTAGCTACAGTTTTATCACGGGAATTTATTTATTTATAAAGTTTACCTTGCATTTCATTTTCGGTAAGTCCCGCTAACAGAAGTGGTGATCCTGAAAATTCTCGTTTACGACGGAAAACTGCAGCTAACTGCAGTTAGCGCCAACTTGTAAACATGTCGATAAAAAAAGCTGCGGTAACGTCAAAAATTTGACACTGCGTGGCGTTAAGTTCTTGTAAATATGCCCCTGAATCTGTTGTTTCAGTGCCGGTAAATCTGGGGGTGGGAACAAAGGCCCACTCATTATAGAGTGAGCAGAATTCTACATGGTAATTCCACTCAGCTCAATTCCTAATCGTGGCCATCAAAGGGAAACTGACTGCCATTGATTAATTACACCGTTTCATAACGTGACAAGGTTCTTTGGGGACAAGGCTGAGTATTATTTGGGCTGATCACTAGCAGCCTCTTTGTATTACTGGCTGGGTCCAGGCCCGGCTATAAATACCCCTTTCCCTCCCCCAGCACACAGTTTATTGCAGGCTGACGTGCCGCTTCAAGTAACCCTTGTGTATGATTGATGAGGGCTGCTAGATGCAGGTGTGCCGCCTCCAGATAGGTGCTTGAATTCATGTACATTTAATTTAATTAATGACATGGATTCAGCAGCAGACATATGTTAAATATTATCTGTGTCTAGCAACATTTCCTCTTCTCTCCTCAGTTGTAATGCAGTGGCTCCTGCTCGTGGTTTTATGAATGTACACCATCCTACCTGTATAGGGACACGCCACCGGGCAGCATATGCATTCTCCGGGGAAAGAACAGAGGCAATAACTTGTATAATGTATTTTCAAAGAAATGTTTCACAGGTATGCGTCTGGGGAATCGAAGCTTTAAAAGTTAAGCATTCCTATGTGTACTGAGTTTTGCTCCACTGCTACCCAGCTAGGCTCCAGCTTTACAATTACCAATACTTACACGCACACTGTTGTCATTTATCCACCACCGGCAAAAAATCTTATTATCAAGCGACTTTAGAATTGCCTTGAGACCCTAGACACTCTATTTTGTCATATTTTGATTAGGACTATATTGTGGGGTAGACGGCAGTCACTTACCGACGGCCTGTCTTCGATACTCGATGGCTGGCTTGGCTTCTACAATTCAAGGAGGGCCATTACCACATCTGGAAGCGACAGTACGAGTCTGGCGCAGGCGTCTGGCAGAATACCAACTCTGCCACCCGAGGGCAGGTAACAGTCAATCTGTTGATCACTGTGTTCTACAGCACTTCTCAGGGCAGTGCTTTGGACATAAGCAGTGACATTGCTGATTTCCCCCTCTGAGTCTCACTTGCCAATTAATTTTCTTTCACGTATAATTCTTCCATCATTTGTCTGATGTAAACATCTGGCCACCTTTTATGTCTTTGTGTTAATGTGTAGTGGTGAGATATCCCTCGCATCTGATAGTAAGTGGGATAATGATGCACATCCGTCGGAAGCTGTATGTGCATAAATAATTGGCCAAACGCTTTACATCATCTTCAATGAGATAGGGTGACATTGGTTGTAATAAAAAAGAGAGTACTAGTGAAACAAAACTGTTCTTTTTACTGGAACTATTGTAAATTAAAAGGAGTAAGCTTCTGTCCAAAATAGCCAAGATTCCAGTGTCATTGTCCTAACTAAAAGCACATCTCTACACTGGCTCTCCACCCCCCTCCTCAAACAGCCACTAAAAGCTTGCCGCTATTGTACATAAAGAACAGCATATCAGAGTAAAATGAAAAAATTCAAGGAACCGTTATGTGGAACAACACCGCAATTGGTATCAATGTCGATACCTTTCTTTGCGGGACCGTGCTGGACAGAGTAATATACCGAGGACTAGGGGCATATCACAGCCCTTGTGCACTTTACTTTTTAGTGCAAATTAAAGGTGTTGTCTGACTAAGTTTGTTTTCGGAACACAGACAAGTCTTTCCCACGTAAGGCTTGACAACTACTTTTATAACAGATCGACTTTTGGGATCGAAGGGAGACTGAGCTGAGCCCACCCAATGGTGCTTACAGTCCCATATAAAGGATGTAAGTCTGAAGGTCAAGGAGTGGAACCTCCCTTGGGGGATCGGATAAGGAAAGTTCACTAAGACGCACAAATAGCAGGGGAGACACATCATTTTAAAGGGTGTGACGCGCCCCTAAGGGTTAAGGGGTAGTTGGCTCCAGTGTGATTATGGTCAAGGGACTAGGCTACCTGTTGAAAATTAAGGGCCCAGGCCAGTTCTGGGAGGTATAATATATGAATCCCCAGGTACTTAAAGGAGTTCTGCCGAAGAGGTTCATCAGGGCACCAGTGTCGTCCTGCAGCATTCCCAGTCACCTCTACTAATAGGGATTTACACACATTAACCTGAAGCCCGGAAGCATCTCCATAAAGATGAAGGCTCTCCAGACAGCGGGGCCAGAGGCCTGGATGTCGCTGAGGAAGAGGAGAATGTCGTCAGCGTAGAGTGCTATCTGTTCCTCAAATCCACCCACCTACCTCCAGCCCAGTAGCCGAGCATATCAAGCAGGCCACCAATGCAATAGCAAAGGCAAATAGTAGTGGGTAGAGTAGACAGCCCTGACAAGTGCCTCATGAATTGTGGATAAGGTGGATAAAATGCCGTTTACACAGACCTGAGCCAAGGGGGTTTTATACAGGAGATGCACCATTCCGTGAAATAGTGTCCTGAAGACTGTCGCAGGTGGACCGCATCAAGGAAGGACCAGGAGACTGTGTCAAAAGCCTTACTAAAGTCCACCTGATGGAGGGCCAGATTACAGTCCAGGCAATGTGCCTACGAAAGAGCCAACTGCACTTGACGAATTCAGTGATGGATGCTTCTGCCTGGTATGAAACAATATTGGTCTGGATGAATTAGGTGGGACAGGGTTCGGGTCAGCCAAGTCCCTAGGACTTTAGCAAAGACCTTGATGTCTGTATTAATAAACAAGATTGGGTTGAAAGAGGAGCACTGGTCTGTAGGAAGCCCTGCTATAGGGATAAGAGTGATAGAGGCACTGTCTAGGTCTGGATAGAACAATCCCATTTTAATGCCTCTTCATAGAAGGCCAGTAGGTTAGGTTTCAGAATGGTATAGTATATTTTATAGTATTCAATGGGGAAGCCATCCGGACTAGGGGTTTTCATCGATCTGAGTCCAGATATGGCTTGGTCCACTTCTTCTTGTATTAAAGGTTGGTCTAACTCATGGGCCGGGAATGTAGAATTGAGGTAGTGTAATATCCCATAGAAGGAGTCTCTCAGTCTCTGAGGGGAGGTGTTGAACATATTGAATAGAGGTCCCGATAGAATGCAGCGAAGACCTGACCAATCACCGGCAGATCTTCCTGGAGATTGCAAGCTAAGTCTCTAACAATGGGCACTATTCTAGTGGAGACATTATGGGTCGCTAGTCAATATAACAGCTTGCCAGACTTGTCCTCCGATTCATAGACCCAAGGGTCGAGGCTCTCCAGCACTGCTTCACCTCTTCAAGGGAGACCTGTCGCAGCTCAGACCGCGCTATTGCCAGGAGGTGGATTGCATGTCTGTGCCAGAGTCCTGGGCCTGGTGCTCCAAATTAACAATTTGAGCCTCTAGATCTGTCACCTGCGCTTGTTATAGGAATTCTCGTCACGTCAAATAATCTTTCCGCAGCCCCCTCAGGGTGGGTTTGGCTGATGCCCATTTCTTTGCTGCAGAGAATATGGAGCCCTCATTAGATCGAAAAAAGACAGGCAGCTCCTCCTCTACGAAGGAGGCACACTCAGGGTCCTTCAGATGCCATGCGCTGTATCTCCAGACTGGGCTCTGAGTCTGCGGCTGGGCACCCCATTCAGTAAGGATGGGGGCATGATCGGATATATCACGCGGGAGAACCCGGCTGTACCGCAGTGATAGGAGATCAGTTACCGGTAACCACAGCAGGTCAATCCATGGTACTGTATTGTGGGCTGAAGATTGATGTGTAAATGTCCATAGTGATGGGTCCCATCCATGAATGCCAAGTGTCACCAAGGCACATGCTGTCTGCCCAGGCCACTAAACATGCCAAACACCCCGTCGGGTGGGACGAGGGGCCGCCGAAATGTTACAGGATCGGAGTGTCAGTAAGGTGGGCAGAGATTAAGGGTATATGGTTAAGGGTATAAGGTTAAGGGTTTGGGTATAGGATTACGGGTGTACAGTATCTGGTTACGGGCATGGGTGACAGGATTAAGGACTGGGTTTTAAGATTAAAGTTTCAATGCATAGAGTTGAGGTTTAAAGGTATAGGGAACACTGGTTAAAGGTATGGAATAAGGTTTAAGATTTAAGGATACACGATAAATGGTAATGGAAATATGGTTAAGGATTTCAGGTATAAGTTTAAGGTTTGGAGTATGAGGTTAAGAGTTATTGGTTTGGGGTCAGAGTATAAGGGATTATGGCAAAGAAGTTGAGGTTAAGGGCATGTCGTATGGTGTAAAGGGTATATGTGTTAAGACTAGAGGGTTAGAGAGTAGAGGTTATGGATTAGGTGTATACAATACAAAGATAAGAATAAAGGGTTAGGATTTGGGTGATAAGGCTAATAGTGCTGAGTATAGGGCTATTTGTTTAGTCACAGTTGGAAATGTGTTTGAATGATGGTGTGTGGATGAGCATTACAGCTATTTTATCTCATCTGTCAGAGCAAAAGAAACAGAGCTCATTTTCACAGTAATAATCCACGTAATTATTTTTAATGGAAGACACTCCGATCTGAGAGTGATGCGGTTAAAAAAAATTGTGTTGTTTCTCTGTAGAAAATATTAACAAGGTAGAGCCGCAAGAACTGCTGTCCTTTTTTGTTGCGTTTTTCAAATTTCGTACTTTGCATAGCCCTAAGTGGTGTCTGGTAAAGACAGCTGCCACTCATCAGACATGTTCTGCAAACGTTCACCGTTTGAAGTCCCACTCCAAGACCATGGTGAATCACAGACTATAGCAGCTTCCATGTGGCCAGGGCATCCTGTAGTACTAAATTTTGGTGTAAAAGGCTGCACCTTCCTACAATCGCCAGTGACTTCCATGTAGGGTACCCGCCGGGGCCTGTGCAGTAGTTGCTTAGGCTGTACAGAGTGTAGGTGAGATGGAGGTGGGCCGACCAACAGGAAGTCATTGCGTGGGTGTGGGCGGCGGGTCTAAGATACAGGGGATGGTTGCCATGCCACACCAGTGCCTCATGCCCTGAGTGGCCAGTCACAGAAATGGAATACTTTCCTGTTGCCACAAAAAGGCGGCTTTTGGTATGCTTCATTTGTTTCTACTAAACAAGGGAAGATACACACTTTGTGTTGCTTGCTGTTATTTAAAAAACATATATGTGAATTTTCAAACTATTCAGCTTCTCACTCTTCTAATCTAAGCCAGGCTCACAGTATCTGGTTGAATCCTCTTCAGTGGGAAATGTCCCTTCTCTTCCCATTGAAGGGTGCTGTCTTCATTGTCTTACCTTCATCGTGGAGAGTAATATCTCAATAATAGGCCCCATTTAAAGTTCGGAGGCATCTGGAAAACTTCCAGTTTCTGAAAAAAATTCCTAATAAGGAGTAGAATCCACCCACTCTTTTATTTCCACCACACTGACAGTACTGTGTAGGAAATTCAGACAGTGGATTTTCTCCATATTTACAGTTTTTTCCAGAAATTGTAGGATATAAACTTTGCTCAAAAACTCTAAATAAGGCAGAAAGTCTTTAGAAGTTGTTTTATTGTGGAAAGCAGTCTTTGGCTGCTAAATGTATTGAAGCCATTTCTGTCAAAAGACATTTTTAGCTCAAGGCCAGCTATGACTTGGTATCAGCATTGGGTTATACTGGACTTAGTGGTTTGGTCACTGTGGGATGGATGTTCTTTATATGTCGGCCTTAGACAGTTCTAGCTTTCTGTCAGTTCTCATGTTACCGACACAAAACACATAAATTGAGGGGGACTGTGGGTAACCCCTTTTGAGTTTTTGTTTTTGTTTTTTAGAACGAACTAGATCTGAGACATCGGGCATTGGAGCGCTTTACATGAACACCAGCTTCATTACAGATGGACACATTAATTTTTATTAGGTATGGGGAGATTAAGTGATTTACTCAGAATCACAGAATGTTGAGCGTCGTTGCCGAGACTCGAACCTGGTTTCCCTGCTTTGAGGTCGACTGCTCTAGTGGTAAGACTACATCCTAGTCGGTACCTTTCCATAATTGCTTCAACAAGTTTTATTCACATTCATGATCAAGCCAAGGCAGTTTGCTAATGCTTACATTTTACACCGTGCACTGCAGGGAAGGGGATTGTGGATACCAGATTTCACAAATGCTTGAATGCCTCCCTTTGCAAGTCAGTCAGGGCACCTCAGAAGTGTGAGCTGCCAGTGGCAGTGGGCCTGAGCGCAAGCAATGCCCCCAGAAAATACTAGTGCACCAGTCTTTACAACAGAATGGCTGGCAAAGCTTGTTGCATTATAAGGAAAATCCAGTAGCGGCTCCTGGTGGTAGTGCCACCGGGCAGTGACGTGGGGTGGGGGAGGGGCAGGGTAGGGGGTAGTAAACACCGGAATACGGATGAATGCAGGTAAATTGACAATTAAATCAATAAAACAAATTTCGTTGTGCACACTGCATCGCATTTGGCGATGTAGCGCGGGCCTCGGAATTCGTTTTATTGATTTAATTGTCAACTTACCCACATACATCCATATTCCGGTGTTTACTACCCCCCCCACTCTGTCCCTTCCCCACCCCACATCACCGCCCGGTAGCACTCCCACCAGGAGCTTCTACTGGGGAATCGCCTCATGTAAGATAGCTGCCACATGAACATGATGACACAGTTGCCATTTGAGTTGAGTCCCCTTACAGACCCATGGGATTCATTAGTATTGCTGTTTGTAGACTGTACCCAGCAGAGAATGCTGCCCGACCCCAATGAGAGCTCCCCATGTTCTGGCACATAATACCATATCAGCTGCATAGTGAATGCTGAGCCTTGCAAATAGTGGCAGACGCTTTTTACTGGGGGTGGCGGTGCAGGGGGAATGGGGAGGGTTCTAAATGGAAAAAATGAAAAAAACACTTACCTTCAGGCCAGCCACCCGACTGGCCTCCGCCTCTCGGTCCACTCACGGCAGCCGCCTCTCGCTCCAGGAAGCAGGAACAGGAAGCATCGAGGCTCCTCAATCCCCTAGCCAATCACAGCGCTACAATGCAGCACTGTGATTTGTCTGTGCACTGTGGATAGGTGCTCGGGCAGGAAATGGGATCCTCCAACATGTTTTGCACGCAGGCTGGAATGCAGTCTCTACCCATGTACTCATAGAATGTACTCATAGAATGACTCAGACATGTTACATAACCAAGGTCTTCCCCACTGCCAGAGGTAACATGGTTGCATGCGCAGTCAACAGCACAATGTAATGTGGTAGGGCCCAGGGCCATCATGCATACATAATGAACACACAGACACAGTTAGATAGATCGCCTTTTCCCTATCTCATTCGGACCAAGTCTCCACCTCCCTCCTCCAGTCAGGCCTAAAGAAAATATCAAACTGGATGAACGAAAATCTGCTCAAACTGAATGGAGGGAAAACTGAAGTTTTAGTTCTTGGCCATAAGCAAGACCTTTGGAGTTCTAAGCATTGGCCATCAGAGATGGGTGCCCTCCCTCTTCCATCTGACCATGTACGTAACCTGGGGGTTACCATAGACAATGGTCTAACTATGCTGTATCAAGTAAATAAGGTGGCAGCCATTTGCTTTACCATTCTACGTTGGCTAAAGAAAATTATTTGGATGCTGCCGCACGATACCCAGAAGTCTCTGGTCAATGCCCTGATAACCTCTTGGTTGGACTATGGCAATGTCCTTTACCTAGGGGCAACTAAGGCAGTAACAAGATGCCTACAGCTTGTTCAAAATGCCGCTGCAAGACTGCTATGTAAAAGTCACAGAACTGATCACATTACGTGGCACCTCCGTGACTTACACTGGCTTAGAGTAGCGAGTCGGGTCAAATTTAAAACCCTGAGTTACATACATAAAATAAAGTGGGGTACTGCCCCCCGCTACCTGCAATCCCTTGTCCACACCTACACTCCTGCACGTTGCCTCCGATCTTCATCTCATGGCTTTTTCAGCGTGCCCAAGTACAGACTCGCTAGAATGGGTGGTCAGTCCTTTTCTTTTTTGGTCCCTAAACTTTGGAATTCTCTCCCCCTAACCATCCGTACTGAGACCGGCTATGTCCGTTTTCGCAGAGCTATCAAGACCTGGCTGTTTAATCAATAATTCTCCAGTACGTAGGAATCATTTCGGTCCAGTAGCTCACTGTTCTTTTTTAGCGCCGGGAAGCCCATTGGGTGGCTGTCGCGCTCTATAAGCTCAATAAATAAATAAAATAAATAATGGAACTGGCTACGGGCACGTGCGCTCGGCCCCTCTTTATTACCAGGGTCACATGTCCTGTGACATCTGTGCTGGATGCATGTGGGGTGAGTGTAAGCCAGCCCTCACAGAATGGTTGGTGCTGGAAACAACTAGAACAGTAATCCTCAGATCACACACAGAGATTCAATCATGAAGGGTCCATGACTTGTGGTGCGCTAAGGTAGGGTCACCAGATCTGAAATAACACACAAAAAATTCGATCGTAAAGGGTCTATGACTTGTGGTGTGCTGAGGTAGGGGCAGCAGATTTGAAATCATACACAATAGATTCTATCATAAAGGGTCCATGAGTTGTGGTGCACTGAGGTAGGGGCATCAGAGATGAGCGTGCTGATGTAAAGAAATTGTTAATGTCCCTTCGGAATATTCCTGCTGCCTCGGGTGACATTGTTGCGCCCGGTGTCTACAGCACGAATCATAAAGGGTCCATGATTTGTTATGTACAGAGTTAGTGGCACCTGAAGAGCTCAGCGCGTGCACAGCCAGCGATGATGGCGTGTCCTTGCAGGACAGGATTGGATATGTGTGAGACCTGCTGACCGCAGTGTAGGCCGGAGGCAGCAGTCAGCAAGGGCCCACAACCACGTGGTGTTGACTTGTGGTGCACTGAGTTAGTGGCAACAGTGGTGCTCAGCGCGTGTGCAGCCAGCGATGATACGTGGTTCGGGGGGCCCCCACTGGGAGAAATGTCTTTTGCCTAATGAATTCTGCCTTAATAAGGCAACGTGCCGGTGACTTCTGCTGCACTAAGTTAGTGACATCGGAAGCATTCAGCATGTGTGCAGCCAGCGATGATGCGTGGTGCGGGCGGGTCGCACTGGGAGCAATGTCTGTTGCCTACTGGACTGTGCCATCTGCATTCGCGACTCGATCTGAATTGTGAGACCTGCTGTCTGCAGTGTAGATCAAAGGCAGTAGTCAACACAGACTTCAAGGAATGCTTTTTGTCACTTCTTCTTGACAAAATCCGAGGATATAGAGTACAATTCACTCTGCAATTAATACATCAAGACTGAATTTGAATTGTGAGCCCTGCTGACCGTAGTGTAGGCATATGGAACAAAAGATGAAATATGTATGGAATACATTGTCGAAATATGTAGGTTTCAGGGACCTTAGAGTTAGTTCCTTACTGGACTCTGTAATTATTGAATGAAGACTGCATTTGAATTGTGAGCCCTGCTGACCGCAGTGTAGGCCGGAGGCAGCGGTCATCAAGGGCCCACAGGCACTTGGGATTGAGTTGAGCTGCATAGTTAGTGGCGCCCGTAAGCACTCTACGTGTGCACAGCCAGCGATGATGTGTGGTCCAGGCGGGCCACACTGGTAGCAATGTATGTTGCCTACTGGTCTGCGTCATCTGCATTTGCGCCTCAATCTGAATTGTGAACCATGCTGTCCACAGTGTACATCAAAGGCAGCAGTCAGCACAGACATCGAGGAATATTTTTGCCACTTCCTCTTGACAAAATCCGAGGACATATAGTACAATTCACTCTGAAATCAATAAATCAAGACTGAATTTGAATTGTAAACCCTGCTGACCGCAGTGTAGGTGTATGGAAAAAAAGATGAAATATGTGTGGAATAAATTGTCTAAATATGTAGGTTTCAGGGACGTTATACTTAGTTGCCTACTGGACTCTAAAATTAATTAATCAAGGCTGAATTTGAATTGTGAGCCCTGCTGACCGCAGTGTAGGCTGGAGGCAGTGGTCAGCAAGAGCCCACAGGCATGTGGCATTGAGTTGAGCTGTACAGTTAGTGGCACCTGAAGCACTCAGCGTGTGCACAGCAAGAGATAATGCGTGGTCCGGCCGGGCCACACTGGGAGTAATGTCTGTTGCCTACTGGACTCTGCAATTAATGAATCAAGACTCAATTTTACTTTTGAGCCCTAATGACTGCAGTGTAGGCCAGAGGCAGCGGTCAGCAAGGGCACAGCCAAGTGGCATTGACTTGTGCTGCACAGAGTTGGTGGTACCTGAAGCACTCAGGGTGTGCAGAGGCAGCAATGATGCGTCGTCCGGGCGGGCCTGATTGGATGCAATGTCTGTTGGCTACTGGACTGTGCAATTAATGAATCAAGACTGTATTTGAATTGTGAGCCCTGCTGACTACAGTGAAGGATGGAAGCATCTGTCAGCATGGACCCACAGCCAAGTGGCGTTGACCTGAGCTGCACAGATTGGGAGCATTTGGTCTTCTCAACCTATTATACTATCTTACACAATTTGCATCAGCACTAATCTTGAACTGTGAGCCCTGCTGACCACAGTGAAGGCCACAGGCAGTGGTCAGCAAGGGCCAACAGCCATGTGGTGTTCACTTGAGCTGCACAGAGTTAGTGGCACCTGAAGCACTCAGCATGTGCGCAGCCAGCGATGATGCGTGGTCCGGGCGGGCCGCACTGGGAGCATTGTTTTTTGCCTAATGAATTCTGCCTCAATAAGGCTGTGTGGCAGTGACTTGTGGTGCACTGAGTTAGTGGCACCTGAAGCACTAAGCGTGTGCACAGCCAGCGATGATGCGTGGTCCGGGAGGGACGCACTGGTAGCAATGTCTGTTGCCTACTGGACAGCGTCATCTGCAATCGCGACTTGATCTGAATTGTGAGCCCTGCTGTCCGCAGTGTAGGCCGGAGGCAGTGGTCAGCAAGAGTCCCCAGCCATGTGGTGTTGATTTGAGCTTCACAGTTAGTGGCACCAGAAGCATTCAGCATGTGCACAGCCTGGAATGATGCCTGCTCCAGGCGGGCTGCAGTGGTAGCAATGTCTGTTGCCTACTGGACTGCATCATCTGCAATCGCGACTCTATCTGAATTGTAAGCCCTGCTGTCTGCAGTGTACATCGAAGGCAGTAGTCTGTACAGACATAACTCTGTGGTGCTCTGCCGCTGGGTTTGCAGGGGGCATGTGTTGAGGAGGCCGGCGGTCACGGCGGCGGCCTCGTGACAGGTGAGGGCCGCCACTCTGGCAGACGAGTTGACCTTCCCAGAAGTGAACCACGCCCAGAGCCCCGGCCTATTTATTCACACTTCTACGCTGGAGTGGCATACATTGCACCAGCACACTCCGCTTCCGCTTTAGCTTACAGGGGGGACGACACAGCTACATGACCGAGACCTTCCCCACTGCCTGAGGTAACATGGTTGTGTCCACTGTGAACAACACTACAAGCACCAGCAGTATATGTCCACATGGAGAGGTCTGTGCTCTGCATAGTGAGGTCTGTCCAACACATCACTGTTACACTTGGCATTGTGTGCATTGTTATTTATGGGTGACGTGCCTCCTTATATACTTGGTTCCCACCTCTCCCAACATTCAGCTATTGTGTGGCTGAGGGGCCATGCTGTTTTGGGAAGGTCCGCTGTCCTGTTCTGCGCTGCCTCGGTGGTAGTGGGGGGGTGGTCCGGGGGGGGAGGTCCTGGGGTTGGTGTCAGAGCTGCATGATCAGTAGCTCTATGACATGTGTTGGTTTTCAGATGTGGCTCTGGGCTCCCTTTCATACTGTAGGTAGTCATCCTGCTTTACACCAGTAAAAGGCAAATGTTAGATTCTTACTGCTAACGCGGCTTATCGCCTGTTTTGGATTGCATCGCAGATTTGGCTGGTCGTTGAAAATATCGGTAAGTGGTGTTTTTGTGTTTTTTTTGCACAGGAACGCCTATTCTGCATAGCATTAACAATAGTTGTCACTCTCATTCGTGGCGATGTTTTTTGCGGAAGCAATCGCTGGAAAACTGGCGATATCGGCAGTTTGCACCAGGTTGAGAATGGGACGATAATTCATTCACCACTTTTGCTGTGCTACAGTGCCGATAACTTGGCGATAAGTCCTTGAGAATACGCCCCATCATTTTTTGTTTTTTTCCATCCGGATTCGCACACACAGCTGCTTTAAAAAAGAATACTAATAATTTTTGGGCCCTGGGGGTTTTTGTGGAATCCCCTGAGCAGGCCTACGGGGTCAGGGTGGTTGTACCCTGCCCACTTTTTTTGTTTTTTCATCTTTTTTCTTGTGATTCGCATGTAGCTACAACAAAGTCCTAATAAACACAAGGGCTCATTTTAGAGTCACCCTATAACCCAACAGTGGGGACTTATCGCTGAGTTATCGGCACTTTAGCACAGCAAAAGTGGCGAAAGAATTATCGCCCTATTCTCAAGTTGGTGCACACTGCCAGATTGTCCACAGGCTGACGGTACCAACACAGAGGACAATCAACATCCTTCCACAGACAAAGCTGCTGGCTGTGCTGCACCTGTAGGCCTCTGGTACCTTCCAGCTAACAACTGCCAGAGTCTAAGAAGTCTCACAGCCAGCCCCATTAAACTTCCTCACACATCTTAGATGTATGTCCACAGAAGCAACGTAGGGCCCCTGTTTCTGCACTACCCGCTCGTCCCAATTCGTAGTATTCCTCCACAACCAACCCCAATACCAGCCTTGCTTGACGGTTCTGTGCTCTGTGCTCCAGAACCAAGATTGTAGTCACTGAAATGGGGGTGCACCAGGTCATGAAGTCTAGTAGTCAACAATAGTGGAAAAACAGTACTTTATTAGAAAAACATAAATTAACAACATAAAAACATCAAACAACGAGTGACATTCCCAACGGGGAACATCATCCTGGAAATCCCCAAACTCCGTATTCAGAAACCTGTTAAATAAATGAAGACAATGGTCAAGCATTAGTATGGTCACAAACGTAATATGGTAAAATGTATTGCACTTGGACAAACCGGAATGCTTACAGGTATGATCAATCCTGCACAAAATGACCATAACAGAAGTTCGTGTGGTCGTAACCTTCGTAGGAAAGAAAATGGATCGTTACAACCACACAAACTTCTGTTATGGTCTCATTCTGCAGGATTTATCATACCTGTAAGCATCACGGTTCGTTTCAGCTTGATACACCTACATGTTCACTTCACTTACACTGCGCAGGAACAGCTGGAGTCCAAGCAAGGTAACCACGTCATAGCGGGCTTCCTGCATGTGTTGGGGGCAATTGACTGCACACATGTACTACTTGTGCCTCCTGCCGACACTGCATGAAATCACTGCAACAGAAGCCACACCATTCCAACAATGTGCAAGCAAAACTGGACCACCGGTGCCTGTGCACTAATGTCGTTGCAAACTTCTCAGGCAGTGTGCATGATTCCTACATTTTTCACAAGCATCCCAGCCCTGGTCCCCAGACCAGTCCGCCGCCCAGCGATGACTGCCCGACCCTGTGCACCAAGACCTCAATGCTCACCGGCCGCCACCGGCGTGTCTCCAAGAGGGTGCACCACGTGATGGAACAACCTCCTCTGCCGTTGCTGGATTCCGCGGCACAGGCCCCCAGCGCATCCTGCTGCACCGCGCTGAGGAGTCATGTCTGTACAGGCAGCTGCCTTTGGCGTACACGTGGTCCAGCCGAGCTCACAATTCAAATCGGGTCTTGATTACCAGGATGGTGTATCGAGGCCTACGCATCATCACAGCCTGCACAACCGCTCGGTTCTGGTGGCACTAACTCAGTGCAGCTCAAGTCATCGCCACATGGCAGGAGGCCTGTGATCAGCATTTTCTATGGTTTTGTACAAGAGAAATGTCCAACTAACTATAATGTCCCTGAAACCTATGTTTTTTTTCAGTGAATATATATACCGGGACGCCCAATAATATCGGCGATTGAAAGTGCAAGTGAGCACCTATCACAATACATTGATTACTTCTTACAAGATTTGGTCAGAGATTTACCCTCCTATGTTAAGGATACGGGTGATTTTTTAACAAAAATCAGCAACATCAAATGGGAAGATAATATGAGAATGCTAACATTAGACATTGAATCCTTATACACTTGTATAGACCACCAAGTAGGATTGGATGCTATCAAACATTTCTTGTCTTCAAGACCTATCGAATATTACGAACATAACAAAGTAATTATGAGAAGTATTGACTGGTGCCTAAACAATAACTTCTTTGCATTTTCCCAAAAAATATACAGACAGTGCAGGGGCGTGGCAATGGGGTCTTGCTTCTCCCCCAGCTATGCCTGTTTAGTGGTTGGCTGGTGGGAGGAGCAGATATTGAGGAAAGAATTGTCGTCAAAATATGGTAACAATATAACAATTTGGTTACGTTATATAGACGATGTCTTTTTGTTGTGGAGAGGGGACAATGAAAGTGCAAATGCTTTTTTACATGATATCAATGTGAACAAAATGAATTTGAATTTTACTTCAAACATGAGTTGTACTGAGGTGGAATTCTTGGACACAAAGGTTTATGTAGAAAATGGTGAATTACATACAACATTGCATAGAAAACCTACAGCAGGTAACTCAACATTACATGCTTCTAGTGCCCACCCCAGACACCTAATTGACAGCATTCCCTACGGTGAGCTTCTTAGAATAAAACGCATATGTAGTGATGAGAAACAACAAACTATATGTATGCAAGAAGCTGTGGAAAGATTCCGTAGGAGAGGTTACACGGTAAAAACTCTACAAAGGGCTTTGGACAAAGCCAACAGTAGATCTAGGGTATCACTATTACCTAATGCAGAAGAAAATGCCTTGCAAGAAAATGAAAATACCTCTAAGATACCCAGGCTGATACTAACCTACAATAACCAGCACCGTCAAATTCGCTCAATAATTAATCAAAATTGGGCGATAGTGCAGACAGATGCAGTCATAACATCAGAATTGCCTCAAAACCCACAATAACCTTTCGGAGAGGCATTTCGATGAGAAATAAAATAGCTAAAAGCATCCCAGACCTGGGTACCAAGAAGAAGAGCAGTCTTTGGTTACCGGAAAAACAGGGTTTCTTTAAATGTTCATCCTGCCGGGCATGTAAATTTGGAATAACTACCAAAAAGTACACTACACCTTTCAGCCCGAGGGAGTTCAAAATTCAGGGATGCTATGACTGCAAGACGGAATATGCAGTTTATATTCTGACGTGTACCTGCGGGCTCAGATATGTGGGTAGTACCAAGCAGCAGGTACACGTCAGAATCCTGCAACATCTCCGTGCTATCGTGAATAACGACAGTACATATCCTGTTGCAAGACACTTTAAGGCAGTCCACCAAAACAACTTGGCAGATTTAAAATATTTTGTCATCGGAGCAGTGAATGAGAATCCGTGTGGTGGTAACAGAGAAAAAAGCCTTAGACAGCTGGAATCTAAATTTATTGTAGAACTAGATAGTAGACAGCCCAATGGTTTGAATAATACAGAGGATTTACACCATTTCCTGTAAGACAACATCTATCTAAATATATTCTTTGAGGTTAGGACATGACCGTTTAAGTTTCTCTCAGACCCTTAGGTTTCTGAAAACTAGTCTGAAAACCATACTGCGGCCCTAGTTAGGTTTCCACACTCTTTTCTAAAAAATACTTTTTCAATTTTGGTTTTAGTCTTTCACGTTATAAGCATAATTACTTTTATCTTATAAATTTTAAAAAATCTCACTAAGCTTGTAAATATTAAGTTTTCCTTTTTCCCTTTTAAAAGGAAACAACACTATGATGGAATGGGAAAATATCACTGTAAATTTTGCACTTTAATCGAAAAAATACTATTATGCTGCTATAAAACATTATATGCACTTTATTTGTAGGTTTGCACATGAGCTCTATTTTGCACAACTCTCCATGTTGCCTAGATCAACATTGATGAAGTTAGGTCCTTACTATTTGGGAATTTATTCCGGTATTTGTGTATAACCATAAAATTGAGGTATCAATATTTTATAATATATTTCTATTTTTATATTGTATATAGAAAGCATATTTATTTTTATATATATGGATATATTTTTTCAAATTATATGAGGGAAGTATTTTGTATATATATATATTTTTATATGCTGTAGATACACTCATGAAAAATTATGGAGCTATACAAATAAGTGACCGGGACTGCAAATTAAGATATGTTCTGTGTCAAGAAATCAAATATATCGGTGCGTCATGTTTTATTTACTATTTTCTATGACTGAGCATTTAAGCTGTTAGGTTGTTGTGATATGAAATACAACTATACTGGGTAAATTGGTTTTAGAGCTAAGAAACTACAAAACCCAGCATACATTGGTATATAGTATTTTTTCTATGTTTAACACTGAGATGAGGTGAAAGCATCACGCCAAAAATGTATAAAAATAAAAAGCGGACCATTTGTTTGTTACATTGAGAAAGAATACGGAGGTATTCGAAACGCGTCTGGCTATAATTGGATAATAAAGACCTGCTGATCCACAAAAATTGGAGTCTGTAATCCGTTCCTTTGGTTTTGTCCCGGCTGGGCTCTGCAGAAGGGAAACGGAGATATTTCTATATATATATATATATATATATATATATATATATATATTACCTACTGGCGGTCGCCAGTAGGTATATATAGTTAGGATTTTTTCTCTATGGGTTTTTTGAAAATTCTATGTCTAATAACTTTGGCGTTTGTGGACGGAATCGGCTGAAATTTTCAGGAAAATGGCACATTTTGTTTCTGAGCAGCCCTTGAAAATTTGGGGGGGGTTCGTCCAGTGGGGGCCGAGAAAAAAGGGGGGTCCCAAAACGTGTTTTTAACATTGAGTTTTCCATAGGGCGGTTGGCCTCACTTTTAGCCCGAACGGCTGAATGGATTTGCACGAAACTTGGCAAAATTGTAGGGACTGGTAGCCCGATGTGCCTTTTGTAGGTCTCAATATATGTGCTCCAGTGGATTTTGAGAAATTAACGTTTAAAAAAAGATATATATCTGTAACAGCGGACCGGTTAGCGCTCTGGTTCGCGGACTTTTCGCGCAACGGAGCTTTGTGAAGCGAAGCTGATTGGTTCTCCGGCGTCTGTCAACATTCCAAACAGTCCGTAGCGCGGCCGCCATCTTGTCTCTCGGTAGGATCGAGAGACAAGAGGAGGTCAAAACAAAGGGGGAAATAACTATAAGGGGGCATAGTAGATCCTCGCTGACCCCCTAGGTTTGATGTGGAGGTTTTAAAAGGGCCCCGCGGGGCAAAAAAAAATAATAAAAATAATAATTGAACGGCTGAATGGATTTGCACGAAACTTGGCAAAATATTAGGGACTGGTAGCCCGATGTGCCTTTGCTAGGTCTCAATATATGTGCTCCAGTGGATTTTGAGAAATTAACGTTCAAAAAAAGATATATATCTGTAACAGCGCTCCGCTTCGCGTAACGGAGGTTTGCGAAGCTGATTGGTCATTCTGTCACTGGGCTATAGTTGGGCTACATCTGGCTGATATTTGGGCTACATTTGTTTTTTTGTGTGTCTGGCGGCCATCTTTGGGCTACATTGGGCTACATTGGGCTTCATTGGGCTACATTCGGCTAATTAGCAAATAGCTCATCGCAAACTAGGAATGGTAAAGAATCGCTATTTATTCCTTAAAGTTCGCTATTTAGGAAATGCAAATAACTTTGATGATACATATGGCGGTTCATCTCTAACAAGATAAGAAGCATAGGGATAGATTTATGATGACTGGCGCATCACCAGGGATGTGTTAGTCATTCTGTGCCGCTGTTCCGTCACCTATGGTGTGCTGCATTTACAATGCGGCGCATCATGGGGCAAAAACAGCACAGATGCGTGATGTATCTGTGCCGTAAAGGTGGCGCATTGCTGGAGTTGTATCGCAAGTGTGATGAAGCTCCAGCAAGGGTCGGGGGTGCCCCTGTCGCAGGGTTTCTGTTCTCACACAGAACTGTGGACAGAGGATTGGAACCTCGGCGAATTAGGGTGTCCCAAAACTCACGTTAGTAATCAAAAACTATTTAGCAAGCTAGGTACAGTGTCACATTGGATATAACAAACTCTCAATGTTTAGACAATCCAGAATATGAACTTATAGTACCTCAGGATACGTGGAACTCATGAACAGTCGGTCGTTATATATTTCTTAGAAACCAGAACATGGAGTTAAGAAGAACACATGTGTATTTGAAATGTTTATTTACTAATGCCGTCTTCTCAGGCGTAGTACCTTAGATAATAAAAGTACACATATTATCAGTAGCAAAATTACCAGCATAGTTACTAGTACATAAAAAGTGAATGGTGATAGTATGTTAACATGCTGTAAATGAATAAGAGTTAGCAACACTTATAAGCAGCCGCGGGCCGTGGAGGGAGTTACGGTGAGGCAGGGAGGCGGGGAGGGGGAGAAGCAGGGTGGAGAATACAAGTACACATATTATCAGTAGCAAAATTACCAGCATAGTTACTAGTACATAAAAAGCGAATGGTGACAGTATGTTAACATGCTGTAAATGAATAAGAGTTAGCAACACTTATAAGCAGCCGCGGGCCGTGGAGGGAGTTACGGTGGGGCAGGGAGGCGGGGAGGGGGAGGGGCAAGGTAGAGAGGGCTCCACCCTGCTTCTCCCCCTCCCCGCCTCCCTGCCCCATCGTAACTCCCTCCACGGCCCGCGGCTGCTTATATCTCACCCTCCCTAATACACATATTATATTATTTGCTAAGAAGGTCTCTTTGTGTTGGTTTAGGGCGTGTCCATACTTTAGTGTCTTAGATTTGAAGGAATCACATCAGCATACACCAGCTCTCTCTTCATGTGAACCGCATCAACTGTTGTGTATGTGTGTTCGGCAAAGCAATATAAAACCCGCCTCATGCCCAGAATTGGCAGAAGTTGCACTTATGTTATGAGTATGAAGTCGTGGAGATCAGACCTCATAACAATTCTGTATCGTGTTGTTCTTGAAACTTTAGCACTCGCTGTACAGATATAGTTTAACAAGTAAAGCAGATAGTAGACCAATAACATATTATTCTCATGTAAACCACGATGAACTACTAGGTGGAAAGCTAAAGCAACAACTAAGTGTCGTGTGCAGAAGTTGCAAAAAAGGAAAAATGGCGTTTAAACCGGTAATGAGCCCATGCTAACTTAACACGGTGTAAAGATATCCAGGACCTAGATGACACCTCCTCATGATCCGGAAACGAACTGAATAAGATAATAGAAGTGCCATCTCATGAGAGCAGATTGCAAGTTTATATGTGGACGGTCCGCAAGGTAAAGCATTAAAAACTAGGAAAATTCAATGCTAAAGAAAAATAAAACAGCCAAGTACTTTATCGAGTCTTAAGCCAATAGGCAAGGTAAATAATAAAAACTTGACAAATAAGTCAATGAATTGTCAATGAAATGCTAGTACTCAGCATATCAAACATGAAAAAGGTCTATGACATAACTGTGTATGCAAAATAAGCTGCAACAGCCTCCAATAGGAAGTCACCGTCTTCATCCGAAAACAGTTCAGCCATCCAATTTAAAAGCGGAAAAGAACATACGTGCTCTCCCAGCACCGGATCCTCTATCACCATCAGAGGACAGCTCGGTGGGTTTTCAAGAAAGCTGTGTTCCAAGAAAGACTGTGCTGCCGCCAGTAAATTCCAGGGACCAAGTAGTCCATGCATCAATGCCACAGCCATAATCCTTTCGCCAGGACAAATCAACTCGTGAGTAATGATAGGAGTCATCAGCTGATTAAAGTCGACGTCAGGAGAAACCGGTCCGCAGAGACACAAATCAATGGCCCAATCGAAATCACAGGTCAGGCAGTGAAATACAGGCTGGACACAGGTGAAGTAGGAGAACCGAAAAGATAATCCATATGCCGTGCTTAATATCGCCAACGGCATTGTGCCATAATATTCTAGCATGCGATTGCGGAACAGTGTCAGCAGCTGCAGGGTCGGAGGTTGCATAGGAGGGACATCCATATTTAAAAATGTAAAAAAGCACAAGAGCGTCCGCTGGTAATGCAAGTAAAAATGCAATCCACGAACCAGAGTGGAGAAAATGGAATGAAAGGGAGCAGGGATGACTCCAAAGATTTTCTCAAATGAAGTCACGAGACCACTGGTAACAACTTTAAAAAAGTGTGCCAGGAATTTTGTGGAGGATGCGTTAAAGATAGTCGGAAACATGTTGCTGAAATTGAAAGGCAAACCTGTGTACGGGTGTTCGCTATGTGAAGTACGAAAGTTTCACGGGCCGAACTCAAGGCCACCTCTCTCTGAGACAAAAGAGCTCTTATTCTTGTCATGCCGTTGAAACGTGTCCCAAGGTTGGTATTTGTGGCCAGATTGAAAACTCCCTATGTTCATGTGTGGGAGGAAATAGAACATTTCTGCAGCAAATAACCCGTTCACTTACTGTTACGATAAAAGGAATACTTTTTAATTAACTCAGAACAATCTTCATTATTGAGCATCAAATAACTACCATTTTCCAACAACTTGAACGTGGGGATGATAGCAGGAACTGGCGTGCCTTGCAACACGCAAGCCATATTTGGTCGGTGTTTGTTGCATGAATCGTGTAACTGTATGTGCCTACACATTAGTGAATGATCTGGCGTCTCAGTGCATTCCTCTCCATTCAGATAAACTTCTTGATCATCTTTGAAACATCTGTATGTGTATGGAAGCGACCAGACCTCATGAACAAAAGCACTACCTAAAGGTTCATAAAGACCTATTGGTATATATTTCATACAATTTGAAAACTTATATAAAGCAAAAGGCAGCGTTATTAAACCGTGGATAAGGCATGTTGCCAAAAAACCCGCAATCCTCTGCTGATGATGTCACTGAGCATGTCATGAATGATGTAATATGTGACATCATCAGTAGTGGATTATGGGTAATAGTATCTCTAGTTTACTCCCCTATAGCTGTCTTTCTTTTAACATAAGTGTGTGTTTCCTTCCCTTATACTTACTGTTTTTGGTTCGCTTCCAGTTCGCGTACCAGCGAGCGAACTAGGAAGCGAACTAAGAGAAATAGAGGTTGGCACAGTTCCAAATATTGTACCAATTTTTTAATAACGGGGAGGTAGTTCTGAAAAGAACTTTTTTTTTTATTTTTCTGAACATTTTTTTACTGTTTTTGAATTTTTCGGAACAGTTTTATATTTTTTTGGGTTTTTCTTGGAGGGGGCAATGAAAACGATTCATTGTAAAGGGCTCAACAGGAGCAACAAAACAAAAAAAAGAAGTATTTATTATTTTGGGCGTTTCGGACAAACTTGCATATGATAGTCAATAGCTCTGTTGATCAGAGTGATGCTTCTTTCTCCGTAGGAAATGAATCCATCGCAAAATACGCAGGTGTGTTTTACTTCACCAAATCTCATTTGTATATTTGGCACCATCTCCCTGCCCTCTGGTCCCGTTACTTCCGGTACAACAGATCTTCTGGCCATAATAGGGAGATTATCTAGGTCGTTCCGAAACTGTGCAGCACTGTAGTTGTTAGGATGCCACCTAGTCATATGGCGATGCATTGTGTAGTTTCCGAAACTGTATTTTTTGTCGGTCCCTCTGGACAGTCTATCTTGACATATAAGGCAAGTTACGTATCTTGCATTTACTTTTTTCTGACCTTTGGGAATTTTAAAAAATTGCCAAATGAAGTTTTCTTTCCGGTGAGACGTCTTGGGCTGCTCAGGCAAAAACTGCCTCTCTTCGTGCTCGTCCTCCTGTTCCTCTTCTTCTTCTTCTTGTTGAATTACAACTTGAGCAGGTGGTCCACTCTTCCTTGGATGTGGTGGAGGTGGTGGGGAAGCACCAGCTGAAGCTACTAAAGAAGCCATTGCTCAGTGATCACAAAGGGTCTTTCTCTCACAATGATGAAAGTCAGAGTGAGGAAAGAAGGAGGGATTTTCATCATTTGGGAAAAACAAGAGTTCTCAACCAATCAAAAGTGTTCATTTTAGATTATATGACCTAGTCTTACATCATTAGGAAACCAAAAGTGAAATGAACCAATGAAAAGTGTTATTACCAAGTCACATGACTTGCTGTGTTTACGTTAAGCGCTTTGCAGGGCCTCCCGGTTTGCTTCCAGAAACCTGCGCTTTGGCACTCGCTTCGCGTACCAGTTTGCTAACGTAGCACGTCATATGACGTATCAAGCGACAACGTGGAACGTCATGCGGACGGGAGGCGTCACGATGTTGTTTTCTAACGCGGCACTTGCGGTAAAGAAACGTTTACCGGCTCGCGGTCTATTTCGCGGCATCAAGGTCAGCTAACGGGAAGCTTCCCGATTCGCGAAGCGGGAACGAAGAAAAAAAAATATTTTAAAAAAAAATTATTCATAAACATATAAAATATATTTTTGGATTTAAAGAAGAATACATTTTACAGCTACAGATATTAGCTGTTAAAAAACCAATGAAATTCACAGAAAAAACCATAGGTTATAGACCATATATAGTTAGGAATTAGCATTTACAAAACCTTGAAAATTCACTGAAAAAACCATAGGTTATAGACCATATATAGTTAGGAAATAGCATTTAGAAAACCTTATTTTACTCACACAAAACCATTGAAATTCCATATATAGTTAGTTGCACTAACTATATATCGCGCACCTGCAATCCACTGCTGATGATGTCACATATTACATCATTCATGACATGGTCAGTGACATCACTGATGACATCACTGATGACATCTCAAATGACATCACTGATGACATCACTGATGACAACATCCAGTGACTGTATGCTTCTGTAAAGTTAAAATATGTCTTACATATTGAAGAATGAGTGGATGTATAAGTGTCTGGATGAAGGATTTAGTAGGTGCATGACTGACTGTATAAGTGAGTGATTAAATGTGTCTCACTGAGTGCATGGGTTAGTGACTAAACTGTTTTAAATTGTGCATCATTGTGTCTGTTGTTTTGTAATCTGATGCATGTGTTGATCATTAGCTATATGACTAACTATATGGGTTATTGATTAGTTGCCCAAGTATTTGTATGGGAGACTGAGTGTGTGTGTGGGTGTCTGGGAGGTGTATGACTCTGTGCATAGATGTGTGAGCAGTTGATTCACTAGATGTATGGGTTCAAAAGTGCATGTGGAAACATCTGTATGGGCGGTTGACTGTGTGCATGAGTGTATTGGTGAGTGAATGGATATCTCAGTGCTACATGTCAAAGTAAGTACATATGTAAAACACAGTACATGTGATAGTTGACATATATAAATAACTGTGCATAAGAGCCAGTGAATGTGTGAGTGGCTGTATGGATTATTGTGAACTTGTATCAGGGATTGTATAACAGAGTAAATATGTGTTATTATATGTTCCAATAAGTAAGGTGTGTATAACTATATAGTTGAGGAAATCGAGGTGTGATTGATTCTTTGCAAGACTGACTAGGTGTGTGAGTAACTGCATGGATGAGTGACAGTCTGTGAGTGTCTGTTTACACTGAGTGTATCTAAGGTTATATTAGAGTCTGAAGAGGTTCATTGTATCATCACATGAATGATGTCATCAGTGATGTGATCAGTAATGTCAAATGAGATGTCATCAGTGATGTCATCAGTGATGTCATTTGAGATGTCATCAGTGATGTCATCAGTGATGTCACTGACCATGTCATGAATGATGTAATATGTGACATCATCAGCAGTGGATTGCAGGTGCGCGATATATAGTTAGTGCAACTAACTATATATGGAATTTCAATGGTTTTGTGTGAGTAAAATAAGGTTTTCTAAATGCTATTTCCTAACTATATATGGTCTATAACCTATGGTTTTTTCAGTGAATTTTCAAGGTTTTGTAAATGCTAATTCCTAACTATATATGGTCTATAACCTATGGTTTTTTCTGTGAATATATATATATATATATATATATATATATATATATATATATATATACATATACATATATATATATATATATATATATATATATATATATATATATATATGTATATATACAGATATATATATATATATATATATATATATATATATTACCTACTGGCGGTCGCCAGTAGGTATATATAGTTAGGATTTTTTCTCTATGGGTTTTTTGAAAATTCTATGTCTAATAACTTTGGCGTTTGTGGACGGAATTGGCTGAAATTTTCAGGAAAATGGCACATTTTGTTTCTGAGCAGCCCCTGAAAATTGGGGGGGGTTTCGTCCAGGGGGGGTCGAGAAAAAAGGGGGGTCCCAAAACGTGTTTTTAACATTGAGTTTTCCATAGGGCGGTTGGCCTCACTTTTAGCCCGAACGGCTGAATGGATTTGCACGAAACTTGGCAAAATTGTAGGGACTGGTAGCCCGATGTGCCTTTTGTAGGTCTCAATATATGTGCTCCAGTGGATTTTGAGAAATTAACGTTTAAAAAAAGATATATATCTGTAACAGCGGACTGGGCAGCGGCCCAGGACGCGTACTTTTCGCGCAACGGAGCTTTGTGAAGCGAAGCTGATTGGTTCTCCGGCGTCTGTCAACATTCCAAACAGTCCGTAGCGGCCGCCATCTTGTCTCTCGGTAGGATCGAGAGACAAGAGGAGGTCAAAACAAAGGGGGAAATAACTATAAGGGGGCATAGTAGATCCTCGCTGACCCCCTAGGTTTGATGTGGAGGTTTTAAAAGGGCCCCGCGGGGCAAAAAAAAATAATAATAATAATAATCGAACGGCTGAATGGATTTGCACGAAACTTGGCAAAATTGTAGGGACTGGTAGCCCGATGTGCCTTTGCTAGGTCTCAATATATGTGCTTCAGTGGATTTTGAGAAATTAACGTTCAAAAAAAGATTTATATCTGTAACAGCGCACCGCTTCGCGTACTTTTCGCGTTACGGAGCTTTGCGAAGCGAAGCTGATTGGCTCTCCGGTGTCTGTAAACATTCCAAACAGTACGTAGCGGCCGCCATCTTGTCTCTCGGTAGGATCGAGAGACAAGAGGAGGCCAAAGCGAAGGGGCAAATGACCATAAGGGGGCATAGTAGATCCTCGCTGACCCCCTAGGTTTGATGTGGAGGTTTTAAAAGGGCCCCGCGGGGCAAAAAAAAAAATAATAATAATAATCGAACGGCTGATGACCATAAGGGGGCATAGTAGATCCTCGCTGACCCCCTAGGTTTGATGTGGAGGTTTTAAAAGGGCCCCGCGGGGCAAAAAAAAATAATAATAATAATAATCGAACGGCTGAATGGATTTGCACGAAACTTGGTAAAATATTAGGGACTGGTAGCCCGATGTGCCTTTGCTATGTCTCAATATATGTGCTTCAGTGCATTTTGAGAAATTAACGTTCAAAAACAAGATATATATCTGTAACAGCGCTCCGCTTCGCGGAGATAAAATTATATGTGTATTACCTAGCTGTTGCTAACACCAGTTAGCGACGGCTAGTAGGAGATAGCGACCATCTTGGGTCCCACTTTGCATGTGAGTGATATTTATCACTAATGACATGCAAAGTGGGCATGCCAAGATGTTAGCGACTGGAAACAGTCGCTAACATCGCTATCTCCTATTATCAACTTTTGGAAATATTCGAGATAAGCGCGAATATCTCCAAAAAGTAACAGCTGCCCTGAGCAGTTCTTAGCCATGTTATCCAATGGGAGGTGGATAACATGGCTAAGAGCATTAGCTCGGTAATGCATGAATATCGCGGAGTTTTCAGCGACATTAATGCATTGCGCTCGTTTTTTATCGTATTTGCGATAAACCTTGATAATAGCAAGGTTTATCTGCGATAATTTCTGACGGTAAAAAAATCTTTGCAATGCATCGTTAGGGATAAATATCGCTTAACTTTGGTAATATGCCCCAACGTCTGTTAACGTTCGATTCGAAGGAAATCAGGAATTGTTGAAAAACATTGTGTGCGCCATCTTGTCTTTTTTCAAATGCCACACTTTTGTCGTGCACGGCAGCCATTTTAGATGCCTTGACCAGATCCACTCTGTGAACGCTGTCGATCCTTACCATGGCTCCCCACCCTCGCAAGCATCTCCCCCAGGCAGTGGTCACCCCCGCTCTCTGTTTTATGCATGGGTAATAAACCTCCCCCCATCTGCGCTGTTCTTCCCTGAGAATCACACCCTGTGCCCGCCCGACACCTCCCTTTCGCCCTATTCACTACCGCACCCTCTGACACTCCTTTTCCTCTGTGTCCGATTGTCCAGGCCGGTCCTAGGCTATCAGCTAGCCCTGCAGATGTAGTTTATGGCCACAGCTGTAAAGAATCACCCGTCTTCAAAGGAGTTATAGTAGATCAAGGCCCACACTCGATGAGATCCGTCACAGCAGAAGCGTTGCTATTATCTGAAAACCATCCTGTATTGTGATTGGGGAGGGGACCGAGCGTGAAGCGGAAGATTCCAGGGATGACTCTTTGTACATCAAAGTTTTTACAATTATGTGTCACATTAAAAATATATAGCACTCCGACAAAGTAGTAAGATTATAAAACTTTAATAATTTATAAATATATACAAGAAAACAAAAATAGTAATAACATATAAACATTTTTAGAGAAAAACAACGAAGTAGCGGTCGGCTGTGCGAATAGTCCCAACGCAGCACAACGTCCAGATTTCCGGCGTGGGGCGTCGCGGGGGGTGGGTGATCAGTAGCAAACTGTTGTGCGAATAGTTCCAAGGCAGCAGAACGCGCCGAAATCTAGATGACACAAAAGTGATGTCTAGTAAGTTGCCACCCAGCAAATAACGGCGTGGGGCGTCGCGGGGGGTGGGTCATCAGTAGCAAACTGTTGTGCGAATAGTTCCAAGGCAGCAGAACGATGGCACCAAGGTGATGTCCAGTAAGTTGCCGCACTGGTTTTGGTATCCTACAATGCTGCTCCGAATAACGGCGTGGGGCGCCCCGGGGGAGGCGGCGTGAACGGGCCTCTCCAGGTGGAGTGTCATCTGTTGTAGTGGGGCGCCCCTTTACCGTTTCAGTTGCCATTCCGTCCGCTTTTGGTCCACTGTGTCAAAATCCGCCATTCAGCTGAGTTGCGCCCACTCTTGCGGTGCAGCGATAGGCGGCTGCCACAGGACTCTCAAAATGGCGGCAGGCTGTTTCCTTTTTGGGCCTGGTCCACTGAAATGGCCCTGGGACACCTTGGAAATCGGACGCTTGTCTGCTAGGTCTTGGACCCCATTCTCGAAAGCGTCCCCTCCGCCTTGAGAATTCATCAAAAGTTTTGGGGGCCCCGACTCCTGCAGGCTTCTGGTGGGGAGCGGCTGCCATGATTGCTCGCGGAATGACCACGACGGAGCTACGAGATGGTGGTGCTCTCATGGTGACGCCAGCTTCAGTCTGAAACATCCAGAAACAAGGTGGGGCTTTCATCGTTTGGGGGGAAAAAAAAGTTTTCATCCAATGAAAAGTGTTGTTTTTAGGTCATATGATCAAGCCTTCCATCATTAGGAAACCAAAAGTAAAATGAACCAATGAAAAGTTTTATAAAGAAGTCACATGACCTGTTATGCGGCATAGGGTATAAAATGTGGAGAAAATACGTTGGCACGTGAGGCGGTGTCAGTAGCGGACCGATGTGCGAATAGGCCGAAGGCAACACAACGCGCCAAGATCCGGATGGCATCGAGGTGGTGTCATAGTTGAGAGTTCTGAGCAGCGGTTGTAACACTGTCTGAAGCTTATTTGCAGCTGCTGCAGCTTCACTACGCGCGAAGATCCGGATGGCACCGAGGTGGTGTGTAGGAAGTTGCCGCACTGGTGTGGCCATCCTACAATGCTGAAAGTCGGCGTGGGGCGCCCCGTTGGCCTGTGAGTTTGCGTCAGTAGCGGACCGATGTGCGAATAGGCCGAAGGCAGCACAACGCGCCAAGATCCGGATGGCACCGAGGTGGTGTCTAGTAAGTTGTCGCACTTCTGTGGCCATCCTACAATGTTGAAAGTCGGCGTGGGGCGCCCCGTTGGCCTGTGAGATGGTGTCAGTAGCGGACTGATGTGTGAATGGGGCTAAAGGCAGCGCAACAATATTTTCTACTATATTTCCGGTGTAGAAGAGACCACAAGGCGCTGAGATGCCAAGATCCGGATGGCACCGAGGTGGTGTCTTGCAAGTTGTGGTACTGGTGTGGCCATCCTACAATGCTGAAAGTCGGCGTGGGGCGCCCCGTTGGCCTGTGAGATGGCGTCAGTAGCGGACCGATGTGCGAATAGGCCGAAGGCAGCACAACAATATTTTCTGACTGACACCACAAGGCGCTGAGATGCCAAGATCCGGATGGCACCGAGGTGATGTCTAAGTTGCGGACTGGTGTGCGAATGGGGCCAAAGGCAGCGTAACAATATTTTTTGTATGGAAGATACCACTAGGCGTTGAGATGCCAAGATTCGGATGGCACTGAGGTGATGTCTAGCAAGTTGGTGTGGTCATCCTACAATGCTGAAACTCGGCGTGGGTCACCCCATTAGCCTGTGAGATGGCGTCAGTAGCGGACCGATGTGCGAATAGGCCGAAGGCAGCACAACGCGCCAAGATCCGGATGTCACCGTGGTGGTTTCATAGTTGAGAGGCACTTCATCTGCAGTGGGGCGCCGAGATCCGGATGGCACCGAGGTGATGTCTAGCAAGTTGCTGTACTTGTGTGGTCATCCTACAATGCTGAAACTCGGCGTGGGTCGCCCCATTAGCCTGTGAGATAGCAGTTCTTTGGATTTGCGAATAGGCCGAAGGCAGCACAACAATATTTTCTGACTGACACCACAAGGCGCTGAGATGCCAAGATCCGGATGGCACCGAGGTGATGTCTAAGTTGCGGACTGGTGTGCGAATGGGGCCAAAGGCAGCGTAACAATATTTTTTGTATGGAAGATACCACTAGGCGTTGAGATGCCAAGATTCGGATGGCACTGAGGTGATGTCTAGCAAGTTGGTGTGGTCATCCTACAATGCTGAAACTCGGCGTGGGTCACCCCATTAGCCTGTGAGATGGCGTCAGTAGCGGACCGATGTGCGAATAGGCCGAAGGCAGCACAACGCGCCAAGATCCGGATGTCACCGTGGTGGTTTCATAGTTGAGAGGCACTTCATCTGCAGTGGGGCGCCGAGATCCGGATGGCACCGAGGTGATGTCTAGCAAGTTGCTGTACTTGTGTGGTCATCCTACAATGCTGAAACTCGGCGTGGGTCGCCCCATTAGCCTGTGAGATAGCAGTTCTTTGGATTTGCGAATAGGCCGAAGGCAGCACAACAATATTTTCTGACTGACACCACAAGGCGCTGAGATGCCAAGATCCGGATGGCACCGAGGTGATGTCTAAGTTGCGGACTGGTGTGCGAATGGGGCCAAAGGCAGCGTAACAATATTTTTTGTATGGAAGATACCACTAGGCGTTGAGATGCCAAGATTCGGATGGTACTGAGGTGATGTCTAGCAAGTTGCTGTGGTCATCCTACAATGCTGAAACTCGGCGTGGGTCACCCCATTAGCCTGTGAGATGGCGTCAGTAGCGGACCGATGTGCGAATAGGCCGAAGGCAGCACAACGCGCCAAGATCCGGATGTCACCGTGGTGGTTTCATAGTTGAGAGGCACTTCATCTGCAGTGGGGCGCCGAGATCCGGATGGCACCGAGGTGATGTCTAGCAAGTTGCTGTACTTGTGTGGTCATCCTACAATGCTGAAACTCGGCGTGGGTCGCCCCATTAGCCTGTGAGATAGCAGTTCTTTGGATTTGGGCCTGGCTCGTCTGCTGTAGTGGGGCGCCCCTTTACCGTTTCAGTTGCCATTCAGCTGAGTTTCGGCTGCTCTTGATGCTACAGCGACAGGCGGCTGCAACAGGACTCTCAAAATGGCGGCCTGTTCTTTGGATTTGGGCCTGGTCCACTAAAATGGCCCTGGGACACCTTAGAACTCGGACGCTCGATTTTTTTTTCCTTTCCTGTACATGCAAAAAAAGGTAAATGCCCGGTACGTTACACGCTTCATCTGCCACGATGAACTCTCTAGAGGAACCGAAAAAAAATATAGTTGTGGTAACTATACCATGCATCGTCATATGGAGAGGTGGCAACAATTAATTATAGTGCTGCATAAAAGAGAGATTTGGAGGAGAACCCCTGACCTGCTAGTACATTCATCAAAGAAGTGGCACTGAGAGCTTCAGAGGCAAGGGAAACGGTCCCAAATATTTAGAAGAACTTTGGAAAGATTAAAATGACATGTTTAGATTGTGGCAAATTTATTTCATGTGGACATCTGAGTGTTACTCTAATAAATACAGCATATGAACATCATCATAGTCGATGGTTGGTAGAGACATTTTGACTATATCCTGGACCTGCCCGTCCTCGCCCAAAATGGCGCCAGAATAAATGGGACTCGTAACTCCTTGTTGTGTACTGGTTGCAGAACCTTGAAATCACGAGATACGTATGCAGTTTTGAAGCACATGGCGGGCGGGGACGAGAATTGATTGAATATTTCGACATCCCTATTGATATTAAGTTCTGATGTGTTATTGATTACTGTACTGTTGAAAGTTCGAATTAACGTCACCCATGGTACTTGCCCGCAAATGTATATCTAGATAATTTTATTGTAACTGGCCCTGTCGTATTTTAATTATAAAATGTACGTCCACCGATTCCGTAACTGTTAGACACCTTAGTTCTTGCAACCTAATGGCCCGCCCGTTACGTTCCTCTACAGTGTAAATGTCTATTCATCATATACGATTACAGTTTGCTCCGTGGCCGGCCCACGTGGTTATAGGCTCGTATTTGTATAATGAAATTTTCACAATAAAGGTTTTTAAAAGAAAACATGGTAGTAGTATATACATTGGTAAAGTTTTTAATAATAGTCACTGTTTTAGAATCATTAAAAGGCAAGTGAAATAAAGCAGACCAATTACATGAAGGGTAAAAGGTATAATACGAAGGAACGCAGTAAAGATAAATGGTCAAGGGCTGTTGTGTTTTCTATTCCTGCAATATAAAGTGATCGATAAGAATCTCATATTCAGGCGTATCGGCGACTAAGACAGCAGGTCGACCCTCTTTTGCTCAACGGCTCCGTCATGGGACGAAGAAACGCTCTTTTTCTCGAAAAAAGAATATATTTTACTTGCAGGACAGTTGTAAAATTTCCGGGAAAGTACATTAGCCTGGAACATTATAACATATATTTAAGAAAAAATAATGTTCGGAAGTAATGAAAAGCGTAATTTTTAGGTCATATGATCAAGCCTTTCATCATTACAATAAGAAAAGTAAAATGAACCAATGAAAAGTTTTATTAACAAGTCACATGACTTGTTATGCTTACGTTACGCGCTGCGCGCCCCGGATGACTTCCGGATGCGCTAACGCGGCGCGTCATATGACGCATTACGCGACAACGCAGGTACAGAATATAGTCAAAATGTCTCCACCAACCAGCGGTCGGAACACAACCCCTTTCAGCAGGCTAAATAGTTCTGTTAAATGACAACAGAAGGGACAGGCAACAAGAACCATCAGTCAAAGAGGGGAGGGCTAGTTCTTCTCTACCGGGTTACATTGGGGCGCTACCGGAACTGATCGAATTGGTAGTCTACAGTGTTTCTGGATGTTTCAGACTGAAGCTGGGGTTAGCATGAGAGCAGCACCATTTCGTAGCTCCGTCGTGGTCATTCCGCAACCAATCATGGCAGCCGTTCTTTATCGTTATTTTGGGCGGGGTGGGTGGCGGAGCCGAGCTGTTTTGCAGCCATCATTGTGTGGAGTTCAGTTCATCTCACTAGTTTTGTATTTGTCATGAGGGGTTGTTCCTAATGTTTCTATTTTTGCGAGGTCAAAAAGAGATCCCATTAGTGGCCTACTGATTTTGCTCGATTCTTTTTCTTTTTTTTTACACGATTTTTCGTTATCTGCAAAGACTAAACAGAGTATTGCGACTCTGTGTTTGTTTGTAAATAGAGAATGAACCAAAGAGAACTAATTCTAAAACAGTAAATACTTGGATAACAATGAATCAAATGGAGAGAGAAGCAGGCACGACGGATTACAATGGGGGCAAAGACCTGCGTTAACTACCTTTCACTATCTGCAAAGAGAGAGTACTCCTAATAGAAATGAGGGGGGGGGGCACCATTCAAAGCAGATCAGTGTGCATAAACACGAAAATGTTTTCACTTACCACGTACTTGACATTCGACAGCTTATGATATTTGCTATTAAAAAACCATTGAAATTCACTGAAAAAACCATAGGTTATAGACCATATATAGTTAGGAATTAGCATTTACAAAACCTTGAAAATTCACTGAAAAAACCATAGGTTATAGACCATATATAGTTAGGAATTAGCATTTAAAAAACCTTATTTTACTCACACAAAACCATTGAAATTCCATATATAGTTAGTTGCACTAACTATATATCGCGCACCTGCAATCCACTGCTGATGATGTCACATATTACATCATTCATGACATGGTCAGTGACATCACTGATGACATCACTGATGACATCTCAAATGACATCACTGATGACATCACTGATGACAACATCCAGTGACTGTATGTTTCTGTAAAGTTAAAATATGTCTTACATATTGAAGAATGAGTGGATGTATAAGTGTCTGGATGAAGGATTTAGTAGGTGCGTGACTGACTGTATGAGTGAGTGATTAAATGTGTCTCACTGAATGCATGGGTTAGTGACTAAACTGTCTTAATTTGTGCATCATTATGTCTGTTGTGATGTAAACTGCTGCATGTGTTGATCATTAGCTATACGAGAGGCTATATGTGTTATTGATTGGTTGCCCAAGTATTTGTATGGGAGATTGAGTTTGTGTGGGGGTGGCTGGGAGGTGTGTGACTCTGTGCATAGATGTGTGAGCAGTTGATTCACTAGGTGTATGAGTTCAAGAGTGCATGTGGAAACAGCTACATGGGCAGTTGACTGTGTGCATGAGTGTATTGATGAGTGAATGGATATCTCAATGCTACATGTCATAGTAAGTACATATGTAAAACACAGTACATGTGAGAGTTGGCATATATAAATAACTGTGCATGAGAGCCACTGAATGTGTGAGTGGTTGTATGGATCATTGTGAACTTGTATCAGGGATTGTATAAGAGAGTAAATATGTGTTAGTATATGTTTGAATAAGTAAGGTGTGTATAACTGTATAGTTGAAGAAATGGAGGTGAGATTGTTTCTTTGCATGACTGACTAGGTGTGTAACTCCATGGATGAGTGACAGTGTGTGAGTGTCTGTATACACTGAGTGCATCTAAGGTTATATTAGAGTCTGAAGAGGTTTATCGTATTAGCACAAGAATGATGTCAAATGAGATGTCATCAGTGATGTCATCAGTGATGTCATTTGAGATGTCATCAGTGATGTCATCAGTGATGTCACTGACCATGTCATGAATGATGTAATATGTGACATCATCAGCAGTGGATTGCAGGTGCGCGATATATAGTTAGTGCAACTAACTATATATGGAATTTCAATGGTTTTGTGTGAGTAAAATAAGGTTTTTTAAATGCTAATTCCTAACTATATATGGTCTATAACCTATGGTTTTTTCAGTGAATATATATATATATATATATATATCTATATATATACATATATATCTATATATATTATAAATCTTTTCCAGCACTCGTTGCTACTCAAAATGTTGCTGGTGCCTCCAGCTCGCGATGACGGACTCGCGTAAACACTTCACTCCTCGAAAATTACGTGGGCTCTCTGGGCTTGATAAATCATTTATCATTTTATTTTCAAATCAGCGTGCAACCAGAAAACTGACAGATGCGTTTCGGCCACCTGGCCTCTGTCAATGTCAGCTACCCCACTGTGACAAAACGTATTTAAGACATGCAATTCTGTTTGGAGGAATCACTTGGTCATATGCATGGAAAACAGCCTTTAGAAACCCAAGTGCCCCACTGAAAAGCAAATACTGTGCAATACGCACAAAAACACCACACATCGCCTTGCTACTTTGGGTATACACCAACAAATTCAAACCGGTACCCTGCAGAGATAGACATGAGCCTTCCATCACCAGCCCCCACTTTTCTGATACCCTAATGCCCCCTGGCCAACTCTGACCTGCTCACTTTAATGGTCATTGCCAGTTTGGGGTAGTTGTTGGTCCACACAGGTAGCTGGTAGTGGGATACCACAGTGATGTAGGGTAAAATGATGTGACCCCCCTGCAGAATGTGATGAGGGGCCCCTGAGTCTTCCACTTCTCACAGGCATTCATTGGCCATGGGCTGAGTAGGGGCCCTCTGAAGGGTAGGGGGTCCCTTAAGAGTAGTGGGCCTCCTGTGTCACAGGGGCTGCAGGGATCTGCCTTACGCCCCTGGGATACAACAGAACATGAACTTAAATGCCAGGATTGCTCTGGAATGTGACACCTTCTGCCCAGCTGACCTATGACCTCTTCCACAGTAAGGTGGGTAAGCTACCAGCCGACTAGTACAGCGACAGGGGACTTGCTGCTCTCCAAGGTTTTGTAAACTGGAGGCTTATGATGTCACTCTACTAAAATCAAGTGTTCTTTTTGAGTAGGGATACTTGAATATCAGGGACAGAAGAGGGTAAACAAAACAATCAGCGTTGTTTCCACTTTTTCGGTCCATTATCCATCCCCCACAGGAAAACGTCTGTTGTTTCTACTGCACTTGCCAGCATCCACGCGCATACTTTGCACATGTCAAGAGAAGGATGCGCAAGATGTCCCTCACCGCAGGTCTGGGAATGCTACGTACATTGATTGTGATATTTGTCTTGGAAGTCTTATATAGTGATGTGATAGAGTGCATCTGTGAATATGTGGTGCATGCGGTTTATAGGGATGATAAATGTGCCCCAATGTAAATGATTTTAAATTTGAGAATTTGGAGTACTTCTGCCAGTAACTGCTGCTTACCATGAGAGCGGAAACAATGTGGTTAAATGAGAATAGAATTTTGAGTGGAGAGTGATATTTTGTGATAGTCTGACCACATACTAGTGAAGGTTCAGGTTAATTGTGTTGTAGTGAGTTCTGAAAATAAATCCAGGAAATCCAGTAGTAGATGAAGAGTGGTTTATTGAAGCATCCACTTTCTGAAGATCAGCAGTGTAACTGAAGCCCAGCTGATCTTCAGAACTTGGAACATGTAACAACATTTAAAGACATACAAATCTATACATGAATGCATGGGACCAAAAGAGCCTTGACAGAATGCATGGGTAGAATACTCTATTACATTCTAAACTCCAGTAACAATCTATTCTACTACCACATATCCTCCTTCCTTTAAAATGATATAGGTTAAAAAAAGTTAATAACAAGAAATTATTCAAGCAATACAAAATCATCAAATTTCTTTGGTAAACGTGTCTGTCTCTTGGAAGTATTCAACAAACCTGATGAAGCAAGCTGATCATCAGAATGTACTTGAGGTGACAAATTAGAAGACGACAAAGTAGAAGGAGAAACAAAATCAACTACATCAACAGGTCCTATTCCTTTTTCCAAAACAAAAAAATCACTTGTAAAATCAGGTTCAGATGAACACTCATATTTTTTTTTAAAAGATGCATTAACTTTAGCAAGTCTTGACATATTCCACCAAGAACCATTATCCAAAAGAACAGAAGTCTTACCAACTTTAAGAACAATAAAAACATCTGAAAATTTAGATTGACCTTTTTTAACAACAACAGGTAATTTGATTTTAACGTTATCACCTACTTGTAAAGAAGATTGTATTTAGTGCATTGAAGGCACAACTTTTTTTGGAGTATTACAATTTTGTTTAACCATTTTATAAATTCTATTCATCGGTAAATTTGAACCAGAAGTTTCAGCCATGGCAAAGAAAGTTGTTGCTGTGATTTCCTGCCTTTAAATAACACAAAAGGTGAAAATTTAGTAGAACAATGTGGGGTACACAAATATGACCAAACCAAATCTGCTACATGAGCTTTAACATCAATACGAGCTTTGATGGCCAATTGGATTCCTTCAAATAATGTTTCATTAAACCTTTCCAGTAAACCATTCATGTTAGGAGAATACAAAGCAGTTTTAACATGCTTAATATTAACTTTTCCAAGAAAAGAACTAAACACATGTGAGGAAAATTGTGGACCATTATCTGAAACTAGAATTGAAGGTAAACCTCCTTTTCTGAAAATTTCTTTAAGAAATGTAATCACCGATGAGGTATCTGTTTGGGTTACCCATTTATATTCCACCCATTATGAAAAATAATCAATTGCTACAAAAATATACATTTATTGTGAAGTAATTCCTTCATAAGGACCAAGGATATCAATAGCAATCTTATTCCAAGGAATATCAGGAAGTTCGATTTTTCTTACTTTAGAATGTAATGGTTTCAAAACTTTATCAGAGTCAGCACATGGTGTAATTTTTTTTACAAAATCAATTACACAACTGTCCATATAAGGCCACCAAAATATATCTCTAACTTTTTTAATAGTGTTTGATTGACCTAAATGACCCAAATGAGCGATAGAGATAATTCTTTCTCCAAGATTATTTGGGGGAACAAAACAATCACCTTTCAAAATCAAATTTTCATTAGGGAAAAGATCATCTCTGATTTTCCAAAACACAGCAAGTTCTTTTGAAAGATTTCTCTCAAGTGGCCAACCTTCAACAAGGTATTTATGTACCAATATTAGAAAGATCCTCATCTAAATCCATTGCTTTCAACCATTCCTCCTTTGAAATAAGCTGAGACATAGAAAGAACCATGTCTTCAACAGAGGCAATTACACATTCCTCAAAAGATTCAAGTTGATTTTGAACTTGAAAATCTGGTAATAATCTGGATAAGCAATCAGCTCTCAAGTTTTGAGAACCTGGAGTGTAGGCAATCTCAAAATTGTACTCATAAAGTTTAGAAAGAATGCACACCAATCTGGATGATGCTTTACCAACACCATTGTTAGACAACAGAGAAATGAATGGTTTATGATCAGTTCTGATTTTAAATGATTTGCCCCACAAATAAGTTTTAAAATGTCCAACTGCCCAAGAACAACCTAATGCTTCCCTTTCAATGGTAGAATATTTGGACTCAGCAAGTGACAATGGTCTAGAAACAAAAGCAATGGTAACTTCATTATTTGCTTTATTTTGACTTAACACGGCACCAAGCCCAGTTGCACTTGCATCAACCGTAATGATGTTTGGAGCAGTAGGAGAAAAAGGGGATAAAGGGTTACACCCAATAATGGCAGATTTGATGGCAGTGACAGCTTGTGAATGTTCATTTGTCCATATAAATTTACATCCTTTTTTTAAGTGATAATCTTAGGGGTAAAACAATGTCAGAAAACTTAGGCACAAATCTAGAATAGTACTCGCATAGTCCTAAAAAGGATTTCAGTTGGTCCTTGTCTTGAGGGTTACTCAGCGAAATTCCTTAGAAGAATATAATTATATCTGTGGATGTTCCAAAAATAACTCCCATCATTGACGCCAATATGTTGTAGTGAGTTCTGCAAATAAATCCAGGAAATCCAGTAGTAGATGAAGAGTGGTTTATTGAAGCATCCACCTTCTGATGATCAGCAGTGTAACTGAAGCCCAGCTGATCTTCAGAACTTGAAACATGTAACAACATTTAAAGACATACAAATCTATACATGAATGCATGGGACCAAAAGATCCATAACAGATTGCATGGGTAGAATACTCTATTACATTCTAAACTCTAGTAACAATCTATTCTACAACCACAAATTGCCAAACGTGGAATAAGTGTTTTAGACACATTGCTTGCACTGTCTATGAGGGCTGGGCAGTGGAAGGGCGGGATTTTTGCTTCTAGAGTCTGCTTACCATTCTCCAGAATCCCGTCGCGGGTTGACTGGACCTTTTTACCTGTCATAGAATGAATTAGGCAATCTACCTACCAATTGTCAATCAAATTTCAACGATTCCCATTGTTTCCCCCAAAGAACCACTGACTAAGAACTAAATTTGAAGATTTATTACATAACCAAAAACAACTGAAGGTATAAACACCTCAGCAAAAGGTTCAGAAGATAAACAGGCACTAATACAAACATAACTCTACGGAAAAGTCTCAGACGGCTTATGAACAATACAAGAATCAATTCGAGAATCATCAGGCTAATAAGAATTGCTATAACCTGAGTTCTAGTATGCATTGGGAAAGAATATAAATCAGGTTAATCTGTCCCTACACTATACTAAGTGACATCCCTACTCAGCAATAGCCCAACCTAATAAAGGTGTCAGCCGTGGTGACTTCCAAAGAAGTTCACTCACTTTCTCTCTACCTAGTCTAGAGACTCTTCAGTCATAGCTAAGCCCTCTGTCAACCAACTGCTCCCTCTCACACCTCAGCCCATCTGCTCTGTCTCCCCCTCGGGGTGCTGTCCCTAATACAAAACCCCACAATGCGGACGACACGCCTTCAGGTACGCCCCTCTCGAAGGTGTTGGTTTTCAGAATTTTCCATTATGGCACCACTCCATCTTTGTCCATTAAGACGTCCTTGGGTCCCAGACTCTCCTTCGCTTCAAGTTGCTTCCATGAATTCCTCGGCTACTCCTCCATGTCTGAGTCTAGCATCCTAACACTCATACACAATGGGCCCTTCTACTTTACTGTTTACTTGATCCTGCACCTGCAAAGGAATACATGTGAACCGGCTCACAAATTCTTTAATGTTGCAATTTGACTTTAGCTAAAAGCAGCTTTCTCCATAAAACAATTCTATAATTTAATGCTAAGCAAAACATTTTTCGATCAGGCCTACACAATTTCCATAAACTGGGCCTGTGCACGTTTATAGGCCCAACATCCTAACATGAGCATCTTGTTCGTTTCTTAGGCCTCCATCTTTAAAGCAAATACATTTTCTACTTCAAGCACTTGTATAACATATAAAAGGTACACTATGAACTCTAATATAGCAGAACTAAGTATACAATGGTGATTTCACTAAAACACCTCTTATTAATGAAAGGCTTCACGTCAAACGACATTTCTATGTTAGAACGGCATTATTGATTTTGAAAACTCTTAACGTTAGCTCTACATGTGTTTCAACTACCGAATACATTAGTCCTCGACCCTACATTACAGTTTGAACACAATTAGTGAGTCCTCTACATATGCGGGTGTTAACTACTTGTACATATGGAACACCCCTACAACATTTTTCTCTCATTTGGCACTCTCTCAGTTCCCCCCTTTGATGACCTGTGTCATCACCATCATTACTCCATCCCCAAGGTAAGAACTGAGTTAAACAGAGCTTGTTGCCATTTTCCCTTGCTTGAGCATCTCCAATGCTCTCAAGCTCCGATATTGACTGTCCTGCTAATTCTCCATTCTTCGCTCTTGTACTCTCATTGATCCTTCCATCCTACTTGACCTATACCACTTGTACACTCTTACCAAACCCCACAATCCAATCACACAGGCCACAGCTATGATGAGGGGTTTCAGTACAAACCCAAGGAATCTCCTTCCCAAGTTTGCAAACCAGTTTCCAACATTTCCAACTCCCTTGCCAACTTTCTCCCACACGTTCTCTTGCGTCAGATCCTCAATTTCATAATGAATGGCAGTAATGTTACTTATATACTTCTTCAGATCCTTGGAATGGTCTGGAATATACGTGCAACATTCCTGAACCTTCAAACGTTTACAGACTCCTCCCTCCTTTGCCAGAAGGACGTCTAAAGCAAGACGGTTCTGTAAAACCATTGTCCTTATCGACAACATCTCACCCTCAACCAGCACTAATGACTTAGCTGTATTCATTGACAGTTCATCCACCACAGTTCTCAACCGCCGTATCTTCACGTCATTCAAAATCACTCCCAACATAGATATCACTGCTCCAAACACATCTCCAACTATTGCACCAGCACTTTCACCTCGCTTTACCCTCGTCTGCCGTCCCCCCTCAAAAAGAGCAAAATCCTCAGTATGGTAAATCTTGGGAAAAATGATCGCTAGGTAACAGGTTCCGTACCACTTTTCCGGCAATCTTACATACGCATTCCTTCCGCAGACAAAGTAAACCGTAGGAATCACCTGCACCACACTCTTCAAGAAATCCTTTGTGTAATACTCCAGTGTGAAAGTGTGTTCACATGTATTATGACCCACATACACATTCTCATAATACGTCTGTGGTCTGTGAATACACAATTTCCCTTTCTGCACTTCATCTAGAGCTATCGGACCATAACTCCCTCTTGACTTGTGCTGCTTCTCTTCATCCGTCCAATCAACTTTACCCTGCCCTGAATCTTGCAACTGTTTTTGCCTTTTGTACATGTCTTCCACTTGTTCTATGAACTTTTTCTCTGTCTCTGACAACAAACATGTCAAATTGTGTCGGTGTGCATCTAACTCTTGTGTCGGAATGAAAAAATACTCAAGTCTATCCTCCGACTTATAATAATCAAACTTATTCAGGTGTTTATAAGCAGGGACTTCTGGTAACACAGCGTCATAATTCGAAAAGAAATATTCAAAATGATTTCTCCGATAAAATATGCTAAGCAGCAAACTACATGAAATACCATATGTCAATGGAAGGTGATGGTATCTAATACCCTCATCTACTGAAGCCGGCAATTGCATACACACATAGCAGTCTTTCGCATCCATCGCATCAATGTATTCATACAATAGCTTTGCATACGCATTCTGCCCAAAATTGCCTTTAGACAGGTCGGTATGCAACCTACTACTCTCGTCTTCCAGCAAAGCCTTCTCCGCTCCTACCTTGACCTCTTTCTTGCTAGAAGTGGTAGGTGTCGGTGTTCCCTCAACCTTCGTTGCCTGCTCATGTGGTACTAAATAAGAAACTACAACTACTAAGAAAATAAAAAATATCACTGCTCCTATAAGGGTGCCTACAATGCACTTGGCCCTACGAGTCGGGTTTCCAGCCTCCATGGTTTCGAAACAATGTAGTTCGATTTCAGCAACAACCCAAAGTCTCTTTCGGTTATTTGAGTCTCTTAAACCACACCTCTGAAAGCAGAAATCCCCGTTTTAGTTCTTTTCTTGCATCAACAACAGACAACCCTAACCCTTCTCCGTCCTCTGAGGAAAGTCCCTAAATTTCTTCTTCTTCCTCTCGGCTCTAGGTTAGTTCAACAGCTATTTACAAAGCCTTTAGTAATCAATGATAATATTTGTTCCAACTGCCTTTAGCACATAATCCAGAAGTTCAATGCGAAGCACAACCGATTCGTAAGATGGTATCTCTGGACCAAAGGTAGGAAAAATCAGTCTATCCAAGATTAAATCACGTATCTTGCTTAGGTAAGGGGGATTAGGAATGGTGAGTGTCAGTACGCCTTCGATCTCAAGTCCTGGTACCAACAGCACCACTTCCAACTTAACATTTGGTGTCGTACTGGTCACCGACACAGCCCTCACCCTCCCTGATCTCAGTACACCGGGCATTTGTCAAAGGGTAGGTCCACTCAGGAGTGGCGTATCTCCGACAAGGTACTCTCACCCTCCTCGACCTTCTCGGACCTCCTTTTTCTGGCTCTTGTTCTCCCTCTTCCTGGTCTGATTCTTCAGATACAGGGGCAAGATCTCTTTCGGAAACCAGTCTTACGTTCAGTCGCCTCCGCCTCTCGGGCCAATGAGCCTCAGCGCTTCTCACCCTTCTGTTCCTCCTTGGTACACCCTGCTCATCACCACTTTCAGCTTGCTCTGCGCACAGGTCACCTTCACAGCCACTTCCCCATTCAGAGGCAGACTCAGTGTCACTGTTGTCGTGATTTCCTTCAGTTTGATCAGATGAGTTACCGGCTTCTTCAGACACCCCCACAGCTTGACTTGTACCCTCCTGTGGATCTTCCTCCACGTCCGGATTTTCATCTACGAGGGGAGCTGTTTCTTCCAGGGGTGAAGGAACTCGTCGGGTGTGAGACGCATGGACCCAGTTTGGCAGGCCTCCACACTTTACAGCAGTGTTCGTCACCAAGATAACTTGAAACGGTCCTCTCCAGCGCACATCCAGGCAGCTTTTCTTAACGTGCCTCCGCACCAAGACCCAGTCACCCGGGCACAAGTCGTGACAAAGGTCTCTAGATGCCGGAATTTCAGCGGCCTGCACCTGAAGGAACACAGAATGGATGACATCAGAAAGTCCTTTGCAATAATCAAGAATCAGATCATCTGTGATATTTAGCAAGGCTGTTGTAGGAATAGATGGCAGTCTCATAGCCCTCCCCATCAATACTTCATGATTTGAGAGTCCTGTCCTCCTGTCTGGCGTACTACGCATGCTCATTAGCACCAACGGTAATGCATCTGGCCATTTCAGGGACGTAGATGAGCACACTTTCGCCATTCGAGCCTTGAGAGTTCCATTTATTTGCTCCACTATACCAGAAGCCTCTGGTCGGTAGCTACAATGCAGTCTCTGGTCATTGTTCAGTGCAGAACAGAGCATCTTTACAACTTCGCTATTAAAATGCGTCCCTCTGTCCGATTCCAGAGAGGTCGGAACCCCGAATCGTGGCACTAGCTCTCTCAACAATAACTTTGCTACTGTGAGTGTATCGCACCTACGAGTTGGGTATGCTTCAACCCACCTGGAAAACACACACACGATCACCATTGACATACCTGAGGCGATTACACCTCGGCATCTCAATGAAATCCAGTTGCATCCTATAGAAAGGTCCGCCAGACCTCCCAATGTGACCCATGGTAACTGGTGTTCTTTTCCCAACGTTCATTTGTTGACATGTAACACATCTCTGACATACTGCTTCCGCAGCCGTTCGGAATTTCGGGTTGTACCAAGTCTGTCTGAACACACGCATCATCGCATCTCTCCCCAAATGTACAGGACCATGTATCTGTCGTGCCATCGGACTCACCAGTTCATTTGGCAACACCGCTCTCCCATCGGCCGAAACCCACAAGTCCAACTCTCCTTTGACACAACCAGCCATCTCCCATACCCTTTTCTCATAGTCCGACGCCTGCTCCTGCATGCTCTTCAATTCTTCCCAGGTATCTGCCACCTCAAGCATCATGCTCAACTCAGTCCTTCCCTGTGCCCCTTCAACAGTTTGTTCAGTAAATGAGTATCCCTGCTCGGCACAGTAACGTGCCACTTCATCAGCATAACGATTTCCCTGGGACACAAAGTCAGTACCCTTGGTATGTGCAGTGCATTTTACAATGGCTATCTCAGCAGCCCCCCGCAAAGCTTCCAACAGCAATCTGATAAATTCTCCATTCCTGATAGGGGAACCTGATGATGTTATGTAACCCCTTTGAGACCACAACTGACCGAAGTCATGAACCACACCGAACCCATATTGGCTGTCAGTATATATGGTGATCCGAATTTTGTTGGCTGCCAGACAGGCACGCGTCAACGCAATTATCTCAACCACCTGAGCGGAGTATATTCCTTCCAGGCAGGCCGCTTCGACTATTCCAGTAATGGTACATACAGCAAAAGCTGCTCTCAACTGACCAGTATTGTCCCTTACACATGACCCATCAACAAAGAAAATTTCATCAGGGTCTACCAGTGGCTCATCAACAATATCTGGTCGGGGTTTGGTGCACAGTTCAGTCACATCAAGGCAATCATGGTCTTCCCAATCATCATCTAAATCATTTGGTAATGGCATCAAAGTAGCAGGATTCAAGACCGAGCACCTCCTAAGGGTCACATTCTCCGCAGCAAGTATAACCTGCTCGTAGCGTGTGAGCCTGTTATTTGTTAAGTGCTGCGTCTTGGTCCTGGTCATCAACAGTTCCACTGAGTGGGGAACATGTACAGTCAGTGAATGACCCATCACAATGCTTTCACATCTTTCAATGCTGACACCTGTTGCAGCAACGGATTTGAGACATCTGTGGTAAATAAATAATTAATTACCGGATCTATTTTTCAGGATACAATGATAACAGATAGCTCAATAAATAAGAGTCAAGATTCGAGGTATCTTGAGTTTGCAGGTTTTAATACAGCATAAAGGACAGCAACAGGACAACCTGCACGGGAATAGGATGGCAGCTGCCGGGGGCAGGATCTGGACAACAGCATAACCTTTAATAACAGTGCACAATATTTATAGTTAAACAATTGCATTACATTCAGTGTAGTGGGCGTAGCAGGGGGCGGGGTTTGTAGCAGTCGCGAAAGATAAGGCAGAAAGTAGGTGTAACAAGAGGCGTGTACATAGACATGTGATGTAAACGTAACAGAAGATGTCATAAATGTGGCGGAAACATGGAGGGGGCTACCTAAGGAGCCGGGACCTCTGACCTAGTGGTGCGCGCAAACTGGCAATGACGTGTTACCAGGAGGAGCTGGGGGCTATGACTTCTGCGCTAGAAGAGGAGACGAAAGTCTGGAGTGTCAGAGCGACATGTACCTAAAGCCTATCTAGTATCTGGTGTTTAGAGAACATGTTGATAGAATCCAAAAGTTATCAGGGCAAAGGCTAACAGACTCTAAGACTGGTGCATGCATTATTCTACATGTAGTGCGTGTCGAGGAATATTAAATGACCATTAACACAGTATTTCTCTTACATGGAGACGTAAAGGCTAGACCATGACGGAAACTATTGATGCGATTCGGTAGCTTAGGAATGCAGAGAAGGAGAGCTGGACTGATAACTAGAATCATAACATACTCTTGGCAGACTGGCAGGCAGAGCCAGGCCGAGCCGGGCACTGCGAGGCAGGAAGTAAGTGAAGGGTCAGGGATGCAGGTGGGGGCTGTATCGCTCCTCAGCGAGGGTTCAGGAGACAGGAGCTGAATCTGGTGTCCGGGCCCTTTTGAGGCCTAGAAACGGGGACTTTTACTGAATTAACGTGCACACTGTGAAACGTGGCAACATAGGTTTACATAGGCCTAATACTCGTAGCTTTCACGAGAACTGGAAATTGGCATACTAGAGTTGGACACAACTGGAATTGCGTCTTTAATCGATCATAAGGGAATACATATGCGTATTTAATCATGCACATATAACATAAGATGTGGAACACGTAGGGACACAGAACATGGCAAAATTTACTTTTCCACACATCCGGGCAACGCTGCGGCTACTGGATCTAATGTAGCCGAGAAGTAAGCAACTGGTCTACGGACTCCTCCATGATCTTGTGCTAAGACTGCCAAAGCACACCCCTCTCTCTCACAACAGAACAGTGAAAATGATTTGGTGTAATCGGGCATTCCCAGAGCCGGAGCGCGACACAAGTCCTCTCGCAACTCAAGGAAAGCTATCATACAGTCTTTGTCCCATGGTACCGCATCACTTACATCCTTGTGCGTCAGTTTCTGCAAAGGTTTCGCCTTCAGGGAAAAATTGGCAATCCACTGGCGACAGTAGCCAACCATACCCAAGAACATCCTAACCTCTCTCTGGGTTGAAGGCACCATTATCCTCATGATCGCCTCAATCCTGTCAGGCGACACTTTCCTCTTTCCCTTCTCTATTCTGTGACCCAGATACTGTACTTCGGATAAACAGTACTGTAACTTGCTGGGGGACACCTTGTGTCCATTCTCTGCCAAATGGTTCAACAGGGCAATGGTGTCAATTCTACAAGCATCTTCTGTTTCTGACGCAACAAGGAGATCGTCTCTGTACTGTACGAGAACGGAGTTCTGCGGCAGTACCAGACTCTCAAGATTCTTCTTCAGCAGCTGATTAAAGATCGATGGGCTCTCCGTATACCCTTGAGGGATACGACACCATGTTAAAACACGATTTTCCATTTTGAACGCAAAAAGAAATTGGCTCTCCTCATGCAATGGAATCGAAAAGAAAGCCTGACACAAATCTATCACAGAAAACCATTCAGCTTGGCACGGTATCTGAAACAGTATCACTGATGGATTCGGTACCACTGGACAGCATGGGACAACTATGTTGTTCACTTTTCGCAAATCCTGCACAATCCTAAACTTCCCGCTAGGCTTCTGCAAACCCATGATCGGGGAGTTGCATGGACTGCCCATGACTTCCTTCAGAATTCCCTGTCTAATCATGGATTCGATCACAGGTCTTATCCCTGCAATCGTTTCCGGAGTCAACCTGTATTGGGGTGTTATTGGGAACTCAGCATTCGGCCTCACTTGAATCTTAACTGGCTCCACGCCTCTGATCAAACCTATCTCCTCTCCTGTAAAGTCCCACACTTCCGGTGAGACTGAGTCCCTCAAATCCCAAGGGAGTTCCTCCACAGTTAAAGCAGGATACAATTCTATGCACACATGCGTATTTGCAACCTTAAAGGCAGCATCATCGTCATTTGTCTGCAACTCCACTCCCCTCGGGGTACAGTAGATGGTACAATTGAGTTTACAAGTTTACACAGGAGATCTCTTCCTAACAGACACACAGGACTGGAATCACACACTACGAATTGGTGGTTGTCTCTGAAACTTCCGATCTTTACTGGCACTGGTTCAGTCAGTGGGTTTGTCATTCTTCTGTTTGCAACGCCTACAACTTGGATAGTCTGTCCTGAAAGAGGTAAGTTGGGGACTACTGCAGACCGTACAGTGGAACGAGAAGCACCAGTATCAACCAAAAAGGTGGTTGGATGTCCATCTACGTCCGCCTCCACGAATGGTCCCCTCTGATCTACCTCCAAAACTGCCCCGAGGGTACAGTCTTCCTCCCCACTCAGGCCACGTCCCGTCACTGGGTCCAAGTAATAGTACTCGTCCCCTTCAATTATGAAAGGCATCTGCTTGTAAACCTTGTTTTCTGTTGAAATCCTTGGTGGCTGGGGAACCGTAGCCCTAGGGGCTGAAGTCCCCCCTTTAGCCGTCTTGTACTTGGTTACTGTTACTTTCTGTACCGGAGGGGCTTGAACCTCCTCCTCCTCTTCTTCCTGCCCTTGCTTCTCTGGGTTATAGGGACACTCGCGTCTCCAATGTCCGACCTCGTGACACTGATGACACTTGGTTGTCTTTTTCAGAGTCGCCAGGTCTATCCTAGGTCTTAGGCCTTCCTCGTTGTCCCTTTCCTGTCCCCCTTGTTTTCTCCCTAAGGTTCCGTTTCCTGACTGACCCTGTCCTCCCGATGGCATCTGGACTAACATCAGTTTATCCTTAAGCTTCTTTGTCTTAGAATCTATCTCGTCACTGCAATACCTCGCGTACCTCAAGACCTCGTCCAGAGGCTTGTTCTGCCAACAAATTAAATGTTGTTGTATCATGAGGCAAATATCAGGTCTCAGTCCTAGAACAAACTTGGACACAAACTGTCCCATGTCCTTTGGATCCATCACATCCAATCCACTGTACTGCTTAAAAATCTGCAATAATCTCTCATAAAACTCGTGAACTGTCTCCTTCGGTTCCTGCCTAGTCCGATCTATCTTCACCCAGTCAATGTCCTGTGGTGGTACCTTAGTCTTCAACTACGTGATCGCCTGCTCATACTTTATCATTACCCTGGGTGAGGGTCCATTCGTTGTAGCATCTCCGTCTGGCTCCACTGTGGGCCATTCAACACTGACCTTACACGCTACCCACAGGTCTCCTGGAACCACAATGTCAAACAGTGTGTTTAGGTCAATCCACAGTACCTTTGAGATCTTAACAAACCTCTCTACCTGTTTGTACCATTCCACTGGACTCTCTCGCAACTTCGGAAACGAGTTCGTAAAGGCAGCCAAATCCCCCCTACTCCAGGGTACATGTACATATCCCCCGTGAGCCACCTCCCGCAAGGGGTACGCCTCGGCATGCATCAACCCTCCTCCCGTGGATGTCTCAATAGCGCTTCTCCTGACACTCTTTTTCTTTGACCACCTTTCCTCCCATTTGTCTAATTGGGTCCAGGTTCGGAGTCCCACGACCAGTTCCCTGATGTGGGTTTTTAATCCGATCACCCTCTTGTCTTCTAGATCTTGGTCCGAGTACTGCAACCTATGTCCGCCCTGTAATGCTTTCGTCCTAGTCAAATCCACAGCATACTTATTCGCTAATTCGGCCAATTTCTCATGAGCTGTCCTGGGCCTTCGAGTAACATCTTTCGCCACGAACAATAGTTCATCTGGTTCATAGAGTTTGATTCTCTCTAGTGCCAGTGTGCCTTCCACTATTTCCTCCACTTCTGATTTGAGTCTCAGTACATCAATCCTTCTTGCTTTTATTGCCGCCCTCAATGTACCTTGGCTAGAGGTCCCATTAGAGTCCCTCCCGCCACAGTCCTGACTCACTCGTCTGTCCTCTTCGGGTGTATTATGGGGAACCCTTCGATTTTCCCAACTGTCGCGGTCCCATTCCCTTCTAGTATCGCTGGGGGTGTGTTGGGATGCCCCCCTACTCTCCATACTCCCGCGATCCCATTCCTGCCTGCTTTCGCTAGGCGCGCAGTGAGACACCCCCCTGCTTTCTTGGTTTCCACTGTCAAATACATTCCTCGACCTGTTGCTCTGGGTATCCACAATCGTTTCCCAAGTTCTCAAATCAGGCCTTAATTCTCTGATTGACCTTGGCCGTTGTCCTCTCAAGTCCATCGGTCCTCTCAAACCCCCCTGCTCTTCAGATGAGTCTGCCGATGCTGCCAAAGGGGTGCTTCTTTCTACAGGTCTTGGTAATTGGCTCCACCTGTCTGCCCCGTTACTCCTTTCCTCACTGACACTTCTCTCTCTCTCTGTTTGTGGCGGACCCTCGCCTTGTGTCTGGTCAGGATTGTACACTGATACTATGGGACCTATGGTAACAGGTACCGTGAGAGCATCTGGCAGTCTACGAGAGTCAACCCCCTCTTCGACCTGTACTTTTTGTACCGTAAATCTTCCCACTACTCTCGTCGTTGGAGAAGGTGGAGGTGCCCTTTCTCCCTCTACCGAGCTGAACCTGTTCCCTAAGGGGCTCAAGCCGCTCTCTGTTGGGACACCACCGTCCGCGGCGGAGGCTTCCCTGCTCATTGCTGATGCTGACTCTCCCTCCACCTCAGGATTATATGGAGGTGGTCTCTCTGACAACAGTCTCTCTATCAGACTGTCATCCTTTTCACTATCCTCATCTTCTGTACTCCTTCTTTGCGCATCCCCTGTGTTGACCAACAACGGGTACAACCTGTCCCCTTCGATGGTCTGCACTCTCCACCTCTTGGCCAGTGCATCCCATCTCGCATCTTGAACCGCCCTAACTGATCGTTTCACTCTTTCTTGTCTCCTATCTCTGTTCCTTTCATGGGCTGCCCTGATCCACGCATTTAGCGCTTCAAACTGTGTTGGTCTAGGCAAAGGTCGCAACGCAGCCATAATCGCTTTTAGCTGATACAACACCTCTAATCTGAATGTTCCATATTTAGGAAAAGTCAATTCCTCGCTTCCCTCTGTCATCTTACACCAATTCTCAAGCCACAATATGGTATGCAACCCGACATTTGTAGCCATATAATGTGCTGGGGTATCTTCGGGTGGAGCCTCTTCCCCTCCTCGAGGTTCTAACTTCTTTTCACCTTTGAAACAATTTCGTAACACTTTTAAGCATTTCATGATGAAACCCAAAACGTTTCCTTGTTTACAGCGCTCTTTTACTTCCCGATGACAATCCACCAATCCCAGCGCGGCTCCACACTAACCGCCCTATCCCAGCGCGGCTCCTTCTGACGTCACTCGCCTCTGTTTCGCAGCAGTTCCCCTCCTCTCTCCGCTCGTCTCCCGGTCACGCATGCGTCCCAATCATACACTGGAAATGATCACTTCCGACCAAGCAACCACCTCCTTGACTGTACGTCCACAGTCTGACTGTAATTGTCACCGAACTGGCAAATGTCTGTCCGCGAACGACCAGACAATTGCTTCACTGATAGGTTACAAACACACGGCAACTTCCGACCAGCGTCCGTTACCCACGCACTCACACATTCGTTCCCCCATCTCGGTCCTGCGGGCGATCAATGGTACCTCATGACCCCCTTAACAATGGTCGACAATTACTATAGGTGTTCGATACACCCGAACCACTTAAACTCCATTTGAGCCTAAGATTTTCACTGGTTGCGCGCGCTCACAACCTGATCTCCTTACACACTACAGGCACTCAACTCCGCAAGACAATACAACACAACAATACAAACGTATCACCGCAATCTAACAATGCATGACCCTTTTTCATACTCACTCTCTTTCCGACCTGCTGCTTTCTGCCGCACCGTCACTCTCCGTCAGTTTCCATGGAACGCCATCCTCCGTCCGCGGCTCTCTGGACACTCTCCATTGGTTCTCTATGGGCCTCGGGGAAATCTCAACCTACTCCAGATTGTCCTCACTCCAGAAGATAAACCATCCTACTCTGTTACCAACTGGAAGGGCGGGATTTTTGCTTCTAGAGTCTGCTTACCATTCTCCAGAATCCCGTCGCGGGTTGACTGGACCTTTTTACCTGTCATAGAATGAATTAGGCAATCTATCTACCAATTGTCAATCAAATTTCAACGATTCCCATTGTTTCTCCCAAAGAACCACTGACTAAGAACTAAATTTGAAGATTTATTACATAACCAAAAACAACTGAAGGTATAAACACCTCAGTAAAAGGTTCTGAATATAAACAGGTACTAATACAAACATAACTCTACGGAAAAGTCTCAGACGGCTTATGAACAATACAAGAATCAATTCGAGAATCATCAGGCTAATAAGAATTGCTATAAGCTGAGTTCTAGTATGCATTGGGAAAGAATATAAATCAGGTTAATCTGTCCCTACACTATACTAAGTGACATCCCTACTCAGCAATAGCCCAACCTAATAAAGGTGTCAGCCGTGGTGACTTCCAAAGAAGTTCACTCACTTTCTCTCTACCTAGTCTAGAGACTCTTCAGTTATTCTAAGCCCTCTGTCAACCAACTGCTCCCTCTCACACCTCAGCCCATCTGCTCTGTCTCCCCCTCGGGGTGCTGTCCCTAATACAAAACCCCACAATGCGGACGACACGCCTTCAGGTACGCCCCTCTCGAAGGTGTTGGTTTTCAGAATTTTCCATTATGGCACCTCTCCATCTTTGTCCATTAAGACATCCTTGGGTCCCAGACTCTCCTTCGCTTCAAGTTGCTTCCATGAATTCCTCGGCTACTCCTCCATGTCTGAGTCTAGCATCCTAACACTCATACACAATGGGCCCCTCTACTTTACTGTCTACTTGATCCTGCACCTGCAAAGGAATACATGTGAACCGGCTCACAAATTCTTTAATGTTGCAATTTGACTTTAGCTAAAAGCAGCTTTCTCCATAAAACAATTCTATAATTTAATGCTAAGCAAAACATTTTTCGATCAGACCTACACAATTTCCATAAACTGGGCCTCTGCACGTTTATAGGCCCAACATCCTAACATGAGCATCTCATTCGTTTCTTAGGCCTCCATCTTTAAAGCAAATACATTTTCTACTTCAAGCACTTGTATAACGTATAAAAGGTACACTATGAACTCTAATATAGCAGAACTAAGTATACAATGGTGATTTCACTAAAACACCTCTTATTAATGAAAGGCTTCAAGTCGAACGACATTTCTATGTTAGAACGGCATTATTGATTTTCAAAACTTTTAACGTTAGCTCTACATGTGTTTCAACTACCGAATACATTAGTCCTCAACCCTACATTACAGTTTGAACACGATTAGTGAGTCCTCTACATATGCGGGTGTTAACTACTTGTACATATGGAACACCCCTACAACATTTTTCTCTCATTTGGCGCTCTCTCAGCAGCAGACAGGCTGCTGCTCAGCCCATGTCCAACTGTCACTTCACCTTTCTGTGTCCCAACATTCCGAGGCACATCATGACTCCGGCATTCTATTGGGCACAGAGCACAGGCACTGCCTGAGCAGGAGGCATAAAATACATTTCATTACAAATGCAGGATACTACAAAGTGGTTATCCATAACTCCTATAAAATGTTCGAGGGCAACTTTGGGATTTTGTTGTTTCATCCATGTCACTATGAGCCAACTCCACCTTGCATCCTTTTTATGTCGATAAGTTGAGCACCGATTCCACTAAAATATGCAGAAAAAACACTTACTGCTTACAATGCCTAGAAGCACTAGCTTTTTGCATTATCAAGAGGTTTGCCTTTAATATGATAACGTATGCAACCGTATTTGCTCATGTCTGTATTTGCCTATGTTAGCACATTAGAAGCCAGACCTACGGGCTTTGTCAATGTTTAGTTATAATTAATATCTTTTCGAGGGAGACTTTATTCTTTATAAGCATAAAGGATAAGACTTTCAAGTCAGGAAGATTTGGACTTCGTACAGAGCACACATTTGTCATATTTTATAGCTAATGAACGTCCTTCATGCAGTTCTGTAAGCCCTGCTTGCTTCTTTTCCTTCCTTACTCTGTTTTCCACGGTTTATTAGACATTAATACATTGAAAGGAGGTTAAGAGTTTAATTAGTCCATTTGTCATAGTCCTGGGCCTTTGAATAGCCTTGTCTTCCTAAACACCCAGATTACTCAGTGAGAATAGTCTGCTGGCTAGACATCATTTCCCTCGGGGACATGTAAGCAATCGTTCTGCTCCTGCCAGCAGATCTGGGATGGTTGTATTTCCATAACGCCGCGTGCGCATATTACTACCGCCTCACTGATCAATATTACTTTTAATCGAATGAGTCATACTTTTAAAAAATGCAGACCCGGCTGCTTACCTTGAGATGCAGTGCAAAGAGCAAAAAAAATAAAAAATACTAATAGAATTTAAATAGAGTTTCTAAGCATTAAAACAAATGCCTGATCGGTTCATGCGCATTGACTTATAATGAGGGAACGCTGACGTCGTTGATGTTTGCAAGGCTGCTTCTGCCTAAAGCAAGCAATGCTTAGCATCCCCCACTGAGATGTGAGGTGGCAGAGGCAGCACGAGCTGCCACCCCCTCGCCCAGGTGAGGTGAAGGGAAGAGCGGCGCGAGGACTGACCAGAGGGAGGTCTCGCTCGTGACCTCAAGGGGGTGGGCGTCCTGAAGTGCAATGTGAGCTGAAAATTCAGGCAGGTGAGAGGAATGATCACCTGGGCCGAAATCTTGCGGTGATTTGTAAGAGCAGTCTAATATCACAGAAAAAGTGGAACTGAAACGGAGAGTGTGGAGATAGAGTGACCAACAAATAAGAGTCACATAAGTAGTGCAATTGATTGGCCATAAACAGGTCACAGATCAGAGGTGGATATGTGTCTGGTAGGAGGAAGAAAGGCATAGATTCTGCAGTGTTACAGATAATTTGTTCTACTCTGGTTCAGTAAATGGTTTTTATTTTGGATGAGAAAATCCTGAATGTGAGGTAAATCTCGTATGAGCAGGAAATACATTTTATATTCTGGGGGCTTAGTCTGAAAGGATCATTTCATGCAGGGTGTCTTTTTCAAGCTGCGTGTTTTGATAAGTAGTGCATGTTTGCTTCTTAGAGTCGTTTTTCCTTCACAACTCCAGTTTTTGAGAGAGGTAGGATTTGAGGGTTACAGCTTGATTTGGGATACTTGCACTTTTATAAGCACAGTGACTGCTAAGTGTAAATAATTTCAGAGATTTAAGGGTGGCTGTGATTCTGTCATATTTTTGGGTCGAAACCTACCAAACAGCACAGCTACAGACATCTTGGGAACAGTTTAAAAGCTGACCTAATAATGTAGTCGGCCCATTGATTACCATTTGCTTTCTAGTTTGTACCTCTCCTTTGCTTGCTTTCTATTTGCTGGCTGTTAGAAATTGGGTCTCAATAAGGGACCCTCACTCTAGTCCAGGTAAGGGAGTCACACAGCTAAGATAACTCCTGCTCAACCCCATGGTAGCTTGGCACGAGCAGTCAGGCTTATCTCAGAAACAATGTGTAGAGAATTTGTACATAACAGACACAGTAACACAGGGATAACACTACAAAAGGAGTCCATACCAGTTTAGAAAAATAGCCAATATTTATTTGAATAAAACAAGACAAACATTCAACCTACACAATTCAAAATATCACTCTTAAAAGATTAAGCAACTTTAGTTCATAGAAATCAATGAATGCGTTCATTTTAGCACCACGTACATTAGATGCCTCAAAAATCAGAAACGGTGCAGAGCGCAGGGCATGTATGATGCTGGAAAAGCGAAGCGATGTGTTAGTTCCTTACTACACAGAGTGCGTGATGCGTCAGTTCCTTACTGGTAGGGTAGGTGATGGTTTGATTCCTTACTGCTGGACAGAGGAGGTGATGTGTTGATACCTTACTGGCTGGGGAGGTGATGTGTCAGTTCTTTACTGGCAGGGAAGGTGATGCGTCGGTTTCCGGACACATGGCCTCGGTTCCTTACTGCTGCGCAGTGTCGATGAAGAATCGGTGTCAAGGGACGTTATGTCGAAAATCAAGATGCACTGCATCATTACGACAGCGACGATGCAGGCACTGCGTCAATTTCTCAGCCAAGAAGCAGGCGCTGTGCCGATTCCTCAGCAGCAAATCAGGTCCTGGGGTGGAGTCGGAGCAGGTGACGCGGACGTCAGTGACATGGTGCTCTGGACTCTTGCTGCAGCGATTCTTCGAAATGCACTCCTATTGCGAACTGAGGCCTGCAGGGAAAGCCGTGGTTGATGCTTCAAGCGGGAACCAATCTTTGGTGCAGGCAGCAGTGATGTATCATTCTTTTGCAGCAGTGTGTCGAGAAAACAGGAGCTGGGAGTCAATGCATGGATTTTCTCCTTCATATCGCCAGGTTACACTTCCATGGGCAGAGGAACTAGATTTGGCAGTACGTGGCAAGTCAGGAATCTCAGCAGAAGTGCCCAGGCACTAAGAGGTGTGGTATTTGAAGGTCCTTAGACTTTTTAACAGGAGGCAAGCACACACAAGCCCTTTGAGAACATTGGAAGCAGGATGTAGAAAGCAAAGTCCAGTCCTTTCACTCCCAGGAGAGAAGCAGCAAGCAGAAGGCCAGCACAACAAAGCAGCAGGCAGAGTGGCAGTCCATCCTACAGCATCCAGCTATTCTTCCTGGCAGAATGTCCTCAGTCTAGAATTCTGATTTTGGGGTGTCAGAGGTCCAATACCTATGCCACTTTCTGTCTTTGAAGTAGGCAAACTTCAAACGAAAGTCTTTGTAGTGTGGTAAATAAATAATTAATTACCGGTTCTATTTTTCAGGATACTCATATAAACAGATAGCTCAATAAATAAGAGTCAAGATTCGAGGTAGCTGGAGTCTACAGGCTTTAATCAGGCATAAAGGACAGGAACAGGACAGCCTGCATGGGAATAGGATGGCAGCTGCCGGGGGCCGGGGAAAATGGCAGGATCGCTGTATCATATTAACAGTACATGATATATATACATTTCATTTACAATAGCATTCAATACAGTAGGCGTAGCAGTAGGCGTGGTTCGTAGCAGTCGCGAAAGATAAGGGCAAAATGATGTAACAAGAAGGCGTGTACAGGGCGTATACATAGACATGTGATGCAAACGTAACAGAATATGTCATAAACGGGGCGGGAACATGGAGGGGGCTACCTGAGCAGCTGGGACCTCTAACCTAGTGGTGCGCGCAAACGGGCAATGACGTGTTACCAGGGAGAACTGGGGGCTATGACTTCTGCGCTAGAAGAGGAGACTAAAAGTCTGGAGTGTCAGAGCGACATGTACCTAGGGCCTATCTAATATCTGGTGTTTAGAGTACATGTTGATAGAATCCAAAAGTTATCAGGGCAAAGGCTACTTGATACTAAGACTGATGCATGCATAATTCTACATGTATTGCGTGGCGAGGAATATTCTATGAATATTAATACAGTATTTCTCTTACATGGAGACAGGAAGGTTAGACTATGGCTGAAACTATTGATGCGATTCAGTAGCTTAGGAATGCAGAGAAGGAGGGCTGGACTGATAACTAGAAGCATAACATACTCTTGGCAGACTGGGAGGCAGAGCCAGGCCGGGCCGGGCACTGCGAGGCATAAAGTAAGCGAAGGGTCAGGGATACAGGTGGGGGCTGTATCGCTCCTCGGAGAGGGTTCAGGAGACAGGAGCTGAATCTGAGTCCGGGCCCTCTTGAGGCCTAGAAACGGGGATAATTCAATGAATTAACGTGCACACTGTGAAAATGTGTCAACGTAGGTTTACATAGGCCTAATATTCGTTGTTTTCACGAAGACTGGAAACTGGCATACTAGAGATGGACACAACTATAATTGCGTCTTAAATCAATCATAAGGGAATACATATGCATATTACTCATGCACATATAACATAGGATGGGGAACACGTAGGCACATATAACATGGCAAAATTTACTTTTCCACATTCCCTCCTTGTGCCCTACGTTTCCATCAGGAAACATCAATATTCATGATACCATCTATCATTTCATATAGCATCATTTGCTCGTCTCGAATTGTCTTGGAACGGGATTTAGGACTAGGAATACAGGATGTAGCACAAATGCCGCAAATCGCAGGGCCACATTGTAAACAGAGGCAGCAACTGAATATGATCATTACTGCAATACCTAGAAATGACAATACTTTCCATCCCCAGGCAGATATAATACTCCAGAGCCAACCGGACCATGTCCAGGTGCCTGGATTCTGGTGTAACTGATGGGCAATTTTATGAAGTCTGGTTATAGCTGAATAAACAGACGGCGCGTTATTAGGAATGAAAATGCAGCAACTAGATCCGATGACTCTACATGCTCCTCCTCTATCGGCCAGTATGACGTCAAGAACGAGACGATTTTGGAGCACGACAAATCTCATAGCAGATTGCTCTTCGGTTAAGTTACCTAGAGCAGAAGTAGTGTCATTCACTACTGCTTCAAGGGTTCTGGTTAACCTACGTATTAACTTACTATTCTGGATAGGTCCTATAAAGAAGAAGAAACCTCTATTGAAGTCTGTATACTGTTCTAAAGAAGTTTCAGTTTGATCGACAATTGGGGACTCGATCTCCCTTCTATGTCTAATGTGTACTAGATGTGTATTTCTATGATAATCGGATGGGGCTAGGAAAACTGGTGGCAGTAGGAAGGCAATGTAACATGTTCCATCCCAATCGAGGGGCAGACGAACATATGCGGTCTGACCACAAACAAAATAAGAATGACGTGAGGCTTTGAAAATAGATTTCCCACTGTCACTATACTCGACAGTAGTAGTACAATCACTATGTCCTACATGTGCGGAACCATTCTTTCTGACACATAATTCGCCCTTGACTGGTAGTACTGAAATAGCAGGCAAATCTGGAGTAGTATCGGACTGAACATTCAGGACCATGAAATTCGAGGAATAATTACCTAAATCATATACTTCATTTTCTAGATCTAACCCTGTTCTATGGGAAAGACCTTGCTTGTCTGGGAAACATGTTCTATTCAGGAAGGACATATCAGTTGAGGATGATGTTAACGTGGACCATGCTCCACACGAACCATTATGTAAAAATGGATAAGGAAAGAGTGGCAGAACTCCCTTCGGTGTCTGGAAAGGGGGGAGTCGACCACACACCCAACAATTAGTAGCATTGCTGGTCTGGTGTGAATAGTGTAACATTCTGATAAATGTATTATTTCGCATGGCAAGACGATAGGATAACTCGTGAGGAGGCAGATCACTAAATGTGTGCTCTACTGTAGTATTAGAAAACATATGTACATGTGAAATTGGAAAACATAAATGTAAAGCATAACTTGTGCAGGTAACCATAAGACTCACAAATAATAGAAAACATAGAATAATGATACATCTTTTAGAGTTTTGACTAACTCTCTCACTGTGGGGGTCTATCTCATACATGTCAGGAACCTGTCTAACCGTTTCACCCGAGAGGGACTTAGACAATTAAACTGGCTGACTTATTTTACTAGACCTGAGTTTCTGTTTATACTCCTGCTGCGGAGTTTTCTCTAACAGGGGAACTTTCGATTCAGAGTCTGTATCTGGGCAGTCCTTTGGAATAAGGCAGTCCTTAGCAAAAGTCTTTTCACAAACTCCATGGAATTTCTTGATGTGGGACAGGTGGACCCATCCTTTCCTGCCCTCTAGCTTGGCCGCGGTCCTTGTTGTTAACAAGACGAGACGGGGCTCCTTCCAACGGGGCTCCAGCGGACTTGAACGATCAAAATTCCGCACCAACACGAGGCTTCCTGGAATGACTTCATGCGGTTTCACCTCGGTGTTGTCTGGAAATGCGGCGGCAACCTGTGAACGACAAGAGTGTAGGGCAGACATCAAGGAAGCTAGGTAATCTGTCAGCATATTACTGGAAACATCTGTAATACTGCGGGGTCTAGGTGTACCCCACATGTTTGGGGGGCGGCCGAATACGACCTCATACGGGGACAGACCTGATCTGGAATGTGCAACCATTCGCATGTAAAATAGAGCAACTGGCAGAGCTACTAGCCAGTCTACACCTTTCTCTTTACAAACTTTTGCAATGCGGATTTTCAGAGTCTGATTATGTCTCTCTACGAGACCGGCTGCTTCAGGATGGCGCACACAATGGAACTTCCACTGGTACCCTAACAGAAGGGACACATGTTTCATTAACTCAGATGAGAATGGCTGGCCGTTATCTGAATACACGACCCTAGGGAGTCCATAACGGGGAAAGAATTCACGAACCAACTGCCTGGCAGTGGTCGCGGCTGTGTAATCTGGAACTGGATATGCTTCTGTCCACCTGGACAAAGCGCATACAACTACGAGGACATACTTGAAACCTCGACATCGCTCCATCTGAATATAATCCATCTGGAGGACTTCAAAAGGGTGGTCAGGAGGTTGGAAACCACCTTGTGTCACCGGGACACTTTTACCTGGATTGAACTGACAACATATCATACAGGTACGGACTTTCTGTTTGGCTGCAGCTCGTAAATGCTTGTTGAACCAAAGGTTCTGGATACTGTCTAGCATAGCTTTTTCTCCTAGATGTGCTGGACTATGTGCGGTATTAATAATGACTTGAACCATAGAGTCGGGGAGAAACCATGTGGCTTTTCCCTTCGTCAACCATCCCTGATCTGTCTGGACCCCTCCTTGTTCGGACCATTTCTTGATTTCTTCGGGAGTAGCATGTAACTGTATGTCTATGACATCTTGTGTAGGGTCCTTAACTGTCATACAAGTCGTCTGATCTGGAGTAAGTGTCTGTGTCATGTTAACTGGAATGTCTGGAATCTGAGCTGTAAGCTTGGCTGTTCGATCTGCTAGATCATTACCTTGGGAAATGATGTCAGTGACTTTCGTATGTGCTTTGCACTTCATGATAGCGATAGCTGTCGGTAAATGTATTGCATCTAACAGAGCTTGAATGAGGAGACCATGCTGAATCTTGGTTCCATGAGAAGTCATGAAACCTCTCTACTGCCAGAGCACTCCAAAGTCGTGTACGACTCCGAATGCATAACGTGAATCTGTGTATATGTTTACTTTCAGGTTCTTGGCACGTATGCAGGCTTGGGTCAGAGCGACTAGCTCTGCTGCTTGAGCAGACAGGGTGTCAATACGATGTGTTTCTATAACTTCAGTTTCAGTAGTCACTGCATACGCGGCTACTAGTTCTCCTGTACTTGTTCTCATACATGAACCATCCACATAAAGTGTCAGGTCAGGATCAGGTAATGCAATATCTGTCAGGTCTTGTCTTGGCTTAGTCATGGTGTTAACTACTTCCACACAGTCATGTGTGGCAGGATTTGAAGTAACTGACGGTAACAGTGTAGCGGGATTTAGAATGTTGCAGCGTCTGATTTCTATGTGTGGCTGGAACAGTGTCAGTTCATAACCTGTTAAACGTGCAATTGTCAAGTGCTGAGTCTGTGTTCGGTTTAAAAGAACTTCCACGGAGTGTGGAACTTGTACTGTCAGGGAGTGTCCTAACACTATGGAATCACTTTGTCTAATAGCTAGAGCTGTGGCTGCAACTGACTTGAGGCACGCAGGCAAAGCCTGGGCTACTGGATCTAATGTGCTCGAAAAATAAGCACAGGGCTTATACTGTCCTGCTTGATCTTGTGTGAGAACGGATAATGCAGTACCATCACGTTCAGTAACAAAAAGTGTAAAAGGCTTACTGTAGTTCGGTGTTGCTAGAACAGGAGCTTGACATAAGGCTTTCTTTAACTCATTAAAGACAAGTGTATGTTCCTGGGTCCAAGGGAGGACAGTCGATACGGCTGCCTCCTGTGTCGTTAACTGTATCAGTGGCTTGGCTAGAAATGCATACTGAGGAATCCATTGTCTGCAGTAAGAAGTGAGGCCAATAAAAGCTCGTACCTCCTTCTGGGTCTTGGGCTGTGGAAGACTCGCTATTAACTGGATACGGTCTGGTGTCAACTGCCTACCCCACTTGGACAGCAAGTGTCCTAAGTATACCACTTGCTGGACACAGAATTGTAATTTGGAAGGGGACACCTTGTGCCCCTGCTCGGCCAGAAAATACAGGACTGTTAGTGACGCACGCTCGCAGTCACGTTCAGAACGGGCGGTGATCAGTAGATCATCGACATACTGGAGCAGGGCAGTGTCAGTTGGCATGTGAATATTGTCTAGTTGTCTCTTAAGTGCTTGACTGTAAATGCTAGGACTTTCTGTAAAACCTTGAGGAGCTCGTGTGAATTTATAGCTTCTTCCATTTAAACAGAAACCGAAAAGGTACTGGCTGTCTGGATGAATGGGGACACTGAAAAATGCGTTCTTGAGATCGATAACAGTGAAGAACGTAGCTTCAGAATCAATAGCTGTCAATAGGGATGAAATATCTGGGACTACTGGGTACTGAGGAATAATACATTTATTAAGTTCTCGAAGGTCAATCACTAATCGATATACTGGAGGTGCATTTGGATCAGTACGTTTCATGACTGGAATGATAGGAGAATTACATACATTGGAGTCAGTTTCTACAACCACTCCTTGAGCAATAAGTTCGTCAATAATTTTGGATAAGGCTGCTACAGCCTCAGGTGGCAATCTGTACTGTCTGATTCGTGGCAAAACTATACCTTGCTTCAGAGTCACACGATGGGGTGTGATCTGCATACAACCTACATCAGTTGGACCTTGCGCCCATAAATGCTGTGGTACATTCAATAATCTTGGATCAAAATCGCGTAATACATAATGACCTTTAAAGTCTCTAAGGAACAATCGCACTCCTTCTGGGGAGCAGCATATAACTGCTCCTAACTCTTTCAATGTCTTAATGCCTAACAAATTTTCTGGACATGACTTCGTAAGTAACAAATCAGTAGTTCGGGACAATGGACCAACTTCTAGAAAAACTGGTTTCGAAATTTCATTAACAATAGGCTTTCCTGAAAATCCAAGGGAAACATTTCTAGAGCCTGAGAGCGGAGCCCCTGGAACTTCGTCATGACTGATAGTAGTCCTACTTGCCCCTGTATCAATCAGAAACTTTCTGTCTTTCCCTAATACTTGACTGTGTACATAGGGACCCTCTTGATCTACAGGTATCTCGATGAGAGGCAAGCCTACCTCCCTCTCTAGGCTGTTTCATGAATACTGTTGATAATCTGGATACTCGGACTGTGCATACTGGTACATTTGCTGTGTAACGTGTTGTGTTGCAGCTATAGGCTGCGGTACTGTAACTGTCTGTTGTGCATTCTGTGGTGACTGAGAAGTCTGTGTAACTTGTTCTTGTCTAGGCGGACGTGGTCTTTCTTTAGTCTTACCAGTAGCTATGTTGTGTTTCAGAACTGCACACTCGTTTATAAAATGACCTGGCTGTTTACAGTAATTGCATGTCCCTTTAACGGGAGCTGCAGGATGACTGGCTTGATTCGGACCCCTCTTCTGACTGTCTTGGGGAACAGATTGTGCAACTAATACTTTCATTTTCGTGTCTTTCATACGTCTCCTTTCGTGTTCTTGCTCTTCCCTGATTCTGTTCTGGTGATACTGGAGCATCTGTAACATCTGGGACGGAGTATTAGCTTGCCAACTACTTTCGACTTTTAAAACTCGATTTTTAACTTGTGGACTTGAATTCTCTACTAGTTTGGTAACAAAAAGATGAGGGTATGATTCACTACCTGTCTTCAGACCACTGTTAATAATAAAACATTTTTCAAATCTAGAATAAAAATCACTAGTGTCTTCATCCTGTTTCTGTTTACAAGCTGAGATTGCATCCCAGTCTTCCTTTTTCGTGGCTAGTAATCTTGGCAAAACTTGTATCAATAACTCGGGCAATTCTTTAGCTTTATCCCCAAGACCGGTACCTGGTACTCGTGTATTATCTTCAGCTTCTAAAGCTGTCCAATCTATCTTTTTCTCTCCCACCTCCCATTCTTTTTCTTTGAGTTTTTCATATATGCCCGCAGGCAACAGGACCTTTAACATTTTAATGATATCAGGATACGTGTATTCTCCCATACGGAGCATGTCTTTTAATTCTCGATGGAACCCTGCTGGATCTTTGTCATGACAGGGAATTAACTTCTTCATCTCTAAGAGTTCCATTTTCGTGATGGGGGTATAAACAAATACTCGTTCTAGATCACCACCCGTTCCTCTAACTGGGTGTACTTCTCGTAACGGATTCTGTCTGTCTATGTAGAATGATGTTCTTACTGGGGGTGGGACCGGAACAAAATGCGGATTCAGGAACGTTCTATATTTGTGGCGCTGTTCTAGAATGATACTAATTAAATCGGTACCTAGACCTCTCCATCTATACTGGAGTAACTCGTTCAGAACATCATGTAACGGACCTGGATCAGAATGTTGTCCCTCATACAGTGTAATGAGGTGCTGGATCATATACATACCCACCAGTCGCTGTTCGGCTGGGGCAGTTTCAGAAACATTTGTGCCACTATTTCGTCTGGAAAAGTGGTAGAATCAGTAGTCCATCGGACTGCTGATCGGGCTAATTCTTGTTCATGCATGGTACTAAGTTCACTATAACCGATTCGTGATTTCAGAATGTGATCGGTAGCTTGGAATACTTGTTCGAGAGAACCTTGTTCTGGTGCTGGAGGAGGGAAAACTTTCTTGTGTTCTGGGCGTGAATGTCGGTCGGGAAGTCTAGTTCTACCTACATACGCTATTCTGGAGGGATTCTCGTCGTCTACCTCTTCCGTAGAAGAGTCATTCTCTTTCTCGGTTGCTTGTAATGCTTCTCGTTTCTCGTGTAACTTTATTATTTCCCTACGTATTTTCTTGTACATACTCTCTATACAGTTCTGGGTCTTGTGTCTTCCCTCGGCTATATGGTCACTCCATTTGGTCAGGACTTTCATTTCTTCCGGATCTTTCTCCGGACAATCTTGTTCTCTTATTAAACAATTAATTAAAAACTTTAAAAGCATGAGCTGAATCTCGACTTTTCGTTGAGCCATGGCGTCGCCAATACTTCCTGGGTCTGCTCCTGTACGGATGAAACGATATATTCTGTCTAGATAACCTTTCATATTGGGCAGGGTGTCCAAATATTCGGTCACCCGTCTTACACGCAATGAATATATAACCATATTATCATCACCTGGGACTGGATCATAACGGCATTCAGTAAGAGCTCGCTTGATATCTGCAACGGACTGATGTTTGGGCGAACGCTGTAACGCTCGGGCATGTAGCTCGATTAATGTCACACGTCTGTGCTGAGGCGGGGTTCCAGGAGGACTTCCCCCCGAGGCCCCTTGACTAGAATCGTCGACGGGTATTGTACGGGCTGGGAGAGTGACTGATGTAGCGGGTACATGTACTGTAGGCTGGACCGGGGGTACCGTAACAGGTGCTGTAACGGGTGCCCCGGTGGCTGGAGGAACAGGAATTACATTATTTACGGGAGCTGGCGGAACAGGATTGGCGTATTCTGGGACTGTGTCGTCCAAATAGGACGAGAGAAAAATATCAGCTGCGGTCGGTTTGTGACGTAGCTTAATCGGAACTAATGATGGCGGAAAATTACTGGATGCTTCCGGTGTTACCTTTGGCAAACCCTCGGCAAGAAGAGGATACATACCCTTAATAAGGGCATTTCTCTGTCTGTCTGACTGTTCGGCTTTAACTCGTTCACCTATTTCGATTAATTCCCTTTCTTGGGCTCTTTCTGAGGATTCCCTACTTAATTCTGTTTTTCTGATTTCTTTTTCTGTTCTTTTATGAGATTCTTTGCGCCATAACTCGATGGCATCTTTCTGGGACTGTCTGGCTTTCTTTTTCCATAATGCTTCTTCTACTCGCATGATGCACTCGGCATCCCATGTACCTGATACGGGCCATCTATATTTCTCTTCTAGATCTTTAGTATACTCGACCCATAAGTCTAAGTACAATATGGCACTTAAGCCATGCTTATGATACATAAAATGACCTGGACTGTCCCTAGGCGGGACAGGAACTGCTTCCTCTAACAATCCTTTTCTAGTCTTTAACTGACGTAATTTCGAGAATAAAGGCATGACTTAGGCTGGAATCTGGACACAATACAATATACGATAAACACAATAATAACTTGAAAAACAAATCACTCATACCACGACATTGAAAACACATGAAATAACATTTAAAATAACAGTTCGGACAAAATACTACCTGGAATACTTGAGAACAGAACACATGAATTTCTCGAGAACAGAACTTACTAGAATGACTAGATGCACTGCTAAAACAGTACGAAACTTACCGGTCCCATAAAGAGACACGTCAGGACCCGCATCCACCTAGGTGGACACTTCGTGTTGGATCTGTGTACCCAAACCCACGGACCAGAGACAAATTAATTGACCCTGTCTAGATACTACCCCAGCAACGGTACTCACCGGGCAGCAAGAACGGAAGGCCTCGGACTGGACTGGACTGCTACGACGACGGACTACGAACTTCGGACTTCAGTTACATTACAGGTGGGCCTCCGGATACCTCGGACCTTGGACTCTCGGCTTGGGCTCTGGTCGGGACTCGCCGCGTTCCTCCACCGCCTCGTCTGGATGCTGGACCGCAACCTCCGTCTCCTCCGTGGGCCTGAGGGATACTTGAAGCAGAAATATCTGCACGTGCACGGTATGGTTCCGTCACGGCTGCAGAGGATCAGGGGGCCTGCGTGGCTTCTCCGGCGCGTGGGGAAAGGGCAAGTCCCTATTCGGGCGCCATTATGTGGTAAATAAATAATTAATTACCGGTTCTATTTTTCAGGATACTCATATAAACAGATAGCTCAATAAATAAGAGTCAAGATTCGAGGTAGCTGGAGTCTACAGGCTTTAATCAGGCATAAAGGACAGGAACAGGACAGCCTGAATGGGAATAGGATGGCAGCTGCCGGGGGCCGGGGAAAATGGCAGGATCGCTGTATCATATTAACAGTACATGATATATATACATTTCATTTACAATAGCATTCAATACAGTAGGCGTAGCAGTAGGCGTGGTTCGTAGCAGTCGCGAAAGATAAGGGCAAAATGATGTAACAAGAAGGCGTGTACAGGGCGTATACATAGACATGTGATGCAAACGTAACAGAATATGTCATAAACGGGGCGGGAACATGGAGGGGGCTACCTGAGCAGCTGGGACCTCTAACCTAGTGGTGCGCGCAAACGGGCAATGACGTGTTACCAGGGAGAACTGGGGGCTATGACTTCTGCGCTAGAAGAGGAGACTAAAAGTCTGGAGTGTCAGAGCGACATGTACCTAGGGCCTATCTAATATCTGGTGTTTAGAGTACATGTTGATAGAATCCAAAAGTTATCAGGGCAAAGGCTACTTGATACTAAGACTGATGCATGCATAATTCTACATGTATTGCGTGGCGAGGAATATTCTATGAATATTAATACAGTATTTCTCTTACATGGAGACAGGAAGGCTAGACTATGGCTGAAACTATTGATGCGATTCAGTAGCTTAGGAATGCAGAGAAGGAGGGCTGGACTGATAACTAGAAGCATAACATACTCTTGGCAGACTGGGAGGCAGAGCCAGGCCGGGCCGGGCACTGCGAGGCATAAAGTAAGCGAAGGGTCAGGGATACAGGTGGGGGCTGTATCGCTCCTCGGAGAGGGTTCAGGAGACAGGAGGTGAATCTGAGTCCGGGCCCTCTTGAGGCCTAGAAACGGGGATAATTCAATGAATTAACGTGCACACTGTGAAAATGTGTCAACGTAGGTTTACATAGGCCTAATATTCGTTGTTTTCACGAAGACTGGAAACTGGCATACTAGAGATGGACACAACTATAATTGCGTCTTAAATCAATCATAAGGGAATACATATGCATATTACTCATGCACATATAACATAGGATGGGGAACACGTAGGCACATATAACATGGCAAAATTTACTTTTCCACAGTAGTGCACAAGACCCAACCTTTCCCTGACCTGGCTCCAGACACACTACATGGGGGGGGGAGGGGGGGGGTGAAGACAGATTTGTGTGAGGACAGGCACAGCCCTATTCAGGTGTCAGTGACAACTCCTCACACCACTCTAGCTCAGGAAGGCCCATCAGCCTGGTAATGGGCAATCAGGATATGCAAGGCACACTTCAGCTCCCTCTGTGTGACTGTTTAGAGCGAATGCACAAGAGCCCAAATGTCAGCCAACCCAGACGTGTATTCTACAGACAGGCAGAGGCACAGAATGGTTTAAGAAGAAAATAACCTCTTTCTCGATTTTGTTGCCATTAGCATGGTTTATTCATTTGTTTGTTTTGCAATAAGTGCTAGTTTACATTTACAGGTGCTTTTTGGTTATCAAACAGTATTTTTTGTAAAGATGTAAGGTTTGACATTTATGTTTAGAAGGTGCAAATAAGTTATTCTGATGAAATTCTCCTGTTTAATCATAGCTCCCCCTGACGAAGGGTTTTTTGCCCGAAATGTATTGGGTGAATGTTCCCATGGTTACCCAGGATCAAAAGTGTATTTGAACATGTTCCAGAAAAACGCGCGGATAGGCATTTCTTTTTCATTAAAAGTTTGAAGTCACTTTGCCTCTGTCTAAATTTCGTTAAAATTTAATAACAATGGTTTACTCTGGATTACTGGCTGTTCACTGGATACAAAACGTGAGATTCCCAGCTTTTGTCAATACCGGCAGTGCACCTTGAGGCTGCTGCGCAACTGCGCACCAGTTATTTCTAGTTTCAAACACGTGATTTCGGGGTCAAGCACTTTCAAGTGTGTATGCCAAGCTGTCACCTTTGAGCATTTTTCAACCATCTATGGGAGTTAAAAATTGAAAGGAGTGCATTCATTTATTTTTGCACTGTGTCACATTCTAAAAGTGGCATTTTCGAACAAGCAATTTAAAACCAACTTCACCAAAAGATATATTTTTAAATTGTGAGTTCAGAGACCCTCAAACTCCAAATCTCATAGGGCTCCCAATAGAAAATTGCACTTAATAGATCTTTTAAGGCAATACTAATGTTAGCCTATGGGAGAGATAGTCCTTTCAACAGTGAAAAAATGAAATTAGCAGTGTTTCTCTTTTAGGATATGTAAAACACACGAGTAAATGTCCTATCTTTTAAATACACTGCTCTCTGCCCATGGGGCTGCCTTGGGACTACCTTGGGGGTGACTTACATGTAGTAAAAGGTAAGGTTTGGGACTGGTAAGTGGGTGCACTTGCCAGGTTGTCATGGCAGTTTTAAACTGCACTCACAGACACTGCAGTGATAGGTCTTCGACATGTTTGCAAGGCTACGCATGTTGGTGGCACAATCAGTCCTGCAGACCCACTAGTAGTAGTTTGATTTGCAGGCCCTGTGCACACATAGTGCACTTTAATAGGGAGTTACTAGTGCATAAAATATGCCAATCATGGATACACCAATCACCAATACATTTTACACAGGGAGCACTTGTACTTTAGCACTGGTTAGCAGTGGTTAAGCGCCCAGAGTCCTAAAACCGGCAAAAGATGATCAGAAAAATAGGAGGAAGAAGGCAAAAGGTTTGGGGATAACTCTGAAAAAAGGGCCAGATCCATCCCTGGCTATATTTGTTTTAGGCTGTCCAGTATGTCTTTGTCCCTCCTGAGGAGCATATCTTGTTTACTGTGTTCTTTCACGAGGTGCTCAGTTTCTGTAAACAGACTTTAACATTTTGTTCTTATCTTGTCAAATTTGCTGTGCATTCAAAGACAGAGGTCGAATGTCAGGATCTGTCTTTTAAGGGAGCTTGGTGTTTACTTTTCTTTCTCTGACATCAAAGTGAGCTGATTTATCTGACAAATTGGGTGTGTGAAAGAAAAGGTTTTTCTAGCACACAACAAAAGTTAAATATCTGTAAATGAACTGTGCAAATATTTCCAAAGATATCAGAATTAGGAGAGCACAAATGAACCACTGTTTTGTAATTCTGAAGTGTGGGGAAACAAATATTTGAATATGATCAAAACAAATCAGTACAGAAAGGTGATACCATAACCACACATTATCATACGTGTGCTGTTTACATTTATCAGTAAAGCTGTATGTCTATGCAAATATAATGGTCATTTCAGTTGAAAACGTGTTGTTTGTAATTGCAATGCACTACAATACCATGCATACTCCACTCTACCCAACTCCAATCTATTCCACTTTACGCCACTACACTTTAAGCCACTCGACAACACTTTAGTACACTCCACTGTATGCCACTCTACTCCACTCTATCCCCCTACCCTATGCGACTTGTCACCATTCCACTCTACGCCACTCTGCTCCACACTCTACTCCACTCTACAACGTTCTGTCATTCCACACCAACTTCCTCCACTCCACACAATTCTGCTCTACTCCACTATATGCCACTCTACTCAACTCTGCAACACTCTACTCCACTCTAGGCTACGGCACTCTACACTACTCCACTGTACACCACTCCACTCTATGACCCCCCCCACTTTACAACACTCTACTCTATGACACTTTACTCTACAACATTCCATGACGATCACTCTATGACACTCAGCTCTAAGGCACTCTACTCCACTCTACTTCACTCTACTCCACTGAACAACACTCTATGCCCCTCCACTCCGCTACACTTTACTCAACTCTACACTATGCCCCTTAACTCTACGCCACTTTATGTCACATTAATTTAATATTTCCCTATACTAACTCCCCTCTGCCTTCCTTTTACTCATCCCAAACCCCCTTCTACGGCTTTAAACTCCCTTTAAATCCAAATAACAGACTAACATGTCCACCACTCAAATTAGATGTTTATTTCCCCATACTAATTCCCACTAATCCTGTTTGGGTTCCGGAGCAAACCTTTTTCCTTCTTCTATCACTCCACTATCCTTCTCAATCCAAATAACAGACTAACATATTCACTGCTCAAATGACTTTATATTTCACTATAGTAATTCACCACTAACCTATTATGGGTTCCGGAGTAGAGTGCTACTCACTGAAAAGCGCTTCAACACCTAATCAGTAGTGGCAAGCACTATACGAATGTATATGTTTTGCCTTCACTATCCTTCTCACTCCAAATAACAGACTAACATATCCACCGCTCAAATTACTTTTATATTTCACTATACTAATTCACCACTACTCCTTTATGGGTTCCGGAGTAGCTCGCTGCTCGCCGAAAAAGCGCTTTGATGCCTCATATGGGGTAGTAAATGCTATATAAATGCAATTACAATACAAAACACTCTAAGCTTCTTCACTCTATCCCACTCGACTCTACTCCACTCTATATCACCCTACTCTACTCTACGCCACTCTACAACACTTTACTCTACTGTATGCTACACTACTCCACTCTACACTACGCCTCTACATTCATGACAATCCACTCTATGACACTCCCTGACATTCCACTCAATGCCACTCCACTTTACTCCACTCAACTCAATGCCACTCTACTTCATGACACTACACTCTATAACACTGCACTCCACTCCACTCCACTCTATGACACTCCACTCTAGGACACTGTACTCGACTCCATGCCATGATACTCTAGTCCCCTCCACTCTACGATATTCTACTCTATGATATTTCAGTCTATGAAACTCTACTCTACTCCACTCAACTCCACTCTGTGCCGCTCCACTCTACGCCCATACTCTGTACGAAATTTCACTCTTCGCCACTCCACGCCTCTCAACTCCATCCATTCCACTCCATGACATGCTACAACCCTCCAGTTTATGACCCTCAACTCTATGACTCTGTACTCCATTCTATGACACTCTACTCTATGACACTCCAGTCTGCGACAATCCATCCCATCCCACTCCACTACACTACACTCTATGTCACTCCACTCTAAACCACTCTATCCCCCCACTCTATGCCCAACCCCCTACGCCACTCTATTACAATCTATGCCACTCCACTCTATGCAATTGCCTCTACTCCACTTTGGTGTACAACATGGCTAAACTACATTGAGAAGGCCAATAGCTCTTGCCTAGGTGAGACCTATTGGCTTTTCAAATGCATGTTCGTACCAGTGATCAGCCTGGTTGAAGCGTGAAGGATGGCTTTGAGAGGGGCAAGACAGGATTTTAGTAATCTAGGTAGAAGGATATTCTCATATTTGATGCAGTATACCACCAATGTCTGTGCAGTATTTTGAAATGTTTTAATGAATGGTGTACTGTTGTGGTGTAGCTTCAAATGGAATCTGATTCTTCCAATGATTTCCCTGAATAGGACTGTCAAAGGTAAGTCCACATCATTTACCTGATTTGACGACTAAAGGTCTTCATAGTCTGAAGTTTACCAATCCAATCTAAAAGGAGGACCTTGTAGCTGTGTGGAGATAGAAGAAACACCATTTTCTATTCATTCACCTTGAACTTGGACGAGGATACCAATGTGTTTTAAGGTACAATTGTGAATTTTGGGAAGGCCTGTTCAGTCTTGTTCTTTATTGCCTGCGAAAAACACCACTCCTTTCAGTAGTAACTGTGCCATCCTGCACTTATTAGTACACATTTGTATACCAAAAACTAGGTGTACAAATTATTAGTACACATGAAAGATTTTGAATGTCTTCTCAAGCAGGCCCCAGGGAGGAGGAAAAAACAGCAAAATTATTTAAAAAAAAGGTTTTGCTAAATTGAAGCACTTAAATGAAGATGAAGAATAATATAGACATTAATAGCAAGGCACCAAAATCCCCTTGAAAGCAGGAAAGAGGAAAGAGCCAAGCATGAAAGCTAAGAACCAAGGTGCAGCTTAACAAACAACCCCTTTTTTGTAAAGGAGCCCCATTTCCTTTAATGAAATCAGGCTACCTAAGAAAAGTTTATGTAAGCTCAATCATAGTTAAGGTATCATTTTGAACCTTGCACGCTATCATCCCCGTGATAATTTGAGTGTCACAATTTGCAATCTACCTTAGATAGGTCGTATTTCAACTCACTCAGAATCTTTTTTGTGTGAACCAAGCTATTAGTACATAGGTCAATACATAAAATAAGTTTATAGTCACAAAAAGACTGTTCACAAATTGCAACATCTTTCTGTGACCAGAACCTCAGAACATCTGACCACCAAATGCCTTTGAATCTGACATGAAGCCAACCCTCCCTTTTTCTGTAGTGAACATCACCAATAAATCAGTTAACATTGTGGATGAGAATGGAGAATGGAGAGGGGGGAAGGAAAAAGAGAGCGAAACACAGTTGTATCGGCATCTGTCCTTCAGATGGTATGACGAGACCTCTCATTCTTAAGGATTAGCATTTACAAGGTAAGTGTGTACAGGCATGTTTAGCAACTTCACTTTTGGGATGTTCAGGGATGATCAATGTAAGCATCCTCTTGTATTTAGAGGATGACCCTCTAGGCACAGCTCCAGAAGCGCTGAGAGCGCTTAATTCTAGAATATGATTAATCCAATAAATATTCTTCTTGAATGTAATTCTTTATTCAGAAGTGAATTGTATTCATTTACTTCTTAGAAATTGTTTTCTTGCTTGTCATCAATGATAGTTGTTGTACATTTCCACATTCGTTTTTCAAAGACATTCCCAATGCATTTCGTGCACTATGTGCACTTCTTCAGAGGAATATCTAGACAAAAATAATGAACTCATATGAGGATATCGTCATACAACCGTAGGTTTCCTATTATTTACAGAGTAAACATGCAACAATCTGTTAAGGGTGACCCCGTGGTTCGAATGTCAAACAGTGATAATTTTGTTACCATTGTTCCGAATAAAATTGACGATTTAGCGTGACAAACAGTTATGAAAGAAGAAACGATAAGTAAAGCGTGACAGATTACCGTTAGTTGCTTTCAATGGGTGGATTAATGTTCTTAGTTCGAATGCTGGTGTGTGCGTCTGAGACGCGTTGTCCCAAAAGTTTAAATAGTGAAATTTGTAAAAGTGAAACATCCCTCGAAGGTGTTAGAGTGCCTGAAATCGTGAAGCGTATCCTGTATTGACACAAAATGTGTCCCAAAGTTTGAATAGTGAAGTTTGTAAAAGTGAAACATGCCTCGAAGGTGTTAGAGTGCCTGAAATCGTGAAGCGTATCCTGTATTCACACGAAATGTGTCTTACCTGCTATTGTGGAATGTGCTAGGACGTCTTCTCAATCTAGGGCGGTCATGTCGGAATCGAAGACGAACTGGCATTCACTCCGCTGTTGTAGTTTGGAGTTAGAAATAGGACTATCGATTTCCGGTGGGTTAGTGTCGGCACCATTTTGAAGTGGTTAAAATGAAATGAGTGATATAAAGAGTGACTAGAATCAAATATGATAGAGCATATCAAGTGTCTATATCTTAGCTCAAGCAGTCAAAGTTAGTGACAGTCAGAAATGAACTTGAAGGTAAAAATTGAATCGATGTAAAACAAAAATTATTGCATACAATGCTAAGGCAAATAGTGAAATATTCAATCAATATCAGTTTAAAAAGGGGGTTTAAAGGTTTAAAGATAGCACGCAAATTCCAGTCGGTCATTGAGTCCATTGGGTTTCATGGAATTGAGAAAATATATCCAATGGTTTTCTCTCGGTAATAGAGTCCTGTTTATGTCCCTGCCTTGGGTTTTCTCTATGATTTCCAATACTGCAAACTTCAGTTGAATTATGTTGTGATGTCTTTGATTGAAGTGTGTAGCTACTGTAGATGGCATGTTATTAGTTCTGATGTTGCTTTTGTGTTCTGATACACGAATTTTAATTTTTCTAATTGTTTTGCCCACATAAATGAGTCCACATGGGCATTTTAAATAGTATATCACATTTTGTGAGTCACAGGTAGCTGTCGTTTTCAATTTGATGGTTGTGCCCCTCATGGGGTGTGTCATAATTTTGCCTTTGAGTATATTATTGCAACAACTGCAATTATGACAAGGTATGGTACCTTTGTAGTTGCTCGCTTCTGTGTCCCAGGTGCTCTTCAGTATATCTTGTATATTTTTACTTTTTGTGTAGCCAAATGTTGGTTGTTTGGCTATGATGATGTTGAAATCAGGTTCATTGGTAAGAAGTGGCGAATGGGTTTTGATGATTTTCTTATAATGGTGACTCAGAGTCGAAAATTTAGATATAACCACAGTCTTTAATGGTTTGTTTTTCTGTGTCTGTTTGAGAAGTTCATTCCTTGTCTTAAGAGTGCATTTTTGTAGGGCATTATCCAGGACAACTTTAGGGTATCCTCTCTCCTCAAATCTTGATATCATAGTGTTGGTTTGACTCTGTAGTTCTTTTTCCTCTGATACTATTCTCTTTAGTCTGTATAGTTGTGATATAGGAAGATTGTTTTTTAGTGGCGTTTGATGGAAACTTCTATAGTGAAGTAGGTTATTTCGATCTCTGGGTTTTTTGTATAGAGTAGTTTCTATCCTCTTCCCATTGTGAGTCAAAAGTACATCCAAATATGCAATTGATGTATTATCTGTAATATAGGTGAATTGGATGTGATCATTGATGGTATTTAATTGATCCAGTGCTAGTTGTAAATCTTGGTAGGTACCTTGCCACAATATAAAGATGTCATCTATAAATCTTAAGAATACCATTGCGTTTTTCTTCCAAGACTCTTGGTTGAGGATGTATTTGTTTTCAAAGATGTTCATGAAGCTATTAGCATGTACTGGGGCGGCACAATTGCCCATAGATGTCCCTGTGAGCTGTAAGTAATGTTCATTATCCCTTGAAAAATAACTTTGGTATAGAGTAAATGTTAGTAATTCCATGAGGAATATTTGGAAATTGTGTTCCAGGTCTAAGGACATGAGGATCTCCTCTATCGCTTCTAAACCTAAATTGTGCGGAATGGAGGTGTAGAGAGATTTTACATCTATTGTGCACATCCAAATTTCTCTATCTTCTTGTAGTTGAATGGCCATTATTTTGTTGATGAAATCTGTTGTATCTTTAATGTAAGTGTTCATTTTGGTTACAACATTTTGTAAATGTGCGTCCAAAAATTTCCCCACAGGTTCGTGTATACTACCTTTGGTAGATACAATAGGACGGAAAGGCAGATTGGTAGGATGCTTGTGCATTTTAGGAAGCATATAAATGATGGGTGTTTTAGGATTTTCTTGTTCCAGGAATTTCTTGGTCTTTCCAGTTATGGTTCCTTCCTCGTGTGCTTTCCGTAAAATTTGTTGTAATTTGTTCTTGAAATTTTGTGGTTGGGTCATGGCCCAATACCATATATGTATGTTTGTCTTGTACATGTTGTTGTACTTGAGTTTTATAAAATGTAGAATTCATCACAACTTGGGCTCCCCCTTTGTCTGCGCGTTGACAAACAATGCTGGTGTTATTGGCTGGATTCCGTAAGGTGTTCCATTCCTTCTTTGACATGTTTTGCATTTTGGTTTTGTTCCTAAAGTTTAGTTTGTTGATGTCGTTTTGTACCAATTTCTCAAAATTGTCTAAAGTCTTATGACTCACTGGAGACTGAAAAGTGCTTTTGGTTTTTAATTCCTTGAATTGGTTATCTGTTTCTTTTTGAGGTAAAGATATTATGTTCTCAAAGTAATGTCGTAGCCGAAGGTTACGCATCAATTTAAATAGACTGACATCCAGTTCCAATTTGTTCGTATTATAGGTTGGTACAAATGATGAACCTTTTTGTAAGGTGTTCAATTCAACTGTATTGAGTTGATAATCTGAAATATTAATTACTAGTTGTTGGATTTCTTCGGTTTGTTGCGTCTGTTCATTTGAGTGGTCTGTTTCACTGGTGGGGTGATTTCTTCTTTGTCTTTTTCCCCTCCTGGGTCTTCATTTATGGTTTGGCCTGATTCTAAAAAAGGAACCATTGCATTAGTTGTGAGAACTGTGGATGTGGAACGTGAAATCAATCAAAGACTCCATGCGAGCACTCTCATTGAATATCATCGATCACAAAGAATTCCTAGAGCCCTAAGAGTCCCTCTAAAACCGTTATTGTGCAGAAATAATACAAATTTTGTAGAACGGTGGTTTGCAATATTGAACAAATGTTCATTAGATTTAATTCTACTGATCATAGAAGAACTTTCCAGAGTATTGGAAGATTTACAAAAAGATATAGCTCAAACAAAAACAGAATTACAAGATTTGATGACAAAGTAGGATTGGCAAAAAATACTAGAAGATACACAAATACAACTTGACAAATACACGGAAGAAATCAATGAACGTAAAATTAGAAAATACATAAGAGACACCATTTATTACAAAATGGGTGAAGTTTACTCGTGGGCGGAAATTTATACCAAAAGACGTCAAAACAAACCTCCACAATCCAATACAGAAACTTCCTCATCAGAGGATGAAAATAGATTTACACAAAAACCACCCACCCAACAACCATCCACATCCACAGTTCTCACAACGAATGCAATGGTTCCTTTTTTAGAATCAGGCCAAACCATAAACGAAGACCCAGGAGGGGAACAAGACAAAGAAGAAATCACCCCACCAGTGAAACAGACCACTCAAATGAACAGACGCAACAAACCGAAGAAATTCAACAACTAGTAATTAATATTTCAGATTATCAACTCAATACAGTTGAATTGAACACCTTATAAAAAGGTTAATCATTTGTACCAACCTATAATACGAACAAATTGGAACTGGATGTCAGTCTATTTAAATTGATGCGTAACCTCCGGCTACGACATTACTTTGAGAACATAATATCTTTACCTAAAAAAGAAACAGATAACCAACTCAAGAAATTAAAAACCAAAAGCACTTTTCAGTCTCCAGTGAGTCATAAGACTTTAGACAATTTTGAGAAGTTGGTACAAAACGACATCAACAAACTAAACTTTAGGAACAAAACCAAAATGCAAAACATGTCAAAGAAGGAATGGAACACCTTTCGAAATCTAGCCAATAACACCAGCATTGTTTGTCAACGCGCAGACAAAGGGGGAGCCCTAGTTGTGATGAATTCTACATTTTATAAAACTCAAGTACAACAACATGTACAAGACAAAGATACATATATGGCATTGGGCCATGACCCGACCACAAAATCTCAAGAACAATTACAACAAATTTTACGGAACGCACACGAGGAAGGAACCATAACTGGAAAGACCAAGAAATTCCTGGAACAAGAAAATCCTAAAACACCCATCATTTATATGCTTCCTAAAATGCACAAGCATCCTACCAATCCGCCTTTCCGTCCTATTGTATCTACCAAAGGTAGTATACACGAACCTGTGGGGAAATTTTTGGACGCACATTTACTAAATTTTGTAACCAAAATGAACAATTACATTAAAGATACAACAGATTTCATCAACAAAATAATGGCCATTCAACTACAAGAAGATCAAGAAATTTGGATGTGCACAATAGATGTAAAATCCCTCTACACCTCCATTCCGCACAATTTAGGTTTAGAAGCGATAGAGGAGATCCTCATGTCCTCAGACCTGGACACAATTTCCAAATATCCCTCATGGAATTACTAACATTTACTCTATACCAAAGTTATCTTTCAAGGGACAATGAACATTACTTACAGCTCACGGGGACGTCTATGGGCAATTGTCCCGCCCCAGTATATGCTAATAGCTTCATGAACATCTTTGAAAACAAATACATCCTCAACCAAGAGTCTTGGAAGAAAAACGCAATGGTATTCTTAAGATTTATAGATGACATCTTTGTATGGTGGCAAGGTACCTACCAAGATTTACAACTAGCACTGGATCAATAAAATACCATCAATAATCACATCCAATTCACCTATATTAGAGATAATACATCAATTGCATATTTGGATGTACTTTTGACTCGCAAAGGGAAGAGGATAGAAACTACTCTATACAAAAAACCCACAGATCGAAATAACCTACTTCACTATAGAAGTTTCCATCAAACGCCACTGAAAAACAATCTTCCTGTATCACAACTATACAGAGTAAAGAGAATAGTATCAGAGGAAAAAGAACTACAGAGTCAGACCAGCACTATGATATCAAGATTTGAGGAGAGAGGATACCCTAAACTTGTCCTGGATAATGCCCTACAAAAATGCACTCTTAAAACAAGGAATGAACTTCTCAAACAGACACAGAAAAACAAATCATTAAAGACTGTGGTTATATCTACATTTTCAACTCAGAGTCACCATTATAAGAAAATCATCAAAACTCATTGGCCACTTCTTACCAATGAACCTGATTTCAACAACATCATAGCCAAACAACCAACATTTGGCTACAGAAGAAGTAAAAATATACAAGATATACTGAAGAGCACCTGGGACACAGAAGCGAGCAACTACAAAGGTACCATACCTTGTCATAATTGCAGTTGTTGCAATATTATAATCAAAGGCAAAATTATGACACACCCCATGAGGGGCACAACCATCAAATTGAAAACGACAGCTACCTGTGACTCACAAAATGTGATATACTATTTAAAATGCCCATGTGGACTCATTTATGTGGGCAAAACCATTAGAAAAATTAAAATGTGTGTATCAGAACACAAAAGCAACATCAGAACTAATAACATGCGATCTACAGTAGCTACACACTTCAATGAAAGACATCACAACATAAGTCAACTGAAGTTTGCAGTATTGGAAATCATAGAGAAAACCCAAGGCAGAGACATAAACAGGACTCTATTACAGAGAGAAAACCATTGGATATATTTTCTCAATTCCATGAAACCCAATGGACTCAATGACCGACTGGAATTTGTGTGCTATCTTTAAACCTTTAAACCCCTTTTTTAAACTGATATTGATTGAATATTTCACTATTTGCCTTAGCATTGTATGCAATAATTTTTGTTTTACATCGATTCAATTTTTACCTTCAAGTTCATTTCTGACTGTCACTAACTTCTACTGCTTGATCTATGATATAGACACTTGATATGCTCTATCTTATTTGATTCTAGTCACTCTTTATATCACTCATTTCATTTTAACCACTTCAAAATGGCGCCGACACTAACCCACCGAAAATCGACAGTCCTATTTCTAACTCCAAACTACAACAGCGGAGTGAATGCCGGTTCGTCTTCGATTCCGACATGACCGCCCTAGATTGAGAGGACGTCCTAGCACATTTCACAACGGCAGGTAAGACACATTTCGTGTCAATACAGGATACGGTTCACGATTTCAGGCACTCTAACACCTTCGAGGCATGTTTCACTTTTACAAACTTCACTATTCAAACTTTGGGACACATTTTGTATCAATACAGGATACGCTTCACAATTTCAGGCACTCTAACACCTTCGAGGCATGTTTTACTTTTACAAACTTCACTATTTAAACTTTGGGACAACGCGTCTCAGACGCACACACCAGCATTCGAACTAAGAACATTAATCCACTCATTGAAAGCAACTAACGGGAATATTTCACGCTTTACTTATCGTTTCTTCTTTCATAACTGTTTGTCATGCAAATCGTCAATTTTATTCGGAACAATGGTACCAAATTTTCACTGTTTGACATTCGAACCACTGGGTCACCCTTAACAGATTGTTGCATGTTTACGCTGTAAATATTAGGAAACCTACGGCTGTAGGACGATATCCTCATTTGAGTTCATTATTTTTGTCTAGATATTCCCCTGAAGAAGTGCACATAGTGCACGAAATGCATTGGGAATGCCTTTGAAAAATGAATGTTGAAATGTACAGCAACTATCATTGATGACAAGCAAGAAAAAAAAATGTAAGAAGTAAATGAATACAAATTCACTTCTGAATAAAGAATTACATTCAAGAAGAATATTTATTGGATTAATCATATTCTAGAATTAAGCATTCTCAGCGCTTCTGGAGCTGTGCCTAGAGGGTCATCCTCTAAATACAAGAGGATGCTTATAGTGTTCATATTCTAAACACTCTAGGAGGTAGAGAGTGACACCTCAAGAGCACTCCATAAAAGCTTAACCTTTCATAACTTACCTTGTGCGCTACCCACACTATAATGTTCAGGGATGAAACTGAACTGGATGGAAGAAACCCCCCTCGTGTTGAATGGCATTTGTAAGGTATGTGCCAGATTGCACCTGCACCTTGAAACCCAAATTACAAAGGAACTGTGATGCTTAAATGTACGTCTGACTGCAGTTAACGCAGTTGTACTCAAATTGAAAAGTCTCTTACTAAAAAGTCCACCACTGGCAGTGGCGTAACACAGGCCCCCATGGAGAAGGGGGGCCGCCAAGCTCCAGGGGGGCCCCTCAGCACAATACTCAGACTGATAGCTCCTGATAAAGCCCGGAGGTGGGCCCTTCACATACCTTGCAGGGGGGGGCGCCTTAAGTTTTGTACGCCAGTGACCACTGGCGCTGTATTGATCAGTGCGGGAGACCAGGAGACATTCCCAACCAGGTGAAAGTAATTGAAACTAGAGCTCATGCCTGCAGAGGTAGATTTCGCCCCACCACAACCCGCCTACCAACACAAGGGGTCCAGAATTGAGAGACCGAGGAAGGGAAAACAAAACAAATGAAAAGAGCGGGTATGTCAGGTGACTAACTATAGTGAAAGCAAACCACCTTAGTAAAGTGCACAGTTGTCAGACAATAAGTGAAAGCATTGCATACCCCTTATGCATGTACACTTGTGCTGACCTGCAAGTAGTGATCAAAAGACCGAGAAACTCTTATGTATATAGCGGCCCACTATACCAGTAACCTGTCTCTTAACTTCCATCTTCCTGTTTTCCATAATTTGCAAACTCTTTGATTACATCTCAAGGGTTGGCCCTTCCTGTTTCACACATGGATATCCAGAAGTAGATCCAGTAGAAGTGCCACCATCTCTGGGTGACTGCAAACATGCAAATGTCAGTGTGATCTAGGTGTCGGTGGCGATCCGCCCGACATCATCCCCCGCTCGCCTCCCATTTCCCCCTGCCATATTATGATGGCGGGGGTACCGCGGCGGACATAAAGACCGTCCGCCCCTTTTCCACCCGGTCGAGGAGTCGTCCGGGCGGAAAAGGGTTCAATTTGGTGGCGGTGTCTGTTAGACCCACCATCCATAGTACAATGTCAGCGTGAAGCAGCCTTTCCGCCACGAAAAGGCATGCGGATTCCTAAGTTGGGGGCCCGTTGTGGGCTCCCAGGATGATGGGGGTGGGGGGACACATGAGGGGTACCTATGGTACCCACCTGCATTTGCATGGACGATGTGGCAGGCACCACATGGTGCCTGCCACGTTGTGCATGCAAATGCATAATTGCCTTTTTTGTATGGCGGCGGGTGCTGCACCGCCCGCTGCAATGCAAAAAATGCAGAATGCGCCCACCAGTGTTGCGGGCGCATCCTAATTGCACATGCGGGATCGCCGCACGCATAGCGGGTGGTCCCATTTCTCGGGGCGATGGTGGACTGACAAAGTCCTCCCGCCATCGTAATAGACCCCCAAGTTCTTATCCTAACCTCTATTTCATATTTTTTTACTAACCTGGTCACATTTCTCGATAGCCCATCTGTAAAACCAATGATTTAATTTCAATGGCTTTGGGGGCAGGCCCGGTTCTAGCAGGGGTGCCAGGTAGGCCAGGCCCACCCAAACATAACCTTTGGCCCACCCAGCCACGACAGAAGAGGCCAAGGAGAAGGCACATTGTTAAGTGTTTCCACCATTTCAATGTCAGAATGTAAAAATTTTCTTTTTTCACTATCTTTAAAACTGAAATTGGGTGGTGTGTTTTGGGGTAGAGGTGGGCGAGCAAACAAATTAACAGGGACAGTCAAGCTAAGGCTCTGGCTTGGCTCTCAGAGCCCATGCACAAGCTGAAATGTTTTCTATGTAAAACATACAACAACCATCTTGTAAATATGATAAAGTCTCTTCAAAATTCAAAAAAGTGTATTTCTTCAACATATGGGAGCTTTGACATTAATATGTCACAATATAGCGCTGCAGTGAGACGTACTTATTAAAAGTGATAGTTTTTAAAGATGAGCTTAGAGTTACTCCTGCCCCGTTGTCACACTGGTGACAGTGCCATAAGTGAACCAACAGGCAAAACAGTTGTCACGTGGACCCTGTATGTAGCCCAAAATATTTATTATAAAAGAACATTAGTCTATTAAATCAAACACAATAGGTTTTTGTACCATTGGTTTTCTGATTCATATATTTGAACGTACTTTCGTGTACAAATATGAAAAAAAAGAGTTTTGGCGAAAAACAAATATTTGCCCAAGCTCACACAATTTAAATGGGAAAGTTGCCATTTATCCAGGTTTTATGTTTTCAGTTTGTACAAATGAGCCACTAAATAGCTATCTATTTGTCTCTACTTTTTATGTTAATGCTTTGTTTTTACCTCTTTGTGCACTTTTCAGCTTTTGTTTTATAATGTGAACTTGACCTGGAGAAATGGAAGCGCTTTACATGAACACCAGTTACATTATACATGGTCGCATTCATTTCTTTTAGGCACTGGAGATTTGCCCAGAATCACAGGATGTTGATACAATGCTGAGACTCAAACCTAGCTTGTTCAGTTCCAAATTTGGAAGCTGACTCTGTAATGCCATATCTTGGGTAGGTTGAGGGTGGCAGGCAGAAGATACAAGAAAGCTCGGCTCATAATGGGCTCCAACAGGACCTCAAGCTGAACCAGAGCCAGACTTTAGGCTCAAGCCCTGATCAAGCTTTCAGTGCCAGTCTTCGAAGTGCAAAATGTCAAGGCTTAGGTGCGGTAACAAGGACCTCCTTAACCTTGAACTGCTATTATAATCTGCCTGGAATCCTGGTGCTAAAACCTAGCCTGCTGGAAATTATAAGAGTTGGGCTGTTCAGTATTTACATAAGCTCTTTTTTGAAAAACAATGTTATATTTTTTTTTAAACATGGTAGATGAACAAAAGCCAGCAAGAGAGCACAGTACAATTGGAGCAGGAAGTCCCGTTCGGTTAGACAGTTAGTCCTTGTCTTAAGGTCCCATGTGAGACAGACAGTTGAGCAGGTGAAGCACATTCAAGCCACGAGTCTCAACCATCTGCCCCACATCCTGTGATATTTCTTTGGGCATCCCCTTGCTTCATAAATAGGTTTTTCCTGTGTGACACAGCAGTCCACCCCCTCACGCCACTTTTTGAGGCTAGAAAATTGCAAAAAACACAGTTGATGGACAGAATGTAGAACAATGTCATACTTTCACCCCAGTACAAGGATCTGGGCGTTAAATCCATCGTTTTTTTTACACTCCACACCACCCTGGGTTAGACACTGGCTATATGTAAATCAGCTCTGACCCTATGCCTCATGGGAACAGTCCAGTCCGAACTACCAAGCCATGTCTTTCCCAGACCGGAATCAAGCATCCAAGGATCGGTTTCTGGCTATCAGCCTTCATCAGCCTGGATAGCTTGACTCCAGTGGTGTGGAGAGCCTGGGACTCACATCTGAGCATCCCCAGCACACTCGGGGTGAAAATTACAAAAAACACAGTTGATGGACAGAATGTAGAACAATGTCATACATTCACCCCAGTACAAGGATCTGGGCCTAAATCCATCGTTTTTTACACTCCACACCACCCTGGGTTAGACACTGGCTATATTTAAATCAGCTCTGACCCTGTGCCTCATGGGAACAGTCCAGTCTGAACTACCAAGCCATGTCTTTCCCAGACCGGAATCAAGCATCCAAGGACCGGTTTCTGGCTATCAGCCTTCATCAGCCTGGATAGCTTGACTCCAGTGGTGTGGAGAGCCTGGGACTCACGTCTGAGCATCCCCAGCACACTCGGGGTGAAAATTGCAAAAAACACAGTTGATGGACAGAATGTAGAACAATGTCATACATTCACCCCAGTACAAGGATCTGGGCCTAAATCCATCGTTTGTTTACGCTCCACACCACCCTGGGTTAGACACTGGCTATATGTAAATCAGCTCTGACCCTGTGCCTCATGGGAACAGTCCAGTCCGAACTACCAAGCCATGTCTTTCCCAGACCGGAATCAAGCATCCAAGGACCGGTTTCTGGCTATCAGCCTTCATCAGCCTGGATAGCTTGACTCCAGTGGTGTGGAGAGCCTGGGACTCACGTCTGAGCATCCCCAGCACCCTCGGGGTGAAAATTGCAAATAACACAGTTGATGGACAGAATGTAGAACAATGTCATACATTCATCCCAGTACAAGGATCTGGGCCTAAATCCATCGTTTTTTTACACTCCACACCACCCTGGGTTAGACACTGGCTATATGTAAATCAGCTCTGACCCTGTGCCTCATGAGAACCGTACAGTCCGAACTACCAAGCCATGTCTTTCCCAGTCCGGAATCAAGCATCCAAGGACCGGTTTCTGGCTATCAGCCTTCATCAGCCTGGATAGCTTGACTCCAGTGGTGTGGAGAGCCTGGGACTCACGTCTGAGCATCCCCAGCACACTCGGGGTGAAAATTGCAAAAAACACAGTTGATGGACAGAATGTAGAACAATGTCATACATTCACCTCAGTACAAGGATCTGGGCCTAAATCCATTGTTTTTTTACACTCCACACCACCCTGGGTTAGACACTGGCTATATTTAAATCAGCTCTGACCCTGTGCCTCATGGGAACAGTCCAGTCCAAAACTGGTCCTTGGATGCTTGATTCCGGTCTGGGAAAGACATGGCTTGGTGGTTCGGACTGGACTGTTCCCATGAGGCACAGGGTCAGAGCTGATTTGCATATAGCCAGTGTCAAACCCAGGGTGGTGTGGAGTGCAAAAAAACGATGGATTTAGGCCCAGATCCTTGTACTGGGGTGAATGTATGACATTGTTCTACATTCTGTCCATCAAATGTGTTTTTTACAACTTCTTGAGGCTAGGCAGAGTAGGATATTTCCAGTTAGCGGCTATGTCCCTCTTCGCTACAATCATTGCCGTATTAAAAAACAATTTCTCGTTTCTGGACCCATTCATCCCATCTGTGATCACTAGGAGCATGTGCAGTGGGTCATGGGGCACTTCCCAACCCAAGACCACCGTGAGTTCTTCTTCTATGCCCCCCCAGAATTGCCCCAGCTTGGGACACACCCAGGTCATGTGGAAAACATCCGCCTGATCTTGTCCACAGCACGTACAGAAGGCGGTTGGAGATAGGCCTGCCCTGTGAAGGTGCGCGGGGGTTAAATAAGCAGTGTGCAAATAGTACAGTTGGATCAGGCGAAGTCTGGCTGATGCAGTGACTGTCTTAGGCGCCATTATTGTGTCCCTCCAATCTGTGTCCCTCCAATTGAGGTTCCGTGAATTCTGAACCCGTGTTTGATGTCCTGGTTCCTTTACGATTTTGGTAGCAGTGAACCGCAACTAATGAGTTCAGCAAGTACGAGTGTTTCCGCCATGTTGCACACAAGGATTCACTGTGTATTTGAAGATTCCATTGTGAACCATAGTTCTCATTCCGTGTAAGGCAGCCATTTTGTGGTTGCCCTCACATAGGCCGATGACTGCGGCTGAATGAGTTTTCTTAAGACCTACGCCCTTTAACTGAGGTTCGCGCTGACTTTTGGATGAACCAAGTGAACTGACCTCGTTGCCTGAAGCTGACCTTAATGAACTAGTTTCCCTCGCCCGGTAGCTGATCAAGATTAAGGATCAGAGCACAGGACGTCGTAAAGTTTTATTGCACACAAATATGCCTTATCCTACTTCTACCTGTTTTCTGTTTCTCTCTTTATGGTCTATTTATGATATGGGTCATGGCCTCCTTGTTATGGGTTCGTTTGGCCCGTCTACAGAAGAATGTTGGGTTTGACCGATGATTGATCATGGGCTGGGCAACTGAAAAGTGGGTTTTACTGTCACGCGATACCTTTGCTGTGAATACATGTGATTGGACAGTTTGTAAATATTAGGTATTTGTCTGGAATGTGATTTTTGGCATAAAAAGGGATGACTTGCTTTGTAAAATTGAGCAGTCTCCTGAGAACTCATACCGTGATGATTTCTAGGACCTCTGTTACTGGCTGCAGTCAATAAATTCGATCTTTGACGTCACCACGAAGAGTCCCGTGTCTCTGTATTCTAAGACAGGTGAACCCGATTCTTCAGTTGGCGCCCAACGTTGGGCGACATCAAGCGGTACCGGTCCAAGCCTGAAGATCGTGAGGAGCTTCGTGAGGAAATTCCGGAAGAGGGCCCCCATTCCATCGACCCCGGTATGTCGAACGTGAACTGAAGGTCTTTGCTGCGAGGTTTCCCGCTTTCTAGACGGCTACGAAGGACCGCTGCCCTGGCTGTCGCCCTGTCTTGGACCCCCCTTTGTGCGGCTTTGTAAGGCGAGACGATAGACGGGTTTTCTGGTGACGTGACTGATACCTTAGTTAAGTATACGTGGGTCGCTCCCAGTTCTTTGTTGTTCTTTGTTTTTGGTTCTTTGAATATTTAGTTTTTGGGTCTTTGATTTGGGTATTGCAATTTCCAAAGCCGAGGGATTCGTATATTTTCGAGACTATCGTTGCAGATAATCCCTTGAAGTTTGAAGCTAGATTAGTGAGCGAAGATGCCTAGTCTTAGCAAAATTAGGAGAATATTTTGTTGTGGTTGTAACAAGGATTCCCGATTGGAGGATTTATGTCCGATACCTCCAGTAGGAACACCGACTTATGAGCTCTATTCTAAACACGGCATGGGCCCCATTATGTTCAATAAAGTATGGATCCGTTATACTAGAAAAGATGGGGTTTTACGATGGCCCCAATATGGTAGTTTTGAAACTGAGATTTTAGATAATTTAGAAACAAAATTGTTTAGAAAGAAAGCCCGGCCGGCGATGTTTGACTCCTTTCGCCTTTGGCGTAAAGAAGCCAGGCAACGAGAAATCAAACAAGCTAAAAAAGATAAGAGAGAACAGGGGTTATCGATAATGCAAGCTGCCAAGCAGTTTAAAGAGGACGAAGAAGATAAAGCAATTAAGGTGTCAGATAGGCAACATAATATGGCTACTGATAAATGTTATCCAGCATTGCCACCTCTCCTTGAGAATGCGTCAAAGGACCCTGAAAAGGACCCTTTAATGTCGCATCTATTGAGATTACCACCCCCTTATGCACAGAGTGCTACGGCACCTCCTCAGCCTCTAGTTGTTCCACCTCCTGGTCCTGCTCCACAGCCAGCTCCTCCCCAGTTGGTTTCTCCTCCTACGGCGCAGCCTACTCTGGGGCCGCCGACTTTGCTAACAGTTCTGCCTCAAACTTCTCCATCTTACTCTCCTGTACCTTCGATTTCTCTCCCTACTACTGCTACGTTTCTATCACCTCAAAATACTTTGTCTCCTGTCCTTATGACAGCTTCTCCTTCTGCTCGACAAAGAATGACTGATACTGTTACTGGTCTTTTGTCTCCTTTCTTTGGGTCTTTGAGTATGACCCCTGTTTCTGCACGTAAACAATTACGTAGCCAGCTTCCTGGTCCCGTAGAACGGGCCGTGTTAGACCTTTTGGCTCGCAGGTGGATTTCGAATGTTTCAAGGTATAATTTAGAGTTAGTTATGGATGTCTTCCTGCAGTGGGAAGCACCCAAGCAGAAATATGTGTTTGATGTAATGTGTACTTTCCTCCGTGAGGAATGGGCAGATAGTGTTTGGGTTCAGTCCCGGTAGAATTACTAAATGTCCAGTCTGAGTTTGCGAAAGGGACTATAGTAGGACCCGGAATTGAAGATGCGGTTGCGATGGTGCTTGCTTTCAGAAGTGATTTCCCTTCTCAGCGACTGTTTGAGTCTGATCCTTCTGTTAGGAGAAAAGTACGACAATATCCAATGAGAGAGGTTCCCCTAGTTTTGAGAGAAGGGAACGCGAACGCTAATCCGCCTGTTCTGCCACATTTTCAGAGAGTATGGGTACATGTGCCATGGAAGAGAGTAGAAGTTTTGGCCCTTAAGCAGTCTTTACCTGATCCCCGTAAGAATCCAGCTGGCTATTACAAAGAATTGTCCCAGACAGTTGACGCATGCATCATGAACTTAGCCGACATAGATATGCTGTTGGGTAATGTAGTACCTCAACCTCTATGGGCAAAAATTGGTCATGAGGATCATGCGATTGAGTTAGGTGATACATGGGTGAATATCGCTGCCGCGGATGGTAGACAGGTTGGTGGAGCTAAGCCTGAGCCTTTAGTGGCAGATCTACCAGGCAGAATTATAGATCTTATGAAAACGATGATGCCAGCGTTACGAGTAAATTGGGACAAGTTAGCAGCATGTAAGCAGAAGAAGGACGAAAGTGTATCTGATTTCTTCACTAGGTTTGAAGAGACATTTATAGATCACAGTGGTCAGGATATGAGTACGGAAGGTGGACAGAGATTGTTCGTAGATAAGTTTGTCTTCAACTTACTTCCTGAACTGTGTAATAAGTTGAAAGATTCTGAGAGTTCTTGGGCTGCTTCCTCGTCGGCCCAGATATTGGCGACTGCACAGTACTACCAGAATAGGGATAAGGACGAGAAAGAAAGAGTAGAGAAAAAGACAAAAGACTTAAAGACAAAGGTTCTTTTGCAGCAGGCGTATCCGCCTCGCTCAAATCAACAAGAGTTACAGCAATGCCCACAGTTTCAACAACCTCCATCGTTTCAGAGACCGCAACAAAAAGCTGGGTATTTTCCTCCAAGACCACCTTCGGGCTTGAATCAGTGTGCGTATTGTAGGGAGGAAGGTCATTATAAAAATGAGTGTCCTGTTCTACTTCAGCGCGCGAGTGGTATACCGGCCCCGAGGGGTCGTGGTGGTTTCCAGCAAGTGTCTAGGGGTAGAGGACGTGGTGCGTTTCCTCAGAACGAACGTTCCTTTCCCCCACAAAATTCTATGAATTGTTTTGATCAACAGAAAATTGCGTCTGGTCAGTCGACTCAGTACTATGCTGATGACTATTATGTTGAGAGTGGGAATGCGGACTATAACGATTGTTAGGACAGCCATGGACAAAGAGAGGGAGTAGTGTCGGTTCCAGTAGATCAGAGTGGGCCTTATGTTGCAGTAGCCACATCGGGTGTGGTAGCGCCTTTTCTTTTGGATACCGGTGCAGCGAAGAGTTCTATCATATACTCTAAACTCCCTGGCGCACCTTTGTCTGGCTTAACGAATGTTTCGGTAGGATTCTCTGCGCCCCAGTTCGTAACCCAGTTTCTAGCCCATTGTCTCTTTCTATAGGGCCTTGTGAATTGGAAGCACCTCTCATTCTAACGACAGGTTGTGGTGAGAATGTTTTGGGTTTGGATTTGTTGAAAAGGTTGCATGCAACATTGCATTGTTTTCCTCCGGGAGTACAGCTTACATTGGTTAAGAAAGTGATCTCTCCGATGTATTTGTCTAAACATCGGCTTCCACCGGAATTGCGTTCTCTCCCTGATACTCTTTGGGCTACTGGTCCTAATGATGTGGGTCTTTTGGAGATCCCACCCTATGTTGTGACGCTTAAAGCAAATGTCAAATTGCCACGTATTCCCCAATATAGGATTTCTAGCGATGGTGAAAGAGCGCTTTTAGCAATCATTTATGATTTAATTGAGAAAGACGTGATTGAAGAAACGAGAGGTAATGTGTGTAATAGTCCAGTTTTGCCTGTCCTGAAGCGCACTGACTCTTCTCAGCCACCTGTTTATAGGTTTGTGATCGACCTTCGAGAAGTTAATAAAATTGTCATGCCACAGTTTCCTGTTGTTCCGGACATTACTGCTTTACTGACTTTGATTCCTGCTTCAGCTGCCTGGTTTTCGGTTATAGATCTGAAGAATGCTTTCTTCAGTATTCCAATTGCCGAAGAGAGTAGAGATATTTTTGGCTTCTCTATAGGAGGACGAAGCTTCCGGTTTAAACGTGCTCCTCGAGGCTATTGCGAAAGTCCTTCCATTTACAGCCAGGCTTTGAAAACTCAGCTTGATACTCTTGTGTTGCCTGCTGGTACTGCTCTTATTCAGTATGTTGACGATTTATTAGTGGCTGCTGATGATGAGGAAACTTGTAAAGAAGCTACTATTTCTTTGGTACAACATTTGTCTGACTTGCACCATAAAGTGTCACCTTCAAAGTTGCAGTATTGTCGCCAAGAGGTGACCTACTTAGGTCATCTCTTGTCAAAGGAGGGAAGAAGGTTGACCCCAGAACGAATTCAAGCGATTGCTCGAATGACTGTGCCAAATACGCAGAGAGAGGTACGCGCTTTTTTGGGTATCACGTCATATCGTAGACAGTGGATTCCGAACTTTTCCTTGTTGGCAAAACCTCTGTTGGCATTGACTTGTAAGGATATACCGAACCCTCTTCCTTGGTCTGACGATTGTCAGAAAAGTTTTTCTGAGTTGCGTGATGCGTTGTGTTCTGCTCCAGTGTTGGGTACTCCTGACTACAGTAAGCCTTTTACACTCTATGTCCACGAGAGAGAGGGTTGTGCATTGTCAGTTTTGACTCAACAATTCGGTGATAAACAGCGTCCATGTGCGTATTTCTCGTCGACTTTAGATCCGGTAGCCAGAGCATTGCCTAGTTGCTTAAGAGCTACAGCGGCAGCGGCTGTTTCTATCCGACAATCTGCTGGGTTGGTGATGGATAATACGTTGGTTGTGATGGTTCCACATGCAGTGGACACTTTATTAAATCGAACAAAGACTCCGCACCTTACTAGTGCGAGATTGTCGGGCTATGAGTTGACGCTTTTGGCTAGTCATGTGCACATCAAGCGGTGTAATGTATTAAATCCAGCAACATTGTTGCCGATTTCGGTGGATACAGATGGTCAGGAATAGCATGATTGTTTTTTGAAGACGGAAGAGGAAACGAAGGGTAGAGTTGATCTGAAAGACACTCCTCTTTTGGATCCTGATGGTACGCTATGGGTTGATGGGTCATGCTACAAGCTCCCGAATGGTGATACGACTGCAGCATATGCCGTGACGATGTTATGCACAATTGTTGAAACTGCACGAGTGAGCTATAATTCGGCACAGGCAGCGGAATTGATTGCATTAACGAGAGTGTGTAGTTTGTCTGAGGGAAAGAGAGTGAATGTGTATACCGATAGCCAGTACGCGTTTGGTGTTGCACACAGTTTTGGATGCTTGTGGAAAGAAAGGGGATTTCTCACATCGCATGGGACTAAGATCCAAAATGGGCAGTTGGTGAATGAGCTTCTTGAGTCACTTACGTTGCCGAAGCAAGTTGCGATTGTGAAGTGTAGTGCTCATCGGAAGGTTACGGATGATGTTGGTCATGGTAATGCGTTTGCGGATGAAGTTGCGAAAGAAACAACGAAAAATGTGATGTGTCGAATGTATGTTGCAGGCCCTGCGAGATGGATTGGTGCAGTTGGAATGTGTGAAGATACAATTGAGATTGAGAGTGTGAAATCAATCCAGGCTGAAGCTACTGAAAAAGAAAAGAGTGTGTGGAGAGAAAATACGGGTAGATTGGATTCGACTGGTTGTTGGGTTGAGTTATCAGAACATCAAAGATGGATGTTGCCAGATGCGTATGTGCTTGCTGTGGTTACGATGGCACATGGGTTGTCTCACATTAGCGCGAAAGGAATTTGTAAGTTGTTGGCTCCAGTGTGGGAGAATGGTGGGATTCCCAAATGTGCGGAGAATGTGGTCAAGAATTGCATGGTGTGTCTGATGTATAATCCTGGTAAGGGAACTCCAACTCCAGCCGGTCACTTTGCGCCTCCGACGTATCCATTCGAGGTTCTTCAATTGGATTTTATCCACATGGAAAGATGCAACAATTTGAAATACGTCCTTGTAGTTGTTTGTGCCTTTTCTAGATGGGTAGAGGCATACCCCCTAAAAGATAATACTGCCTCGTCCACAGCTAAAGTCTTGCTCAAAGAATATTTCCCTAGGTTTGGATTGCCAAGGATGGTGTGGAGTGATAATGGAAGTGAGTTTGTGGGGAAGATTATGAAGAGAGTGTGTGAGGGTTTGGGCATAAAACAAAAATTTCATGCTGCAAATCATCCCCAATCAGCTGGATTAATGGAATGTTACAATGGCACTTTGAAGCTAAAGTTAGCCAAAATTCAGGCGAGTTCTGGTCTCCAATGGCCCGATGCTTTGCCGTTGGCACTTTTGTCAACTAGAACTACAGTGCATTCCCGAATCGGACTTAGTCCGTATGAAATAGTCTTTGGTCGACCGGCAAATGTGTGGGGAGTGCCGAGACCAACGAAATTTAGTGATATTGACTATCCTGTGTTGGTGGACTATCTGTATGACCTAACGGCTAAATTGCGTGTCTTGCATCAAGAGGTTCACGATAACCTACCACCAGCCTCTGTGGACCCAGGTCACACCATCAATCCCGGTGACTGGGTCCTCGTGAAAAACTTTTCAACAAACCAAGAACGACCAGCCCCGCTGGACAGGCCCTCATCAAGTTCTGTTGGCTACGAGAACATCTGTGAAAGTCTTTGGGAAGAAAAATTGGATCCACGGCGTACATTGTAAGAGGGCACCTTTGCCTCTGCCGTACGACCAGTGGATCCGTGATGGTATTGCAGATTCTGAGACTGAAAGCTTGCCGAAGTTCACACCGTTTAGCGATGCTGAGTTGGTATGGAGAGGGTCTGAGAAGGAAGACGATGATGTCTTACAAGCAGCTGTGCCTTCATCTTTGAGATTGGACACCACCGAGCCTGAACTGTTATTTAAAAACCAGACAGAGCCTGGTAAAAACCGTTATAACCTACGACCTAGAAATAATGAATAAATAATTCCTTTTTTGATTTCAGAACCGCTCTCTCTCAGCCGAAAAACTGTTTTGATTTTTCTTTTTTCCTTTTTGCAACCGCCATCCGGGTTCAGCTGTAGGGTCGCGGTGTAAAGACTTGGGAGTGCAGCCATGTAGACACAAGGTCGACGGTTCTGGTTGGTCTCAGGGAAGAAAACCAACCGCCGCGAACAGCCCAGTTAGAGGATGGAGTTTTTTGAGCTCAAGAGAGCTGCTGAGAAAATTAACTTTAAGATGAAACTAGGTAGAATAATGCATAGCAAATATTTTCTGATTACATGTATTCTGATGTTTTTTAGCATGACGTTGACTTTGGTGGGTTGGATTGTTTTTATTACTCAAGTGCCTTCTGCACCCATTTCTCAACCTACGACTTTTCCTACTACTACTTCTTTGCATTCTTTTTACATCTTACGTGAACACGAGCAGATTAGAAGGTCAGAATTTGTACATAACACATTCGTACAGCTACTGCATCAACATCAGTTGGTAGTGAACATTACTAATTGTTGGGTGTGTGGTCTTATGCACATACTACAGATAGAGTTGTTCCCTACCTGATCTTACCGTTTAGTCACAATGGGTCGTTATGGGCTTTTCAGACGATGTTCATTTATGTAAATGTAAATGTATTGCGACTTATATAGCGCACGTATCACCCGAAGGCATCAAGGCGCTTGCTTAGGGAACCCGTCCTGGTATTCCCCTGTGAGATACCCTGGCAGGGTATCCACAAGGTGAAAGCCAGGCATCCCGCCGCGAGGGGCCGTAGTGGAGATTAAGCAAGCTATTGCCCAGAGTCGCAGAGTGTGACCCCGTGAGTCGAGTAGGCACCAGAGCGAGAATTGTAGAGTCCGTGGAATTTTTGAGCCCGAGACCCGCCGAGACGGGGAATCGAACCCTGGTCCACGGCCGATCTCAGCTTCCAGGTCTGCCGCCTCTAACCACTGAGCCACGCCCTGGAAGTCTATCCTCTGCATTCCATGAGAGATAACTTGAGTAATCAAGCCTTGGTGAAGGGAGTTATGAATATGAGCAGAGATATCGATACGTACAGGACTATTCCCAAGGAAGAGTTATCGGCTTATGTTGGATGGAACACGACCGGATACAGTGTTAGTCTGAGTGAAAAGCAGAAACGAAAGAGGTCACCTCCGATTTGGGTCGTACCCCACCGAGGTCAATTTTGTCTGCAAGATAATGGCAAAAATCCGAAAGCTCGGCTGGGGAAGAGTGTTTGTACTCAGACGTATGTTTTTACGTCTCAATCTTCCCCGCCGTTTTTGGCAGCTAAGGGCATGTATTTTGTTTGTTACAACAGAGCATATACATGGTTGCCCCCTGATTTTTCAGGAACGTGTTATGTTGGATACTTGTTGCCTCCTACGTATACCGCCGCTGCAGATTACCACAAGACAAGAGTTGTTAGAGGTGTTTTCAATCGGGAAGATACCGCTGGACAGGAAGTGGGAGACTTCTTTAAGGGTTTCTTACCGTTTTAGGGACCTATGGCTAACAGTAGAGGCTTACGGCAATTGACGAGAGTGGTTGAATCCACCATAAACGAAACTGCCGGTGCCCTTAGTAATCTGACAGCTGAGCTTCAAGCGGATCGCCTTATGACGTTACAGAATCGTATGGTTTTAGACGTCATACTCGCAGATCGAGGTGGAGTATGTAAAGTGATCCAATCCAGTTGCTGCGTTTTTATCCCAGATAATGCTCCGACGGTATACGAGGCCATTTCCAAGTTACATAAGATCTCCGAGTCTATACATGTGGACGAAGGAGATTGGTCGTTAACTGGATGGTTTTGGGGTCTGTTATCCGTTTGGGGATGGAAGCTTCTGATGATCATTGGTGCGGCTCTAGCGGTTCTTTTCTCATGTTGTCTTTGTGTACAGTGCGGTCCGGCCATATGTGGCCTTTGTGCTACTACGTGCTTCAGGGGACCGCCTGTCTCGAGAGATGCACAGAGAAACAAGAAAATGCTTCAACAGCACCTTGGTGATCTGATGAGAATTGACATCGACTCCGATCTAGACTGAGTAATTGCCTATGTAAGGGAAAAAGGAAGGTCTGAGGTTCCGTGAATTCTGAACCCGTGTTTGATGTCCTGGTTCCGTTACGATTTTGGTAGCAGTGAACCGCAACTAATGAGTTCAGCAAGTACGAGTGTTTCCGCCATGTTGCACACAAGGATTCACTGTGTATTTGAAGATTCAATTGTGAACCATAGTTCTCATTCCGTGTAAGGCAGCCATTTTGTGGTTGCCCTCACATAGGCCGATGACTGCGGCTGAATGAGTTTTCTTAAGACCAACGCCCTTTAGCTGAGGTTCGCGCTGACTTTTGGATGAACCAAGTGAACTGACCTCGTTGCCTGAAGCTGACCTTGATGAACTAGTTTCCCTCGCCCGGTAGCTGATCAAGATTAAGGATCAGAGCACAGGACATCGTAAAGTTTTATTGCACACAAATATGCCTTATCCTACTTCTACCTGTTTTCTGTTTCTCTCTTTATGGTCTATTTATGATATGGGTCGTGGCCTCCTTGTTATGGGTTCGTTTGGCCCGTCTAAAGAAGAATGTTGGGTTTGACCGATGATTGATCATGGGCTGGGCAACTGAAAAGTGGGTTTTTCTGTCACACGATACCTTTGGTGTGAATACATGTGATTGGACAGTTTGTAAATATTAGGTATTTGTCTGGAATGTGATTTTTGGCATAAAAAGGGATGACTTGCTTTGTAAAATTGAGCAGTCTCCTGAGAACTCATACCGTGATGATTTCTAGGACCTCTGTTACTGGCTGCAGTCAATAAATTCGATCTTTGACGTCACCACGAAGAGTCCCGTGTCTCTGTATTCTAAGACAGGTGAATCCGAAGACTTTGGGCGTGCCCCTGGCGCCGCCGGGACTAAAATACCCGGTTCTTCACAATCTTCCTCCTCCAGTGGACCCAGCCATTCTTCCCACTGGTTTCTGAGCCGGTCCAGTGTGACTGAAGTATTGTTGGTTAATGTGCGATAGATACAGGAGATACCCCTCTTTCCCAGGTTCCCCATCAGAGTTTGCGCCTCCGGAGGGCTATATTCCGGTATTGTGGTGCCGTCTGCTATGTGTGAGTGGAAAGCATGATGCAGCTACACCAGGTCTTACTCTCAAATAACGCTCCCAATGCACTGTATGCCTGTTTGGAAGAAGATATGATGAAAATCTTGGGCTTGTAGGCTACCTACAGAATTGTCAAAAATTGGACCCACCTGAACGAACCCTTGGCCCATCCAGGTGAGAATTCCTTGAACGGGGCCTGTTGGGGAGAGGCACAGGTGCCAAATTTGTTATTGGGCCTTCTGCAAGGCTGTGTATCCTCTTTATATATTACTAGCAGCCCGTCCCGACGTTGTCCGGGTATGAAATAGAATGTGTGTAATGTGTGTTTTTTGCAAGGGCAATTTATTTTAAAATCTCGCAGTAGACAAAAAATTTTGTTTCATTAGAATAGGGACGGAGAAGGCCCAGCTGCAGCCCTGGTTGATGTTAGCAGGCGCATGTAATTGGTGTAGTGATCCGCCGCCTGAACCCGTCTACAGCCCTGGTTGATGTTAGCAGGCGCGTGTAATGTCGTTGAATGAGAGAGTTATCAGCCGCGGGTAAATCCGTTTAATGAGAGAGTTGAGTGACAGCGAGTAGAAGAGGCTGCAGTAATTGTCCCCGCAGACACGCTCATTTGCGTGTTCCCCCGCTTGAGGCCCAGATGCAGGCCTGTTTGATGTTAGCAGGCGCGTGTTCCCCGCTTGAGGCCCAGCTGCAGCCCTGGTTGATGTTATCAGGCGCGTGTAATTAGTGTACTGATCCGACTCCTGAGCCCGGCTAGAGCCCTGGTTGATGGTAGCAAGCGCGTGTAATTTCGTTGAATGAGAGAGTTCAGTAACAGCGCGCAGGAGAGGCTGCAGTAACGTTACTTACCAGGCCTCCAGGTGAACGCGTTTGTCACGCCCCCAGCACACGGCCACAGCAGACGATCTTCTGATTAATGTACGACCCATATGGCATGAAGGGCGGAAAGTAGCACACGCCCCCCAGCGTTTCTCACGCCCCCTTGATGCGGCACAATCGCGTTCACAAGGCATGAAGGCCAGACACATGCCCCCAGTGTTTCTCATGCCCCCAGCGTGTCACACCCGCAGCGTGTCACGCCCCCAGCGTGCCCCTTGATGCTGCGCAGCAACGTAATTGACGCTTGTATGTACGACTCACATGGCATGAAGGGTGGACACATGCCCCCAGCGTTTGTCAGCGTTTGTCACGCCCCCAGCACATGCCCACAGCCCACGATGTGATGGCCATACCACACGCTCCCAGCGTTAGTCAGGCCCCCAGCCAACGCCCACAGCACAACGCAGACACGCCCACAAGGTACTACTTTGCCGGCACGGTTCTTTTACCTCTTAAATGTATAGAGGAGTTGGCCTAACGGCTAAGGACCTCGGACCTGGGGATCTGGGTTCAAGTCTTGGTAACGACGCCAAACATCCTGTGATTCTGGGCAAATCACTTAATCTCCCCGTGCCTAACAAAAATGAATGTGTGACCCTATGTAACGTAACTGGTGCTATGTAAAGCGCTCTGATACCTGATTCAGTTCGGGTCAAGTTCGCGCTATATAAAACTCTGCAAGAAAAAAAATATATATGGTGGCCGTCTGCATAGCCTATGTCCTTCTGCTGCAACTTCTCTTTCCAACGCTGTATTGGTTGTTGTGATTGGTGAGATTACCCGCCTCAAAGGTTGGGGCTCTCTCTTCATAATATTAGTATGGATGTCATGTACCAATAATTGAATGTGGGCATTAAATAATTCTTATCTTGCATAATTTTTGCACCGTGAACAACGTGCTTTACGAAAAAGTCAGTTCTAATATGCGTCTTCGATGTATACTAAACGCAGCCAAGCAGCTCTTTTTACGCCGTTGCCTGTACATTCTGGACTGAAGCCTTTTTTATTTTTTTTATTGAAGTTCAAATGTAACACAATAAACTTCTATAACACTAGTGTTAAGGGAAAAATCACGTTGCTGTACATAAAAAGCTTAGTTTATTTAAAAGCGGCCTTCATTGCGATGTTGTGAGATACATCACAGGTAAGCTAATCGCACACCTTCCTAAAACACGTGAGCAAGAGGTGAACAGCCAGGCCTGTAGTGATCTATCTTTAACAGGTGCTATAAACGTATCTGAAGCTTTTTCATCCAGCCTCTCCTCAGAGGCGCGCTATTCTAAGCCGTCACTTTTTCTGATGTGAGACAAGGCTGTGATCACAGCTCTGTGGGATTCACACGTACTGTCGGGAAGAGCTCGCGAAACGACACGAAAGGCTTTTTTTCTGAGCCTCCTTTTGATTTGTACAAAAAAACGAGATTATCTCGTGCTGCCCCCGCACGCGTTTGGAGTGTGAAGGCGGTTTTCGGTTCCAAATCCTCTTCGGGGCAGGATGAATCATTTGCAAGCGGTGGTATTATTTATTCGTGTTTGAATTGCCATGGTGACCAACTCCTGTTCTCTCTCATTCCAACACCGGAAGCTTTGATACCGGAATATTACATATGGGGTTACCGTTGGGCCATTCTCTTTTATGAAAATAGGTTAAGTATATTTCCAAGAAGAGCTTTTATGAGGTTGCAGGTAAAGCTTGTCTTCGCGCTCTGATTACACCTGGCAAAACCGTAATCCTCTCTTCAACAATGGTCTATGCGTATCTATTTGCAAATTCCCGTAGGTTCAAGCAATTGACAAGCAAAGTAAATACTATTACAGCACCCATTACCTTAACCTTTATCATTGAGAACTACGTATTTAATTATTAGAGGAGTTTTTTTATATATGAAATTCCTCACCTTATCGTGTTAGAAACAGATTGAAAGAATCATATGTAAATGATATGATGAAAATATTCATTTATAAATAAGGCTCCCAGTTTTCTACTTGTACTGGTTTTAACAGATAAGTACAGGCAGAAAACAATGTGTTTTTTGTCTGCATTTATTTTTAAATGTGGGAAAATACAGAAAATGTGGCTTCTTGTGAGTAACTCCATGCTGTCTTTTATGAACTCTAGGCGAACAGCTGATAGCATGGGAAGTTAAACAAAATGATATTTTCTTAAATACAGGCATATGTCAACATATGTTTGTAGTATATTGATAATAGCGACCTGTGGGTGTAGTGTTTTGCTATGTTTAACTGCTTTATTTGCTAAAATACGACAGTCATCAAAGTATGAGTGCACGTTTATCAGTTAAATAAATGTAGAAATATACAATTTAGGACTTCCTTTATTCAGAAAATAATTATGGGTAAATACTGATAAGATGGTAAAAAAAAATATGGATAAATAAAAATGGAAATGTTAATAAAATAAATACTATAAAACTCAGAGCCCTAGTTATAAAGTGTGTAATAAATATCTAAGGTTGTCCTTGAACTGAAAAACAAAAAGGAAGGCGGGGTAAAAAACCCTAAGGGTATTGGAATTGGTTAAAAGATTGATTAGATAGGTCTTCAGTAGTTTGCAGAATTTAAGTTGGGTTGGGATTTCAACGTAAAGGGAAGGATGTCCCATGTAGAGCCAGTTATGATGTAAAAAGCACCACTGTTCATCCGTGATCTCTTGAAACAGAGAATGAACAATAGAAAGGAATTTGAGGACCTACGAGCGCGGCTAGTTTGGTAGAAGATATCCATGATGTCAGTACATTTCTATCGGGAATAACCTCCGGAGTTCTGATATTCTCTTATTTGTAAGTAACTGTCTGTTTCAGGTGTCTGTGGTGACGAAAGTGGGACCTAGTTTGGGTTATTTAGTCAGAAGGGTAATCAAACTGCATCTTTTTTGGCACTTAGAGTCCAACAGAAACACAAGAGGATGTTTGGATAGGATTTAGCAGATGAATGAGAGCCCTGTGGTGCTGGAATGCTATAAATGCAATGTGTATGTATCTGGATAGGTTTTCATGCAAGTGGCTGCGGGCAGTGCCTTGGAGACTTTTAATCACCATGGGGTCAGTTCACTGTGATGTTTTGTCTATGGATAACCAATGGAGGGACACCAGGTTGGTCCGGATACTCTCAGACTTTTTCATCTGACTCACCCTGTACAACCAACCTCACCCTCAAGGAGCACATTGCCAAGCGAACAAAAAAGGTCTGGTACCAGGTCTCTCTTCTAACGAAATTCAAGCCATTTGTTCCAGAAAGTGACAGCAAAGCTATTGTTCAAGCCCTTTGATACTCTCACATCTGGATGGTGATAGTGTCCTAATCCATGACCTCCACAACACCGCACTGACACCCTTTATGGGCACTCTACATGCAGCAGCATGTTTTATCCATTGCCTAAAGAAATGTAATCACATTATCCCCATCCTGATGGAACAACATTAGCTCCCCTTGCTGGCCCGCCCCATCTTCAAAACCGGCTACATCATTTACAAAGCAACCCGCATATGTGGGCAAACCCTCTGACAGGATACCATCAAAATGGATACTAAGAAGTGTAAAAAAAGAAAATATCAAGACAGCAGGCCTTGTCCATCTATCCATTCGAAGTCTGGAACAACATCCTCATATCCATCCTGACCACCTCAACACTGCTTCAATTTTGGAAAGAGTTGGAGAAGCACTTCTTTAAATAACACTACATCACAATGGATTCATTACTGTGAATTGACTACCTCTCATTTTAGGGCTTAAACAAAAGTGAGTCTGGCTATTGAGGTGAAGGACAATTAACATCTTTTAAATTGTGACAAAATGTGGACAATAATATATTTGGGACCTCTAATTTCACCAAACAGAGGCAGACTCAGCTGTACCTTTCTGTTTCATGCTTATACTTCACACACTCTAACACAGACTTCGAATGCATGAAAAAAACTGTACTTAGTGCCTAGTTGGCTTAGCCAACTTCAACATTCGAGGCTGGGAAGGTAATGAAAAAACTTTTTTTGAGGAAAGAAATGCTTTTAGGAATTTCATTATTAGTGGTACACAACAGCAAAAATGTATGAAAATACATGATTTACTTGTAAGACTAAAGTGAAAATGGGGTGTTGCTATTCATCAGATCTGATGCAAATAGTGTCATTCATGTGACAGAACTATCAGCAGTACAATAAAAGATATGACTCGCCCTTGGCATGTTTTTTTGAAAATGTATTCATACCATATGATTGCTTTTTGAAGCTTGTTGGCTTTACATTTGTGAGAATGTATGGTTGCATAGCAAGTAAACAAATTATTCTTGCTCCTTAATGATAAATTCATGATGAACAATTCCAGTTTTTACTATTGTAATAGTTTTGGCTCTGCTAATGGAGAACATCCATAGGAACCAATCAGTACCTCACGTAGATCAGGCTAAATAATTGATTAAGGACAATGTTTCAGTTAATGGGTGATGTTTAGATCTGTATATAGTTTTGGATGTCCTAGTGTGATTAGCTGAGAGGGCTGATGCAGGTGGAACTTGTACTGTGGGCTGTGGCGAGGTAGATGGAATGACGATGTTTGCTGGTGGTCTGGATGGTCTGAACTTCACTGTTCCTGATATTGTGCACATCTTGTATTTCCTTAATAAAGAATTAGAACTTTATTGTGGTTCCTTTTATATTCTAAATTTAGAACATCAAAAACAAACAAAGTGATGGATGGAATTTTGGATGGATGGATAGATAAATGGGAGCAGTTAAGCCAGAACCGCCATGCCATGTCTTCCCTGATCCGGAAGAAGAGCAACCCAGGACCACTTTTGCCCTTGTTAGGGCTCATCAGTCAGTAGCTTGGCAGTCCGGACTGTACTGTTTCTTTTGGAACAGGGTCAAAACTGATTTGCATATGGCTGGGTCTAATCTGAGGTCGCATAGTAGGCAAAAGAATGATCTGTCAGAAAACTAACATGAGCGATTGGGCGTGGTTAGATTTATTGCAAGCATCCTCCCATCACCTGTTGTGTGTTTGATGTAACACCCTAAGTGACCACACATGGGCCCCTTGCTGACTGTGCCACTGGAACCAAGCAACACCCAACTAAAGAGCCCCAATCAGGGCAAAACCAGTCTTGGGTTGCTTGTGCTCTGGTGCAGAGATTACCTGGCGAGGCTGTTCAGGCTGGACTGCTCCTTTGTGAGCAGAGTCAAGGCTGGTTTGTAGATGTATTCCACAAAGGAGCCAAGAGGGAAACAGAGAACCAGGGTTGCCCTCCGCTCATGAACCATCAATATCACAAAAACCCTGTCCCTTAGACATTAAACGTCGGTATTCGTATTAAGCAGTAGAGAGACCAGCTGTCAATTTCCACTACTGAACCACCCAACTCAATAATTTATTCTTAGGGTGTATTACCGCATCTGTCCAAATTTCTTAACATAAAAATTAGGGAAATTCCTTGTAAACTTAAAAAAACAGTCAATCAGAGCACAAAGGGATGTCTGGATCAGACATTTACACAGTACATCCAAGCACAGGCAAAAAATGTGAAAAAATGTGTGGAGAGCAAAATGACCCCTCACGGGCGCACCACCCTCAGGACAGCTGGCAGGTACTCACCAGGTTAGGCCCCTTTTCTCATCACAGGTAGTCATTTTGTTCAGAAATAAAAAGTGTCCAAAAACAAAAAACAAAAAAGTATAAAGAGTGCAAAGGAGCAATAAGCATACACTATCACATATAATCACACATCACCATCACGATGCTTCCTGTGGAAAGAATACACACAGAGTTCCATGGAGCTCTGCACAGTGAGGAGTGGGGGAGCCGGGCTTTAGTAATCGAAACCGGTGGTGTTTGATATGCCATTAACATTCGCCACAAGAGATTTTACTTAATGTGGGGGGCACATTGATATTATGAATGGAGCCTAGCACCATGACGGTATTTCGGTGGGCAAGTCTTTACGCACGATGTGATTCAAAGCTGGAAAAAGAAGGAAACATTAACCTTACTATAATATCACTAGTGCGTCCAAATACAATTTGACTGCTCGCCCGTTACACTAATTTAACAGTTTGTTGTTTCATTTATGTTGAGCAGGGGATACAGTTGTCAGCCAATGTTTGGGTGAAATACTGTGGGGTCAAAAGCAAGACTCTTGATATCCCTTGTATTTGTTTTTTTTTAGATTGATGAGGCAATCGCAGGGGCCAATCAATTTAAATAAAGGAGGTAAGATCACCTCTTCAGCTGGTACAAAAGAAGTGTGCTGGCAGAGGGTAATGATTACAAACAATTTGGCTTGACGAGGTATATTCGGAAAGGTGTGCCTTGGGTGTTTTTAATTAATGTACTCTTTCAATTTGACAGTCACAGAGAACAAGGTGTTCAGTAGTGGAAATTGACAGCTGGTCTCTCTACTGCTTAATACGAATACCGAAGTTTAATGTCTAAGGGACAGGGTTTTTGTGATATTGATGGTTTGTAGATGTGTCTGGGTCTAATCTGTGGTGGCATGGTGAGCAAAAGAACGATGGGTTGGAATGCTGACCCGAGAGATTACCAATGGTTAGACCTATTGCAAGCATCCTCCCATCCCTTTTATGTGTTGATCTTCTGAATTTAAATTTAACAATGGCAAAGACCAGGATGTTTCTATTTTGGGTCTGACAAGCATTCGGCTGGTACCATATATATATATAGTGCGCGCTTGTAAGAAGCAGTTGCAGCATACGTCATGACTTAAGGTGATGAATGTGCATGCTGCAGTGGTGTCTGTAACTGTGATACGCACATTCATATTGCATGACAGACCTGTTTGTCAATTTTTTTTTTAACAGAAACTGAAGCGGTGGTACACAAACCAAGGGGTGCAGACAGACCACTGCATCTGGGGACCAGTTATTTTTACCTCTGTATGACTTTAAGTAAAGTTGCTGCGATACACACACCCTGTAATTGCAGGACAATATACTTTGTAAAAAGTGACACCCACCCACATTTAAGTACATTTCTTTCACTATTCTTTCCACAGGAAGCATCGTGATGGTGATGTGTGATTATATGTGATAGTGTATGTCTCTGCTATTCCTTCTGGATAATTGACATATCACCTTTGAAGCAACGACGGGGACTACGTAGGTTTTGTTAATTCTTTATATTTAGTAGTTTTCTAGTGTGTCTACCATGTCAAGCCTGCAGCCTCCACCGTCCTTGGCAAAACCAGGAGAAACTCCCACAGAATTGGAAATGCGGCTGGATATATTTCATACCTGTGTAGAAGACGGGAGTGTGGAATCCCCAATCTATTACCATTATTCAACATTGTTTGGTAGATGTTGGTCTTAAAGGATTAAAAGATTTTCCGTCATTAGAGAATCCAAGGAATGTGGCTGTTTATCAAGTATTGATGAAGCAGATGAAAGAGGGGTGTAGGAGGAAAATTAACACTGTGTTAGGGAAATACAAATTATACTTGAGGTGCCAAAGAAAAAGAGACTCCATCGAACAATATGTGTCTGACCGAGGACGTTACAGGTCACTAATAATGGCTCTGGGTATTGTAGTGTAATTGCATTTATATAGCACTTACCACTCCTTGTAATTTGTTAACATGCTTTACAGCCGGTAGCAAGCTACTCTTGAACCCAACGTTAGTGGTAACTGTTATTGATTATTGCTCGTAACTGGGATTACTCACATTCCATTCCACTTTATTTAAGCTTTTCTGCCCTAATGGAGAAAGGTACCCACCATCTTTATTTCAATCTTGAGCCAAAGAAGCTTTACCAAGCAAACTCTTTAGTCTCATGAATGTGCTGAAAAGCACCGCGGCAGAGCCAGTATATGCAGTGGCCGTTGTTGCTGTGATATGCAGCAGCAGTTATCACTTTATTTTGTTTTTATATATCCCCTGCTGAAATAGTATTGCATAAGAATGTTAATAATGTTAGATTGCAATATTGTATCTTGACACTCACCCAGCTATCTTTGATGAACAGCATGCTGGGCTGGTCTTCGCACACAAGATAAGAATCCAATTTAGATACTAACGATAACAGAAGCAATTATGCTCCAAATCAATTAAAATAGCTTTACATATTGTATTAAACATTTATGAAATCTACATAATTGCCAGCACTTCTCCTGTGTTCTACTTTCTCATTATTTACCACTGACGTTCGAAAAAACACAGAGTGGTCCAAAGTATGAGGTCTCTACTACCCAATGCTTATAAAAAAGATGATAGCAATTTCTTCAATGTTTATTCCACATGCAACTATTGGTGATATATATATTTATATATGTATATAGATATATATATCGACAAGAAAGGAGATGCCGTGCAATTTGAAAACCGGACTATTTTTATCAAAACTGCATCTCAAATTGAATACAAGTGTACTAAACTGAATGATTCATTATGAATGCACTGTGTTCGAAACGCAATTATGCTTTATTATTGGAGTCACACTATATCTGGGAATATTACATGCCATTGCACTTTGGGACCTGAATGTGTTAAAAACTACAAACTCACATGACAGTCTGGCTCAGAAGCACAAAGTCACTTTAAGAGACAGTTAGATTTACTTGTGAACCAGGCTTTTATTAAGCCGAACACGTCAGGAAATCAAGCACGCTGTTTAGATTGTTTGTGGAATAAAAAGCTGTGTTTGACATTAACTGGGCTTCGGCATCTCCTTTTGTGTTGCTGTTGATTGTTGGGTTGCTCTTTACCCATTAGCAGAAGCCGCCCTGAATAATAATGTTACTTATGTTTGATTATCAAAGTTAATTATGAGGTTTTCGTTTGTATATTTATTTATTTAATCAGACACTGTAGGTAGTTTCGGCCAAAAAGAAGAAAAGAAGAAAAATACAAATCAAAGAAAAGAGAAAAGATTTAGCCCTCTCCATGCTTAGTCCCTATAACTAGTCCTCCAGGGTGGATCCTTGGACCTATTCCTGGACCTTCTATCTTGTCTAGTCTTTTTATCTAAGTTGTCACCCTATTTAAGCATGTCAGGCTATATTTTCTTGCCTGAAAATTACTATGAAGAATCTGTATATTCTGTAAAAAGCATCATCGTTGCTGCAATCATTGCGTTATTGTAGAGAATATTTTATATTTAGACATTTTTTATTTTATTTGACCTCTGAAGAAGTTTTGTAAAATTGGAATGAAATGCAATGACTGTTTGTGAATATGTGGAATAAATAAATAAAGCAAAGAATATTGAAACTGGATTGTCACAATTTCTTTATAAATTGAATATATAAAGTGGGTGCTCTTCCCCATTGTGAATGTGATTGTTATTTCTTTATAAATATCTATCATTGCAATTTTGAATCATGAATCTGAAAAATTATCTATTGTATATTTGTTTGACCTTTCAGATTGATATTTAAAATGTTTTTTAATATTATTCATAAAAAAATAATAATAATATATATGTTTTCAGATATTTCGGAAGGTACACATTGTGATGTTGTTTAGTTTGGCTGTTTTAAAGTAGGGTTCTTGGTATTGGATCTAGATATGGTAGTCCTTAGTTGTTAGCAAACATTATTACATTGGATGCTAAAATTGAAGCAGTTCTCTAGTTTGTATGGATATTTTTGTTTTGATTTGGGTCAGCAATTGCTCCATTCTTGATAGTTTTGGTATTTTTTTACTATTTTTAAAACAATGGTATGGTGTAGGGTGGCTTCTTCAAGAGTTCATAGGAATCAATTGTGCCATCCTTGCACATAATTATTTGTCTGTACTTGTTGGGAAATGGTGCAGTCAAAGGCATTCTAGCATAGAACATGATACTTGAATTGGCGTCTGTGTCCTGATGGATTAAGGCCACCAACTAAATTATCTACAATATAGTACTTTAGTGTAGCTTGGTTTGTTTAATGCTTTTGGTAATAGGAGAATTCAATTAGAATGTCATAACACACAAATGGTCCAAAGGATACAAAGAGAACCTTATGGCCCAAAAGGAATGAGCCACGTATCTGAAGGTGTAGGGGACCCTGATTCCTGGCAGGATCTGTCCAATCCTAAAGCATGCCTTGGGGCACTCATCTTTAACTAAAGATGAACAGACAGAATTAAAATGAATGGCTGGGCAAAATCCTTTAATACTGGCTAGATCACTTCACTGTTCGAGCAACTTCTCACTGTATCATTGGAATGTATATACATATATATATATATATATATATATATATATATATATATATATATATATATATATATATATATATAAATATTTATATATATATATATATTTATATACATGAAGAGAAGCTCCCAGTCGCTACTTCACAATAGTGACGTTAATGCCTTTAAATGGCTACACACGGTGATCGTATTAGACACTGATGAAGGATTTTCCGAAACGCATCTCTTTTGTTTGTTTGTTGATTAAAGACAAACTGATACGACACCCCCGGGAGTGCTAGACTTTGTATCAAGGGACGACGAAGTTTGGGAAGCGCTGATTAAACATGGGGCACCACCACGAAAAGCACCCGCCTGCGAGTGCCTTGGCATTTAGGTGCACATAGGTAGCGTTATTTATATCCGAGGCACCGCTCCAGGACGTGGCAGCAGCGGGACACAGAAGAGGAAAAGCAGTGCACGGATCGGCGTCTCGCATGAATATAACTGAGACCAGTAAGCCGTGCTATTAAGACGTTTAACTCACTTGCTGCATTACTAGCCTGGGCCAAGGCGTGGGGTGTGAGTATTGTGGAAAGTGCTGGCAGCCTTTTCACATCAGCAAAGTAGAGATGTTTGATGAAACGGATCGCTGCGAGGCAGCGCTTGACATATTTAAAAAGAAAAAGACAGTAGTGGGGTCAGAGGATACAACAATGGGAGTAAATACTTTCAAAACTCTATATTTACAGTTCACCAAAATGGAGAGATTATACGAGAGAGAGATGAGGAAGTGGTGGGAGGCCACTTCCCTCCAGAACTATATGGATGTCGACAGGGTGCCCAGGGACTTGCGGATCTATACAGTACCAGCTTTTATTAGAATCCGGACCCACGCCTGCTGGAACAGTGGGCGGAGTACATGGTGGCGTCCTGTAAAGGGATGCTGGGCATCCTGGTGCAATTCGCGTGGAGCGATAGAGAGAGAGCGCTAGAAGAGATAGCGAGTCTGGAAGAAGAGATTGCAAAAGTCACTGACAAAAGCAAACAAGAAGAATTGAGAGAGGAAATGAGGAAACGGCTACAGAAATAAGAATTAAAGATATGGGAAAGGAAGCAAGGCAAATTTGAAGGAGATGAGCGTGACTACATGCAGGGCAGCATTCTGACATTCGCGAAAAAATTTGATGGGCCCCGCAAAGAACTGAGTAAGAAGAAAATCACTTCCCCTCCTGAGAGAGTCGAAACCTCTGAATCAGAGACAGCTGCGTAGCTAGGGGGGGGCGGTCCGCCCCAGGCGGCACCTTTTTTGAGGCGGCCGCGGCACTCACTCACTGACTGACTAGTGTCTGAGGCAGCCCGACGAGGCCCGTTGCGGCCGCGGAGGCCTGTGAGTGACTGTAGGGCGGTGTGGTGGCCCGTGGCACTTTACATGATGCACACATATTACTTATCACCCGATTCACCCCTGTCTGACACTAGTAGTGAGTGACCCATCACCTGCCGTCGGTTCATCAATCCATATCTGAAGTGATAGATTATTATAGCACGCAGCGCCAGCAGCACTAAGAAGGCTAAGCACAATAAATCATTTATAAATGTCGGTTCCGACTTCCGAATCAAATTCAATCACGTGAACCCGACCGTTGTTGGGGGGCCCCCACCTCCTCCCAGCCTCGCTCACAGGGCTGTCAATCAGTGGTAGTGTGCGTGGTCCGCACAGCCTTAACCAATGACGGCCCTGTAACATTTTGGGCCAGCCCTCTTGCCGCCACACCATAGTGTGACGCGCTACGCGCTCACCTCACCGCCCCTCCCATCGTGTCGACTCGAGCAGCAGTCGAGGAGTGTGGAGGAGACCACCACCATTCTTTTTGCCTGGCCGCAGCCCTGCCTGGCCGGGCCCCGCTGCTCAGCTTTACAGTACTGACAGTACTGTCTCTCTCTGTGGGCTGGCTGTGGCTGCGGGCGGGCGGCACTCTGCGCGACAGGCGATAAAATAATTGATTGAGGTGAGAGAGTCGGGTCGGACCGTGAGTCCAGTCAGATGTGGGCCCCGGCCTGGGGCAGACACCAGGGTGGTGGGGCAGGGGCTATGATGCATTATAGCAGCTGCCAAGGTTTCAAATCGCTTTGTGTCTGACGACATGACATCTTCATAATTTCAGTGTAATTAGGAGTGCCATCTCAACTACTTTGAGTCAATGAGTGACACTGTCTTGCAAGCAAGATATCATACAATGAAGACGAGCGAGTCAGCGAGGTAAACTTATAAATATTTGAAATTAGACTCACTGTCTTGAGCATAGAGAAACTCTGAGAAGATCTTAAAACTCCTGAGATGGCTGACTCACAATTACGAACTAAATTATCAAAATCATGTCACCTAGCAGTCTGAAACCTTGGCAGCTATGAAAGAGGGTGGGCATCACTTCACATGACAAAGCTTTGAAGACCATGCCCATACTTACATATTTCATAAAAGTGATAGGAAGTATGCATAGCTGCCAAGGTTTCAGATTGCTTATGTGTGACATTATTATAATTTCAGTGTAATTATGAGTGACATTCAACGATTATGAGTGACACTTTTTCACGAGTAAAATCTAGCAATGATGACGAGGGAAGCATATAAATATCAAAAATTACATCCATTTGAGCAACGAGAAGCTCTAAGAAGATCTTAAAACTGCTGCAGAGCACCAGAAATGGAATGGTGCGGTAGGACCCGCATGTACCAAATGGGATGTGAGAGCCCCGGTGCGGATAATCTCAGATGCATGCTAATAAATTATGATAGTTACTTAGTCATGATAGCCGACTCACAGACAGTGCTGCCAAGTTTTCAGACTGCATATGTGTTTCAGTGGACTTGTGAGTGACATTAAACAACCAAATATGTGGTGACACTTAGAGTAGCACTTTTTGTCATGTAAACCCAAGCATTGATAAGTTAGATAAATAACAGAAATGATATCCCTTGAGCAATGAGAAGCTCTAAAAACATTTTGAAACCTCTGCAAAAATGCAGAAATGTAAAGTCACTAACGTACTGCCCCTTTCAAGAATGACAGACCTGTGAAACAATTGGGGCCCCATGATATTAAACAATAAGTCTTTGAAGGCAATACAAATACACAAGTCAGTATTACCCTGTTTCTCTTTGTGACACACACTCGGACATCTGCTGGAGTGATAGCATTAACCTATGAGGCTTCATAATGTATTGACTAATAAGGAAAAAGGCAAAAATAACGCTAATTAGGCAAAAATAAAAGAGAAGGAGCATGTTAAAACAAGGAGAATAAAACAAATCACTGCTTTAACCATGTGGTGGCTGTTGTCCAATTCGGGATCATGCAAAAAATTAATGTGATGGGAAAAGGTTTATCTCATGGACTGTTGTGAACGTAGTCTGTAAAGCTGCACAGGGGCCACCTTATTCATAAGCAAATGTTGTAATATGGAATGTAAGACGTTTCAAGTAACTACTAATATCAGCCTCAGCCTTGTCAACTTTTTTGAGGGGTTCATCATGTGTCATCGCTATCGCCCTTGGCAGGCTCTTTTGTCCATTTGCTCTGATGCCCGATATGGATGTTAAATCACTGACACATGACCTCAGGACATATGAATTCCCAAGAACAATGACTTTACTAGGGGTTTAACATATAGATGCACCATGCACTGAGCAGGCAGCTTAGTTTTACTTTTTCATTTATTTACAAAGAGGCTAGCCTAGAGCTGCAGTGCCAGGTGCGTTAGGTTGTATGAGAGTAGCGAGCGCGGCGCACAGCATTGATGACATTGATTAATTACACACACTGTGGACACATTTTAGATTCAATGTATGCGGCGGGTCGCATACTGCGCTCAGTAGCTCCAGAAGTTAGTTACAAAGATGGACAGCCCTACAAATGTTTTACTGTTGTTTCTAGGGCATTATATTGCACAAAAGACCGCTACAATTTAAAAAGGACATCTAGTTTCCATGATGTAAATGCTTGTTCTACTCTCAATGAAGAGTCACTCAAAGTGCGACAAATTGTACATTAGAATGCTACGCATAAGACAAGCATGGACAAGTCACTCACAGATGATACACAGTAGGAAGCGTTTTACTGTGTACATTGTTGTTTTGAGTAGTTCCAACGTCAGTTGGTAAGAGCAGCCTCAAAGTGCATAGCTGCCAAGCTTTCGGATTGCTAGGTGTGATATTTTCATAATTTTATTGTAATCATGAGTCCACCGCCACAGACATTTGCACCAGTTTTAGTCCTTTTCGAGTGTCTCATTGCTGACTGCTCAAATGGGTGTAATTATACACACATTACATATATACACACTGCGGAGTAGTGTGGCTCACTGGTTAGAGGCGGCAGACCCGGGAGCAGAAGTCGGCCCAGGACCAGGGTTCAATTCCCGACACGGCAGGGTCGTGGACTTGGGTCAGTGGACTCGATAATTCTCGCTTCGGTGCTTACCCTAATCAGGGGTTCCACTCGGCAACTCTGGGCAGCAACTTGCCTAATCTCCACAACGGCCCCATCGACTCCAGGGATGCCTGGCTCCACCTTGGGGACTCCCAGCAGGGGCCATCCCACAGGGAAAGCCAGGACGGGTTCCCCAGAGTTATACAGTGCCAGGAAACCTACGGACGGGTAGCAGTGCGCTTTACAAGCTCAATTACATTTACATTGTTTTTATTAGGTATATCATGAGTGCATGTAAGCCCATTATGAGATTTAACAAACTGGAATTTGCTTTGGGGTTGTGCTAAAAAAGTGGCGCAATCCCAATGCAACATCTGGGCCTCAACTAATTTTACATTTTTTTAAAACCCTGCCACAAAGAAATTGGCAACAAGGAGAAGCATGTTAGTAGATCTTTTATGCTTAATTGGTTACAAAGTCTGCATTTCCTAATATTTTTATAGGGTGAAGGCATCTGCCCAGTAACTGTAACTATCAGGGAATAACAATTGGTGAGATAACCCTGGAGGTTGAAGTATTTCTTGGAGAAATTTCTGTTTTGTGTAGTCTCAGATCTGACTCAAAGTGGTATAGAAGGTTAATAAATGTGCCTGCAAAGCACATCATGTAATATGCAGGTGACATATTTTGTTTTAATGTAGCTAGGTAAGGTTACTCAGCCACATGCATCAAGCTGTTTTGCATTCACAAACGGTGCGAATCACAAAATTCGGCCGTTTCCGACTGCAAAAAGCTTTTTTGGGATGCATAATTTTTTTCTCTTTTTTCGCAATTTAAGAAATCGCAATTTTTTGCGATTTCTCAAATTGCAATAGCATTTATGAAATCGCAAATTTTGCGATTTCTTAAATGCTATGCATGATTTTTTTAAATTTGCAAATTCGCAATTTGTAAGGACAAAATTACCATGAAGTAAACCTTCATGGTAATTTGCGAAAAGTTTCAAAAGTGCAAATAAATGCATTTTTGAAACTGATATTTTACACACACACCTGCCCTTGGGACATGTGTGTGAGTAAAATGTACTTACATGACATTTCAGGGGTGCAGGGGGGGTCCTTTGGACCCCTCCCTGCACCCTTGAAATTGCATTCTCATTTTGCGATTCCTTAATTGCGAATTCGCAAAATGAGAATGCCTTCCCATTGATTCCTATGGGCCTCTAGGCCCATAGGGATCAATGTAATGCAATTCCTTAATTGCGATTCGCAATTAAGGAATCGCAAATAAAGAAAATTAAGGAATCGCAAAAAGTTTTGCTATTTCTTGATGCATAGGATTTTGCAATTCCTAAATTGCGATTCCTTAATTTTCGCAATTTAGGAATCGCAAAATCCTACAATGATGCATGTACCTGACTGTTTTTAACACAGTCAGATCCTTTTGTTACTTGCAGTTTATAAATAGTAAGCCTTTTAATATAGCACAGTGAGCTATGTAGGATATGTGACTGTTACTACTTTTAACCCTCACTGACTCATGCAACAACACATCTTGTTCACTGATTTACACGCTTGCATGATTTATTTTCAATCAGTATGTGTTATTGAAATCGCTCTGACACTCTGCATTGGGATGTGTAGCGTTATAAAAGAAAGTAAAATAGTACTATTTAAATTGTGTGTAAATACTGGGACAGACCAACACATCTGAGATACTTTCAGTACATGCACTTACATAAAGGGGCCTAGCCAAGTCAAAAGCATGCCTCTTAAATACCTGTGAAGAGATAAGCAGCTGTATGCTTTTGTCTCCGTTGTATTTACATTTAAGTGTGATGTTCCAGGCCACTCGATCAAAAGGAGGCCTAATGGCCCCTTAACTGAGCCGCGCTGGGACATGATGTGACGCCCCCCTCTGTATGGTACTCAACGTACAGGCTGTGTCAGATAACAAGACAGTGAGGGTTACAAGGTGTAGGAGTCGCATGCCCTTCTTGTCTCACTTTATTTTATTGCAATTGAAATGGAGCAGACTACAAGCTAACATTTTGAAATTGGATGTATTTATCCGTTATTCTTTTTATTATGAATATCTTTTTCTTATTCTTTCAAGCTTAAAGATGAAGCGAATAAAAGAAAGCGGTGCAGCCTTTAGAAAAAAGAAAAAGGCTAGAGAGGAAGAATTAAAAAAGTATGAAGGTTCACTACTGAAATACCTCAGTCACGAAACAGAAAGTACTAGTACTACGACTACTACTGTTACTGAAGCAGAAACTAATAGCACTACTACTGTTACTGAAGCAGTTTCTGATTTTGAAGTCAATCCATCATCAAAGTCATGTGATCCTTCAACTTCAACAAGTGATAAGGGGTCTGATGGACAACAAATTCCAGCTGTTGACTTAAAAGATGTTGGTCTTTGGCCAAGTAAGATTAAAGATGACACACGTATCTTGCTGGTACAACAAGGGGCGTCTGTGGTTCAACATCTAGATTCTGATTTTGGTGAAGTCATTCGTGAGGGTGCTTTGATCAAAGGACGAACCAGAAAACCTACACGCGAGTGTTTTTTTCAAACTCTGCCAAATAATGAAAAAATGTTGAGGTCATGGTTGGTGCACTCTCCTTCAAAGAAAGCTCTTTACTGCTTTTGTTGTAGACTATTTGCTGACAGAAGTCATTCGAATTTTGATTCTGCAGATGTATTCAACATGTGGTGGAAAGTGAATCCCAGAATTTTCGATCATGAATCTAGTGTTGCCCATGTTCGATGTTTCACACAATGGGAGGAGTTGGAGATTAGAATCCAATGTGGAGCTACAATTTATAAAAAGGCACAAGAACAAGTTGAAAATGAAGTAAAGAAGTGGAGGGAGATACTTTCAAGATTGTTGGATATCATTAGATTCCTAGCTAAACAAAATTTGGCTTTACGGGGTCACCGAGAAGGAATTCATTGCAAGAGTGATGATGAACCTGAATCAACAGGAAATAGAGGAAATTTTCTAGAATTAGTTCATTTGTTGGCAAAATACGATCCAGTGCTACGGTAGCATACTGTAAGAATTAAGCTGGGAAAAAACTATGGTCAATCATATATGTCGCCTACTATTCAGAATGATTTTATAGAAATTTTGGGAGAAAAAGTAAGAAGCAAAGTTATCGAGCAAGTGAAAGAAGCAAAGTATTTTTCTATGATGTTCGACAGCACCCCTGATATTTCTCATAAGGATCAGATGAGCCAAGTTTTACGCTACGTTATGATCAATGGAAATAAAGTGATGGTTGTGGAATCATTTGTCGATTTCATTGAAACTAAAGGTAAAAACGCTGAGAATATTTCAAATATGATTTTGCAGAATTTAGAAAGCAACGGAATTAATATTCAAAATTGTAGAGGACAGGCACATGATAATGCTGCTGTGATGGCTGGTCAACATACTGGCGTTCAAAGACGCATCAGAGAAATTAATGGAAAAGCAGAATTTGTCGCATGTACAAATCACTCGCTGAATTTGGCTGGTTTACATGCAGCTTCTGTTGCTGTGAATTCTGTTACTTTTTTGGAACTGTGGAGCGTTTGTTCACGTTTTTTTCTTCCTCGACCCATCGCTGGGATATTCTGACTACAGTCACTGGTCAGAGTGCCAAGCGTGTAATAGAAACTCGGTAGAGTGCACGTGGAGATGCTGTGAGTGTTGTAAAAAGAATTACTCAAAAATCTTAAGTGCTGTCGAACGTTTAACTGGAGAAGAAGAAAATAGAGTTACCAGGTCAGATGCTGGTGTGCTGCTTGTTGCTTTACAATCTTTTTCCTTCCTGTGCTTTCTTGGACTGTGGGAATCTGTCCTTGTAGAAATTAACGACACTCAGGTCTACCTCTAAACCAAAGGATTGAATATACAACAATGTGACATAAAGCTCAATGCTTTAAAATCATTTCTAACTGAAAATAGGTGTGAATTAGTTAACAAATCAGTAGCTTATGCCAAAGAAATTTGTGATGATCTCGGGTTAGTCATGGATCGTCGGTGTAGAAAGAAGAAACTAATGGCAGGTGAAGAATCACGAGGTGCTGAATTGTCATATGAAACTGAGTTGAGGAGAGAAATGTTTTCTTCACTGGACAGAGTGATCCAAGAAATCACCACAAGATTTCAACAACTTCATGTTCTTGCTGAAAAATATGCTTTCCTTACTCCATCAAATCTTTTGGATGTAAAATACGAATGTCAACTAAATCATTATCATGATGACATTAACGAGGAAGAGTTCCTAGTTGAGAGAAAAAGACTTCAGAGTTTTAGTTCTGTTGCTGCTACGCAACACGAAACAGAGACATGGAAGGACAGTCCCCTTGAACTTTTGCAGTTTATACTAACATACAGTCTTGAGAACTCTGTTCCAAATATTGTAATACCACTGCAAATTTTCCTTACAATTGCTGTAAGTGTTGCTAGTTGTGAAAGGAGTTTTTTTAAATTGAAATTGATTAAGAATTACCTAAGATCTAAAATGAGTGCCTTACGTTTAAATTCAAAAAACAACGAGGGGCAATGCACTGCTTTTTGCGTAAACGAATTTCAAATGTTCATTTTTTTATATAATACTCGATTGGTTAAAGGTCATCATCTGGGATGTCCATGGGCAACTGCGCTGCACCGGCGTATGCTAATATTTACATGTCTGATTTCGAACAGCAGTACATTTATGATAACCCAGCTTGGACCAACAATTTACTGATGTACGTTCGTTACATCGACGATCTATTCTTTGTATGGAAAGGCACCAGAACCATGTTGGAAGATGAACTTAACGATCTAAACACTAAAGATCACCGAATACAAATGACTTGGAATCTAGATGATTCTCAAATCAACTTCCTGGATGTACTCATCACCAGATCTGACACTGGTCTAATCACAGACCTTTACAGGAAACCAACTGACCGAAACAACACGTTGCATTTCGCAAGTTTCCACCAGCATTCACTAAAGCGTCATCTCCCATACAGCCAAATGTTGCGATTGAAACGCATAGTATCCAATCCGGATACATATGCTCAAAGGATCGATGAAATGAGCTTAAGGTTCACCGTTAGAGGGTACCCAGAAAAAACTACAGAGGAAGCCAAGATAAAAGTATCTGGGATCGAACGCAAAACAGCTCTTAAGAAGACACCAAAAAAAGAGACAAACCGAATGGTAGTCGTTTCCAAATATTCCACATTGAGTGGAAGATACAAGAAGATCATCTTACAGCATTGGAGAATCCTGGCATTGGAACCAGATTTCAAAGAAATGTTCAAAAACCCCCCGATCTTTGCATACACCCGAGCTAACAACCTCAAAGAGATCCTGTCAAAAGAAACACCTGTTCAACCCACGTACAGAGGCACAAAACCGTGCCTCAATTGTAACAACTGTAATAACATCATTAGTGGTAACAAAATCAACCACCCAATGAGAGGCACGGAAATTAAGGTGAAAGTCAACGCAACGTGTGATTCGTCCAACCTGATCTATCTCCTCAAATGTCCTTGTGGAAAGATCTATATTGGAAAAACTGAGCGGAAAATAAAAGTCAGATTGAATGAACATAAATCCAACATCAGGACAAAACAAGTTAAATCAAGTGTGGCTGCACATTTCATGGAAAATCATCATACTGTTGCACAGCTCAAATTCATGGTCCTTGAAACCGTAGATAAAAAAGAAGGAAGAGACAACAACAAGTTTCTCCTCCAGAGAGAAACCTCATGGATTTATCATCTACAATCTTACAAACCGTTTGGTCTTAACGACCGTATTGAACTAAGCTGTTTTTTATAAATGCCCGGCCGGGCATATGAGGACACATTTAGAATTGTGCGAGTTCATAAAGATGTTTATGTATTTACTGTTTACAATGTTATTGTATTCGCTCCTTGATATGTTTCCTACACTCCACTTTTACTTTACTGTTTTATCCTTTATTTTTGATAAGTCTGTCTAGCTTCCCCCCCTATCTCTTTTTCCATTGCACCTCCATGCCGCATTATCCATTCCAACATGGCGCTCAAAGTCACCATACGTTAGTCCTTCTTTGACTATCATGAGCACTCTCCCCGCCTCGCGCTTACATAGAGTTAGCTTCACCGGAGACCTCTCACTGCAACCCGGCGACTTCACGCTGCAAACTCACCGACCCGGAGACCTTAACAGTCCCCACTTAGATTCCCGCTTTGGTAAGCCTTGACAACATGTGGTAATGAACTGTAAACTTACTTGCACTCGCTCGTCGAGCGTTTCCCTAACTATTTCCTTTTCACTTTTTGATCCGCCCAGCACGGCATTTCAGCCCGACATTCACGTGAGCATTTTTCCATTTCATTTTTCTTTAGGGTGCTACTCGCTACCCGCTTACAAACCCCTTTTTCTTATCTGGGTGCACCGACTATCTTCTTGCACATTCGAGCCAGTCTGACAGTGTACTTCAGGTGTAACGGTTGTCCCTGTATCTTCCAGGCACAGACTCACGTTTGTTTATATTCACTATTGGGAAGTGTATGTTTTGTATATAATCATCTGTCAATGTTACGCTGATACAAATATAGATCGTTCTGATTTCTTACAGAGCTCCTTGAAAAAGGGTCTTGGACTCGAAATGCATTGGAGCACAGTTGATATTGTGTAGAGCTCAATTAAATGGATGCAAATAATCCTTTAATGAAAGACTTATGAAAATATGAAATTTAATTCAACTTGAATAAACTATTGAAAACTCATCGGAGTCTTCATCTTTGAACCAGAGGGAGTGCCCAAACACTGGGATGTGCGCATTGACTTGTTCACACACACTCACTGCCTTACGTTTAAGAAATCTTGCCATACTGTCTATAGAACAGCAACTGAGTGATGAACTAGACTTTGATGATTTTGCTAATAGAAAAGCAAGAAAAATAACAGTTTAGAAATTTTGGATTTAAGTTTTACTTGAAAATTCAACATGGTGTTTTCATTCACTTTCCTATACATCATTTTGAATTTTTTGTTGTAATTTTGATGTGTATTAAGAGGGGCTGCAAACTAAAATAATATTTTTTATATTATTACAAGACCGAAGAATAAAGTCATATTAACCTTATGTGTTCTTTGTGCTGAGGCTGCTCTGAAGGAGAGATGGACTATTACAAGCTGGTTTTGTGTCCCAAGAGCACATGCCTTTTCATTCCCAGGGAGTTGGTTGCTGCTGCTTAGAAGTAATGACAGGGCGCGACCCCTGGTTGTTGCCTTTGGGCCACCAGAGTGGGCTGTTTATCCAGTCTGTGTTGGCAAGGTGGAGCTGACTGACCCCTTTGTGCTGTGTTTAGTTCTAAGGGCGCACACAGTGAGTCAGTCCCTCTGATAATAATTAATTTGCTGTTTTTGAAAGGTAAAGAAACACAGGCTTCAACACTGTTAAGTTGGTTTTGGGTCCCCAGAGCACATCACGTTTGTGCAGGTCCCCACTGCTTTAATGGGGGGACTATGATGTATGGTCATTTAATGGTCAGCTGTAGATGATGGATCCCTGAACAGTGTCATGTATGTGTATGTTTGCTTTGTGCTGAGGGGTAATTGTTCACACAGCTCTCTGATGGATGTCACATGTGGTTTTTCTGAGTCCCCAGATAGATCATGCAGTCTGTGTGTTCTCTTTTGTACTGCCAGTCACCGGTGTTTTCAACTGTCTAGCCTTTGACCGTGTCATGTATGTGCATTTTTGCACACTTTGAACTATTTTTCCATCATCTCAAGAGTATCCCTCGTTTACAGTATTGTGGCTTTTTATCGTTATTGGTCTTGTGTTAAGTCTATGCATAAAGATACGTATTTTTATAACTACTTGTGTTGTGTCCCTTTGTAGTGTTCTTCACTGTTTTACTGTGTATGATCATAAATGCTTTACACACTGCCTCTGAGATAAGCCTAGCTGCTCCTGCTACGTTACCACAGGGTTGAGCAGGGGTTATCAAAGGGTGTAGCCCCCTTACTCTGACTTAGGAAGAAGGGTCCCCACTTGGACAGTGGCCAGCCATTGCCAACTAGAGACCCACATTTCTAACAAACAACCATTCCGATTTTGAGAGGAGTAAACACCTCAATGGCAAAAACAACAGGTCATGGACAGAATGTAGAACATTGTCATACATTCACCCCAGTACAGAGAGCTGGGCCTAAATCCGTCGTTTTTTTGCACTCCACACCACCTCAGGTCAGACATGGCCATATGCAAATCAGCCTTGACCCTGTGCCTCATGGGAACAGTCCAGCCCGAACTGCCAAGCCATGTCTTTCCTGGACCGGAATCAAGCATCCAAGGACCGGTTTCTGGCTATTAGCCGTCATCAGCCTGGATAGCTTGACTCCAGTGGTTGGAGAGCATGGGACTCACGTCTGAGCATACCCATCCCACTCAGGGCGACAAAGGCAAAAACAACAGGTGATGGACAGAATGCAGAACATTGGCATACATTCACCCCAGTACAGAGATCTGGGCCTAAATCCATTGTTTTTTTGCACTCCACACCACCCCAGGTCAGACATGGCCATATGCAAATCAGCCTTGACCCTGTGCCTCATGGGAACAGTCCAGCCCGAACTGCCAAGCCATGTCTTTCCTGGACCGGAGTCAAGCATCCAAGGACGGGTTTCTGGCTATCAGCCGTCATCAGCCTGGATAGCTTGACTCCAGTGGTGTGGAGAGCATGGGACTCACGTCTGAGCATACCCATCCCACTCGGGGCGACAAAGGCAAAAGCAACAGGTGATGGACAGAATGCAGAACATTGTCATACATTCACCCCAGTACAGAGATCTGGGCCTAAATCCATCGTTTTTTTGCACTCCACAAACACCTCAATGCCCATTAGATTCCCCATGTTAGACTAATGTTCTGATTTGTTACCTTTGCCTCAAATTGTAAAGCGCTCTGATATCCTTCGGGTACAAGTTCGCGCTATATAAAACTTTATAAATTACTAAATGTAACTTTCATGATCGAGGTAACTGTTAGCAGCAATACTACGTGTCTCTCCTCGGAGACTCGGACATCTTTCAAGTGCTCACCGTCCTTTTTCCCCAGCACCCCCTCCCCCCCCAAGGGGCGGCAATCTGAGGGGTAGCCCCGGGCGCCACAAACTCTAGCTAGGCCCCTGATCAGAGATCACGGAGAGCGAACAATCAGGAGATGAAATGGCCGCTCTATTGAGTGATAAATGGAAAACTCCTTTTCATTTGGAGTTCAATCTCATCCGCCAGACGTGGAAAGAGCAAGCCACCAGAAAATGAAGACGGACAAGAAGGGGGGGCTGGAAGGGGAAGAGCAAGAGGAAGAATCACACTATGAATAACACGCAGCAAGAGGGGCAACAGATGGTAGGAGCTGCAGACAACCTTATCATCATTAATGTGACACCCCGGATATTAACAGCAGCGGAAGAATCTGCCCTGAAACTAGGATTAACATTCTGTCCTAACAACCGTTTGGAATTCACGCAGACCAGGAGTGATCTGTTCCAATTTGTACGAAAAATGAAATTGCACACATTTTTCAAGCTGAAACCATCAGTGACTGAGGCACGGCGGCTTAAACTGAAACCACAAATGAGGGATACCGATAGCCTTGCAGATCAGGATTTGAGAATGCTTGAAATGTTGGAGGAGTATCGCTCAGAACAAGAGGGTGAGGTCAATCAGAGTGGAGATGTGGCGGCTAGAACTCGGCTGGTGGGCATTCAACAGGAAGCACCAGTCACTGCCTTTAAACCTCCATCGCAATTCAATCCGCAAATGCCATATGATGCGATTGACTTTTTTTCCGGCGCAGTACTGCATGATCTCATCAAACTTAGAGGAAATGATAAGTCCCAAAATGTAAACCAAAAGAACCTGACTAGGGAACAAGAAACGATCCTCATGAATCTCAGCAAGGATGACGGAATAATATGCAAACCCTCAGATAAAGTAAAGGAGGAAATATTATGCTACTTACCAGAGAACAATATTGTCGTGAATCATTGCGCCAACTCAACGATACTAGGCATTATGAAAAGACAAACAAAGAACACTATCATGAGAGTATTACCGTGTACCACAACCTCATTGACAAGTGGCGTAACATATCAATGTTGGATACAAAGGAATTTCTATTTTTGAGAAACAGTGATCCGATTATACCTACCTTTTACCAACTCCCGAAAATTCATAAAGACCAAATTGATCCACCAGGGAAGCCTATAGTCCCCTCAAAAGGGGGACTTTCTGAGAATATGTCTACTTATATAGATTATTTTCGTTTCCAGATGGTATTACAACTTGCATCTTATGTCAAAGATACCAAAGACTTTATCAACCAGATGAGTGACATCCAGTGGGAATCTACTTATGTATTGATTGCCTTAGATATCACAAGCTTATATACATGTATCGACCATACTCAAGGTATTGAGGCGATTAAGTATTTTCTGAACAAAAGGCCCCTAAAATGTATAGAACTTAGCAATATGTTGAGCGAGTTCATTGAATTCTGTTTATTGCATAACATCTTTTTGTTCCAGGGAGACCTGTACAGACAGATCTCGGGCACGGCTATAGGCACCTGCTTCGCCCCCAGCTATGCAAATGTATTAGTTGGCTGGTGGGAGGAGCAGGTGGCCCTTGCCCGAGACAAGGAGTAATGGGCCAAGTATGTGGTAGCCTGGCATAGATACATCGATGACCTCTTCCTGGTTTGGAGGGGGTCAGTCGAACAAGCCGAGGAATTCTTCCAGGAGCTCAATGACAACAATCTCAACCTTAAATTTACACATGAGATAAGTTTAGTGGCAGTGAACTATTTACATCTCAGGGTTTATATAAATGATGGAGTCTTAGAGACAGAACTGTACAGGAAGCCTACAGCCGGCAATTCCATCTTGCATGCCGGCAGTAACCATCCTCCTAAACTAAGCTTCTTCAGCTTAAGCATAATTGTTCAAGAGATATCAATTTCAGAGAAGTGGCAGAGAGTTGCATGGGCAGATTCAGAGCCAGAGGATATGATCAAGACCTATTGGCAACCACATTTGATAATGTTCAGAGAATTCAGAGAAAAGAACTCTTGAAGGCGAAGAATGAGCATATAGTCGAAAGGGACAAAGACAAGGATGCTGGCAGATTCTGTATGATAACAACTTACTCGGATGATGCCAATACCCTGAGGAGGATGTTATTTATTGTATTTATTTGTTTTATTTGAAAAGTTTTATATAGCGCTGGCCAGACCCAGAGGGTCTGGCCAGCGCTATATAAAGAGCGCTTTACATGAGCGCTTTACATGAGGATCAGCGAGTTACAGGATACGTAGTTATGTCAGTTGAATCAGCATTGGTGTTAAAAAAGAAACTGCCATATCCTTCGGATAGATTTCAGTAATAGGCAAAGACATTCCACCAGTACCGTTGATCACCTTCCGCAAATCAAGATCACTCAAAGATAAATTGGTCCAGAGTCATCTGCTGCCCACTACACATAAAACAGGAACACTAAAAGACATGAAAGGTTTTTTACCCTGTCTGTAATGTTGGGCCTGTGCCAACAGCAAAAGAGTGCTTAACTACAACATCCCAGGTGTGAAAAAACCGAGGGTGATAGATAAATTTATCACGTGTTTAAAAACTCATGTCGTATACTGTTTGTCATGTCTCTGTGGGCTTAGGTCCATAGGGAGTACCATCCATAATGTAAAAATGTGCATCCTAGAACACCAACTCGCTATCGCAAACAAGGATGTGAACTACCCAGAGGCTAGGCATTTCGCTTCGAAACACCAGAGCAACAGGGACCTGCTGCTATATTTTGGTGTGGACCATGTACTGATGAGTCCAAGGGGCGGAGACAGCGTACAAAGGTTGCGGATGCTAGAATCCAGCTACATAATCGGTTTAGAGACCAAGGTGCCACACGGGTTAAACAGTGGAGAAGAGCTAGCAGTCCATCTAGGTAGATAATTCCAGTATGATGAATTTGGACTCTTATGTTGAGGACATTAGACCCCACACTGTACACTGCATATAGGTATTGTCACTTGCACTTTACAAATGTATTTATTTTTTGCCAGTTTTGATATAAGGAGTGGGTTAGAACAGTTTTTGTGTCTGCCGACTCACGACTTTATGTTTCTGAAGTAGCGGTCATCACATTACTGCAGTGTCTTGATGGTGTATTGGAGTTCACAATGTGTCGCGATTTAGGGGAGACGGTGCCGATACACGGCCAGATATCAGAGTGGGAGTCTGATGGATTCTTTTTCTTTTGCGAAAATAGAGAAGGACGTCTTGCACCTATAATCACTATATATCATTATGGCATGCACGTTTACAGGCACTGAAATGTAATGAAGCGATTGGTGCGGCCTCCGCCGATACACAGCGTGATCGCAGAATGTTTTACCATCAACAAAGTACGATCACTGTACATACTGTATATATTGTATATGTTGTATTTTTTCATATCTAACTGAATTGGAATGTATTCCAAGTTGTAATTAATTATGGTGGGCAATAATGAAATACAACAGATTTACTTTTTAAAGATGGCAGCCTTGTGTAGTGCAATGCGAGTTCTGAGACATACAGTCATCTATGTTGTTGCAATTGTGACATTAATGCATTTAAATGGCTCCTTGGGGTGATCGTATTAGACACTGTCAAAGGCTTTTCCGAAACACGTATGTTTTTTTTTGTTTGCTGATTAAAGACAAGCTGATACGACACCCCCGGGAATGCTAGACTTTGTTTCAAGGGACGACAAAGTTTGGGAAGGGCTGATTAAACATAGGGCACCACCACGAAAAGCACCCGCCTCCGAGTGCCTTGGCATTTAGGTGCACATTGGTGCACATTGGTAGCATGTGTATGTGTGTGTGTGTGTAACAATATCTGAAAATGAACTTTGATGGGAAAACTCAACAAAAAATGAAAAATGAATTACTCTGATTCAGTTTTTCCCCCCTAACCTGTGATTTTTTTTGTACTCAGGTCTTGGAGAGACACAAAAGGAATTTGTGATGGGACACGTTGAGGCCCTACCCCACCCAGTAAACTGTCCTACGAGTATCCATCCCCATCTTTCCCTTCTCCACCCGACACCCGCCAATTGGTGGCCTGTTCCAAAGAGACAGCCTGAGACCCAACTTTAGATTTTTGGTTAGAGATTACAAAACAACTCAGACCTCACTTTATTTACATTTTCATTCAAAATCAAAACTTTTCCAGTCACAGCACATCTCTGAATTTCCACATGACTTTACATTGCTTTCCATGTTTTGAAAGAGTTAGCTATACATTGAGTCATCTAACCCCTCTACCAACTCAGTATATAGCTTTTGTGAGCTCATGGTTGGCCTGTACCCGGATCACTCCTGCCCATCTCTGGGTTATCGCTCTTGCTCAAAAATCCCTGTGCTTCTCTTATAAACACTGTTATGGGAAGTAGTGATCTTGACTCAATGCAGAAGGTCTGTTTGCCCACAGTGTTTGCGCCTTGGGCACCCACCACACCATTCGGAGAACCACCCTGCGCAACGGGGCCATGCCGTGGTCCTCTGGTATCTTCCAACCCCCAAAGAGCCAGTGTGCCAAAGCTCCACTGCAGATTTGTTAGTTAGGGCTAGGAGCCGCAGAAACAACCATCCCAACTCCTGTAATTGCAGTGTCTCGACTGAAGCTGCAAGCACACCCATTTGAGATCCCACTGACACTGAACTTGTGATTTTATTACTTAGTGACTTACAGGGGTGACCTGACAAATCCCCCATCAACCATAAAGTCAGTCTGCCACAGGCCAGCATGGTTCACCGACCATCTGGACCCCCCCACTTCCCACAGAATATATGAGCACGCAAAAGAAAAAAGATTGTTAACATAGATGGTATTACCTTCAGGAGACAGATGCACCCCATCATGGAGAAAAAAACATCTTTCCCCAAAACAGCTGTGAGGAATGTAATTCAGTCTATACGATCTCAGCAACCAAGAGAGTCACCTGTTCAGACACTTGGCAAATTTGTTTAGCGCCCGCACAGAATGGGTTCTATGTCAGGGCTGCTTAGGCACTATATGTGACCAAGCAATGAAAGCTTCTGAGAAAAGCATAGCTAGCCACATGACCTGCCACACAATGCCTTCATTAAGTCTCTACCTCCGATTAGTGCTAAATCATTTCCCCCAAGCTGTAAAATAACCAAGACCGGAGGCGGACGCCCGCTTGGAACGTGCTTGTCAACTGCTGATCAGAGGTCCCCCACCTTGAGACCTCCATGACCATGCCATCTCATATTAAAACTTTCAGCCTGATTATGCAAAATCACCAGACTGGTATGTTTCTCAGCTTTGCGGATGAAAGACTGGCCAAGCACCCACACTTCTTGAGTGGGCATAGCACCTGTATGCATATAGGGAGGGAAGGAAGAGAGACACTATTAGATGGCTGCCCCTATGCGGAATGAGTGGGAGCTGAAAATGGGATCAAGCCCGGTGAGTGAGCCTTCTGAAAAAGCGATGGGGGATCACTGCTTCTGCTTGCTCTTCTCTCTCCCTCTCTTGAAATATTTCTCCTCAGGTTGCACTTGCATGCCACAGAAGGAGCTATTGTGCTTAAATTTACAAGTCCTGGGTGGTTTTGTGCACGTTTTTCTGTTATATGACTACCAAGCATCCCTCTTCTCACCAGAACCTTGCCCAGATCCTGCTCAAAAGGGCTGCTGTACGTCAGACTCTGACTTCCTGACCATCATGTGACAGAGCCATGAATTGACATTGGTATGGTCCCAGTACAACATTGTACAAGTCACCTTCTTCCTCCTAAATGCCCTGTCATAATCCTTCCATGACGTGCCCACAAGCTCATCGTAGGCACAGACAATCTTGTTCTGATAATACGAAGGGCCCTAACTTGGGTAATCTTGCCACCATAACCGAATGGAAAATAGTGATATTCCTCACCCAGCTCAGTAATGTTTCCTCAAACTTCTGCTTATGGGGGGCATGAGAGCAATCCATAGAATGTAAGCACTCCTCTCAACATTTAACATCCTCCCTTAATTTTCTCTTAAAGATCAAATCAAATATCTCCCCAACCGCTCCAAATCCTTTTCTTTACCTCTATGGGAAGAAGATCCCCAACTGATCATGCTGGGACTGCACCTCAACCCAAACCCTCTAAAACAGAGAATGCTGATACAGTACCTGCGCCAGCCGCCTCTTTGCACCAGTCAGGCCGTGCCGTTTTGGATCACGCTGCTCCAGCTGAAGGCCCTTGGCCTTTTGTCCCTGCAGACATGCTTTCCCAAGCCACTAGTTGGCCCCCAAGGACCCCCAGTATTGAAGGGGATCTAGTTCCCACTCTGGAAACGCGCCAGGGGGCTGCGTTGCAGAGAGGTGTAATGAGGCCATGCCCCTTTTTACACCTCTCTGCAACGCAGCCCCTGGCGCATACTGGAGGTTCCTGGTGGGCTAGTTGGCCCACACGGACCCCCAGTATGCAAGGGGACTTAATCCCCCAACTTAGAATTGGCTATGGGGCGCGTTTGTACAGTGGTGAAGGTAGGGGGCGGAGCTTGAGGTGATATGTGTGCAAACATGCCCTGTGGCGCGTTTTAAGTTGGGGAATTAATTCCTCTTCAATCCAGAGGTCCCCTAGGGGCCAACTAGCCCACCAGGTACCTCCAGTAAGCGCCACGGAGCTGCGTTGCAGAGTGTTGTAAAAAGGGGGTGTGTCCTCTGAACACCTCTCTGCAACGCAGATCACTGGCGCATACTGGAGGCACCTGGTGGGCTAGTTGGCCCACAGGGTACCTCAAGAATGAAGAGGAATTAATTCCCCAGCTTAAAACGTGCCACAGGGCGTGTTTGCACACATGCCACCTCAGGCCCCGCCCCCTTCCTTCACTATTGAGCAAAATATTCCTGGAAAATCAGCCGAACTACGAATTCCGATTTACTTACCTGTTATCAGGACCGACCGCAGTGCTGCATCTTTCAGCCCACTACTGATCCTGAAAAGTAATTCTAACCATACTTACAGTAACTTGAATTTCCTTCCATAGGCTAACATTGACTGGTTTCACTTAGAAATTCTTCTAAGTGTAGAGTTTTGGAACTTTAAAATATTCACCTAAAATCAGCCGAACTACAAATTCCGATTTACTCACCTGTTATCAGGAGAGAACCCGGTGCTGCATCTTTTATCCCAGCACTGACCCTGAAAAGTAATTCTAACCATACTTACTGGTAACTTGTATTTCCTTCCATAGGAATCCATTGTCTGGTTTTCACCAGAAAAGTTTCTAAGTGTCTATTTTCACAAATTAAACATATTCCTTAAAAATCGCCTGTATGACTTAAACGCATTCTTTCAACTTTTTACAGGAGATGCACCAGTGCTGGATCCAGGATCCACCACTGAGTAAGAAAAAGTAATGATAACACTACTTACCTGCTAAGTGAATTTCCTCCCACAGGATGACGTTGGTGATTCTATGTGAAAATAATTCCAAGTGTCAACTTTTAAAATACAATAATATTCCTTAAAAATCACTACTGTAACTAAAACGCTTTTACTCAACTGTTTACTGGAGATGTCCAAGGACTGAATCTAGGATCCATTACTGTGGTTAGAAAAGTAATCCATAAAGTAACTAATTGCATTTAACTAGAAAAACACATTGAGGTCAATGTTGCATTGTGTTTGAAATTGTGTTGCCCATTGCAACAACTGTAACTACTGTACTTAAAAGTCTATTGCCTATTTGCAAAGTATTTAAACTAAAGTAATTAATTCTGAGAAAGTATATTTTGTAATGTAATGTATAATGTAATTGCAATGTAATTTAAAAAATAAAATATATAAAAATAAATAGTTTAAAAAATGTAGTAAATCAGTATAAAAAAAATAATAATTAATACATTTAAAAATTGTCATTTACAAAACCTTCGAAATTCACTGAAAAATCCATAGGTTTCAGGCCTGATATAGTTAGGAATTAGCATTTAAAAAAACCTTTGAAATTCACTGAAAAAACTATAGATTTCAGGCCTGATATGGTTGGGAATTGGCATTTAAAAAACCTTTGAAATTCACTGAAAAAAACATAGGTTTCAGGCCTGATATAGTTAGGAATTAGCATTTTAAAAAAACCTTAGAAATTCACTGAAAAAAACGTAGGTTTTAGGGGTGTTATAGTTTGCTGGACATTTCACTTGTACAAAACTATTGAAATTCCTCTCATATAGTTAGTTGTACTAACTATATCTCGCACGCCTGCAATCCACTGCTGATGATGTCACATATTACATCATTAATGACATGGTCAGTGACATCACTGATGACATCTCAAATGACATCACTGATGACATCACTGATGACATCACTGATGACATCATCCACGTGACAATCAGATACACCTCATCATACACTAGTATAACCTTTCATCACTCACTGTAAAATACAGAGTACCATATTTGAATGCATTGACACACCAATACAAGTTTCTAAAAACCCACTCAGTGATTCCTAGATGTATACACACATCTAATCACTTACCTACAGATTCATTCATACATGCAGTCAATGATCAATAGAACACTATCAAATATACTTATACACCTATATCGACATTACTCACCAGCACACATCCTATTCACTTATGAAGTCATCCTATTCACTTATGCAAACAATGGATCATACTTACATTAATTTAGATATACACTTATACAAACACCACTTTATCTATTCATATAGATAGTAACTTATACTTAGTGTGTTATAAAATCACTATTACAAGTATACAGTTATCCATACAGTCACGCATACAATCACTGAGTCTTATGTATACTTATTTATAAACAACAACTGACACATACATTGCCTTTTATTTTTCTACTTTGTTGGACATGTAACATTGAGAGAGATATTTGCTCATCACCACACCCATAAAGATATTCACTCACCCAAACAACTGTTATAACATGTAGTCTTAATGTTATTTACCTGCTAAATCAACTATTCACACATCTTTGGGCAGTCACACACCTTCCACCGAACCACACACACATTCACTCTCCAATACAAATACTCAGTTAACTAATCAATAACTAATATAGACTTTCAAATAGCTAGTAACCAACTGGAGAAGTAGTTTACACAACAACTGACAAAGTAATACAGATGTTCACACAGTCTAGTCACTATCCAATATATTTTGCGAGACACTTTAAATTAGTCAAGTAAACAGTCAATCAGACTGCTACTAAATCCTCCATCCAGATATTTATATTTATATATCCACTCATTTTTCAATGCAAATTGCTATATATATATATATATATAATACATATTTAAATAACAAAGCAAACCACATTCACTAAATGATGTCATCGGTGATGTCATCAGTGATGTCATTTGAGATGTCATCAGTGATGTCACTGACCATGTCATGAATGATGTAATATGTGACATCATCAGCAGTGGATTGCGGGCGCGCGAGATATAGTTAGTACAAGTAACTATATCGGAGGAATTTCAATGGTTTTGAATAAGTGAAATGTTCAGCTAACTATAACACCCCTAAAACCTACGTTTTTTTCAGTGAATTTCTAAGGTTTTTTAAATGCTAATTTGCTTTTTCTCTTCCGAAGTGCTCCAGTGTTTTTGACTATGGCTTCTTGGGATGTTCACCTGAACTTTAACTCTAGTGTGCTTCTACAGAGCCTTGTGCTACGACCTGGACAAGAGGCCATGAAATGATTTCCCTGATATGTTTTCAAGAGAGTACCTTTCTGCTGAGAGGGTGCTGGCAAGGTGCAGCATCTAATAGTAAAGGTATGTGAACCAATAAATTAACAGGAAAGAGCCAAGGATCTGGCTTGACTCTAACACGCCAGAAACGATTTGAGCCATGAAAATGTTTGGCATTTAAATCATGCAACAAACACCATGTAAAAATATGATAAAGTGTCTTCAAAATTCAAAAAAGTGTATTTCTTCAACATGCAGAATCACTTTTGTTTAGTACATCAGATTATTTCACTGAACTGAGAGCTATTTATTAAAAGTAAGAGTTGTAAAACTAACTTAGAAACATTCCTGATGACAATGCCATTATTATTGTCATAGACATGTCTGTTGTTTTCTACACTGTATATAGGGCAGACCCTTATACATGGAGTATTATCAGAGTCTATTAAATAAAACTCGTGAAAGGTTTTTGTTCAGCACACAGCTTGCAATCATGTATTTCTAGATTATACCACATGTGATAATGAACAAACAGGAGGCTAGCTGAAATAAAATGTTTGTTTAGGATCACTCACTTTGCTTAAGCGGGGAAGCCAGGATTTATCTGAGGTTCTCACTTCACTTTGTGCAATTCAGACACTAAGTGAGCCTTGCTACTTGCTGTTTTGCTCTCAGGATCCACGTCGTGCACCCTGCTCTGGTGTGTCTGCTGGGCAGAGGCGGCTTCCGTGAACAACTCGCCGGACCCGCTCCGCGGGTCCCGCAGCGCGCCTGAGGCAGAGGAGGCGGTTGGGCACAGGCTGCTGAGAGTGCTGGGAGGAGCGCGAGAGAGGCGTTGGGACCAGCGGGGTTGCGAGTGCCAAGCAGGGACTCCAGTATCCAGGAGCCCCTGCGCGCCCAATCAGTGACACCTGGGCTGCTCTCCCCGCTGGCCACGCCCCCCTGCCTATCAGCCAACCAACAAACAGGCCCTGTGTACTTTGGCCTGCGTAGTAGCCGCTACGCGGGAGCGTGCGGGAGCGCGCCGGGAGAAGCCCGGGACAAGGGCGGGACCGTCTGTGGCCGTCCGGGGCCGTAGGAGGCCGGGCTGGGCCACGTCCCTTGCCCCTCAAAGGCGGTGCATCACACGGCCTGGGTGAGGCCCTGTACCGATCCTCAAACCATGTCTACCCGCTCTGGCAAACTCATCAGGAGTGAAGGCGAGAGAGGATCTACTGCTGGGAGCCCTGTGATTGGAACAATGGACCGCTTCATTACCAGGGTAGCAGCGGTGATAGAAAAGGAGATAGCGATGTCCGAGCGGCGCCTATCTGAGATCTATCTCCCCTCAAGACGATCATCATTGGGGGCTGCTGCCCAGTCGCTCACACCGACTAGTGAGAAGGCTCACTCTGTTCCCCTACCCGGTGCTTCAGGTGTTACTATAGACACTATAGATACGCCCCAGTTGGAGGAAATAGGGCAAAATATAACTAGGTTGGAAAATCTGGCTACGTCCATCCCCTCTGTTTCTGTAGAAGATGGTGACCTTAATTCCCTGTATCCAACTGTAATATTTAAATCCTTTAGTGATGCTATTAGTGTCCCTTCTTCACCAGAATCTCCTACCCCCACACTAGTCTCATTAGACGGGGTCCCAGAAGGTGCTTCTGTCAACATCCAATCTCCCGAAACTAGGCAGGACAATAGTCCTAAAAGTAAAAAGGCAAGAAAACGTAAAAAGGGTAGGCTTGTTAGGCAGGCCGCACTTTACCAAAGAGTAAGAAGGCATACTGGACAAGGTATGAGAATCACAAAGGCTGGGCTGTTAGAGAGTGAGGGCGGCATAGAAGGGCCTGCTGTGGACTCCCCTACGGGGACTTGCACAGATGTCAATATTACTAACGTTCCTGCCCTTGCTGACCCTGTAACGCTTGAAAATATCCTAGAGAAGGTAAATAGTCTCCTGAGGCCTCTTTTAGCCCAGGTTAAGGGCCTGGGGGTGAGGATTGACAAATTAGAGCAATCAACCCTTGACGGACTCCACTCACTCAAAACTACAATTAAGCAAATAGTTAGAGTGGGTGAAAACCGGGACATTGGTGCAAAGGGGAAGGAACCACCTCCTCAGAGAGACCCTAAGCCCCTAAACTGTTCAAAGAAGGTTGATCTTAATAATATAATAACTTCATCTTCTAAAACTTCTCCTCCTCCCAAAGTAGGGCTAAACCGTAAGGACTCTCCAGCATGCTCTGTGCATGTCGCAAGTAAACCCAACCCTATCCCACAAAAGCAGCCACTGACAACCAGAGGCAAAGTGGAAGATCCACAAGTGGCTGGTACATGTAATAAAACTCAAGGCCCAGTGATAGGGAAAACTCCCAGATCTAGGGTTAAGTCTACAGTCCCGGCTCCCACTCCATTGGTCCCCAGAAATCCTGTGCGTCGGATCCCGCCTGTAAACCTCCCGCCAGACTGTCAACCTTTTGTTGCTGTGATGGTAAATGTCCCCCCTCTAAAGGAAGGCCAGATGGAAAATCACCAATCACTTAAGAACAAGTGTATCCACTGGCTGAAGGCATATAAGCCTATTCCCTTGGACGTAGATGGGATTATTTTAAGCGTTCGTAGAGTTGGGTGGGTAGGGCAGGGGAGAAAAACACAGGAAGGGGACTGTATAATTATAAATTTTCAAGACCCTAGAGTAGTGCCCTCCATTTGTTCTCCTATTAAAAACATGGGGGCTCCAGGGATTAAAGTGGTAGACTTATCTTATTTTTACCCTAGGCAAGTTGTAAAACTAACTGGAGAAAGCCAAATCTCCCCTGGGCTGGGACACATTGGGGAGGTTTCCTGGGCAGGGAAAATGGGAGGCACGAGGGCTAATCACGTGTGGGCGCCAAGCTCGAACTGACTGGAACTTGGGAGTAGAGCGTACCCAACAGGAGAATTGCCCTCTCAAATCCTTTTGACTAGCGGGACGCTAGCCACTAAAACTAGCATCCATGGCCCCTGCTCCCCTAAGATATCCATGGCGAGGCCCATAGACGAGAATACTCTTGCACCCAGAGACATTCCAGCTGTGACGGACCTGGCTTTTAAGGTTTTCAGCTGGAATGTCGCAGGGATTGCAAGAAAGTTGGCCCAACCGGATTTTGCTGCTTGGGTTGATGAGCACTCTGTGTGTATTTTTCAAGAGACATGGAGTTTGGCCCCGGCCCATAGGGTGGGATTCTCCTCCCATTCTGTCCCCGCTCAAACCTCGGAAACAGGGAGAGGGCGTCCCTTGGGTGGCCTCCTTATCTGGGTTGCTGCCTCTCTAGATTGTAGAGTAGAGGAGTTCCCCACAGGCTGCCCGGATATTCAAAACATCACCTTAACAGACCAAAGGGGGAGACTGGTCCTAAATATTTATAATGTTTATGCTCGTGGGACCAAGGGTGGACGGAAGTCTCCTGTAATATCTCTTCTTGAGACCATCCTAAAAAATACTCCTCACAAGATGCGTACTTTGGTTGCAGGAGATATGAATTGTACTTTCGAGCCCTTGGGCTCGGACGTAGCCCTTGACCAAGATGAGGAGGATGCTAGAAGGGGGATTCCTGTATTGGAAATTTCTCCGATCAGGAGGTGGTCAGAAGTGGCGCTCCAGCTATATTCCTTGTGTCTCGAATTAAACTTACGGGCAGCAAATGGGAGGACAAATTCGGACAGGGTGGGGGCCCACACTTATAATAGACCAGGGCACACCTCGAGGATCGATTATTTGTTGATAGACGTACACCTATGGCCCCATGTAAGGGACATGCTGGTGGTCCCTGCGACTGAAAGCGATCATAATTCGCTTTCCCTAAAAATGGACCAGTGGTGGCGCCCTAGAGAAAAGGGATATATTACCCCGGTACCTGCTCCTCCCGACGAGTCTGAAGTCTCCCCTTGTGGGAGAAGAATAAAATGGGCGAAATTGGTCCTCTCTGAGGCAAGGGTAGGGGAAATTTCATCTCTCCTAAACCTCGCAGTGGCAACCCTTGGGTCCCCTATTGAAGGAGTGGGCAGAGCGAGTGGGCTGTTTGTCGCCCTGATAGAGGCGTTGACTAATGTGTTTACCCCATACTCTAGTAAGCCGGGCAATAAAAGATCTATAAAGCCCGCTGATGGATGGTATACCCAATCATGTAGGGCGTATAAGTCAAAATTAGTGGAGGCTGTAAAGTTTAAATCCCCCAGTGAGATTCAGGTCGCAAGGAAGACCTATAATAAAGCCCTTAAAAATGCTAGGAGGGAGTGGGAAGATAAGTTCTGGGAAGACCTGCTCTTAGCGAGTAAAAGTAGGGACACAAGGGCTTTCTGGAATCTTATAGCTTCACGGAATAAACCCGCTGAAACTATGAGACCCTGTAATATTCCGCCCCAAAATTGGGTAAATCATTTTGGGGCGTTATACCTCCCTCCAGACGGGGACATGAACATGGGGGTAAACTTCTCACTAGTAATTGAACCTCAGTCCTATGATTTCTTCACCCCTGTAGAAATTGAGGGGGTCATAGGGTGGGTAGCTCCCCGCAAGGCAGCGGGCCCAGATGGCCTCCCGGGGGACTTAATGAAGGCTTATCCCGTAGAATGGGGAAGGGTGATAGCTGCTCTCCTCAATGACATCATGATGGGAGGAGCAGTACCAGAATCTTGGAAAGGGGCAGTGGTGGTCCCAATTTACAAAAAAGGCTGTAGGGAAACCCCGGGGAACTACCGCCCAATAAGTTTGATAGACTCCACCCAAAAGATAGCTGGTAAAGCTATTCTCGGAAGGATCCTCCACTGGGTGGAGGAAAATAAAATCCTATCAGACTTCCAGGCAGGCTTCCGGGCAGGAATGGGGACAATAGAGCAGGTGTTTAGGTTGGCACTATTGGGATGGAAGGTGGTGGATCTAGGTAGGGGTAGTCTTTACTTGGCCTTTATAGACCTGAAGACTGCCTTTGACCTGGTCCCCCGGGAAGAACTATGGAGGGTACTTTACAAACTGGGATTGCCCGATTATATCTTGTCCCTCCTCATTAGCCTCCATGCCAATACCTATGCACAGGTTCGTTGGGGTAAAAACGGAGAGGTCACTGAAAAAATACCGGTGTCTAGGGGAGTAAGACAGGGTTGCGTCTTGGCGCCCACCCTATTCTCACTTTATCTAAATGGGGTGGTGGAATATCTCCAACAAGAACCAGCCGACGCCCCCTGTCTTGGAGGAGTCCGGATCCCCACCCTGCTTTTTGCGGATGACACGCTTTTGATCTCGAAGACTCCCCAAGGCCTCCAGAAACTCCTAACGCGCTTCCAGGAGTTTTGTGCTGCAAAAGGGCTAATAATAAACGTGGACAAAACTAAATACTTAGTCCTAAACCCCCCACGGAAATTGGGCCGCCCACCTATGCTTAACTCTGTTGCCCTAGAAAAAGTATCCGAATTCGATTATCTCGGAATTCGGATCACGGATAGAATGTCCTGGGGAAATCACATAGATAAAATGGTCCTTAACCATAAGAGAGTAGGAGGAGCTCTTATGAGGGAGTACCGGGCCTCACCGAGGAGATCGCTTACCCCGGTAATTGAAATTTACAAGACCAAGGTAGTGACATCAGCCTTGTACGGGGCTGAATTGTGGGGCCACTCCCGATTGGACACTCTGGTAACAGCTGAGGCCAAGCTTCTGAAATCAATCATTGCCATCCCCCTGAGCACCCCATCTGTACCTGTGCTGTTGGACACAGGCTGCAGAAGCATTAAGGATCAAGCTCTGCTTCGCCCTCTTCTTTTATGGACCCGAATCTGGAGGGGCGAGGAGTTAAAATCCTATGCTGACGGCCTGAGGGAAATTATGAGCCTGGGGGGTTGGGCAAAGATAAGATGGCTAAGGGATACCAAAAACCTGATGGAGAAAATTGGTTTGGGAGACTACTGGTCATCGCGTTCAGCTCCGCCGAAAGATGTTGTAAAGGCCCTTTTCTGGAAATGGGTCGCGGAGCAACTCATTACAAACTCGAACCATTGTAAATCTACTGCCGCCTTTTTACTTGTTAAAGACATCGTGGCATTTGAACCCTATTTGGATTTAATTACTCTTCCCCTTGATCGTGCCCTTTATTTTAAATTTAGAGTTGGTTCTCTACCTCTTGGTGCTCTGGTATCTAACTGGAGCTCCACGGCCCGTAAGTCCCCGAATTGTGCCTGTTGCCCAAGTAAGATAGAGTCCGTTGCGCATGTACTGTTTGAATGCCCGGATTATGCAAGGCCTAGGGGCACTTGGTTGAAGCCCCTTTGCCGAAATATGGGCACACGTAGCCACTTAACAGCTCTACGTATCCTAACCACGGACACATCCCCCCTGATTGTATGTGGAACTGCAAAATTTTTAAAACAGTTTTGGCTTATTCGTTGCAAGAGATTGTCAGTAGCGATTTAATTCTGTTTAGCTAATTTATCAGCGGACAATCTATGTCCTTTTATCCCTTTTAAATGTGCTTTTTATACTGACTTCTTTAAGTGATGCTTTTTGTATAATTGAAAATGTTTGTATTGCATGTGTGCTTATAAGATATCTTGCATATCGAATAAAAGCTTTTTGACTGACTAAGTGAGTATCTTTTTTTTCTACTTTTTTAAATCAAAGGTTAATGCTTTATCTCTAATACCTAAACACACAAGATGATGGACGGAATGTTGCACAATGGCAAAACATTCAGCCCCAGTCACAGATCTGGGTTTAATTAATCGTTATTTTGCTAACCAAGCCACCCCAGTTCAGACATGGCCATATGCAAACCAGTCTTGGCCCTGTGCCTCATGGGAACAGTCCAGCCCGAATTGCCAAGTCATGTCTTCCTTGGACCGGAATCAAGCATCCTAGGACCGGTTCTAGCTATCAGCCTTCTTCAGCCAGGATAGCTTGACTCCAGTGGCTTAGTGAGCACGGAACCCATGTCTGGGCATACCCTTCCCACATAGGGTGAACAGCAAAACGCACAAGATGATGGCTGGAATGTTGAACAATGGCAAAACATTCAGCCCCAGTCACAGATCTGGGTTTAAACCATTGTTATTTTGCTCACCAAGCCACCCCAGTTCAGACATGGCCATATGCAAATCAGTCTTGGCCCTGTGCCTCATGGGAACAGTACAGCCCGAACTACCAAGCCATGCCTTCCCTGGACCAGAAACAAGCTTCCTAGGACCGGTTTCTGGCATTTCAGCCGTCTTCAGCCAGGCTTGCTTGAACTGGGGTGGCAGAGTGGGCTAAAGAACGGTGATGGATTAAACCCAGATCTGTTGACTGGGTGTGAGTCTTTGATTGGTTCAAATGCTCCGTCCATCACCACCCCTTTTTGTACCGCTTTGTTCGCCATAAGTTGGCAGGGTGTGCTCAGACGTGAGTCCCTTGCTCACTTTGCCACTGGATTCAAGCAAGCCTGGCTGAAGATGGCTGAAATGCCAGAAACCGGTCCTAGGAAGCTTGTTTCCGGTCCAGGGAAGGCATGGCTTGGCAGTTCGGGCTGGACTGTTCCCATGAGGCACAGGGTCAGACTGATTTGCATATGGCCCTGTCTGAACTGGGGTGGCAGAGTGGGCTAAAGAACGGTGATGGATTAAACCCAGATCTGTTGACTGGGTGTGAGTGTTTGATTGGTTCAGATGCTCCGTCCATCACCACCCCCTTTTGTACGGCTTTGATCGCCATAAGTTGGCAGGGTATGGTCAGACGTGAGTCCCTTGCTCACTTTGCCACTGGATTCAAGCAATCCTGTCTGACGATGGCTGAAATGCCAGAAACCGGTCCTAGGAAGCTTGTTTTCGGTCCAGGGAAGGCATGGCTTGGCAGTTCGGGCTGGACTGTTCCCATGAGGCACAGGGTCAGACTGATTTGCATATGGCCATGTCTGAACTGGGGTGGCAGAGTGGGCAAAAGAACGGTGATGGATTAAACCCAGATCTGTTGACTGGGTGTGAGTGTTTGATTGGTTCAGATGCTCCGTCCATCACCACCCCCTTTTGTACCGCTTTGTTCGCCATAAGTTGGCAGGGTATGCTCAGACGTGAATCCCTTGCTCACTTTGCAACTGGATTCAAGCAAGCCTGGCTGAAGACGGCTGAAATGCCAGAAACCGGTCCTAGGAAGCTTGTTTCCGTTCCAGGGAAGGCATGGCTTGGCAGTTCGGGTTGGACTGTTCCCATGAGGCACAGGGTCAGACTGATTTGCATATGGCCATGTCTGAACTGGGGTGGCAGAGTGGGCAAAAGAACGGTGATGGATTAAACCCAGATCTGTTGACTGGGTGTGAGTGTTTGATTGGTTCAGATGCTCCGTCCATCACCACCCCCTTTTGTACCGCTTTGTTCGCCATAAGTTGGCAGGGTATGCTCAGACGTGAGTCCCTTGCTCACTTTGCCACTGGATTCAAGCAAGCCTGGCTGAAGACGGCTGAAATGCCAGAAACCTGTCCTAGGAAGCTTGTTTCCGGTCCAGGGAAGGCATGGCTTGGCAGTTCGGGCTGGACTGTTCCCATGAGGCACTGGGTCAGACAGATTTGCATATGGCCATATCTGAACTGGGGTGGCAGAGTGGGCTAAAGAACGGTGATGGATTAAACCCAGATCTGTTGACTGGGTGTGAGTGTTTGATTGGTTCAGATGCTCCGTCCATCACAACCCCCTTTTGTACCGTTTTGTTCGCCATAAGTTGGCAGGGTATGCTCAGACGTGAGTCCCTTGCTCACTTTGCTACTGGATTCAAGCAAGCCTGGCTGAAGACGGCTGAAATGCCAGAAACCGGTCCTAGGAAGCTTGTTTCCGTTCCAGGGAAGGCATGGCTTGGCAGTTCGGGCTGGACTGTTCCCATGAGGCACAGGGTCAGACTGATTTGCATATGGCCATGTCTGAACTGGGGTGGCAGAGTGGGCAAAAGAACGGTGATGGATTAAACCCAGATCTGTTGACTGGGTGTGAGTGTTTGATTGGTTCAGATGCTCCGTCCATCACCACCCCCTTTTGTACCGCTTTGTTCGCCATAAGTTGGCAGGGTATGCTCAGACGTGAATCCCTTGCTCACTTTGCAACTGGATTCAAGCAAGCCTGGCTGAAGACGGCTGAAATGCCAGAAACCGGTCCTAGGAAGCTTGTTTCCGTTCCAGGGAAGGCATGGCTTGGCAGTTCGGGTTGGACTGTTCCCATGAGGCACAGGGTCAGACTGATTTGCATATGGCCATGTCTGAACGAGGGTGGCAGAGTGGGCTAAAGAACAGTGATGGATTAAACCCAGATCTGTTGACTGGGTGTGAGTGTTTGATTGGTTCAGATGCTCCGTCCATCACCACCCCCTTTTGTACCGCTTATCTCTAATACCTGGCACATGTGGTTACAGCGTGGATACAGGCAGAATCCAAATGAAACCTCATCTCGTTTTGGGCTTGAGCTGAGACAGAGACAGACAGAGCCTTGAGCCTGGCCTGAGCTTTCAGTTGCTTGACCACCTCTAATAAATAGCTCTGGGACTGCAGATTGACCACACTCATGTACAATCCAGCAATTACTTGTGCGACTTTTCTGGATTTCCAGGGTGGGCATGTGAGAGGGTGGGGTGGAGGGTGAGGGAGGAACGGGGAGAGAGAGAGAGAGAGAGAGAGAGAGAGAGAGAGAGAGAGAGAGAGAGAGAGAGAGAGAGAGAGAGAGAGAGAGAGAGAGAGAGAGAGAGAGAGAGAGAGAGAGAGAGAGAGAGAGAGAGAGAGAGAGAGAGAGAGAGAGAGAGAGAGAGAGAGAGAGAGAGAGAGAGAGAGAGAGAGAGAGAGAGAGAGAGAGTTTTTAATGGTACATGGCTGACAACAGATAAACAATGTTAGAACATTCTTTGGATTTTGAGGTCTCAGCCAACCAGGCAGCACAGCTGTCTGGATTGCTAAAGATGTCTTGAGGGCATTCAGAAAGTTGACCTAGAAATTAAAAACGCCTGTTGCTTTCCATTTGCTTTAAAGTTTGTTACTCACATTTTCTGGATTTCTATTTTGTTAACTTTGTTTGCTTCTGGCTGTCCAGTTCGAGTTCATCCTTCGCATTTCCTAAACCTTGTTTACTGTATTCTTCCACAAACTCGCTTTCTGTAAACAGGCCTTTAAATCTTGTTCTTATTTGTCACATTTACTTTGCATTCAAAGACCATGGTCAAATGTCAGGCTATATCTTCCAGGAAGCTTGAAGTTTATTTTTCTTTCTCTGGCTTCAAAGTGAGAGGATTTAAATGATAATCATGCTGGCTACTGGGATCTGCTTGAGGAAGGCTATACAATGTTTTTTTTTCTAGCATACAGCAAAATGTACATGTTTATAAATGAACTGTGCTGACCTCACAGTATAATTTGGCACACTGTCTACTTTTATCAGTAAAACTGTATGTCAGTGCAAATGTAATGGTCATTTCAATTGAAGATGAATTGTCTCTAATGGCAGTACACTGCCATACCATGCATACTCCACGTTACCTCACTCCACTCTACTCTGCACCACTCCACAACACTGCACTCTACTCTGCACCACTCCATACTAAGCAACTCCACTCCACGCTGCATCACTGTGCTCTTCTCTGTACCCCTCCACTCTACGATTCTCTACTCTACACCACTCCACTCTATGCCAATTCACTCTACCCCACACTACCCTACTATGCACCACTTCGCTCTTCGCCACTGCACTCTACTCCACTCCACTCCACACCACTCCACTCTATACTATCCTACTCTGCAACACTGCACTCCATGTAACTGCACTCTACATCAATGCACTCCACTCTGAACCACTCCACTATACGCCAGTACACTCAATGCCAATCCCCTCTATGCCACTCTAATCTACGCTGCGCCAGTGCACTCTACTCTTACACAGTCTACTCCACGCCACTGCGCTTGACTCCACTGCACTTAGCGCCACTCTGCTCTGCACCACTGCCCTCTATGCAAATACACTCCACACCATTTTACTCAAAACCAATGCACTCTACATCACTCTACTCTGTGCCACTGCACTCTATGCCAATGCACTTCAAGCCATTTTACTATACACCACTGCATTCTACGACCAGCCGCGGCCCGTGGAGGATGTTTCGGTGGGGCAGAGAGGCGGGGTGGGGGAGGGGCAGGGTGGGGGGTGTTAAAAACCGGAGTATGGATAATTGAAGGTGTGTAAAGAATTTAATTAATAAAATGAATTTCGTAGCGCACCCTGCATCACATTTTGCAATGCAGGGCGCGCTACGAAATCCGTTTTATTAAGTAAATTGTTTACTTACCTTCAATTATCCATACTCCGGTTTTTAGCACCCTCCCACCCTGCCCCTCCCCCGCCCCGCCTCTCCGCCCCACCGGAACTCCCTCCATGGCCGTGGCTGTCTACGACAGTACATTCTGCAACACTGCACTCTCTGCCACTTTACTTTATACCAGTCTATGCCACTGAACTCTGCATCACTCTACTCTACACCATTGCCCTTTACACCAATCCAGTCTAAGGTAGTCTAATCTACTCTGCATCACTGCACTCAACGATACTCTACCTCACTGCACTCTATGCCACTTCACTCTATTCTGAAAAACAAATACTCTATGCCACTGCAGTCTATGCCACTCTATGCCACTCTATTCCACTCTGCGCAGCTCAACTCTACGCCACTGCATGCTACACCACTGCACTCTACGTCACTGCACTATCTACCACTTTACTCAAAACCAATACACTCTACGCAACTGCACTCTCTGCCAATCTCCTCTGTACCACTGATCTCTACGCCACTATACTCTACTCTATGCCACTGCACTCTATGCCACTCTACTCAACACCATTGCGCTCTGTGTCACTTTACTCTGCACCACTGTATGCCACTACACTCTCTACCTATGCACTCTACACCAATGCAATCTGCGACACTCTACTCTGCAGCAGTGCACTCTCTGCTACTCTACTCTGCACCACTCTACTCTGCACCACCTTACTCTATGCCACTGCACTCTACACTGCACCATTCCAACATGAACTAGCCATTGCTAGGATTAGCTACAATTTTCAAAGAAAATTAAAAACATGTAATTATCTTCAAACATATGAAAATGATAGTACCAAGCATTTACTACAAAAAAGTGTTGTTCCTTTTTTAACTGCTCATTGCCCACCAGTATTCAAAGGGTTTTAAACTTTGTAGTAGGCATTGTGCAACAGTCTAAATCTGTTGGCCAAATGCCTTTGGCCAGGCAGCAGGAAGTGCATCAACCAATATAATCCCCTCATGTGAGGGTTTAGTTTGAGATGGAGGATGCACATTTATCGGTCAATTCATAACAGTGAGTTAAGATCAAACTGCTTAGTTGTACAAAGTTAATTTACACGGTTTGAGTAATGTCATCAGTAGTGGCAGGTAGATAGTAAAGAGGAGCAGCAATGAAGCCACTCCCTGCAGGACACTGAAGACCATTGAACTCCACTCAGAAGTGCAAGTAACTAGGCTCCCAGCTTGTGATCGTCCAAGCAAGAACAATTCAAGCCAGTAAAGCGCTGTCACACTCAGCTTGCCTGTGATGCTGCTTGGTGTGATGCACAGAGTCAAAAGTCGCAGGTGGAGCTTATGAAATGAGGGATCGAACATGGGCAGAGTCTGCCTTCATGTCCAAATCAGCCATACTTTCTGTAGTAACAGTTTCATTATTGTGCAAGAGATGAAACTGGCATGAAGGTGGTCTCGGATGTGGTTGTCTTCATGTCGGGTTTATATTTGGGGTTTATTTTCTGGCTTGATTCAGGAATTGACTCATCAAGGGCCAAAATAAAGTAAATGAGTCCAATAAAAGCTAGGGAGCCGTGCAGAAAACGAAATACCCCTACAGGAATCATAACTTACTCTTGAAAATAATAAGCCTTTCACATCTAGGTCTGGTTGAGGACATAGTATCCCAAGCAAAATGCCAGGTTAATGAGGCTTAGAGTGAGGTATAGAGAAACAGACAGGGGTCCTTATTTAGGGTGTGGTGGGTGAGATTCTAAATGAATACTTGGCAGACATCTTGCCTCTTGTATTACAAGTCCCATAAGGTATAAAGCACTGATAGATTTGACGGGAGACTGATGGTTGCGATTCAGTTTTTCATCCACCAAACTCTAAGAACCAGAGAGATGCAGACAGAGAAACTGAGACAAGGGCGAGAAACAGGTGGGTGGGTGGATGGATGTATGGATGCATGAATGGATGCATGAATGGATGCATGAATGGATAAACAGACTATAATACACATGAATACTCACATAGATCAACACAAACAAGTAACGACGGAGGAACATAAGGAAAGGTGAATAGATAGATGAGTAGACAAATAAATGACAGGCAAATAGACACATAGATTTGAAGCTTGGCCGCTGGCATATGACAGACAGACAGACAGACAGACAGACAGACAGACAGACAGACAGACAGACAGACAGACAGACAGACAGATAGATAGATAGATAGATAGATAGATAGATAGATAGATAGATAGATAAAAGCGCTGAAAAACCTCAAAGGGTGACAGGGTGAGGGCGAGTTCCTTCTTGATTTCGAATGCCACTTCCTTTCTGAAAAAAAAAACCTGCAGACAATGAAGTCTTTAACAGCGAGCTGTTGGGTGCGGAAACCTGATGCCAACATACAGAGCACGTTTCTAAATCAGTCGAAATGCAAACAGAGCGTTCTCCGGGAGGCGGGCTGAATACCCATTGGCTGCTGGGATTATCCCCTGCTAGGACTGGGTGCATTGAATGAGGCAGCTCCACTGTCTGCAGGGACTGGGAGAACGAAGGCGCAATCCCTGCCTAAACCAGGGGGAGCCTCGAAGTCTGCAGGGACAGGAGGGGGCAGGCCCCAACCGAGCCAGTGTTGCTGTCACAGGCTGCAGAGATGGAGCGGCAGTGAGCACACCCGGAGTGAGCTCCACCACAGCCTGCAGGGACTGCAGGGGAATCGAGCCCCGGAGTGAGCTCCACCACAGCCTGCAGGGACTGCAGGGGAATCGAGCCCCGGAGTGAGCTCCACCACAGCCTGCAGGGACTGCAGGGGAATCCAGCCCACCTGGAGTGAGCTCCACCACAGTCTGCAGGGACTGCAGGGGAATCTTGCCCTCCCGGAGTGAGCTCCACCTTCTGCAGGGACTCGGGGGCAGCGAACCCACCTGAGTCAGCAGCCATCCTTCAGTCTGCAGGTGTACAGACGGGGGCAACTGGCAACCAATCATCTCAAACTGGAACATGTGTGCGCTGCAGAGAGCGGAAGGGGGGATGCAGCCACACACCGAGTGAGCATCCCTGAAAGGAGCTAGTCACACACCTCATTGGGCAGCAGACTCGCTGTGGCGCGAGGATAACGGACTCAAACCACGACCACCGAATGGAAACCCGAGCAAAGCTCCCTAGCGGCTTCCTGTGGAAAGCTCGCACGGAGTCCTTAGGTCACTGAGAAGCAGTGAGGCCACGCGCCCGCAGTGTGATCAGATCCACGCTCGGAGGAGGAGTGACGCTTCGCTCTGAAGTGCTCTGCAGATGTAGTACAGTTACAAACTCTAGCGCGAAGAAGACACCCCTCCTCCCCACCCCTCACACACACACCCCTTGCACGCACTGACAGCTCCGGTTGGAGGCTTTTTGAAGCAATAGCAGCTGAAACCCATTCAGCGGAAACTTCCTCCGAGGGAAGTAGTAGAGCGGAGCTGCACATCCTCCCAGCGCAGGGGAGCATGAGCGGGGAGCGGAGCTGAGCGGGGAGCAGAGCTGAGCGAGGACCGGCGCTGTACATCCCCGAGCGCCTGGGAGCCTGAGCGCGGACCGGAGCTGCACCCCCCCCCCCCCCACCCCCCGTGCGGAGCTGCGCAACCCTCGAGCGCCGGGAGCCTGAGCGGGGACCGGAGCTGCACACCCCCGAGTGCCGGGGGAAACTGAGCGGGGAGCGGAGCTGCACACCCCTCGAGCGCCGGGAGCCTGAGCGGGGACCGGAGCTGCACCCCCCCAGAGGTGCGGAGCTGCATCCCCAGAGGTGCGGAGCTGCACACCCCTCGAGCGCCGGGAGCCTGCCGATGGGCTTGCACCGTGCGTGAGGATGGAGAGACGGGGCATGGACGTTTACCTCCGCCGCCTGAAGCAGGAGCTGGTAAGAGAGACATCGGTGTGTACAAACCTCGCTGCAGTGACACCTGTGGAATGGGGTGGAGGGGTGGGGGGGGCACAGGGACACCGACTGATAGAGGGGCCGGGCCGGCCAGTGCCATGGAGGGCAGACCGGGCGAGAACAGGTTTACTCTCATGGAAAGTAAGGGGTGGGCTGGAGTTGTGGTCGTCCTTAAGCACTTGTCTTTTGTGACTTTACCGATTTCATATTGCGCCCGCCTGCCAGCATGCACTGGTTTATTATCAGGGGCTTATTTACAAGCCTCTTGCGCCGCCGGTACGCCACTTTTTCCCATTTTAAAAGTGACGCACAGGTGGCGCAGGAGGCTTGTAAATAAGCCCCTCAGTTTGGGCCATGTTTCCATTTGGGGTGCTGTAGCGCAAAGATTGAATCTAAACGTGTCTCAGCGCTACATCCATAGTTTGCTGCCTAGTTGAGTGGCATGTGTGGTGCATTGGTATACCGTATGGCTTTGAGGAACTTTCTGAACTGGAGGGGCCTCGGGGCAGAGGCTTATTGGCAGCGGCGGGGCTGCTGTCTTGTGTATGGGGGAGGGGGATTCTTTAGGTCCCAACTGCAGATATTACGTAGGCTAGCACCCTCGCGCTACACCCTTGCACAGGGGGTCTAAGAACCAATGTATGTGCTAGGGGGCGTGTGGCTGTGTTAGAGGCGAATGAACTTCTTTAGAAATATGCGTGCACCTCAGGCTGCACCCCTTTTTCATGCAGGGCGGTGGTACTCTTTTACACTTCTGAGGTTGATAACAATAATATTTTTGACCTGGCTGATAGTAAAGTCTGTTCACTCAACAATAAGTCTGTTCACTCAACAATTCATCATTCTTAGGATGATACAATAAACTTCATTGTACTGATGGTCGAAATCGCGGAAAATTTTCTTGGCTTATGCGTAATTCCAAAGATAATTATGGCGTTAATGCGTATTACGCAAAGGAAGAAGATGATGCGAAAATTCGGGATTTTCCCAATTTTTATTGCAAGATCCCCATTTTCACCCTCTGCTCTTGAGTAAAAATGACGTCAGGTATCTTTTCCGTCACGGGCACATGTAGAAAAGGCTCGCAAGATACCACTGTCCATCAGGTTTCCACAGTGAATGATGCTTGTGCAGCGCAGGCAGCAGTGGGAAATATTTCCTTGGAGATGTTTCTGCTTGAACTACGTTTTGTGCGAGACAAAGTTATGCAGTCAGGGCAAGCATAAAAAGTCCAGGAAATTAATCTAAATCCGAGTAAATCAAGGCAAGGGCTTTCCTCGAGGTTACAGTGCCATAACAAAAATGATTCACAGTCCTGTGGTAACAACACCCAGGGCTTTAAGTGGGCCGGGTCTCACCGGTGCTGAGCTCCGGCAGTTTTTTAAAGGGGGCATCGAAACGGGTCTCTATCTGCTCTGTTTTGTGCCCTGGCACTGGTGGTCCGTTTTTTCCTCCGGACTGCAGTGGCAGCAGGCACATTGATGTGTGTGTGTGTGCCCACACTGCTCACTTCTCACTAGTGGAAAAGTTACAGCATGACGTCATGCCAGGTGAGGGTTGTAGTGGAAGGGAAATCCTTTAAAGAGTCATTTTCTCTGTGGATTTCCCTTCTCTTTTTGAAATGCAAGATCAACAACATTGTCGTGGTGTCACCACTTCTTTAAGTGGAATCGTTTTCAATATTATATACAAGCCATAGTTGCTGCTTATTTAACTTATGCAACTAACAACTATTGACAAAGCCAAAAGTCCTGACTTGTTCTATTTTTGATGTTGCTGCTTATTTAACTGATGCAACTAACAACTATTGACAAAGCCAATAGCCCTGACTTGTTCTATTTTTGATGTCTCTTGTTGTATCATATAACTGGATGCAATGACAGAAACCGCAAAATACGAGTCGGGCGGCATACTATGCTAAACACAGATTTTTAGCCTACGTGTTTTTAAGCCACGCTCTTAATTACATTGGCCACGCCCCTCTGAGAGACCCCCCAGTTTTTTCATCTCATTTAAAGCCCTGGTAACACCTATTATTAGGCTACAAAAGGCAAGTCAGCTTGGTGTGTCCAGGCCCGGTTCCAGCGGGTGGGCCGGGTAGCCCAGGCCCACCCAAACATGAGCCTGGCCCACCCAAACAGGAGCCTTGGCCTTCAGCAGTGAAGGCTGGATGGCAGGCGTGCAACGCACAGGCCATGTGTATCAGCCCGGGCCGAGACAGATTCCCGGGCGCGCACACAGAGACAGTATTAGAGATTATCGCAGCCCCCCACCCGAGTACTTAACAGGTCTTTAATGACCATTAACATGTTATTGAGGCTTTGTTTATTTTTTCACCCCTTCATCTCTGTATGGCGAAACGTGACAAATCCTTTCTTTGACGTCGGTAACCTTTGTCTATTGTCCTGCTGCTTTGATATTTCTTTTTCTATGCAGCACAGGAGAAAAGAAGTTTGTTTATTCTTAGTCACCTTTCCTAACCCCTGCAGTGGCTTATCAGATCAGGATGTGACACAAAGTTTGAGTAATGGAGTAGGTAAGAGAATGTGTTATTACATTTTTCTCTTTTTAAAATCAGCACATGCCCAGCAGGACACATACTTCGTGTGTGCTTCATTTAAACAATTTTATCAATATTGTGGCCAATGCAGGTCAACAATAGGGCGATACAAAATGCCCAGATAACGCTGGTGATTAATGATCCTGCTGGAGAGAAATCATTTGTCTGTTAGTAGTTTTTAAATGCAGATGAACTGTATTTTATGTGGATAGCTCAGTGGGTTACTACCCTTGTCACAGATATCCTTGTGTTACTTGGAGTTCAGAAGTTACAATCATATCATAGGACAGTGACCTATGAACTGTCATCGAAGAGATGCCTACAAACATGAATGGTATAGTTAGAACTTCGCTTTTTTGTTTTGTGATATAGTTAGAACTTCCTCAGTCTTTCCTTATTCTAATGTTGCTAAAATGAGTATGTTTGGGCAGATATACATTTTTAACAGTAAATCTGACCCCCATGGAATACTCTTTAAATCCACTGCCCACCAGTATGGATGACATGTGATTCATACACCTTGTAATCCTGATTTACATACTTGTTTGATTCATTGTCTCTGTATAATGTGAGTGTGATGTAAAGTATTGACACACACTACACTGATATGAGTAGCGCTATACAACAAATGAAATGCATATGAGAGAGGGGCTACGTAAAGATGAGGGGCACTGTTGGAGGGTGGCAGTGTGGGAATCCGAGGAAGAGGTCATGGGGTGGGGGGAGATAGGGAGAGATGAGGGGCACTGGTGGAGGGTGGTAGTGAGGGAGTCAGACGAGGAGGTCATGAGGGGGAGGGGCTACAGAGATAAGGGGTACTGGTCTTCAAGGAGGAGGTCATGAAGGGGAGGGGCTTTGGGGATATGAGGGGCACGTGAGGCAGTGAGAATATCCGAGGAGGAGGTCAATAGGGGGATAAAGGAGGGATGACGGGCACTGTTGGAAGGTGGTAGTAAAGGTATTTACGGAGAAAGAGGTTAATGGTGCGGTACCAAAAAAGACTTTCGCATCAGCGCTAAAGCCGGCCCTGTCATGGCCTTTCTGTTTTTCTTTATTTAATTAGCAGTCGGGTCATAAGGGCTACTGTGGAACATACTTTAAAGTGCGTGCTAATTATATTTACTGCTATATTCAATGTTTTAAGGTGATTTTTCTAATGGTTTTATCGGGCAAAATGAAAGTGGAGCCCAATGGTGCCTGATATGAGGCTGGGGCCCAAGGTCAGCTGTGAGATAAGGTGCACTGGATAGGAGTAGTGGATATTCAAGCCTGTAAGGGAGTATGTTGCAGAGTCTAGGGTCAGGTGGAGGTAGTAATGAAGATGGAATCTCCCTGAAGGCTCGCACAGAGGGAGCCCAAGAAGTGTCACTTGCCTGATCCTCCCACCTCAGAAACCTCCTCTTCCCATCAAAGGAACATTACATGGAAAAAACACTTTTTGAAAGTGATAACATTTAGAAAGAGATTTGGAAAAGTGTGTGTTTTACTGGACCTTGCAAGACTAAGAAGAAATAAAGGAGGGCCCTGAAGCAGGCCTGCCCAGAAATATATGCAACAAATCGAGCCCCAGTGGCCCACCCAAATGCACCATTGGCCCACCCAAATAAAAATTCCTGGAGCCGGGCCTGTGTGTGACTAATAATGCTGCTAACCAGTGTAGAAGATATTAGAAGGAGCCCCACTCACTGCGCTTACAAAGCTGGTATTGTCTGGGATTTAGCATGGTTACACAGTCTAGAAACAATGGTCTCTCTCTAGATTTGTTTTGATTATTTTAATAGGAGTGGTTGGAGTCAAGTTGATAAAATGTTACCTGTAGAAGCAAGAGACATGTTCTCGGCCCTCCACTGGGACAGTTTATGTGATCTGAGGCACATCGCATGATTACCTTGTGCCTACGGTCTCAAACAGCTGCCAAACACAAGTAGCGTAAACAAACACAAAGATACTAGGCGCCGTATAACACTGAACGTTTACTTGTATAATTGCCTTACTTACTAAATCGCTACTGCCAAATCAAATAATTACTTTCCTTTTGATATGTGCAAACAAGCAAAGAGGTGACTGAATAAACAGATTCACCTACTCCTGAAAGATGTTACGCAGTTGGATAGAAATTCAAGGTTTCTTTAATACATTGTACTTTTTTTATTTTATTTTTTAATACAGAGCCTACTGAAGTGGCTTCTTGCACTTTATAACATAGATTTCCACGCATTTCAACAACACTTGTCTCCACGGCCTCAGAAGAGTAGAAGTCTGATTCCACCAAGGTGAGAGTGGATGGGGATTAAAATAAAAAGAATTAGGGCTGGAAGAGCATGCAAGACATGCCTCAAAGGATTGTATATGCTTGCAGACAAACTGGGGCCTTGGGAAGGCCTGCGGGGTTAAAATATTGTCATGCACTTGTCTGGTATGTCTATATGGCATGGGACTGACTCATTCCCAGCCCAAGAGACACCAGCCTGTCTGGGAATCTTCCAGGTTCCCAGCAAGTCACTCACCCTCTGTGTCTTTACATCTGATGTGGGACAACTTGAGATCTTTGAGGGAATTCCCAAAACGTTGCCTGTTTTGGAAGAAACATATATTTTTTTAGGAAAAATTAGTCCACAAATTACCTATGCTGAAAACATATGGCACATGCACACATTTTTTATGTTGGCGCTCCGTAACTAGTGTTCACATAATCAAGTTATTTAGTGTTGATTCCACTTACCAGGGGGATGAAAGGTTGAGTCTGCTCTGCCAGGGCTTAGCCTTACACCTGTGACCTACAGGCTCATTACAGACCCCTGCAGTAGGCATTTTATAGCGCAATGCGTGACCATGTGATGCTCCTGGATGGGATTTCACCAAGCTTTCATCAGGGATTAGTATGACCCACCCATCAGTGGTTTGTCTGCCAGAGGCCATTAAGTCAGTGGTTCTGAATCACAAAGATTTTGATATGAGTTGCGTGACTTACCCTTGTAGTACTCTTGACTTACTCCTGCATTCCAGTAATACTCGTGGCTTACTCTTGAAGAGTTACACGAGGGTATCATAGCAGAATCTTTGTGACCTGGGCTCTCTCTGCTTAGCACCACAGCTTCAGCGTAGAACAAATGACCCCCTTTCCATGTTCACATGAGAGAAGGGCCAGCAGAAGGAAGCTGATCCCACAATCCTTTGCACATCTACCCTGAGGTCTGGTCCACAACGTGGCAATCAGCTGATACTTGAAAGATTAAAGATAGTGTTTTTCATCATTTCAGAAACTATTGTCCCTGCTACCTCATGAAAGTGTGCTTTGCTTAAACTCGGGTTAAACAGAGGTCAAGGCATCATGGGTGATGATTAAATGCCCCTTTTTCTTCTGATCAGCAATCAAAGGTTCGGGGAAATGTCAAAGGGCAGGTTCTCCTTGCACAAAAGGAGCAGCCTCTCCCTTTGCACCAGATGTTTTCTAATCATTCGTGCTTTATTGTGCTAAGTTAATAGCAGTCACTTCATGCATTTGGCCAATTTTCATAAAAAGATTAATGTTCACAGCTTGCTCCTGAAGCGCTCTTTTAGTACAAGGTAATACATGTCCCCTCACTCTCCAAACTATTTTGCAGGGCCTTGTGTATACAATGTCAGACAAGCCGAGGATATTGCTTGCGTTTCCTAGATCATTAGCAGGTAACTTGCTGATTCATCATCTTTGCAGCCCTTCCCACCTTCATATCATGTTGAACTCAGACTGCAGCCCCTTGCAATGGAAGGTCAGAGTATGGCTCACCTGCTGTGTCCCACAGAAAGGGCACACTTTCGTTGTCTCACCAATGAGTACAACATTTTAAAGGTTTATTTATGAAATGATAAACTGCCTGTTAGAAGCAACTCTATTTACAAGGCAGTGAAAGTGACTTGGGTCACCAAATTTAAAAACCCTACTTCGGACAGGATTGATCCAAAAGGCTAATTGCCAATTTTAGTTAAAACTATTAGAGAAAGGAGCAACGTAGCAAGTAGAGAAAGTTGTGGAAGCCTTAGCCAATATAGTGTCAGGAGAAAATGAATGTGGCTGCAGACTGCATCGAGGCACAGAAAGTGCTGCTGAAGATTCAGAAACCACCTTCAAGATATTGGATTCTGGTGACCCGTGCTTACTCAGGATTCTGGTACTGTCATCAATGTTCGATGCGCTAGACCATGCCGAAGAGTGTAAGAAGCTTGGTGGAGTTGTCAGTAGTTGCTAGCAACTGCGATGAGTTCCTCCAGTGTAAAGGGAAGTGAGGAGTGGTTGTGGGTTCGCATTGTGCTGAAACCATCAAAGTACCGCATGGGCTCCCAAACCAAACCGCTCCTGCTTATCTGCATTGCTCTTTAATTGACATGTTCTTCCCCAGCACTGAATAATACATCTTGTTGGTGCTGGGGTTCAGCATTGTGGCAAAGATACACATATTCTTTCCAGTTGATCTCAAGATCCAGTTGGGCATAGACAGGAGGTATTTGAGGAGTCTGAGATAGCAAAGAACTGAGTGGACCTCCACTGGTTGAGGTTAAGGGCGATGAAGGCTAAGCTTCTTTTTGTAGGAACAGATCGCTGCCTGAAATCAAACACGTTTCGTTATGCCATGTTGAGAGTTGGCAACTCTGATATACTGCAAATGTCAGAACGTTGGGATTTTGGAAGCAAAAATGTTGATGGATAACCATACCATTAGTATGATCTCTTCTTCAAATTCTCATCCGAAAGATGTCAAGGAACACCAAATTCTTCATCTCTGCACCAGCTTAAATTACAGTGGTTATAGTCATGGTAGTCTCAAACCTATAACGTGGAAATTAACTTTAGAAAGAGAGCTTTACAAAACATCAGTTAGTCCAGAACAAGGAGACAAAAACGGAGCTTACTTTGAATAAGTGCACCCACTTACCACTACAGTTGATTCCTGTGTTAGGTAAAAAAAAAAAAAAAAACTCTGGGGCTTACATATAAAGAGGTACATGGGTTGGCTTCCAAATAGTTGGCTGACAAATGTGCACCAATTATCCCTGAAAGGGTTTTAGATCTGTAGACAAAACGTTTCTTGTACTAGCAAAAAGCATAAGAGACGAGGTAGGAAGGCACTGCATGTTCTGCCTGGAATCTGGTGCTGGAATCGGTGCAGATATTACAAAATCTTACCATTCAGTACTACGTACTGTGGGTCCAGGGTGACTCTATTTCCAAAAGAATAGCGGCCATTTCCTGGTTGCTACTGCTTTATAAAAAAAATTCTGACCTATTGACTGAAAGATCAATGGCGGGACATGTTTAGAGTCAATTCAGGCAAAGCCCCACAGTATGAGACTGAGTGTAAATAGAGATGCCGTTAAATGTACAGCAAGGCAGAAGAGTAACTAAACAGAAAACGGAGCAAGACATCCAGCGAAAGAACAGACTCATATCAAGACTAGAATAAAAACACTGGCTAAGTAGAAAGTGGAATAAATCACAACAAGGATATGGTAACATCATGTGAATTAAACCAAAAGAGAGCTGAAACGCAACAATGAAATCATAGTATCGACAAAACTAGAGAACATAAAGAGACCAAAAGTGACAAGAAAAACAGAATGGAACCAGAAAAGAAGACTAGAATCTAAGGAATAGTGAGAATCCAGCAAGATCAGAGCATGAGTTGAATAAGCTGAAGAACTGGGCAAGCAATGGAAAGAGAATCTGAGCCAGAGATGCAAAGGAACCAGTGGAAGAACTGAACAAGAGCAGGACCTGACCCAAAGTAGCAATGGAAACAGAGAATCAGTGGGACCAAGGTAGGGATGGACTCATGATACAAATGGACCAGAGCAACAACGGAACCACAGAAAGAATCAAACTGGAAAAAGAGTGGAACCAGAGCAAGAATAGAAGAATAACAGTGACGGTACTAGAGAAATTTGAGGACCAGAGCTTCAGTGGCACTAGCAATAGTCCTTATCCTCAATGGCAATGGAACCAGGGCAGGAACAGAACGAGATCAGGAATAGAGTAGAACGAAGGATATGGTCCATACAGGATTTGATGGAAACTTCTGAATCAGAACGAGAATGTAACAAGGACGGGATTTCTACCAGATTAAGAATGAGCTGAGGGCAGGAATAGAACCAGAAGAATAGCTGAACTAGAACAGAAGAGTAAGAATGAGACCTAAAAAAAGAAGGAAACAAAAGAAAGAAATTAACAAAAATAGGAATTGAATTGGTCAAGTAGTGGTACAACGGCCATTCATCAACGCAAGATTGGAACTTGAACAGGAATGGATCCCGAGTATATATAGAACCCGAACAGGACTACAGCTACAGTTTGTATAAACCAGGACAGCAGTTCATCCAGAGAATGGAAGGAACCAGAATAGGAATGGTTGCAAAGCGAGAAAGAGAGTAGCGTGGAAATGGATCTGGGGCAAGAATGTAAGAAGGGCAATATGGAATGGAATGTGAGCGGAAATTGAACCAAAATAGAATTTGGACAAGCGCAGAGAATGAAAACCGAGTAGGAAAGGGATCGGAGCCAGAAACTGGTCATTGTAAGTATGGAAAATGGTGAAGACTGTACCCAGAGCAGGAATGGGTCTGGAGAAGAATCATATCCAGAACACGCAGAGCTAGATCAAGGAATAGTACCAGCGCAGAAAGGGAAAGGACTGTAACAGAAATGGGACCGCACTAGGCGTAGGATAACCCTGAATGGGAATAGAACAGGCAGACAAACAAAAAAATTGTAAGCGCGCAAAAGCAGTCAAAGAACCAGATCAAAAAACGGAACCAGATCCACAATAGAACCGGAGCAGGACAGAACAGATGCAGGAATCGGACCCAAGCAGACAAGAATTGAGCCAGAGCAGGAAGAGAATCGTGCCAGGACAGCAACCGGACCAGTGCAGAAGAGGCCCTGGAGGAGCGGGTGTGCTTTTGTCTCGCTGGAGATGCAGTTTCCCATCTCGCCACGGGCACTGGGGACGAGGGATATCTGAGAAGGACAAAGAAACCTGCATGCGTTTTGCTATTTTTAGTTTCCAACGGAGGGACTGTCCTTAAGAAAAGACAACTGCAAATGAACCATTCACACCAAAGGCTGCTTTGGAATTCCAGGATTAATACAATTAATATCAGAGGGGTGCCTGTAGGTCGCAGGTTGGAATTCGGTCATCCTTCCGTGATCGACTGAGTGCCCTCAAATTAGGCAACGGGGCCTCGTCTTTTCTAATCGCAAATACACCATTGTGTTGTTCCTTATTTAATAGGGCGTGGTGCTCGTTATATAAATTGGCATTATCATGTTTGCGTTATTTTGGTGAATTTGAAGAAATACATAATGTTTCCTGAAACTTTTGAACCTATAAGCTTCACAAACATGGGACTGGAATAAATAAATTCTAAATCTGGTGAATACAGCAAAAAAAGAGAATCACGTGACCCCCGCCCCCTCTCAGGCAGACGCTTCCAAAGGTTAATCCCTGAGGACTTTCTGATCCGAAAGCTTCAGCAGTACAGATTCCTTTCCTTGCACATTTTCGCCCTGTGTTCGCAAATTCCATTTATCCCCCACTCTTACTCTGCAGACCTGACTGACACCTGCTGTTTGCTGCAGCTGCAGTTACTGCAATGGACTCACGAGCGATTGTGGAATGAATGAGTGTTCCTTTATAAATCTGATTACAAGGTCGAAAGTTTCATTTTTGATAGGTTTAGGCTCTGATCACAGAGAGGCGAAGTTAATTGCCGAAGATCATACCAGTTTGGTGAGTAGGCCAGCTGGGATTGGAACCCAGCTCTCTTTGCTTGAAGTATGTAACCTTACCACGTCACTAAACAATTCCCCCTTCTATTTTTCTGAGGACTAGTGTCCTAATGTGAGTATGAGGTGGGCAGTGGTCTGCAGTTCTGCAGGGCCCACGTGACTGCTGACGCAACAGTCTTGGTGCTCATAGAGGGGCATGCCAGGACTTGTCCTGGATGGGGATGGCCCATCTGATGCCATAGTTTCTTTTTTTTCTCTCTTTTTTACTGCTGGCTGAACTGGGAATTCGATGTTTCAGCGTAGCTTCCCAGCTGTATGCAGTGAGTAAGCTGCCAAGCAATGAACGTGCTTAGAAGAAGGACTGTCTAGACATGTAAGGTCGCCGCAGAAAGGGCGCCTGGAGAGGTGCGCGGTAAAGGACACCCAGTGATGCGGGGATGGCGTACACCTGCGGCCAAGGTGATGGGAAAACCAGGTTGGTATTAAAACAGCTTTTCGCAATAAGGCTCTTTATTTCCTCGTAGGGGATTTTGGAATTGCAACATGAAGGGAGAAATCGCCCCGAGGCCAGGCAGCTTAACATGCACATACATGTACCTGCATGAAAAACAGGGTTTCCGGTGTACAGGAAGGCGCGTTCAGGAAAGTGAGTTTGCTCTGTGCTGAACCATGGTGCATGTCGCAAAGCGGTGAAATGGCAGGAGGAAGTTGGGCGCAGCCGCATTGCCAACAATGCTTTGCATTACACAACAAAAATGTGTAACTGGAGGATTCGAGCCACTTGGCTGCTGCTGAGAGGGTTGGTTCCTTTTTCCAGTTGTTCTGCTTAAACAATTGAAAAGGCTGCTATTGCTTATAAGACATATCAGTGGTTTGGGCATTTGTTGCAAAGATCTGTGTGTAACTCATTAAAAATTTAAATCCTAGCAATCGTCTTTTTTATGGGATCCCTGCAATGAGCACCATTGTGCGTGGCCAAGACACTATTTTTAGATCTCACCTATACATAACATGTGCAGTCCTTTTGAAACCTTTTGTTTTCCATCAATGGGCTTGGAGAAGCTCATTGCTTACCATTGGTTGGTTTCATTGTCACTCTAATTTGCTTGCTTCTTATTTGTCAGCTGCTGTAGGCTCCCTTCCTCTTTGTTTGTTTGTCCCACCCCTGGAGCATAGATGCATTTCTTGTGTCCTTCCACTGCTCATTTTCTTTATCTTTAAGCACTCTACCAGAATGCATGTTTTTCAGCTTGCTTCCTCATGTACTTCTCATATCCATGTTCCTCCCCTGTCTGTGTTGGCTTGCCCCCATCTATCAGCCATCCTTCCGTCGTCCGCCTTGATTTGCCCCCTCCCTCCCTTCTGTTGTCTGTGGTGGCTTGTCCCTCTCCCTTCCTTTGTTCGTGTCCCCTTGCGACCTCCCTCCCTCCCATTATCCGTGTTGGCATGCCCCATCCTCCCTTTCCTTTGTCCTAGTGGGCTTGCCCCTACAGACCATCCATTTGTCGGTGCTGTCTTGCCCACACCTCCCCTTCCGTTGTCCATGTTGCCCTGCTCCCACCTTCCCTCCTATTGTCTGTGTTGCCCTTTTCCCACTCTCCCTCCTCTTGCCCTTGTTGCCCTTGTCCTACCTGCTATAACAAAATATAGCCCTAAGACGTAGAAACCGCTGGCTGCATCATAGCCCATTTCCCCCTACCTCATTCCATTGTAATGTTGGTTCTCCCACTCATATGCCCTCCCTCCCTTGTCCGTGTTGTTGATCCACCACCTGCCATAAAAAACAAGCATTTACAATGCAATGATCTCAGCTTTGTTAAAGTTAGAGCTATTGGCATTGCAAATGGCATTTTTTTTAAAAACACAAATAAATGGTATTGTCATTTACAATGGCAATAGATGAGCATTAGAGAGTAGTAGAGAGTATTAGCGGACACAGAGCCACACACACACAGAGAGACACACACACACACACACACACACAGCCACACACACAGAGCCACCTACACACACACAGTGCCACCCTCACAGACCCACCTACACACACACACACACACACACAGAGCCACCCTCACACAGACCCACCTACAAAAAAAGCTACACACACAGAGCCCAACCAACACACACACACAGACAGAGCCACAAACACACAGACAGAGCCACAAACACACAGACAGAGCCACACACACACAGACAGAGCCACACACACACAGAGCCACACACACAAACACACACACACACAGACAGAGCCACACACACACAGACAGAGCCACACACACCCACAGAGACAGAGCCACACACACACAGACAGAGCAACGCACACACACACACACAGACAAAGCCACAAACACAGAGCCACACACACAGAGCCACACACACACACAGAGCCACTCACACAGAGCCACACACACAGAGCAACACACACACAGAGCCACAC